>NC_086384.1:13010913-13676007 GCF_036588685.1 Mytilus trossulus
AAAAGCAACACAAAATAAACCCTCATAAACAGATTATAAGTTAACAAACGATTAGGGTGCATTTATTCATACAGTTTCTTTGATAAGATAGTCTTAAAGAGACAATATTATGAAACCTATAAAAAAGCAATCTATATTCTCAGTATTTCGACAATTTAAAAAGTTTGGTAATGAGTTCATAAACTATAATAAACCTATCAATTTATTAATCTACAATAGAATTGACAAATTGACACAAGTAGCCCCTATGGCACAATTTGTCTTACTGCGTCCGTTGAACTCTAGCCTCACGAATCAATTCCGTTCTATCTAAAACCATTAGTATAGAGACGTACTTTACAGCGTGATGTTACTATGGTATAAAAGTCATCTTCATTTTCTAAGTTGCCGATACCACTTACGATCTGACATGAAAATGACAACATTGTTACATGGTTATAAGTCAATGCCAGCTGACATCAGAGTCTCTTGAGACTTTACTTATTACGAAAGATTTATACTAGTACTGAGTCATCACTTTTTGCTACTGTTTTCTTACGAAAATGCGTAGTTTGATGATTTATTGTTCCCAGTGTTCGCGAAGTGTACATATGCACTGAGTACACGTGTACTACTGATTTGTTTTACAAGGTTATACATATAGTGAACAAAAAAATTCAACATTTAACAGGCAGTCTTTGATAAAACCATGATAAAGAATTGTTAGTGGGTCCATATGAAGTGATAACGAAAGGTGTAGGTTCGATAAGGGCAGCGTTTGGCCTCAATTTTCATGTTCATATAACGATAGATTTTAGACACTTTTTAAACACTTATAAGTGTCTATTTCGATTGATTCGATTAGTTTAAATGAAATTTTTCAACTGTTTTAAGTCATTTAAAAACGCCCCGATTCAAGCTCAGATATAAAAAATCTATCAAATATGTCAAAAACGACACTTTTCAGATGAATTTTGTCAAAAATGAAAGTGGCCGCATCCTTGCTCATCCTTAACTTTTATATATAGTATGTATCATCATAAAATACAACTTACATTTCAATATAATGAATGAACACGAATGCAGACACTTTCATTTAAGACGCAAACCGTCTAAAATTTAACTAAAATGCTCAAATTGTGAGGATTTCTGTAATTTAGCATGACATAATGATGCTATTTCCCGATATCTGTGCATTTTATTGTCAAAATCAGCCAATATTTATGTAGCAGAAGCATTTTAATTTCGAATAAATCGCTCACAATTTTGTAAAACTGCTATATTTTGGGGCAAAAAAGGGATCTGCCTGAACCTACTCCTTGAAAAAAAATGGTTTTAGGCTACAACTTAATTTTACAAAGCCATCTGTTGGAAAAGGCTTAATTTTCAAATCTTAGACAAAACTACCTAATTAGATAGACATATGTTTAGCTTGTATTTGAGTTAATGTTAATTACAAGCACTATTCGTCCTTCAAAATTTGACTAAATATTATTACCTGGGAATCATAACTCTTAAACATTGATAAACCCATTGTTAACCGATGTTTAGATCTCAACTAAATGCAGAGATAAATGATGGCGAGACGAAAACACTTTGGGAATTGAATAGGCTCTAAAAAGATCGCCACCAGGTGTAACGACGATGTAATCGTCTCCTATTATGCATAATCAGTCGCCAAACCAATTCGTATTTAGTTAGAATGTCACATCCGGGAATATGACAGATCAGACAACTATTATGGTTTATGAAGACATGCAAAAACATTTCACTGGTGAGTTGAGACACAGACATATCGTACATGTATATATGTAAACCAATCAACAAAGGTGACCATTACACATAAGTATTGTTGTTTTTATTAGGTTCTTGATAAAGGTAGATCCAGAAAAACACATGAAATTTATAATGTGTTGTTTATTTTTTTTTACTACATTTAATAATGTTACATCAGCACTGGTATATTTGTTAAAACCAAATAACAATATAAAAAGTAAAAGAAAATACCGATCTCATTGGAAAATTTAAAACGTTAAGTCCTTTAATAAATGGCACAATTAAATGCTAAAACATATCAGGCGATTATAAAAAAGAACTGTCAGCTAGTTAACACTTTCATTTGTTTGAAAGTCACGAAAGATTGCCTTATATTGGCAAAAATGTACATTGTATGAGCAAAAAACAGACGAAATAGGTAAAAGTGTTCGAAAATGGGATATATTTTAGATAAAAAATGCAGATCAAATCTTATAACAAGTAGTAAAACATGCTTGGTTTGTGAAACAGCTGTAATTACAAAGTGCAAACTACAAGTATCATTACGTAATTACTGGTAATCAAGACTATAGTTTTATTGTAAATTGTTTATAAAGTAAGGATCTCAAAAATTATTGTATAGAGAATTGTTTCAATTACAGCATAATTGCATTGCCAAAAAGACGCCGTTTTATTACAAAGCACTATATTGAATTTATGTAAAAGAAATGCGAAATATACTAAAGTACATTCAAACTCATAATGGTCGAAAATAAACTGTCATCGCCATAGCTCAAAAAAACCAAAAACACAAACAGAAAACTAAAGACTGAGCAATACTATTTTAAACCCCACCGAAAAGGTTGGCTGTTCTCAGGTGCTTTAAACGGGTAAGCAGATTTTTGCAACCGTCGTATTGCTAATGTTAGTACACACAAAGTAAGAAGTTTAATTCGGTAGGTTACATTCGGGAAATTAGGCAGGTTTGTAGTTACGACATGAACATATCTGCTATCATCTCTAAAAAGGATAACCATTAACGGGCAAACAATTGTGATGGCGTCAGTAAAATTTACGAAAGGACGATTTTAACTGCACCATTTGGAACTCTTGTTTTATTGGCTTCCATGTGAGCAACAGACCCTCTATGAATGAAATTAGGTTACTGATTAATGTATTTTAAATGACTTATTTCAACTACTGTTTAAAGAAATATTTGATAATAGAAGTAATTATATCGTAATATATCAGAAATGCATATTAAAATTAATTCATTTTTCAATAAGTGAATCCAATTGAGGTTGAAAAGCACAAAATAATGATTGAAGGGGTTACATTTATGGAATATGACAGTTGCTGTCTATTCGTTTAATGTGTTTTATCATTTGATGATGCCATTTGATTATGGAATTCCCGTTTTTAATTTTCCTCGAAATTCAGTTTTTTGGTGATTTTACTTTTTTCTAAAACCTAATATCATTGAAGGACTTTCCGCTTCGTTGGAGAATGGCTAAGTTGTGTCTCTACGAAATGAAATTATGGAATCTAGAAACCAGTAGGTAAACAAATCTTAGATTCTATAAATATTTTAAATATCTCCCAAAAGTGCCGTGGTTTTGCTGTATTTACAAAGAGAAAACTACATGTATTATATCGTAATTACTAGTAATCAAGACTACAGTGTATTCTAAATTGTTTATAAAGTAAGGATCTCAAAAATTGTTGTATAGAGAATTGCTTCAATTACACCATGATTGCATTGCTAGAGAGACGCCATGCTATAACAAACCAGTATATTAAATTTATGCAATTGATTAACGTATGTATTGTGATTCATTTGAACTATAATTTCAAAGAAGACTTTGTCTATGGAAGTAAATACATCGTTAACTATAGCAATGTACCTTCGAATTAAGTTATGTTTGAAGATGTCGATCCCATCGGGGCTGAATATCATGAATAATTGGAGTGTAATTACACAAGCCATAGTTGATTATATTTCAAAATGGTCAATTCAAATCAGTTTGCCTATCTGAATTTACAAAAGTACATGTATTCCTAACAAGTAATAAAGACATATGGTTATCATTATTGTATATTCCTTTCATTTACTAACATACACACGGGTGTGTTAATATGAAATCATTCAGCGTATGTTTAAATTGGTGAAATTTTTTTGTGATTTTACTTTTTGTAAAAGCTTTTCCCAATTAACAAAATTTAATAAAACAACCAATATGTTAATGATAATAACAATAACATTCTACTATGCAATAACATTACTTTCAATACGAGTCTAACATAGACATGGTCGCTACATGCAACTGGCAAAAAATGCAAACTCGGTAGATATTTTTAATTTCAATAGAGATTGACACGAATCTTATTGATGAACAATCAATTAATTATTTATCTGAGTAGCATAGAAATGAGTGTTTATAAAAAAAAAAATTTTTTTTACAAAACAATATTTACAGTATTGTACTCAGCTTATAAATTAGCCGTTACTTCACAAGTTTTAAGGGCGTCAAACAAAGAACATGATTTACTAATCTAATACTCATGTTACATTTGTTTATGTAAATGTGTAATGATTGGCTGGGGAAATTTACCAATACAAAATGTTATTCTTGTCAAATATATCTTTAAAAAAATTAAACAAATATTGCATAATGAAACACAAACTTGATAGTATATTGAGTCATTGTATAAAACAGAGAATAAAAGCAATTGTATGCTAGTATCTCTTGAATAATTCTCTTGTACATTTTTTCCTTAGGAGATACGAGCATTATAAGTGCAAAACGTAATTACGACAATCATCTTTCATGAGAATAATAAATTTAATGTATGGATAATATTAAGCGTAAAAGCATCAACAAGTTAGTTTTTGTTAACATATCACTAAATATTATCAAGGATTTGACCATTTCATTGAATTTTTATAATATAATCCGTATATTTACTTATAAAATATATGCTGGTAGATATAAAGTACGCATTATCATATTCGACAGTTATAAAAGGGATAAAGTACAGGCTATCTGGAAAAAAATGAAGAACAGTTCAATAAAAGAGGGGCGAAAAGTACTAGAGGGACATTCAAACTAATAAATCGAAATTAAACTGACAACGCCATGAAAAAGACAAACAGACATACATTGTCTTATCGGGGCCTTTTATATCTGAATATATGCGGTATGGGCTTTGCTCTTTGTTGAAGGTTGTACGGTGACCTACAATTGTTAATGTTTGTGTCATTTTGATCTTTTGTGGATAATTGTCTCATTGGCAATCATACCACATTTTCTTTTTATATATATATTAGTATACAAGACACAACCTTCACAAAATAGTATGGTGCAATCTATTTAAAAGTATAGAGAATATCGAAGGGGTACGGAGAATGTGTTAAAGACGCAAGAACCGGACCAGAGAGTAGAAAAGAGTCGGAGGCCTTCAATGGGCGTTCAACGCAGCATGATAATTCAGCACCATTGACGCGAGCTTCGCCTAACCTTAAACCATAATGTATCCCAGTTTAGCGAAATGTACACCATGCTTCACTCCGAAACTTACAAATGAATCACAATTTAAAGAGCACACAAGTATAAGAAAAGCTGAAAGTTCTTGATTTTTGGAATGCGAGAGATGCTATGAGTCAACACGTATGATGAGATCTCAACCCTTCCCCTATACATCGAGCCAATGCAAAAAAATAAACAAACATGAACATTTACAGTAAAACAAAAGTTCAAAAGAAGTCAGAGTTCGATGCAAGAATAAATAACAAAAGAAATCAAATGAAATGACAATGATCAACATAGTTCTATCTAAGAATACAAAAAATTACTGACATGCAAACTCCTAGGTTGGTTCCCTCTTAGCAATATCCAGTACGCCCTCGGAATATACAAATATTAAGGTATGGTCAAGAACTTCCATATCGTCCGTGTACCATTCTAGCCAGCTTCATAAATCAATCAACGATTTTGAAAGAGTATGTCTTCATATTATAAATCATACAGTGATAAATACCCAAAATGTACAATGAAATGATTTCCTTTGGATCAATCGAAGACAGAGTTCACCACACCCGCTTCTAGGCGCATATAGACAGAAAATTAAAAGACAAATGTTTTAAAATAAGGTAATAAAAAGCTTCTTAGCATATTCATAGATAGCATGCAATATCAAAGTACAATTGAAATGGAAAGGGGAATGTTTCAAAATGAAAAACCAAAAACAAGAGCCTTTGCCATCAATGGGTCATCAACACAGCGAGAAATTTCGCACCAGTTGGCAGAATTCAGCTGGTCATTTAACAAAATATGTACAAGTTCAGCGAAACTCTGAAACATATAAATGAAAAAAATTAAAAACGAAAAGACAAGACTAAAGAGGCTTCTGACTTGGGAAGGACATGTGACATACATGAGTCAAGGTAAAACATGAATTGTAAGATTTCAACCCTCCCCTAACATCATCTAACCATTGTAGAATAAACAAAACACAGCAATGTGCGTAGTAAAATTAAGAATGGATATGAGGAATGTGTCAAAGAGACAACAACCCGACCATAGATAAAACAACAGTAGAAGGTCAAACTCAAAAGAAGTCTGAAGCTACACATACATTCCGTCAAACATTTTAACCGTCACATAAATAGTTTTTGTCAAGAACATGATTGTATTACTCCATGTTCAAGGTAGTCATAAGAGCCGTGGTGGCCAAGTTGTCTTAGTACTAACTACTGTTATTTCTAGCTAGTCAACACTGAGATTGTGAGTTCGGGTGCACTCGACTCGGATCTTAAGGTAACAGGTACGTAAATGGCTTGTCCTGCGATTGTTAAAAGAAATTGTATGCACGTAGAACTTTTAAAAATATAATGAAAAATTGAAAAATTTAATATGGTAACCGATCTGGTTTCCGAGGTCCAGACATTTGAAAATGGTAATGATACAAAATAAAGTTCATAGACATAACGTCAAATTTGAACACAAAAAAAAGAAATTTCAAGCTTAATTTATTCTGCACTTAAAACCAATCCCACGATTTTTCTATAAAAATTAAATGTTTTTGAGGTATTATTTTCCTTTCTTTTGATATATAATTTTCAAGGGGTCACCGAACTCCTTTTTCATCTATCAGCCGTTGAAAGGGTGTTGCTGACACGGGAATAGAGGGGGGAAATCATGACGTCGCCGAAAGGATTACGCAACGTCAAGGCTTAAATCAGCAGAATTGTCAAGACAACGACCGCTTCATTATTTTTTTCTTCAGCACTACTAATGCGCTTTAGAGAATATTATCATGTCTGAAAAAAAGGACGAATAACCTAATTTTTTTTCAGTGATTATACAAGATCCTTTGTATTTATAACTAGTTCAAACTGAGTTATTAATTTAAACTTAATCTGTGTTAAGCATTGTGTATAAGTTTCCTAACATTTGGTTGAGGCAAAGTAAAGTAAAAAAACGGAACCCATTTTGGGGCGGACGGACTGACGAACAAGTGTAAAACTTAATGCCCCTCTGCTACGGCGGGTGCAAAATAAAATACAAAAGTAAAATTCTATTCACCCGGTACTTGCAGAAAATCATGAATATAAAATATATAAAAATATAAAATTATGTTTCAATGGCACAAGAACGGAACACATACTTCAATCACAACAGACTAGTACTTTAATTGATGTGTTTAATTTATGACACAAAAAGGAGATGTGGGATAAAATTGAATTTTAGGCAAAAGCCGAACAAAATAGTTTTTGAAGTTTAAAGCATATTATCCCTACATTTTTCCCTATCGTATGTTTTGTTCCATTATTATATTGACAGCAATGCATAGATATGAATACTTAAAATCAAATGTATTTGCATTCCAACTTATTTATCTTTTTATTATTTTTGTTAGTCGGGGTTTCCGTAAAACTGTACTGTGCGCTATTCGTGTACACCCTCAATACCTCCTCTTTTTCCTGGAAGGATTAGATTTTTGCAAAAAAATACACTTTGAAAAAGTATGGTCAACCTTGGCTTCTCCGCGGTTGACACTGTTTCCTCGGGGTAACAGTCTGCTCTATCCCCCTCTCAGCTATGTGTTGTTTATATATTGTTCAACACGGACTTTGAACACACATTAGATGACCTCTCTGATAAATGTACTAGTATCCAGTCTAAATTTGTTTGCCAAATTTCATGCTTGTAGCAGGATGTGCACAATTTTTCACAAAGCCGCCATACTATTTGTTAGCTGTAATGACTAAGCTAACAATGAACTGAATAGAAATGCTGCATGTGATTTGAAGAACCGTCTTCGATGGAGCTTTAAAGAATTAACTATCTGTTGCAGCGTTTTGACATCGCCAACGGCATTATGTGCCTCGTAATTTTTGCCAACAATTTTTCTGTTCATACTTCAGAATTATTTGTTTTAAATATTGTGAAAATTTAGAAGAAAATACGTATAGCAAAATTAAAATCTCATATTCTTACTTTTAATAGCAGTATTTGCACTGTGCCACATGTATACAAACAACATCAACTTTAATCGAAATAAGTAATTACGAAATTTTGCGCTTTTTAAAATGAATTGATTGATGCACGCAGAAATTTCTAAATCTTCAGTATAATATTTATATACTTTGCAAAATTTAATTATTTCATCTTTCAAGTGGAATTAAAGAGTGATTTTCATGCAGCGGAGCTTTATTTTCCCCTAATTACCGCGTTTTCATGCTAGAAGCTTGTAATTCACAATGCTCCATTCAATTCAACTAGAGTGAAAAGCAATGTGTAACATTTTTTTACTAGTACTTTCATTTTCAAATTCTATTTATAGACCATATCGCGGACGTGAAAGAAAGCACTAAATAAGAAAGTTTTTTTGTTTGTATGTTTATATTTAAATGCGAAACTAGTTATACAACAGGAATATCAAAACAAGAGGATCAGAACTAACCTATTGTCGAAGATTGAATACGTGCTAGACGTTTTCACAATTGCTTTGAGAAATAAATTTATTTCTTTGAATGAAAGTGCATGACTGAATGTAAGTCTGTGACTACTTTAGCTATAGAATTTCCAAATAATAAAATGACATTTTATTGAGTATGCTTTAAGTTGTTATTGTGTGAGTGTATGTGTGTAATGCATCACGGTACATGTTTGTAATATGCTTATCAATACTACATTTGGTTTTCACGTCCCGTATCAACATTCCCGATTTTCAAGTTAAGTCTCTGATATGTGCCGATTACCGATGTGTAGTAAGTTAATGTATGTACAGTTACCCAAATGCATATACAAAATACTTCCGAGACCGATTCTTTGTTCTTTTAAACAGTTTTGTAGTTCTAAACGATTATGGTAATTAATAGCAGTTCTTGCAAGCTTAAAGTTGGTCAGTTCACTCTCCGGCTATCACGTAAAGCCAAGTTACTTTATTTTCATGGGAGGGAAGCACTGTTTAACTGTGACAAGATATTTCATTTACATACTTCAATTTTTGATATATTATGATGAGGTGCATTCAATACTTGACCATTATTGATCATTATTCCGACGAAGCGGAACATATTCCGACATCTTGAAAACTTTGTTTGTGGTGTACGGGAGATAACTCCCATAACAACAGACGTCGATTTTCCCGTTTTCCGCTAGAGGCGTTCATTTACGTACCTCACACCTTAATTGATTGCCAGTTTTCCTATCAAAGGTCGGTGATTTCGTCAGACACTCCCATTTCCTTCTCTTATAAAAAAACTGGCCACCACGAATTAGCCCAAAAGTGATGCTTAAAAGTTGTGTTAAAAACAGTAAATCAAATCAAGATAGAAATAGTTCATATGCATCTTTCAAAGTTGGCATAATATAAAGCTAATGGTTCAGCTAATGACTTCAACAATGTTAAACCTGTAATACAATGGGAACTATAATCACTTTGACGGAATGCTTTCGTAATGTCCATTGTTGTTATCATCATGATGATAATCTATTGTAGCTTGTACTGGCACACTTCAAATTTGATATCTTCAGAAAATGATTCATTTTTTAACTTATTATCTATTTGTTTTAAAACTGTAAACAATGTCATTTCTTATTTTAAGTAAGACTTGGTTTTGATGGTTTAGTAACTGAACAGTAATTTGAACTGATAAGTGTAAAAAGGTAATGCGTTTATCACTGCCTCAACTAACTATATAAATATCTGTATGATTTTAAGAAGCTAATGTAATGTGAATCTAAATGGCATTGTTTTATCTACGAAACTGTAACTAGGTCAAAAACATTTATCAAAAGTTAAGCATAAAACAAAAGGTAAATCAAGGTCTTCAGTTTAAGATGAACATACAACTTCCAGGGTTTATGTGCTCCTGATAAAAATGAATTCAGACAGTGCTTCAAAGGGATGTAATTCATAATGTTTTAGATATTGTCAAGCTTTGTATATACCATGTGCTGCTGTTTGTGATTCATCCACCGATAAATCATTAATCTGAACGGAAATAAATGTAGAGCCTTTAATTACTTCTTATCATGATCTGGAAACCCTTCCGGAGCAGCTGATATCTCCTCCGTATTGAGGAGTTCTTGTTGCTGAGTGTTTTGTGCTTTGTGTGCTGTAGTTTTTTTTCTGTTTTTCAATTCAATTGTAGCGATGGCATTGACATTTTTTTCCATGAAGGAATTTGAATGTCCCTCTAGTAACTTTTGCTTCTCTTTTATAAATAGCTATATTTACAAAGAGCAAATTACATGTATTATTATAATTACTAGTAATCAAGACTACAGTGTAATTTAAATTGTTTATAAAGTAAGGATCTGTGAAATTGTTGTATAGAGAATAGCTTCAATTACACCATGATTGTATTGCTAGAGAGACGCCATGTTATTACAAAGCAGTATATTAAGTTTATGCAAATGATTAACGTATGTATTGTGATTCATTTAAACTATAATTTCAAAGAAGACTTTGTATATGGAAGTAATTAGATAGTAATATTGCAATGTACTTTCGAATTAAGTTATGCTTGAAGTAGTCGATCCCATCGGAGCTGAGAAACATGAATAATTGGAATGTAATTGAACAACCAATAGTTGATTATATTGCAAAATGGTCAATTTAAACCAGATTGCCTATCTGAGTATCAAAACTGCATGTATTTCTTGTAACTTTCGACATATGGTTATCATTAATGTAGGGTATATACATGCGGGTATGTTAATTTAAATCAATGAGAACGTTTTAGAGCTTTTTCTAATATTTTTTTTTATAAAACAACCAATATGTCAGTGATAATTACAATAATATATTCAATAACATTATTTTCAATACTAGTTTAACCTAAACATGGTCACTAAATGCAACTTCCAAAAGTGCAAACTCGCTATATATTTTCAATATCAATTTGATATCTGGATCATATTTCGAGCTCGACACCAATCTAATTGACGAACAATCAATGGTTGATTTATCTGAGAAGCATATTAAAACAGTAAACAAGTGTTTTTATAGAAAAACCTCTTTTAGAAAACAATATTTACAGTTTTCTATAGAGCTTATACATTAGCCTTGACTACAAAAGATCTGAAGTCGTCAAACAAAGAACATGATTGACTAATCTAATACTCATGTTACATATGTTTACGTAAATGTGTAATGATTTGCTCGGAAAATTTACCAATACAAAATGTTATTCTTGTCAAATATATCTTTAAAAAAAACCCATCCAATATTGCATAATGAAACACAAAATTGATAGTATATTGTGTCATTGTATAAAACAGAGAATAAAAGCAATTGTACGCTAGTATCTCTTGAATAATTCTCTTATACATTTTTCCTTAGGAGATACGAGCATTATAAGTGCAAAACGTAATGACGACAATCATCTTTCATGAGAATAATAAATTTAACGTGTTGAATGTATGGATAATATCAAGTTAGCGTAAAAGCATCGCAAGGATTTAACAATTTCATTGAATTTTTATAAAATAATCCGTATACTTGCTTATAAAATATATGCTGGTAATTATAAAGTACGCATTATCATATTCAACAATTATAAAAGGAACAAAGTACAGGCGATTAGGAGAAAATAAAATGGAGTACAGTTCCATAAAAGAGGGGCGAAAGTTACTAATGAGACATTCAAACTAATAGATCGAAAATAAACTGACAACGCCATGAAAAAGACAAACAGACAAATAATAGTATACAAGACACAACTTAGAAAACTAAAGACTCACCAATACGAAATAGTATGGTGCAACCTATTTAATAGTACAGGGAACATAGAAGGGATACGTAGAATGTGTTAAAGACGCAAGAACTGGACCAGAGAGTAGGAGGCCGCCAATGGGTGCTCAACGCAGCATGATAATTCAGCACCACTGACGCGAACTTCGCCTAGCCTTAAAAACCATAATGTATCCGAGTTCAGTGAAATGTACACCATGCTTCACTCTGAAACTTACAAATGAACCAAAACGCAAAGAACACACAAATATAACAAAAGCTCTAGGTTCTTGATTTTGGGAATTCAAGAAATGCGATGAGTCAATACGTTTTATTTATGAGTTCCCAACCCTTCCCTATACATCGAGCCATTGTGGAAAAATCAAACAAACAGGAACACTTACAAAAAAGTTCAAAAGAAGTCAGAGTTCGATACAAGAATAAATAACGAAAGAAATCAAATGAAATGACAATGATCAACATAATTTTATTTAAGAATACAAGAAATTACTGACATGTCAGCTCTTATGTTGGTTTCCTATGTACAATATCCAGTACGCCCGCGGCGTGATACATACCCAAAACGTACAATGAAATGATTTCCTTTGGATCAATCGAAGACAAAGCTCACCTAAATCAGCTACTAGGCGCACAAAGACAGAAAATAGACAAATATTTTTAAATAAGGTGATAAAAAGTATCTCAGCATATCCATCGAAAGCATGCAATTTCAAAGTACAATTGAAATGGAAAGGGGAAAGTTTCAAAGGCACAAACCAAAAAAGAGCCTTTGCCATCAATGGGTCTTCAACACAACGAGAAAGTTCGCACCCGTTGGTGGAATTCAGCTGGTCATTCAACACTACTTCTAAAAGTTCAGCGAAACTCTGAAACATATAAATGAACTAAATTCATAAAGTCAGAGTAAAACATGAATTGTCAGATTTCAACCCTCCCCTAACATCATCTAACCATTGTAGAATAAACCAAAACACAGCAATGTGCATAGTGAAACTTCACAAAAGCAGTTGTTGTTATTAGAACATGATTGTATTACTCCATGTTCAAGGTAGAAGTAGGGGCCATGGTGGAAAAGTTGTCTGAGTAGTAACTACTGTTATCACTAGCTAGTCAACACTGAGATTGTGAGTTCGAACCTCACTCGTGCATGGGTGCACTCGACTCGGATCTTAATTGATTGCCAGTTTTCACATCAAAGGTCGATTGTTTTCGCCAGACACTCCTGTTTCCTCCTACAATAAAAAAAAACCTGGCCGCCACGAATTATTCCAAAAGTGGTGCTTTAAAGTTGTGCTAAAACAGAAAATCAAATCAAGATAGAAATAGTTCATATGCATCTTTCAAAGTTGGCATAATATAAAGCTAATGGTTCAGCTAATGACTTCAACAATATCAAACCTTCATTGCAATGAGAACTATAATCACTTAGACGGAATGCTTTCGTAATGTCCATTATTGTTATCATCATGATGGTAATCTACTGTAGCTTGCATTGTACTGGCACACTTCAAATTTGGTATCTTCAGAAAATGGTTCATTTATTAACTTATTATCTTTTTTTTTTTCAAAACTGTAAACAATGTCATTTCTTATTTTAAGTAAGACATGGTTTTAATGGTTTATCAACTTAACAGTAATTTGAACTGATAAGTGTAAAAGGTAGTGCGTTTATCACTGCCTCAATTACCTATATGCATATCTGAATGATTTTAAGAAGCTAATGTAATGTGAATCTATATGGCATTATTTAATCTTCGAAACTGTAACTGGGTCAAAAACATTTATCAAAATTTGAGCATAAAACAAAATTTAAATCAAGGTCTTATGTTTAAGATGAACATACAACTTCCAGGGTTTATGTGCTCTTGATAAAAATGAATTAAGACAATGTTTCACAGGGGTGTAATTCATAACGTTTTAGTTATTGTCAAGCTTTGAATGTACTATGTGCTGCTGTTAGTGAGTCATCCGCCGATAAATCATTTATCTGAACGGAAATAAATGTAGAACCTTTAATTACTTCCTATCATGATCTGCAAACCCTTCCGGAGCAGCTGATATCTCCGCCGTATTGTGGGGTTGTTGTTGCTGAGAATTTAGTGTTTTGTCCTCCCGGGACAGCTGATATCTCCCCCGTATTGTGGGGTTCTAAGTGCTGAGTGTTTAGTGTTTTGTCCTTCCGGAGCAGCTGATATCTCCCTCGTATTGTGGGGTTCTTGTTGCTGAGTGTTTAGGTAGCACTCCACAGTTAGAAAATAAAACTAAAAATGAGCCACAAAATGTTGTATCATCTCCTATTCCTGGATTTCTAATACATTAACCTAACTGTTTGTGTTGTACATGTGCATATGTATGTAATCAGTATCTTCCATAGATTTGATTTTCAAAAGTTAAAAGGGTGAAAATTAATGTCTAATGTGTATCCATGGCAACATTCTGCATTTATTTCCCATAAAATATAGCAAAAAGGGGGGGGTGATCATGTCACATCTCCCCTAAACATTTGGATCGAACTAGAATTTTAATGCCTTGGAGTGATACCTTTTTAGAAACTCTTTTTCTAAATCTTCTTATGATCAAATAAAAAATGGGTGTATTTCGCCTCCCTTTTTCGTAAAATCCAATCACAAAGTTCGTGCGCTAAAAAGTTGGAAAAAAAAATTACAATAATTGCCGGACCAATGTATGGTAGGGACATGCAATTACGGACTGTCATACAGCAAACAGCCTATATAACATACATTACATAACCTTTATGTTTATATAAACCCAATAGAAAGGCTATTTAAATAATCAGCTATCCAAAAATGAATTTTATTGCACACTAGCTCTCATATTTGAAAAATCCACAGGGGCCAAAATGCGAAACTACAAACCAAACCGTTGAGTGCTACCTTAAGATGAAATTTTTCCCCTCCTGTCTCAATTTTTATTATATTTTCTGTGTTCTACTAGCTGCTACGATGAAATTGGTACCTTAGTTTTTAAAATTGATTGAGTATAAAGATTTTATGAAGGTTAGCAGTTGATATTGAAATGCGACAAAAAGTGATTCAAAAATAAATGCTGTATCATAGTGAAAAACTTCAAGTCTGTCTCATTTTTGGGGTAAATTTCTAAAAATTGTCCCTTTATCTTATTTAAAATCATAACATAACCTTAAAAGAGGACACATTGTACAATTTGTAGGTATTTGAAAGTACTTATAGGTCAATTTTGCTGTAAATAGCATACCTAACCTTGGTTTAGAAGCTCTCAAGCAGGGTATAAATTTCTAGCCATACTGGCATCATTGAATGTAATTAATGCCAAATTATAATATAAAATCCTGCTAAAAAAATTTATTTGACTTATTCTCATTCAAAAATATAAAGCGATACATTCTGAGGATATCATATAAAGCGCAATCTTTGGTTACAAGGGCAAAGCTAATGGAGTACAAATTTAAGACCGCAACATGTCTAAGTGTCAAAATGTGCATATTTGGTTGCTAAGGACAGTAAACAATAAAATAAAAATAAATTGCATTCCTAGCAGTTTTTTTACCATCAGCACTAAAACAAGAACATAACAGACTAAATATTTATGGTTATTTTTATCTTAAAAAGTGCATTTCTGTGCTTTCTGATGTGCCATAAGGTAGCACTCCACAGTTAGAAAATAAAATTAAAAATGAGCCACAAAATGTTTGATTATCTCCTATTCTTGGATTTCTAATACATTAACCTAACTGTTTGTGTTGTACATGTGTATATGTATGTAATCAGTATCTTCCATAGATTTGATTTTGAAAAGTTAAAAGGGTGAAAATTAATTCCTTTTATGTGTATCCATGACAACATTCTGCATTTATTTCCTATACTTATTGCAAAAAGGGGGGTAAACATGTAACATTTCCCCCCAAAATTTGGATCAAACTAGAATTTCAATGATTTGAGTGATACCTTTTTAGAAACTGTTTTCCTAAATCTTCCTAATGATCAAATACAAAATGGGTGTCTTTCGCCTCATATTTTCGTAAAATCCAATCATAAAGTTCGAGCGCTAAAAAGTTGGAAAAACATTACAATAATTGCCGGACCAATGTATGGTAGGGACATGCAAATACGGACTGTCATACAGCAAACAGCCTATATTACATACATTACATAACCTTTATGTTCATATAAACCCAATACAAAGGCTATTTTTATACTCAGCTATCCAAAAATTAATTTTATTGCACACTAGCTCTCATATTTGAAAAATCCATAGGGGCCAAAATGCGAAACTACACACATAACTGTGGAGTGCTACCTTAGTGTTTTGTCTTTCTGGAGCAGCTGATATCTCCCCCGTATTGTGAGGTTCTTGTTGCTGAGTATTTAGTGCTTTGTGTGCTGTCGTTTGTCTGTTTTTTAATTCAATTGTAGCCATTGCATTGGCATTTTTTTCCATGAGGGAGTTTGAATGTCCCGCTAGTAAATGTTGCTTCTCTTTTAGATACTTACATTATTGTATGCTTATACTTCGAATAAAGGCTTAACAAATTTAAGTCCATTGCCGAACATGATTGTATATTATAATCCTGGTACCTTAGATAACATTTTATAAGTCGAATATATGTCGAATAGATCTCTCACTAGCAATCATTCTACATTTCTATTTCTTATATAATATGTTTTTCTCTATTTCATATATAGTATAACAACAATGAATTTCGTTAAAAGACCTGTAGAAAAATTACTGCAATATCAAAACATCACAAAATGTAGAATCCATATATCTATAATGCTCTTATTTACTCCGTACACAATATAAAGTCTATATGTGTTTGTAAAGATTTAAAATAAAATGTTATAGATTCATTTTTTTTTCAAAATCAAGGCATTATTGCAGATAAAATGTAAGAAGTTGGCTAATAGAATGCCGAGTTAAATCGATAATGGTGACATATTTATAAACCTTATATAAAGCAGTTCCTCGTTATAAATAATTGATTTCACAGTTCAAATTTAATTAAGCCAATTGATGAAAAATGATTTATGTTAAATAACTCAACTGTATTTAAAAATGTTACTATACTTGATTCAATAATGCGTTTAATGCAATGGGAATAGGAAAACATTAATCAATAGAGATACACGATCACAGCTAGAAACAAGTTTATTTTTATGTCATTATTAGATAAATCAAAAGAAGTTTGAAACTTTAAAGAATTATGTTTTATGCTTCTTTTTTTTTGTAATTGATGCAATTTAGTCGTTTTACAATTATAGATTCATTTTGCTCCAGACAAAAATAAAAATGCAATTAACAGTAAAAAATCTAATTAAGATGCAAAATACTTTATATTCATCAATGCATTTAACCCCGCCGCATGTTTGCGCTTGTCTCTAGTGAGGAGCTTAGTATGACGTCCATTTCCACCTAACTATAGTTCACATTTTTGTGTAGTGACCGGTTGAAGCCCTATACTGGGTACGATATTTCCCGCTCTGTTGAATATCTTTGGTGTCCCTGGGCTTTTTATTTTGATCGGGTTGTTTCCTGTTTAAGATATTCCCAGTTTCAATTCTCAAATGTATTTACTTATTATGCAATACTGTGAATTCATTATTATTTGTTGAATACCAATATTCGTGGTTTTCGTGGGTACAGGCAAACCACGAAATCAAATATTCAACGAAATAAATATTTTCAATAGGTTTTGTATACAATGATTGTCAAAACAACGATATCAAATATCAACGAATATGCAAGTTTTCAGGAATCCACGAAAATTGATACCCACAAAAAAAAATGAATTTACAGTAAATAGTATAAATATCGTAATATATCATGCCTTGTTGTATTAGTTTAACAAAACTATCCAGCGTGAATTTGAATTTCATTTTTCTTTTTTCTCTTCCTAACACTTGAATGTAGATTTTTTTTCAATGAAGCTGTTAAGAATGACCTTACCACTACAAATTTGTCTGTAAGGTACCCTGATATTGTTTACAATGATAAAACAGGATTGTTTTAATAGATAGTGATTTAAAAAAAAATATTTTTCATATTAGACTAATACAGTTAAATACAATTTTCAACAATATTGTGATACATTAATACGAAATTAATATCTTCTGTTTTACTTTTTTATTAAACACAATGTTTCATATAAGGTTTCATATAGATAATAATTATCTTTTTATATTTCATATAAGCATAGTACACTTAAGTACAATGTTCAATTATAATATAAAACACTAATCCGAAATTTAGCATTTGAATACCTTTGAGAGTAATTGTGCATGATTTTAAGGCTATCAGAATCAGCACATCAATATGTGTCATAATTGTGCAGATTAATTGTTATCAAAGGTACCAGGAATATATTTTAGTACGCCATACGCGCGTTTTGTCTACATAAGACTCATCAGTGACGCTCATATCAAAATATTTATAAAGCCAAACAAGTACAAAGTTGACGAACATTGAGGATCCCAAATTTTAAAAAGTTGTGCCCCATATATCTAAGGTAATCTATGTCTGGGATAAGAAAATCTTTAGTTTTTTTTTTAAATTCAAAGCTTTGTTAACAGGAAATTTATAAAATTGACCACATTATTGATATTCATGTCAACACCGAAGTGTTGACAACTGGGCTTTCTATTATGTTGACTTCATACGTTTGCATTTTATTTTGAAATTGTTGTGTATACATGGCGTGTAAATACATATCCACGAGTGGTTGATGTACTTGTTAGATAATTAAAAAAAGAGACATTAACAAAATAACAAAATTCATATCTTTAATCAATCATGTCTGAGACAGTTGGAACCTAAATTTGAACAAAAAGTGTTCCTTGATCTATGTTTTTAGTACTTTAAGGCGTAAGACATGAAATTTCTCTCGACCTTCAGATGAGTTTATTTTGCACCAATTCCTCCTGCTTTTGGTATAATATGAAACTTTCGGCTTATAATATTTTGTCTTCATGGGTCCAACTGTATTTACTTTCATTACGATACTCAACCTAAACACTTAAACACAGGAATGGATGAATGCGTAGAAACGTTATAAACTATAACAAAAAGGATTCTTCTAAAATGAAAAGGCACATTCCATGTTAATGTATGGTCCTTTGCCTTATCTCAACTTTTGTTTTCGAATTTAACAATTTAATGTGTTTCAAATAAAATGGATGACGTCTGAAGATTAAATTTTAAAAAGTCATGCATTCGACTTCACAAAAGAAACTTTGGACTAAAACTGATCGTAAGTCATGAACAATTCAGTATTCTTACGATCACTCTTATTCGAGTTTTCTTTGAGAAACCGACTCCCGATTGATATGCGAAAGGTGGCGTTTCCTTTTTTATTCGTTGAAGCAGCATACTGTATAATCTAGAACCAATCAGTTTATAGTTGGTGTCAAAGCGTTATTTTTTGAGATATTTTTTTATTCTAAATGTCCTTCGACTGATGATGACAGACCCTTTGATATGGATACTTAGTTTCCATTGTGAGTCTTTATTTTGAAGCATGTCCTTTAATTATGAAAGTGTACACAGTCTATTTAGGACGATAGCAATCCAATGTGTTTTAATTTACTAAAACATCACAGCAACTAGAACAGATATGCAATTAGAATTACTGCGATTAAAAATTTTATGATTAAACGATACCTTTGATATAATTCAATAGGAACTAATGATATTTTAAAGATGTCATTTATTGATTTGGTGATAAAAAACAAAAAAGACACAATTACAAAAAATGCACATGTTGTTTCTGATCATATAATGATTTCGAGAGTAGAGCATAGTAAATTACGATTGATATTATATATTATTTGTTGCTCAACGAAAATGTGCTTTTTTCTTTGAGTAAAATCAGTATTTCTAATAGCATTCAGTAAATGTATTTTAAAAGTTGTTTTCATATAGTTGACGAGTTTTTCCTATACAAAAGATCTTAACATATTCTTCTGTTGTTTTGTACCATCATTAATTCAAGAAAGGTAGATGCTTCAACTTTCAATACAATGTTAAAGTCATAAGAAACCTCAAATTAAAAAAAAAATATGCATATGTTTACAACTTATGTACATATACTTTTTTTCTCAGGAAAATTCTTTAATTGATCCAGATTTAGAAGAAGTTCACTTATTTTTAATTGCTTCCTTCCAGGAAGCAAATCTCCGACATATTTTCCGTATGCATAGTGACCCGAGCGTAACTCTCATCCGAAAAATCCGGTGATCGCAATAAGCATGGATCTGTCATTGAAATATCTGACTATACATGTTAAACACGTGCTTAATACCCATGCTTTTTGTAATTTGTTTACTATAAGGTGACAATCGGCAAAACTCGGCTTCAAAACACGGCATTTAATGAGCAGCAATATTTGTTAAATCATGACAAACAGAGAGAAAAAAAATTGACGATTATATGATATTGCGAAAATAATAATAAAATCGTGCACAGAGGACTAAGTTTATGAAATAAACATGCTTTGGTTCAAGTATTGGATAAAGATTATTTTTCAGCACTCACACGTTTCATATGACTTTAACTGCAGCATTGTTATTTACTGTAAATATCACATACCAAGAATCTGTGATAAAGAGACTGTTTATGCTAAGTCGCTATGTGTCTCTCTGGTATGTTTTTTAAAAATCTTTTAAAATTTACTATATGGTATTGCATTTGCTCTACGATTGATTGCAATATATTTTTCAACTTTGAATATTTTGGTCTATGCATAGGTTATGATTTCAAAGCTTTTCTAGTCGTATTGTATTATCACTATTGTATTCCGAATACTATAACTAGTATGGCTACTTGTTGAAAACCAACATAAAGCAATGAAGGTTTTTCTTCGGGCAACGTCTTCAAATGTCGAAACGTTCATGTCTTGGTAGAAAATAACGGCAGAATGATATTATCAATCGCAACCTAATGTAATATTGATGTCAGGTATGCATACTGGTTATAAACCATAAGAGGTCCTTGAATATTGACAATTAATATCATTGGGTAAATAAATAATTGTCAATATTCAAATGGTATTGATGATTTAAAGATAATTTCGAACCAACAACTTGTCTAAATAAGAGGTCAAATAATTGTATACTACTAGGTTCAATTTTAGATCAATACATCTACGTGACAAATATACAGGTACATAAACCGCTTGTTAGATCTATGTTAATAACTCATTACAAAACCTGTATTACATTCTGGTATAAGGTATTAAAATATAATCAGATTTGTTTTGAACTTTTGTTATCTTCCATTTCTGGCGGTGTTAGTAACCATTAAACACCCCTGTATGCAAAATCTATCTGTCCGACCATCAGCCTATCATTCCGTTATTTTATAGTATAACCTATGGATACTTTTGGATCTTTAGGACGCAGGCATTGTCGTGTCAATATGTAACGCACTGCACACTACGTCATTGTCATTATCACTTTGTTTTCGTTTCTCAATACCAGATAACATTCCATATTCAGTCACAAAATCATATTTTAATATTTGTTTGGCCCTGATTTCTTTAGTATTCTATATTCAAATATGTAAAACGTTTAAGGTTAAACAATTTTGAGGGAGGTTGTCCCATATGTCAACAACTCTATTGGGAGAAAATACCGACTGAAACTAAGACATTTTCGTTGTTTCTTCAGCTTCTAGCTCATTTACCTATGTTGTGAATTGGTCAATTATAAGAACTCTAATAAGATAGTTGAGGGGTATCGGTGGCCGAGTGGTCTAAGTAGTCGATCTGCTACCGCTGTATCTCTAGTCAGTCAACACTGAATGTTTGAGTTCGAATCTCGCACAGGCAGGAGTACTCGACTTCAATTTTAATTGACTAGGATTGTCAGTTCACAAACCGAAGTTATCTCTTGGCAACGCGGCTTCCACCATCAATAATTTAAAATATAACCGCCACAAAGTAGCAGATTACTGTTGAAAGTGGCGATGAACACAAATTAATCTAAATCATTAGTTATTTGTAACAGTTACTCCTTTATGATGTAAGCTGAACAATAGCTTGTAAAACTCTATGAAATCAAATCGCAATCAACGATAACGCAGATGGACAATTTTGAGTTTTAGTAGACAGCCTTATGGCACATTTGTAAAAGTTGGCAACATTTTGGTTGCTCTCTTTTGCACAATTTTGATCATGAAAATATCACCCTTTCTGTACGCCCACTGTCACTGTTAAAAGGGACACACCCTCTTAACTTGTTGCTGCTAAGATTTTAAGGTTTTAATTAAGAAATAGATTATACAAGCTAAACATGGGAAGGCATTATATTCATGCTATTTTATCCCTCACTATCTCGCGGGCAAAAATAATTACGAATGTAATGCCAACCCATGTAAAAACTACAATCAGGTATACACGTAGCTTGTATTTCGATTCTGATTACGACAATTAGGGTAATTTCTATGTTCGATGTGTTAAAGTGTAGAGAGTCGGTTGTCGTATCTAGGTCAAATATGTCAATTTCGAATAGCAAAACACAACAGTCATTATAAATGAATTAGTATAGTTATTTACATTACACACAATGCAATAAATTTCAACAATGGAAGCACCATGGGCTCCAGCTCAATTAGAATGTTTGCCTCAACAATTTGAGCATGTAAAGCACGAGTCTTGCCGAGCTGTTTAAATACTTAAAATATAACTATTGAGAGTGGAGACATACCACATCTTCTCATATCTATATCTGGTCTTCAGTTGAAATGATGTTGACATATTCCTCGAATGAGTTTGTAAACTCTAGAAATATTCCATCGAATTTGTATTTCTAGTTAAAAGATGTCAAGGTACCGTATATTTAATACACCTGTAAGGTTCTTTATTCACTCAATTTTGTAGGCAACGAGACCGAAAATAGATACTAGATGGATGTTGATCAATTTCTTGTTATTAAATAACTTTCTTATTACAGTATATTACAAATGTCCTTGAATTCTAGTTTGGAATTAACTAATAATAAATTGAAATTGAAAAAAAATAACATTGAACCTACTAAACAGTAATTATTTGTTTCGATACCTTACAACCATTTTGTCACGAATTATTCTTTCCGAAGGACAAATTAATACCATTCTAAAATTTAATTACGTTGAACTGAGAAATGAATTTCTTTTAAAAACTGTATATTGAATTAAGCAAAGTCACGCTCATTTTGAAATGCAATACTCTTTTTGCCATCCTTCACTAACATGGACATTAAAGACACGTAATTTTGCGATATTTCAGATGCTTATGAAATTTTTTCCGTATTCTTAACCCTTTTGCATTGAATAAAATATATACTTCAAAGCCTTTTCACACTGCTATTTTTATTACTACAAAGACTCTTGACAGACACCCTCATCCTCATTCTGAAATGGTAGTGTAAACATTATGCTTATAGATCAAGACTGCTTCCGCAAACAGTCTGTAAATATAAGAGTAAATTAAACATATTGTTTATAATGACAATTCTTAACATTGATTGATGCCATCACATTATAAGAGACAGACTATTTTTTTTGTTTTAACACCCTATTTTCTTATCATCTATAATTCAACTTGTCTTGTGCCATTCTCAAATACATTAATTCTGAGATAAAGGCTAACATTTGATTACGTACATACCACCCTTATAAAAAGCAAATGGAGTTTCAATACACACTGGGATATTTTTCTGTGAAACTATGACGATATAACCATCAAACCCTGTCATAAAATTCAATTGAAAAGTCTAACAAATATTCCTAACATATATTCTACTAGACCAAATTCTCTTTTGACACGCATAGCTGACATAACGTGTGATACAACAAATTATGAAATATTACTAATAAAAAAGTATCTGTTGTTTTCTTTTTTACACAACCACGGAGATGTGGTATGATTTCCAACGCGACAGATAATCAACATGAATTTGGCAAGTCTTGTACACAAAAAACAGAAGAATATTACAAACATCAAGAAATAAAGGAAAATGTTGAAATCTATTGATTCCATATTATCACTTAGAATGGGAAATGTAACCTTAATTTGCGAGTTTTTGATTTTATTTTAAATCCCATCTCTGCAATCAAGCCATCGCTGAATTAAAGGGGACTTGATAAAAGGTAACACTTAAATAAATTTTGTGAACTCGATACGCTACTCATTTATAAACGTTATAAGTGACGTCATAACAAACACTTAAAAGGTCAAATCAAGTACGAAGTTGAGGAACATTAATGGTCCGAAATTCAGAACGATTTGGCAAATACGACGAAGGTAATATATTCCTTGGGTAGAACATCCTTAGTATTTCGACGATTTCAAAAGTTTAGTAATCAGTTTATTAACTATAATGACTCTATTAATTTATTGCTATCTATGGGTAAATTAACTTAACTTAATTGGCCCCTATAGTACAATTTTCCTTTCTGTGTCCATTGAACTCTAGCCTCACGAATCAATTCCGTTCTATATAAAACCATTATTTTAGAGACATCCTTTACAGCGTGCTTTAACTATGGTATAAACGTCATCTTCATTTTTTATTATGCCGATACCACTTACGATCTGACATGAAAATGACAACTTCGTTATATAGTTATCTGTCAATGGAAGCTGAAATCAGAGTATCGTGAGACTTAACTTATTATGAAATATTTATACTGGTACTGACTCATCACTTTCGGTACTGTTTTCGAAAATGCATAGTATGATGATATAATGTCCCAAGTGTTCGCGAAGTGCACGTGTATACTTTGACTATGACTTTGACGCTACATGAGGTAATACAGAACAAGAAATTGATCTGTAGTTATATGCAATTTTGATACGCATACAATATTGTGAGACCTATAAAAATGCAACACAAAATAAACCATCAAAAACAGATTCTAAGTTATCAAAAGATCAGGGTTCATTTATTCATATAGTTTCTTTGATAAGATAGTACAATGTACCTCATACTTCTAAAATGAAAAAAGAAACGACCTTGTCTCGAGCATACAGTGAACAAAAGAATACAACATTTAACAGGCAGTCTTTGATGAAACCAGGATAAAGGCTTATTAGTGGGTCCATATGAAGTGATTATGAAATTGTATTATGTAATGATAGTTTAAAGAAAAAATGGTTGTAGGCTATATCTTAATTTTGCAGAACCATCTACTAGCTTAATTTCCAAAATCCCTAAACATAACAATCTTACTTTTATAACTCTGGATAGGCTAACTATGTTATGTGTAGCTTGTTTTTGAGTTTTGAGTTTTTATAACATAGTATAGCTACAATTTGGTTACATGTCTGAAAAATGTTTTCGGTCTTTTGTATAAAATGCTAAAAAATCTTCCAAATATTATATGTTATTCAGGTCTCAGAGAGGGTATATACTGTGACATTCCCGGCTTAGAGTTTATATCCCCTGACCGAAGGCGAAGGGGATATAAGCCCTAAGCCGGGAATGTCACAGTATATATCCTTTCTGAGACCTGAATTACACATATATTACGGATTACCCCAACTTAATGTTATTTTTTAGTGCAGGTATTTGTTGACAACACATATATATGAAAAACCCAATCTGATATGTTCAGCATACGCGAAGGATTTTCTAATTTGCTGTGAGCATAATTTTATCGTGTATGTAATAATTTATAATAACACTTATAACTTTAAATTTAAATATTCAAAGTGTAAATTGATTGATTTTGTATCAAAAATGTATAAGTGCCTGAAGCACGTCATTACTTTCCCTCTGTGAGCGTCTGACAGTCTGATAGCTTTTGACTACGTCACATAGTAACTGGTGTTATGATGACGTTTTTGAGGTTCCAATTGGGGATAAAAACGTCGTATATACAACAAACGGAAGTTTTTAACGACCTTGACTGGCTATACAGCCCTTGCACGGTCGGTCGTATATACCCCAGCAGTTTCCTGAATATATACTGACATCTCTGTGTTGTTATCCAATCACAAACCTTGACACATTTGTAATCCGTAATATTAAGCCCTATTTGTTCCGCAAATAAAAAAAAAAAAAAAAAAAAAAAAAAAATGTTATGATACATATTCTTTAATTTGTCTAAATTTCACTAAGGTATAAGGTATTCAGAAAATAAAAATAAAATCATATTGAACGAGTAAAAATGGCATAAAATCATGACTAAATCCACATGTTTTGTAAAATCTCTTTATTTTCCTTGTTTTTCCTCAAATTTGAAGTATAGTTTCGATTGGAAAAGTATGTTGAGCAGCTTCGAAATAACTTTATATTTGGTGGGATTACGTCAAAAGTTAAAAAAAAAAGCTTCTGTTAAATTGTTAAGTTTTTTCTTGTCTGTGCACTATGTTTCCCAAATGGAAAATGAACATCTGCATAAATTTGGTTTTTTATCAATTTTGTAAACCTGCACATATTATGACGTAATTGTGACGTCTTAAGATAAAAAATCTGTATGTTTCTCATTTATGTCTCGAACCTATGTCTAATATTAATTGCATACGTGTTCTAAAACATAGATATATACATATATCTATATATATAAACAAGTCTAAATTGAAAACTACGTTCAAACCTATGATCGCGTTGGATAAAAACCCCAATTTTTATACGTGTGCATGGAAAACAAATTTCGTTGTTGAAGGGTCTAAAAACAGCACAAACAACATTTTCCAAAAGAACAAAAAAGTGAAAATTATATTTAAATAAAACGCATTTGACGAACAGGTAGAACAACTGATGTTCTATAACCCTGCTAACTGCCATTTGTGATTGCCAAATTAAATTGATCACAAGATGCAACAAAATGGATCTTAAAATAACTTTAATACTAAACAGAAAACAATTAAGTAGTGGCTAAGATGTTATGCCAAAAACATAAGGTGTTAATATTTTTTTGTACAGCAGATCCGGATTTCGACAACGAATGTCTCTTCAGTGATGTTAGGGATCGAAACGGCATTTGAAAGGCAATATATAATTTATCCTCATTTATAGATAGACTCTTGAACCTTAAGAGTCAATAGAATGATCGGATCATATAAACCGGAGTAAAAATATGATACAAGCCCAAACATAAAAATCGATCTTGATTTCAACAACTAATGTCTCTTCAGTGATGTTAGGGATCGAAGTGGCATTCGAAAGGCCATACATATATGAGTATAAACATTGCTGAATTTCAAGACTCTATGTAATAATACGAGAAATTTAAACACATAATACAACGATATTGATTGAGTTTACACTAAGGACGACATTTGTACCTTTTTGAAAACTAGTTGTAATGAAGGTAACTACATAATACTGATGTATTAAATTCAACTAGATGCAGAGACAAATAAATGAACGATACACACACTAAGAGAATTGCACAGGCATTATAAACATGTTCAACCCCGCCCCATTTTTGCGCCTGTCCCAAGTCAGGAGCCTCTCTGGTCTTTGTTAGTCTTGTATTATTTTAATTTTAGCTTCCTGTGTACAATTTGGAAATTAGCATGGCGTTCATTATCACTGAACTAGTATATATTTGTTTAGGGGCCAGCTGAAGGACGCCTCCGGGTGAGGGAATTTCTCGTTACATTGAAGACCTGTTGGTGACCTTCTGCTGTTGTTTTTTCTATGGTCGGGTTGTTGTCTCTTTGAAACATACCCCATTCCCATTCTCACTTTAATTAAAAAGATCGAGACCTAGTTTGACGACTCTGTCATCGTCTCTTATTATGCACCATCAGTGCCATACGAATTCGTACTATGATAAAATGTCACATCCGGGAATATGACATAATTGATAACCCTTACAGATCAGACAGCTATTCTGGTATATATAAAGACATGAGAATGCAGAAACATGTCACTAGTGAGTTGAGACACAGACATATCGTATAGGTTAACCAAACACTGAAGGCGAACATAACACATAATTATTGTTGTTTGATTAGGTTCTTGATAAAGGTAGGAACAGAAAAACACATGCACTTTATAATGTGTTGTTTGAATTGTTTTAAATGTTACATCAGCATAGGCATATTTGTAAAAACAACACCTAACACTATAACAATATTTGAAAGTCGCGAAAAATGTCCGTATATTGGCAAAAAATCTGTGAACAAAACAAACAGACAAAATAGGTAAAAATGTCCTAAAAGGGTAACAGCAGTCAATAGAGTGTTGTAAGTAGTGTTTCTATCAGCTCAGATATGCTAATCATATCTTGGAACCAGCAGTTAAACAGGCGTGGTTTGTGAAACACTTGTATTTACAAAGTACAACCTACATGTATTCTTAAGTAATTACTAGTAATCAAGACTATAATTGTATTCCAAATTGTTTATAACGTAAGGATCTCTTAAATTGTTGTATAGATAAATGTTTCAATTTCACAATAATTGCTTTGCCAAACAGACGCCTTGCAAATACAAAGCAGTATATTATATTTATATACATCTGAAAAAGAGGCTAAACATGCTAAATATACCAAAGTGATATTCAAACATATAAGTAGAAAAATACACTATCAACGTCATGGCTAAACAAGTAAAACTATCAACAGATTACTAAAGACTGAACAAAACGAACCCCGGCCCACCAAAAATATGGGGTGTTTTAGTAAGGTAAACAAATCCTGCTCCACATGTAGTACTCATCATATTGCTAATGTTAATACAAACAAGGTAATAAGTCGGATTCGGTAGGTCACATTCGGAAATGAAGGAGGATTGTAGTTACGAAATGAATATATCCACTAAAAGCTGTTAAACGGATATCCCACAACGGTCAACCAACTCGTAAACTTTACGAATGGATGATTTTAACTAAACCACTTTGAACTGTGGTGTAATGACCCTTGTGAGCAGCAACCTTTTATCATGTAACTGATTGAAATGTGTATGATGGCATATTATATGTACAGTTTGAAGAAATTTTTAAAGTGAATATAATCTAATAGCAATGCACTTCAAATTAAAGTATTTTCAATAAGTAAATTGAGGTTGAAAAACATAAATAATTAAGTTGTAATTATTCAAGCAATTTCCGAACTAGTCCAAAATATTTAATCGAAGTCAGTTTTCCTATTTGAGTGTGAACACGTACCTTGAAGCTATCGAAACACGACAACCCAATGTGTATCTCTCATTTATAATTACAAATGCGGGTTATACGTTACTCATGTTAATCATGCATGTATTTGTTGGGAAATCGCACGAATAAAAATGTTTGATTTCTAAACCCTTTTCTCATTGAACAGATTTTGCATCGAATTTTTCTTGGAGTTCGGTAATTTTGTTATTTTACCATTTCCATCAGTTGTGTCCCAATAAAATGAAAAATTATAGAAATTATATTTGGAAACCAGTAGATAATAAAGTACATGTTAATATTTATAAATATTTAATATCTCCCAAAAGAGCCGTCGTTTGTGAAACAGCTGTTTTCACAAAGAGTAAACTACATGTATCATTACGTAATTACAAGCAATCAAGACAACAGTGTATTCTTAATTGTTTATAAAGTAGTAAGGTTTTCTAAAAATTGTTGTATAGAGAATTGCTTCAATTACAACATGATTGCATTGCTAGAGAGACGCCATGTTATTACAAACCAGTATATTAGATTTATGCAATTGATTAACGTATGTATTGTGATTCATTTAAACTATAATTTCAAAGAAGACTTTGTCTATGGAAGTAAATACAAATTTATATATAGCAATATACTTTCGAATTAAGTTATGTTTGAATTAGTCGATCCCATCGGGGCTGAACATCATGAATAATTGGAGTGTAATTACACAAGCCATAGTTGATTATATTGCAAAATGGTCAATTTAAATCAGTTTGCCTATCTGAATTTAAAAAGAACATGTATTCCTTATAAGTAATAAAAGCATATGGTTATCATTATTGTAGGTTCCTTTCATTTACAAACATACATACAGGTATGTTAATATGAAATCAATGAGAGCAAACAATCAGTTGACAATGCTTTACTCAGCAGTTGAATACACATAGGAACATAAATACACAGTGAACGTGGCAGAGTCCTTAAGCATCTCCACAACAAACAAATTTCTATCTTCTTTTTTTTACACTTTTTTCTATTTCAAACTGGTAATTAAAGCAACATTTGATAGATTGTGTCTAGGAAAGAAGTACATAGCACTCTTTGCATCATCTAATGTTGCATAATGAAAGCACGAAATTGATAGATCTAGTATAATTGTATAAAACAAAGAAAAACGCACGTGTACGCTAGTATCTCTTAAAGTATCCTCTTGTACATTTTCTCCCTAGGTGAAACAAGCTAATTAGTGCACAATGTAATTACGACAATCATCTTTCATGAGAGTAATAAATTTAATGTATGGATAATATCAAGTTAGCATAAAAGCGTCGACAAGTTAGTTTTTGTTAACATATCGATGAAATGTTATAAAGGACTTGACGATTTCATTGAATTTTCAGAGCATGCATCGGTATATTTCATGAAATATATGCTGGTAGATATAATGTACGCATAATCATATTCTACAGTTATCAAAGGATAGCACCAGACAATTATTCCGCAATGTAAAATTAAGAGTACAGGCGATCTTGAAAAAAATAAGCACAGTTCCACAAAAAAGGGGCGAAAGATAACAGACGGACATTCAAACTAATAGATCGAAAATAAACTGACAACGCCATGACTTAAAAAGAAAAAGTCATCAAAAACTAAAACTTGAGCAACACGATATAGAATGGTGCAATCTATTAGTATTGAATAGTACATAGAACTATACGTTAGAATGTGTCAAAGACGCAACAACCGGACCAAGGATCAGATAACACCACACCAATGGGTGCTCAACGCAGCATGACAATTTCGGAACAAGGAAGCCAAATGTATTCCAGTTCAGCGAAATGAACACTATGCTACACTCCGAATCTTACAACAGAACCAACATGTAGAGAACACACAAGTCTTACAAAAGCTCTAAGTTCTTGACTTTGGGAAGACGAAAAATACTATGATTTTACATTGTTAATGAGATCCCAAACTCTTTATACATTTAGTCAATAGTGTTCCACCGCAATGCGCACAGGAATACGAACATTAAAAATCAGTTCAGAAAAAATCCGAGTACGATGTAACAACTGCTTACTGAAGAAAAAAAATGACATTGATAAACATAATTTGATTAAAGAATACAAGCAGTTACTGACAAGGTAGCTTTATACTTCAATCAACGAAATTCAAAGATAATGTCTTCATTTTATGAAAGATACAATGACACCCTACCCACAACGTCATGATTTCTATAGATCCAACAACAGGCAGACTTCCGGTACAAGGCGCACAAATACAGAAATATAAAAAACTTAAAAAACGCAAATAAATTGTATCGTATCATGTCTAAAGATAGCGATACGTGTTGCGATATCAAAGTACAATTGAGAATGGAAACGGGGAATGTGTCAAAGAGAAAACCCGACTAAAAAGAACTAGGCACCAATAGCTCTTCAACACAGCGACAGTTTTAGGCTCAGCTTGACATTTAACAAGGATGTGTTGAACTCTGAAGCATATAAATGAACAAAAAATATAATAGGACTAACATAAGTCAGAGGCTGATGACTTGAATAAAACATTTTTTGTCAGCAAGCAACCCTTTCCAATACCTCTAGCCATTGTAGAGTGAACAAAAACACAGCAATAAGCCTAGTTAAACTCAGTTCAAGAGAAATGTGACGCTTATTTTGCTACACATACACATAATGTCACAAAAACAGTTATTGTCATTACTACATGTTCAAGGTAAAAATAGTTCATACGCATTTTACAACATATGCACAAGATAAAGCATAGGTTCAGCTATTTGTTTTAACAGTGTTAAACATTCATTGCAATCGAAACTATAATAACTTTGAAGGATTGCTAACTTGAAGTCCATTTTTGTTATCATCATTATCTTTTCCTGCTGTAGCTTGTGATGGCACACTTCAAATTTGATATATTTAAAAAATGGTTCATTTCACAACTAATTATCTTTTTATTCAAAACTGTTAACAATGTCATTTCTTATTTTTAAGTATGCCTTGTTTTGAAAGGTATGACAACTTAATAGTAATTAGAGCTGACAAGTGTTAAAAGGTATTGCGTTTATCACTGCCTCAATTAACTATATGAATATCTGTATGATTTTAAGAAGCTAATTAATTGTGAATCTAAATGGCATTATTTTATCTACCAAACTGTTACGAGGTCAGAACTTCCCGGGATTATTTGCTCCTGATGAAAATGAATTAAGACAACGCTTCAAAGGGATGCCATTCATAAAGTGATGTTAAAAGTGGTATCCAACACCTTGACTGAAATAAATATGGCTCGTTTAATTTTCATACAATTTGGACAAAATATTTCCTTGAACCCTTTGAAAAAAATATAAACATTTCAGAAAACTTGAACCAATCACTTTCTATGAAAAAAATGGTTGGATAGAGAGCAGTTTGACAAGCACTAATTTTGATCATTGAGAAGCCTAATATTCCTTAACAATACAACATGATTAAAACGTTTAGCTGATTTTATAGAGTTATCTCCCTGTAGTGTTAGGTACCACCTTTGTATGTTATATGTGCTGCTCGTAGTGATTCATCCACCGAGTAATCAGTATATGAACGGAAATTTATAGATATAGAAGATTGCACTTCCTATCATGATTTCCTTGATCATGTTGATGGAGATTTGCTGCTCACAAGAAAGCTATTAAATCAAGAGTTCTAAGTAATGAAGTTGAATTGTCCCTTCTTAAATTTTACTGATGCCATCACGAGTTGGTTGGCTTTTATAGATTATTCAATTCACAGATGATAGCAGATATGTTACCAATGTCGAAAGTACAACCCGATCCCTTTTCACGAATGTTTTCTCTCGAATTATACTTGTTACAGGGTTTGTGCAACCATGAGAAACACAACGTATGCAACATGTATGGCAGGGTCTTGTAACCTTTCCGGAGCAACTGAGATCGCTCAGATTTTGGTAGAATTCGTGATGCTTAGTTTCTAGTTTTCTATGTACTGTTTTGTTTTTGTGTCTTTTATTTCTTCTTCCTTTTAATCCACGACGTTGTTAATTTTTATTTTATGTTTGTGTTTGAATTTTTCTATTGTAGCTTGTTGAGATATTTAGCTTATTGTATGCTTCTATATTCAATAAAGGCTAATACAGTTTTAGTTAATTGAAGGTCATGATTTAACATATGATAATGAGATATGTGGCATATATGTCGGATAGTTGTCTCGCTGGCAATCATACTACGTTTATCGTATAATAATAGTTATCAAGAGTACCAGGATTATAATTTTATACGCCAGACGCGCGTTTCGTCTACATAAGACTCATCAGTGACGCTTAGATCAAAATTATTAAAAAGCCAAATAAATACAAAGTTGAAGAGCATTGAGGACCCAAAATTCCAAAAAGTTGTGCCAAATATGGATAATTAGAGTGAAATTCATTAGAAGGCCTGTAGGATAATTCCTGAATATCAAGATTTTACAAAATGATGAAAAGATATATCTATAATGCTCTTATTTTCTTTGTTATATTTAGTCCATGTGTTTGCAAAGATTTAAAATAACATGTTATAGATTGAGGTCTTTGGAATTTGTTTGCAAAATCAATGTATTACTACAAATATAATGTAGGAAGTTGGCTTATATAACGCCGACTTTTGTAGATAATCGTGACATATTTTTAAACCTTATATAAAGCAGTTCCTCATTATAAATAATTGATTTCACAGTTCAAATTTTATTATGTCAATTGATATAAAATGAGTTACGTAAAATAATTAAACTGTTTTAAATGTTACTATACTTGATTTGATAATGAGTTATCTTTTTAATGCATAGGGAATAGCTTAACATTTATTAAGCAGAGATACACGACAACAGTTAGAAACAAGTTTATGTTTATGTCATTATTAGATCAACCAAAGAAAGTTTGAAATTATAATGAATTATGTTTTATGCTTCTATTTTCATAATTGATGCATTTAAGTAGTTTTACAATTATAAGTCCATTTAGCTCCAGACAAAAATGAAATGCAATAAACAGTAAAAAATTAAATCTGATTAAGGTGCAATACTTTAAATTCATCAATTCATTTATTCTCGCCGCAAATTCTCGCCTGTCCCAAGTCAGGTACCTCTAGCCTTGTTTATTGTTTGAATTTAAGTTCATTTCTCTATTTCGGAGTTAAGGATGACGTCTATTTCCAGTAATAGTTCACATTTGTGCGTAGAACAAGTTAAAGCCCTTCTTCGGGAGTGTTTCAAGCGTACATTTGAATATCTTATTTTTAAATTGAAAACAGATTTATTGCACCAAAGGCAAAGCTGTAAACACTGACCTTACCGCTAGAGCTTTAACTGTAAGGTATCCTGATAATGTTAATACCTATGAAAACAGGATTTTATATAGATAAGTATTATTTTTTTTATATTTCATTTTATAATAATACACTCAAATACAATGTTCAATAATAATATGATACACTTTTCCCTGATTAAATACTTCTGTTTTATGTGTTTTTTCATTGAATACAATGTTTCTTATAGGGTTTTATAAAGATAAGTACTACCTTTTCATATTTCATATTATCAAAGTACAATTAAAAAAAATGTTCATAAATAATATGATACACTAATCCAAAATTAACCATTTGAATATCTCAGAGAGAAAATGTGTATGATTTTGATGCTGTTCGCCTTATAGAACCTATATATCAATATACATGTATGTCATACTTGTGCAAGTTTATCCTTACTATTATGTTGACTTCATCTGTTTGCGATTCATTTTGAAACTAATGGATATACATAGCGTGTACATACATATCCACAAGTATTTGTTAAATAATTTGAAAAGGGGCATACAAAAAAAAATAACAAAATTCCTGTTTATAATCAATCATAAAAGTTAGAATTGAAATGGGGAATATGTCAAGGAGACAACAACCCGACCATATAACAGGCAACTGCAGAAGGTCAACAATGTAGCGAGAAATTCCCGCACCCGGGGGCGTCATTCAGTTGGCCCCTAAATACATATATATACTAGTTCAGTGACAATGAACGCCATACTAAACTCCAAATTATACATAAGAATAAAAGTAATAAATAATACAAGACTAAAAAATGTCTAAGAAAGTTGGAACCTAAATTTAGACCCAAAGTGTTCCTTGATCTATGTTTTTAGTACTTTAAGTTTTAAACATTTCAAAATGACATAAAATTTATCTCGACCATTAGATACGGGAGGATATTAACTCGTGAAATATGTGTCAATTCTTTGACAGCGACATGAAGCCATAAAAATAGATTGACTTCATCAGGCATACTGTGTCACAAAGTATGGTTTGGTGGTTTAAATGATGTTATAAAAATATCTACAATGTATTGTACGTATGCAAAGAAAATGTAGTCTTACACAAAATAATGATTAAAAGATCAATCAATACCTTGAATGGCTCTTTTAAAAAAAAATGATTTTAAAACCCAAAAAAATGATATTTGTTAAAATATTTTGTATAATACGATTTATTAACAAGTTTTCTTCAAATAGAAAAAACAGTCTAACTGTTTAATTGCAAATCTGTCTCCAAATTTGCAGATTTAGGCAAATAACTAGACCGATTTTGTGCTCTGATTGTACAATCCAAGATGGGGGTATACCATGAATCTACCTTAAACTAATAAGTAAAACATAAACTGCCAACTTAATGGCTGAAAATAAAAAAATACACACAGACAAGCAATAGTACACAAAACCAGAGAAATTTATAATATATAATGATAAAATCTTGTATACGTTATGATTTGTAATACTAAAAGAATTCTTCCATAATGAACAGGAAAATGTGATGCTATCGTATGGTCCCTCACCTTATCGATACTTTAGTGTTTGCATTGTACACTTATGATTTTCAAATAATGCTTACGACGTCTGTAGATTAAATTAGAAAAAGTCATGGAGTCTTTTTCAATTCAGTATAAATCTTGGTTGTAAGTTTCTTTGTGAAACCGAATCCTGATTGCTTTATTATTTGTTGAAGCAGCATAATTAATAACCTAGATCCAATCAGGTTGTAGTTGGTGTAACGTCGTGCGTTACTTTTTGAGACTATTTTAAACGTCCTTCGACCGATATTGACAGACCCTGAGTGATAACAACAGTTCGTCATAGCCTTTTGCCTTTTACATACTCTTTGATAGGGATGATGGTTTCGATTATGAGTCCTCATTTTACAGCATGTCCTTTAATTATGAAAGTGTACACAGTCTATTTAGGACGATAACAATCCAATTCGTTTTAAATTACTACAACATCACAGCAACTATAACAGATATGCAATTAGAATTACTGCGATTAAAAATTTCATGATTGAACGATACCTTTGATATAATTCAATAGGAACTAATTATATTCTAAAGATGTCATTTATTGATGTGTTAATAAAAAAACAGAAAAGATACAATTACATGTTGTTATTGAGAATATTATGATTTTCAAATGTGCAGCAAAGTAAAATAAGATTGATATCAGTTATTGCACAATGTAGCTCAAATAAAAATATGCTTTTTTCTTTGAGTAAAATCAGCCTTTCTAATAGCATTTAGTAAAGGTGTTTCTAAAGTTGTGTGCATAGAATTGATCTGATGGATTCAGACTATTTAATTGATGAGAAAAGTTTCTTCTTATGTTTTGTTCCACCATTGTTTTAAGAAAGGGAAATAATTTAACCCTCATTACAATGTTAACCCCCGCAAAGTTTTTACTATGCTTGATATGTGGTATTGCTTTTGTTGTTTTTTCATAGTTTAATATTTTGGTATATGCCTAGTTTATCTCATATGCTACTTGTCAAAAACCACATAAAGCAATGTTTTTCTTTGACCGAAGTTTTCCAAACCCTCAACGTTCAACGTCTTGTTAGAATTAAACGCATTATGTTTTCCTAATTGAAGTTAAAATATTTGTTTGCAAATAGTGGCAGCATGATGTTATCATTCGTCACGTAATATAAAATTGATGTCAGGTATAAGTAACAGGTCAGAAACCATAAAAGGTCCTTGGATTTAGCAATTAAAACATTTTGTAAATAATTGTTATTGCAATTTTTACTGATGATAAAAAGAATCAATGTGCTTAATGTGAGTATTTATAGCTTATAGTGCGCATAGATAATAGCACGCATAATCGTTGACCGTCTGTTTATCTTTTTTCTTTTTGATGAAAATTGAAAAACAACATACAATTTCTTTGTTTAGAACGATAATTTCTGTAAAAAGATATTTATGTCCATTTTTAAAGGAATTAAAGTCAGTCATTGAATCTCCCAAACGTATTCTAAACATAATGCTAAACGATCTATATGAATAAACTTTAGGACTATCAATCAGCGCAATGCTAGCCACAAGTATTGTAATAAAACATATATAATCCACTCAAAGGAATACGAAACATGAGAACATAATTATAACTAGAATGATGAATAAATGACTAAGACAAATGGCTCATAATGACATTTATTTGAATGGTGTCGGTAATGTCTAATTTACTTAAAAGTTTTATTGTATTAACGAGAATAATACAAACATGTTAATCTGTTCATGCATGATACATGCTGAATAGTGTTGTTATTAAGCATTTATCTTATGTCTTAATGTTTTACCTTGTAATATATCTAAATGCAGCGCCTGTAATGCTTCCTTTAGTATCGGATTACTTTTGATTTATTATGTTAATGACGTTTCATATTTTTCTCCAACATTCATATTAAGTGACTGATTGGAAGGAAAAACTTCACAATTATTAAAACTAATGAATTAAAAATGTCTTATAGTATGCGAACTCATAATGTGCAAATAATAAAGCTTATATCAAAAAGAGTTGCCTTTCTATGTATCTGTTAACCAATATTTTGTTTGCAATTTTTGCTAGATTTGTCAAAAAATGTTAAAAGTATAAACGTTAAAAAGTAGGTTGATCTATTTCCTATTTACAGGTTATTATAATACCGGCTGAAAAGATGACAAAGTAAGAAGAGGAAATTAAAATAATGCAACGTGAATAATTTTGATTAACCGAAAAAGATTTTATAGCATCATGAAAGTTCAAACAGTAGGTATATTCAAAAAAACAAAACCGTTATAATTTTCTTTATAGTTGATTTAATGAACATTAAGTAGATTTAAGTCATATACATAAATATTAATGCAATATAGTTTTAAATGACAAATCATTTAACAAAATAGAAAAAAGTTAGAATCTGTTTTACAAACGTGAATAAAGATGACATCATTCTTGTTATGAAACAAATGACATTTTTCATATCACCGTGCATAAACATTTGAAAAAAATCGGCTTATGAGAAGGCGTATTTCAGTTAGTAGAACAACCTGGTTTATTTTGGTTATTGGAATTAAGGTCATATTCCATGATGGCAAAAAATTTAGCTGCAATATTTAACATGTTATAGTAAAATAAATTGGATTCACATACCGTACTAGTTTAAGTACTGACTCTTGATGTGTATATGTTTTTGTGTGTAGTTTGTAAATGTGTCATTGACATTTTTAATCACATAGCCTTCATGCATCTACTTTCATTATAATACATATAGGTGTGGGCAACTTAAATGTTTTTAAATATACTTTTTATACAATTAAACGCAATTATTCTAGATAAAACAGACACGATATATATTTCTCGGAACTGGGTTATTGTTGCCTTGGGAGTTTGTAGGAGGTATTGGGTTTATTTATTCATACGCACGAAGCTGTACAGCCTAATACAATTAGAAAACATTTATTTATTATCATCATATAAAGTTTTGATCAAGTGAAGGTTCAGTGCAAATAACATGGATATATCTTCAAAGATTAAGTTATAAAAGAGAAATATCGATCTTAACATGAAATTCTTTCATTTTGTAGGCTAACCTATAACTAGAATTAAATAAAAATTTACATCATGTTGTCCTAAAGCTAGTTTAATTTAACATGAAGTGATTTAATTTTTAATGAAACATCTATTCATAGACCATTAACAAGGGATATGAACAGTAACATGTCTTTGTATATCTTTCAACAATGAGTAAAACATGTATGTTGACACGAAACTTTGCTACATATGTTCAACACGACGGGTGCCGCATGTGGAGCAGGATCTGCTTACCCTTCCGGAGCACCTGAGATCACCCCTAGTTTTTGTTGGGGTTCGTGTTGTTTATTCTTTAGTTTTCTATGTTGTGTCATGTGTACTATTGTTTTTCTGTTTGTCTTTTTCATTTTTAGCCATGGCGTTGTCAGTTTGGTTTAGATTTATGAGTTTGACTGTCCCTTTGGTATCTTTCGTCCCTCTTTCATTCATTCAAATTAAACAGTATATTATAAGATTTTGCCATATGACTACCGAACATAATTTTGTTTGGTTGAGATTTACGTTTTGTCTAATTATCATGAACAATAAAATAAAGATACAAACTCAAAATATCTATTTCATCTATCGTAGTAAAGCATTTCAAACCTATTTATTCCTGCTTGACTTTAATATTGTCAACTAAATTGGTGAATATTCAAAACGAGTTAGAATATGATTAACTATTATACAAATGGTAAGGACTATTTTTATTATTCATAACTTAAAGAAAAGTTTATGTGCAAAGAAAATTTAAAAAAGAAAATGCACTCTACTAGACATTACTATTGAAATTTCTCTTATTTACACTCCTTATACATATTATATCAAAATGTTTTACCAACATAACGGCTTTCTTAAATTTATTTTTCATCATGGGGTGTTTCGTTAAGAGTCTTGTAGACTGTAACATTGGTTTTTAATTAGGCTAGACTATATTTGGCAACGGTAAAAACTTATCTTTGACCAGTGGATTTATTGTTGTTCCTCTTTTTTTTCAGGAGCACCTGCTTTCACTCCCGGTTTTTAGTGGAGTTCGTGTTGTTTCTTATTTATCATTTGTAACTGTTGCTGTAAATATCCTTTGGTGTTATGAGTCTTTGTTTACTCCTTGGATTTGATTGTTATTGTCTTATATAAGAAATATCATTATAATGTTTTTATTCTTTTCTTGCCGCTGACATGTATACTGATTCAAAATATAATATTAAGCACATCTTATATTGGTTTCACTTATTCAACTTAACACTTGCATTACTATACTGATTAAAGTTAATACAAAATACAAGAATGATATGTTATTTTCATAATCATTACATATATTGCATAGGGACAAAATAAGGAAAAACATATTAACTAATGGCCTAAAATACTTTTTGTATTTTCCTTTTACTGTCCTGGGAAACTATTTGTTTGAGTTTGATTGTTTTAGCTGTTCTTATTCAATCTCTAGTTTCCTTTTCATTAGAATAATGTTAGTTATATATTAACATTCTTAGTGTAAACGATCGAGTATTTTATCTACTTCTGAATGTCACATGTGAAAGAATTTTATGATTGTATCATGAATCTCTTTTTTCTCTAGTAAGTCCTCTAAATTGATATTCAAATATATACTTCAGACAACCGTTTATCTTAATTTAAACAAATGAGTTGAGTGACTCTCAATAAAAATATGTATCTGACCTGATCTGTTTGAATCCCTAATATCTTTGGAAATGGAATACACCTTTCTCGTGTCAAGGAGTAAAAATTATTTTATTTGTCAACTAACAGATTTTTTACAAAAATATGTGAAAATCTGATGTTCTTATGATAAATGTATGTAAACTTGCAGCAACATTAAGACTTTTGTTTTTTCTATGCTTTGAATTACTATTCCCATGCTTAAGTATAAAAACTTAGTAATTACTTTTTGATATAATTGAAATCGCTAATTGACAATTTGAAGCAATACTGAAGTGTGTTTGTGATTCGTTATTGTTTGTTTTAAACATTGAACATGCTTATGTGTTCATGCACAGTGTATGCTGTTTACTTAAAACTTATTTTTTGGAGAGTAGCAACTGATGTTAAATATTATAAGTTATATGTTTCTCTACTGACCCCTAGGGATCCATAAAGGATTAATAAAATCCATATTGATTTTATTCCGTATGGGGTCAGGAGTTACCCGAAAGCGAATTTATCACACGCTGGACTTTTTCTGCTGCGTTGTGTTAAAAAAAAAAACAATGAAATACAACAACATTAATAGATGACGTCACCATTAAACAGTAGACATGACGCTCTGAACCCGGCCCCCTATGAAATATACTAACCTCCTACCTTCCCATAGGGGGTCACTAAGAGAAGGCTTTGAAGCAAACAAAACGTGATAACTAACCCGCGGAGCGATAAATATAGAATAAATCATCCCAAAATTCGTAACGCATGCTGTATCACCGCGAGTATCCAATATCAGTCCCAAGGGCCGATATTGATGGAGTGGTGATACAGCATACGATACGTATTTTCTTTGTAATATTCTGTTTATCTATATTTTAATAGAATCAGATTCTTTGGATATCCTTTTTTTTTAATCGTCTGAAATAATAAGCTAGAAAAGAACATTATGATTTTCCTGTATTTCTTTCAGCTGACTTGTTTTTTAATATAGAATTCCTTTTGTGTTTAATATCCACATCGTAAACTCAATATACGTTAGACCATGTATAAAAATGCATCCACTAACGATACTTTTATTTCAACTTAAATTAATATTTATCAAATTAGTATCATAAGATGTAGAAATGTTTAAATGTTTTATTGTTTATTTGGCGATAATATTATTCATGATCATTTTCATTTTCTGACGAAGTGAACAGCAAGAAAAATATTTTTTGAAAAGTTTGCTATCTATTGTAACCAAATTCAAATCGAAATTTTTTGAATTTGTGTTTAAGGGGGCTCGCGGGTCTAAATCACTTTTTTTTTTATTTAATTTAGGATTTCGCTATATTTTTTTCATAAATGAACTTTATTTTATACTCAATAGAAAAATTGAATAAAAATGGGGTCACCGTTCATTTACGCCCACAATCTGCCTTCAAAAGAAGCATACATTTTAGTTAATAACTTGTTTTTCTGTTGAACTAATAGGAGAAAAAGTGGTAATATAGAAATAAAAAAAGAACTCAACTATCTAGTTCATGTACAGCTTATTCAAAAACAACAATAAAAAATATAGGTCATCGATGAGTTAAAAAAACATATTTCAATTGTAATGCCAAAAAATGGCATTTTTGCAACAAAGGGAGAAAATTTGAAGCTTTTTCAATGATATCTACATTTTAAAAGTCCCCTGGGGCCAACACGAATTGATTTTTTGGAATGATTTTTGTACCATATTATAAAGTAACAACTACTAAAGGTAATTGATAAAATTTGTTATGAGAAATAAATGTTTATTTTTTTTTTCTGAAAATCTTATACCCGCGAGCCTCCTTAATCTATCAGTTAATGAAAACAAACTTCACGAAAAGTATAACCAAATCAACTGTTATAAAACTTCAGATTATTCTACATCTTACTTTTTAGAGGAATTCATTTTTTCCTATGCCATGAAATACTGTACGTCCTAGATCAAACGTTGACGTCATTCTAATTATTACGTCACACTAGGTATGTTAAAACGGTTTTGCTATGCGATACATGTTATGCGATACGGGTTTAGCCATGCGATACGGGGTATGCAATACAGGGTAGGTGATACAGACTGGAAAAACAAACCTTTATTACATTTACAAAATTGCTGTAATGTGTACAAAATATATGATAAAGAAACGGTATCATGTTTCATCTTTCTAATTTTATTCATTTTTATCTCCATCTTCCCTCAACTGTCCCTTTATAAATGCGTGCGGCTGCTCAAACTAGAAATTGAATTGATACAGATTATTTTTTTGTTAATGAAATAAAGACATACAATTTCAGAATTACATCCTAACAGTATTTAATTTTAAGATACATAATTACAACCTACAAAATAAAACACTGCAACCAGCGGAATTTTACTTCACAGTTACTGCACAGATTGTTGTTCAAATACAAAAAAAAACATTGGGATGAAAGTAGTTTTTAATAGTTGTTTGTCATGATTTTTAATATAGCTTTGCCTATTTGTTACCATTATTCATACAATTTTAACTTTGATTAGAAATCACTTCTTTAATTGGTAATCACAAATGCAGCACCAGGGTTTGTTTTTGTTGTTTTATAGCTACAGAGAACGACACGTAATTCTTTTGCATTGCATATGTTTAATTAAGTGGTGTTATTTTATTTACATTACGTTGCATCGTAGTGCTACGTGTATAGGCTTACTCAAATACACCAGGTATATTAATTTGGCACGCCATACTAACAATTCGTCTGCATTAGACGCATTGTTGACATTAGAATTAACAGATTGAAAGGCAAATCAAATACAACATTATAGATTATGAAAAACAGAAAATTTCAAAATGTTACGCATTAGGGAGGGGCAATATCTTCTTGTCTGTTAAAAAATAAGTTAAATTTATAATAAATTGTTTTAAGCCACATTACTTATACGTTGTATATTTTACATAAATGGTTATCATTTTGTTTTCAATTTCGTTTGTAACATTCTCTCAAACAGCTCTACTTTACTGCACGATATGTTTATTGATTCATATATTGATTGGTGTTTTTACGTCAATTTCAGCAGTATTAATTGAATGACGGTCGGCTTTTATTGGAGGAAGCCGGGTGCTCGGAGACAACAGCCGATCTTCGGTTTGACCGGAGAATGTATAAATATGCATATTTGTCTAATTGAGATTTAAAGGAATTACCATTTGAAAATAAATTAAAATAAAGAATAGTATGAATTCAAGAATTTCTGTTTGCATATGGTTTCAACTTATACATAAAGCTATGATCAAATTTGATCCAAAATCTCGATTTGAATCTTTCTCCTTTTCAAGTCATTAGTGTAAAAAAAATTAAACCGAGTGCAATATTACATGAATTTTCTAAACAATATGGCACAATTATTGTTATTTACTTCATTATACTGACATTAGTATACATTCAAAATTGACAAACCGTCTTCTAATCATCTTAAGCCTACATAACTTCATCACTTATCATCATATGTTGAACAACATCAAAACAACATTCTAGTAAACAATTATGTCACCACCTACAAAGGTCAATCCTTGTTGACATAATGACACTAACATTTATTGTTTGTTTTGGATGTTGGTGAGGATATTGACTTCAGATGAGAATGTTTAAGCTGTCGATTTATCTTATCATCAAGTGACAGACATTTCTTACGTACAATAATGTTTCATTTTCTCTACAGGGAAACCTGATCTTTCTTGTTTTTTGTTATCAGTTTCACATTATAAATGATTTATTTAAATCAACCATGTACAACCGTTTATGTAGATATAGGAAGATGTGGTGTGAGTGCCAATGAGACAACTCTCCATCCAAATAACAATTTAAAAATTAAACCATTATAGGTTAAAGTACGGCCTTCAACACGGAGCCTTGGCTCACACCGAACAACAAGCTATAAAGGGCCCCAAAATTACTAGTGTAAAACCATTCAAACGGGAAAACCAACGGTCTAATCTATATAAACAAAACGAGAAACGAGAAACACGTATATATTACATAAACAAACGACAACTACTGTACATCAGATTCCTGACTTAGGACAGGTGCAAACATTTGCAGCGGGATTAAACATTTTAATGGGCCCAAACCTTCTCCCTTTTTCTGAAACAATAGCATAACATCACAACATATTAAAACATACGATAAAATATCAATTAGCAGACTTAACTCAATCAAAAAACGTATGATTACACAATGCAAAAGAACGAATAAATTTGATCTGCGATATCTGAAAACAAATGCACAGTTAATTAAATATTAGAGACAAACAGTCATGACCAAAAGGCTATCAAACAAATTCAAACACACTGAGAAATATTTAACCAATCAATGTTCACTTTAGAAAAAAAAAAACGGTTTTTTATAATCTTGAAGTTTATACAAATGTTGTAAGAATAATTGAAAAATTGAAGATATTACAAATAATCAAAGCTGGTATACAGTCAAGATCCATGTAAATAAAAAATGACAAAAAAGCATTATAAACAGTATCAACAGGTCGAATTAACAAGAAAATACGATTTGAGAGTACTCGCAGTTACTGACAGCTAGTTAAAAGCCAAAACCAATTAATAGTAAAAAATCATGCATCAGAGACTAAAATCGACTAAAACACATCACAGGGATTTAGTATTTTAACGTCATTAATAGTCAAAGAAGACATGACTTGTGCAATGCCAAAAATAAATGTATCGACAGGTAGTAGTATAGTGAAGAGCGACTTCTATAGAAATAAAAGTTAACGTGGCTGTGTCCCCTATACATCTCGCCTCAAAAGATAATGTAATTTAGTTATGTTTTAATTTGCTAATGACAAAATCAATATTAGTGCCAATGTGAACTATATTCAGAGATCTAATTACAATATTGGTACGATAACCCTTACTTATAAGTTTGTTTAAAGGTTCGATGAGTTTACAAGGATCACATAGTGATTTCCTCGCTTTAAGTACAATATTACCATAAAATTTAGGATGAGAAATACCATCTTTAATAAGCTTTCTACAGGTATAGCCAAATTTACTAATCAAATCTTTGTATCTATGAAAGAATTAAGGAAAAGTTTTAAGTAATTTATGGTATCGAAATCCCTGACACAACAATTTACCAGTGATGCATTGATTACGTTCGTTAAAATCTATGACATCAGAACACACACGGGCAAACCGAACGAGTTGCGATATATAAACACCGTATGATGAAGCCAAAGGCACATCGCCGTCTAAAAAAGGAAAATTAACAATAGGAAATGAAAAATCGTCTCTTTTGTCGTAAATTTTAGTGTGAAGTTTCCCGTTTGAAATTGAAATGTCTAAATCTAGAAAAGGACAACTGCTGCTGTTTATGTTAGATTTAGTTAAAGTAAGTTCGTTTGGGTAAATTTCTGAAGTATATTTAGAGAACTCTGGATTATTCAACGAAAAAATATCATCCAGATAACGGTAGGTATTTTTGAATGTATCAACCAAATGTAACAATGATGGGTCTTTACTGAGTTTGGTCATAAACTGAGATTCATAGCAATATAGAAATAAATCTGCTATTAAAGGGGCACAGTTGGTGCCCATAGGAATACCTACTACCTGACGATACACTTTATCGCCGAAACGTACATAAATGTTATCAAGCAGAAAGTTTAAAGCTTCAATCATATCCTCACATTTCCAGTAAGTGTATCTAGCATACTTTCCTTTTTCGTTACAGAAAAAGGCCTTAAACGAGTTACAGCAAATAAAATTACAATGAGATTTTTCGAAAGACCATTTTATCAAATACAAAAACTTTTTCTTTATAAGATTGTGTGGAAGTGTAGTGTACAGAGTAGAAAAATCATAACTGTCAACAGAATTGTAAGGACCATTGAAAGCATGTATTTTATCTAAAACCTCTAAAGAATTTTTAACACTCCAAAAATAATTAATACCATTATTTTCATAAGCTTTATTACAAAAGTTAATAACCAGTTCTTTGATAGTAGTAAGGGAGGTGGTTAGAAGCACTGATAGATTAGTAGTAGAACACTTACTCGAAGCGGAGATGAAACGGAATTTAAATGGTTTTTTGTGTAATTTCGGTAACCAGTACATGGTAGGGACTTTCAAATGTTCGGAAGATGCTTTAAGCTGGGCAGTGGCAGTGGTATGCTTGTTAACGATTTGACTCTCTGTGGTGCGCACTGACCTGAATGTAGAGGAATTTATTATTTCGTTTTGAAGAACTTTCGTGTAGTATATGCGTCACACCACCACTACATTATTTGCTGCCTTGTCTGCCGGTACGAACACAAACCGCTCTGCGAGTACCTTGAGTTTGTTTTTTATTCTAGAAATGGGTATATCATGGTTCCTATTATTAATTTCAGAATTGTTTTCTAAATGAGATATTCGAATATCAACAGTATTCATAATTTTATTCAAATAACTGTCTAAAGATTTTTTATCGGATTTTTCACGTTTGCACCAATTTTTACAATAGGCAGACAGAGCGTCTTTAATGACCTGACGACACTGTTTCCAATCTATTGTAGATGGAGGACGGTATTTCGGTCCTTTCTTTAGAAAAGTTATGACTTCACGGTCATCGACTATGTTGAGGTCTCCTGTGATAACATGACCATAGGGAACATATTTAAAACTAGATGTTTCGCAATCTCAAGTGGAAGGAACATTATTTTCTATATTGACGTCTGTTGTAATTGACGTATAATTGAAAATCAAATTTCTGCTCGGTTTTTTATAAGAATACGAAATAATGGGTTGTTCTATATTATCAAAATATGGAGGTATTAAGCTATAGACAGAAGAGTCATTGAATATGCTAGACAAATTAATAAAATCTGTTTGTTTTAAGCCTGCAACAGATAACTTAGCTGTATCTGTCACAACCTTTCTAATTTTGTGGTCCTTTAATCTCTTTAATTCCGTACTTTTTATAGGTGTTTCTAACTTTTATGTTTCGAAATCCTTTAAGTGTGTGACACTTTCGTAGACGACCTAACCAAGCTAACGCACGAGGCATACAAAATTGTAATCCCTGTATCTATGATGAGTTTATCATGATTATATATATGATTTAAAATTTGGATTCTACTTACATAACTAAATCCATATCACTATAGAAATAAGATAAAAAGATGGGAATATTTAGTACAAATAACAATAATACTTTGAAATCATTGCGGAGATCTTTACATAAAAAGAATTATAAGTTGCAATTGTGTCAATTATATTTTTGAATTGCATGTAAAACACTGAGATACTAAACACTACACAACCAGTAAATTCAACGAAGAGCCATACATATGACTCAAAACCAACTGTCAGTAAGGCCTGCTGTAAATTCGCATAGACGATCAAAATGGCAATATGCATGTCTTAAATTTTTTCATAGTGTTCATTAATACAAGTAAAAATTCATGCAGGGTTTGAACTGTTACCAAAGTAAGACCACCATCTGTTTATGTTGCGGTTCTTTTTGCAAAAACTTATATTCGGTTGTTCGCGTTTGTTGCCTTTGTATACTGGTGCTTGTCATTTTTTGTTGTTATTTTGTGATTTTACTTTTTACCTTTCTTGCCAAGTGGCTGTCAGTTTGTCATCAATCTATTTGAATATCTCTTCTTGGTATCTTTAGCCTCTCTGATATTATTTGAACGTAATTGTCCTAGTTTCGTTCTCAATAATATGACAACCAGAAGTTATTGATTTATGAGAAACCAAATTTCTGCTAAACAAATAATAGATCGCATTATTGTACTTTAAATGAAATCACGCTGATGACTGACATGATAAAAGTGTTTATTTTCCTTTTTTCCCTTTTTACCGATTAACGTTTCTACAAAATGAAATCGTATGACTGAACATGTAAAAGATTTAAAGTAAGATCAAACAGAATCCGACTTAATGCTTCCTTTTAAAGCTTTATGATACCATTATGTTTTACAAACATGCAAAAACTGTTTCTCTTTGTTGTTAAACCGTCCTCTAGATCAAAGTAAAATCACGTAATCAATGCCCACGATCTTGATTAATTGACTGAATTGATGATTTATTTAAGTTCTTGTTAATTAATTCCCTTAAGATCAGAAAAATATGTTTTGCATGATTTTGTAATAAATAGGGACTCTTTGGTCAAATTCATGTCTATCATCGACATTCGATACATGATCTAGATAGGAAAACAGGGGGTTGGGCTTAACACGGAAATTTATTCAAACCTCAACCAAATTACCTAGATCGTGAATTGTTCAATGTTGTTTGTCTCAGTTAGTATTTTTCTAAAAATTTCGATGAAGTTGGATATTGGTGGTATGTTATAGATACTGAAATTTAATTTAGGTAATTTCGATCATGTATCAAATTCTTTCTATACATTACTAATAAATAGGTTCCATCATAAAACCAACATCTAAAAAGGTAATGTCAGCTATGATAAATAGTTCCATAACTATAGAAATAAGTAGATGATAGATATAGGAAGATGTGGTGTGAGTGCCAATGAGACAACTCTCCATCCAAATAACAATTTAAAAATTAAACCATTATAGGTTAAAGTACGGCCTTCAACACGGAGCCTTGGCTCACACCGAACAACAAGCTATAAAGGGCCCCAAAATTACTAGTGTAAAACCATTCAAAAGGGAAAACCAACGGTCTAATCTATATAAACAAAACGAGAAACGAGAAACACGTATGTATTACATAAACAAACGACAACTACTGTACATCAGATTCCTGACTTAGGACATGTATGGTTATCAATGAAACAGATATCCATTAAAGTATAATAAAGTAAGTAACTTTAGTTTCATACTTGATATTTTCCTTAATATTGACAGCGATAGACGTCTTCACACTAAAATCTATGCCAAACGGGATAATTTCATCTTCTCAATTATCAATTGTATTTCTCAGCAATAACATACCAATTTTTCTATCATTGTTCTTTATCAATCAAATTGAAAATGGAAATAGGGAATGTATCAAAAAGAAACAACCCGACCATAGAAAAAACAACAGCAGAAAGTCCCCAATAGGTCTTGAATTAACGAGAGATTCCCGCACCCGGAGGCGTCCTTCAGCTGCCCCTAAACAAATATATACTAGTTCAATGATAATGAACGCCATACTTATTTCCAAATTGTACACAAGAAACTAAAATTAAAATAATACAAGACTAACAAAGACCAGAGGCGGCTCCTGATTTGGGACAGGCGGCGGGGTTAAACATGTTTATGATATCTCAACCCTCCCTCTATACTCTAGCCAATGTGGAAAGTAAACGCATACCAATACGTACATTTAAAATTCAAATCCGGATAATTCCGAGTCTGATGTCAGAAGATGTAACCAAAGAAAATAAACAAAATGACAATTATACATAAATAACAACACACTACTAGCAGATAACTGATATGCCAGCTCCAGACTTCAATTAAACTGATTGAAAGATTATGATTTCATCATATAAATATCAGGCACAATCCTGCTCGTTAGGGGTTTAGTATCATACCATCATAACAAACTTAAATTTAAAGAATAAATGACGTTAAGCATACTAATGTCCTTCAATGCTTATTTTATAGTCTGAATTCTACATTTCTGAAATAAAAGCTAAAAGGATATTCAAAATGATGAAATAATAAATTTGAAAAGAAATAATGGCAATTCCTTGCATTGCGTCGAACTAACTAGCCTTCATCGAAGAATTGTATATTTTACTCCTGCAAATTTTTAAATTGGAAAAACTACGTTCTTCTGGTGTATCCTAAGAGATAAACTCACAATCGTATATATTACAATAAAAATTCACGTTGTTTGACACATATAACGAAATTCCATTAAAATCCAATTAAACAAAACGTAGTAAATTGATGTAATTATTTTGTTTTTCATTAAGTATATTTAGGTGAGTGTTCTAGTAAGAACGTGTAGTTGTTGAATATATAACTTAGAATTATTCCTAGTGTCAACTTATTGATTAGATTTTAAGAAAGACGAATGAAAAAGGTTGGTATCTCCTGACTTCTAGCAGTATTACGAAGGACTATTATTTTAAATTATACATTTCCGTAGTTCCCTTGGGACTTACAAAATCGCTGTTAATTACATGGAAGAACAAACATTTTTCTTTACCATAATTATAACTTACATTGTGCTGTCAGGAATAGCTTTGTCATTTAAATGATCTGCTTAAATAGTTGTGTCACTTTTCTTGCCCAAAGGATTTTCTTTTGTGTGTTTTATTTAAAAAGAGATCGTAAACGTTCTGATCAAAGTACTACTTCCGTGTCCACGAAGAAATAATTTATAGAAAAGTGTCACTGATATTTCAAAACAAATTCCAAGTTTCAAACTGATTGTGGTTTATACGATTTCAGCTATAAGGCTTAGCAAAACAAGCTATGTTCTAAAAATTCAATAATTTGTGTCGAATTAAAGTTTAGTTTAAATTATAATTAGTTTATTGAGCACCTATAAAGTTTATTTACTTTAAAGAAATTTTCTCGGGACAGAAAAAACGAAACCCATTAACCTAGAACAATGAACTTTCCTGACGTAAGCACTGAATAAACCATTTACACGCAATGACTAAAACAAAAAGCCATACATTTAATGATCCTAAAAATTTCAAGATAACAGGAAGGGTGCGTTTACTAAACCGAAAGTTAGTACAATGAATAATTGACGGGTACTGGATCAATCTAAATTAAAATAAGCAATGTTATAACGTATTATTTTCCTGAGTATAAAAGTTTGAAAACCAATTATTAAACATGTTGAGATATATTTAAGCTAGAACAATCTAGATCTGTATTTGAAGACAACTTTCTAATAAAAAAATACGTGTTTTATTGGGAGATAAGGCGAGATGATTAACTTTTTGACCGAATACTCAACCTTTGAGAAAGGAAAAGCACTAAAGATAAGTTGTTATACCGTACGGAAATTAATTATTGACACCATAGTAAAAAAAGACTTATTTTTCCATTATTTAACCATTTATTTGCGAACTGTCATGATAGATCTTATAGTTTTCTCATTGCACATAGTAGATTGTAGTGCAATACGCAGTGACAGCGGTATTACCTGTTACATGGTAACAATAGAATATTTTTATCGAAAGATAAAAAAATATCAAACTGTTTTTTTTTATATTTATGACGTTGCTAACATTATTTGAAACAATAATGTTGTTATAAGTTTACCTGTCAGTTGTTTCATAAGGGAAACACATGCAAGATGTTTTATCTTTCGTGATTCTCCTTGTTATGTTTCATCTTTTGAGAATGATATGGATAAAATTGTAGTACTATTAACTAACAAGTATGTCCTGCTTTCCTGTCGTAGATTGGTGGTTCCTCGTATACTCTACAAATACAAAAATGATGACACGATTTAGTCAAATTCGGTTACTATCAATAAAAAAAGTAATGAGTTCATGCGAGCAACTTGAAAATGCCATATATTTTATATTATTGAATTCAGAAATTTTCATGAAATCAACATGGGCAAATGGAATCCGTATTATTCAGACTTATTCAAATATTCAATAATATGGGACGCAAGTCGTGCTTGTCGTGTACATTAGACTCACCAGGAGTGCTCGATTCAAAACAATTTTAAACAAAATACAAGGAACGAAGTTTACAAATATTATTAATCCAATACATAAGTAAGTATAACATTAACGATCTCAATATTTTTTTATTTTTATAAACATTACTTACATAAGAATATGAACATATTCAATGATATGTCACGACAGCGCAAACCTTGTCAATGATAAGTGATAACTCCAAATGTGATGATACCATCAGGATCGAAACACCCACCATCAGTGGAATCGACCTTGTAAACTTTAAAACCCACCAAAGAGACCAGGCTTATTACTGATTATCATGTAAAATTATTGAACAAAAGAAGGATGAATTAAATAAAAAGAAAGTTACCGTGAACTTTATATTTGTCTATTTACTGTTATCAATATATTCCGTGTGTTAGTTCCATGATGATAAACTCCAAGTAATAATTAATTTACTACAAAGGAGAACTTTATGTCGGAGAAAATCTAAAGTAATTAAGAATTCAATTCCTTCATTATTGCATGAGAAAGATAGCTGTGATTGGAAGTTCGTATTTATTTATTCATGGTTAATTACATCTTGATTTAAATCTTCAACTAGCACATTTATTTATCATGTATAACCTATCCTCTTGAAAAACATGTATAGCAACACGTACTATTTGCTGAACTTATCCTGTCTATAGATTAGGTTATTAATAAGTCCTGTCTAAATCGTTTTTGTTGTATAGCACATATAAATACACAGCCCGATCCCGTCTAAACGTTTCAATTTAAACAAACCCTATTTTTATAGGGACACTCAAAATTCCCTGTCATTCTTTTGTGGGAACCCTGTCTGTTTTGTCAAACTGCATGTTCATTTATATGAATCTGGTTCGGTAATGTTTTTGTTGTGCCATATCTGCATTGTCATATTATTAACCTTTAGGAAAAGAAAACTGCATAAACCGATTTTTTTCTCAAATTGTAGCTTATGATTCATTAATAAATACCAAATCATAGAACAATATGTCCTTAAATTCATATGCATCTTAATTCAGGAGAACGCTTTACACACTCACAAAATGTAATTTCATCTGTTAGGTTTGCTGCAACTTGACTATCAATCTCTCTGGATATCACCAGCTTAATGGTCATGAGATTGGTACTGACATAATTTATAAAATATCTTTCTATATGTGCTTATTTGTAAATTAAGAAATTATGAAGATAGAAGTTTCTTAATGTCTAAATAAAGGCAACATTAGTATACCGTTGTTCAAAATTCATTAATCGATAGAGAGAAAAAATCCGGTTTACAAACTAAAACTGAGGGGAAGGTATTAAATATAAGAGATCTACGACACAGCAGAGACACAACACCGAAATGTAAAACACACAAACAAACAGAAACGAATTACATGTATAATGTAACAATGAATGTTGAAACTGGTTTTCTGGCATGCCAAACTGAGACAAAGACAACGCTGAAATGGTTGTGGCTCTATTCGTGTTTTTTTTCGTATGCATCCAAGACTTCCGTGTATTAGACTTAAAGCATTCTTAATGGAGATTAAACTAGATTGTCCTTTGATCTGAACAGCTTGCTAGGGTTATTTTCGTTTTTATCCATCGTTATTTGTTGAAAAGGGAGAAATTGAGTACATGTCGTTATGAGACACCACACGAATTTCAACCTAACATGAAGTGGTGTACCGAGTTCTCAAAATAATTCAAACAAAGAAAAGTTTGATTTCCTTACAAAAACCACAATTTCTGATAAAGTGAGTATGTTGCATAATGTAGTTTTCCTTTTGATGTACTATCTATGTTTGCTAGTTTAGAAAATGTCCTGAACAAGAATACTGTCAACAAAATTGATTTAACAAAAACAATCATTATTGTTGTATTCATCGCTTTTATTTTCTTTCAACGGTTAAACGTGTTTCCATGTACAATGCAATTGCCTGATTTTATTGGGCTAATATTTTGTGCAAGCCTCTCTTATGTGTTTTGCACCTAACGTATTATTATCAACAATCGACTAAACGTTTTATTACATGTTTTGCTGTAATACCCAGTACACCAGTTTGTCTATCTCTGATTGCAAACGCAAAGCAAAGTTAATTTAAATTAATTTAAAATCACATCAATAAAATTATAGCTCACCCCAAAAAAGAAGAATATAGATTTGGTATTTGACAGATATATGACTGTGCATTCACAATCGAATTGTAAAAGAGGGAAGAAACATACCGGAGGGACAGTCAAACTCATAAATCGAAAATAAACTGACTACGCCCGGCTAGAAATGAAAAAAGACAAACAGACAAACAATAGAACACAACATAGAAAAACAAAGAATAAGCAGCACAAACCCCACCAAAAACAAGGGGTTATCTCAGGTGCTATGGAAGGGTAATCAGATCCTTTCGTGTTGCTTAGGTTATAACAAATCCGGTAAATAGTTTTATTCGTTAGGTCACATTCATGAAAGGGAATGGGATTGTAGTTACGACGTAAGGAACATATCCGATATCATTTGTGAAACTGTTATTTCATAACGGTCAACCAACTGGTGATGGCGTCCGTAAATCTATGAAGTGATGATTTCAACTTCACCATTTGAATGTTTATGTTTAATAGCTTTCTTGTGGGCAGCATCCCTCTATAAAGAAAATCATAATAGGAAATGCAAGCACGGGAATATTGTATCAATTGGGAGATATATACTCCGTATGCATAACCTATTCGATGTAATCGGAAAAATTAAATCAGAAAACATCTGTTAATGTTATTTACTCAAAAAAAAAGTCTATTTAATCAAATCGTTGTATACATTGTAAATTAAAACAGTTTTCATTGGCATTTATAGGCTTTGGTGTTACAGATAAATTACAGTTTAATTATGTCATATACTACGGTAAAAATTTGCAAGAATGCTGAAACAAATAATGCTGGTCTGCGGTAGAAATTGTCGTTCATCAAATATCATTAAGACTTGGTAAAAAAAAAGTGTTTTGATATTACTTGATACATTCTGTACACAGAACTCAAACCTATGGTGGGTTCTAGATCTATGTCAAATTCAAAATCTACGTTAAATACGACGTCGTCACAAATGTCGGCACATTATGTATGCGCCTGTACCAAGTCAGAAGCCTGTAATTTAGTGGTTGTTGTTTGATTATGTGTCGCATATTTGTTATTTGTCCATTTGTTTTTATATAAAGGCCAATAGTTTTCTCGTTTGAATTGTTTGACATGATTATTGAAGGACCTTTTATAGCTGACTATTCGAAATGGGCTTTGCACAATGTTGAATGCCATACGTTGACCTATAGTTGTTGATTTCTGTGTCATTTTGGTCTCTAGTGGAGAGTTGTCTCATTGGCAATCACACCACATCTTCTTTTTTATATAGCAAGTCACTTATCTAAGACAGTCTGTTTTTTGATTCCTTATCGAAAACGAAAAAATAATGAACTACAATTTATACTTCACTGCTTACATATAGATAGAAAATAAGATGCTAGTTTTCAAGCACCCGTATCAATTAATCATTAATTCAGAATATTGAGGTTATGGTGACGAAATTACCTGCAACTGGGAATATTCGGTTGTCTTTTTTTGATGTATTGCATATTTGTTTTCGATAATGATTTTATACATAAATTGTGCCGTTGAACTTTTTTTTTTTGGGTGTTTTAAAGGTTTTACATTTGTCATTTCGGAGCCTTTTATAACTGACAACGCGGAATGGGCTTTGTTCATTGATGAACGCCTTACAGTAAACTATAGGTGTACATTTCTTTGTCATATTTGTCTCTTGTAGATAATTGTTTTATTGACATACATACCATTCTTTACTTTCCACACCTTCTTGTGATTTAAAATGATATTTAGAAGAAAGATTATAGCTACGGAAATTACTTTTCTTTCAGCTTCAGTTGTTATTTTCCAACCCTTCTACACACACGCTTTGCTGTCTGAGCACCAAACTGCATGTGTCATTGTTAAGATATATGAGAGAACTTGACCTTCCACATTTTACGACTTTCATTACTTTTAGCTTTCATTTGGGAAGGGTTGATTTATAATTGCTTCAACGCAGCTTATTTTGTTATTTACTGAAAATGTTTCTGGTGTCTTTTCCATTCTTTCATAAAAGCATTAATGAATCATTACCACAATAAACGGTTATATAATACATTGTCACTCACAGACTTATAACTTATCAGTTTGTTGTCGAAAAAGATGTTGTCATTTATCTCTGTTTTGTCTCTTTTAAGATCTCAATTTGTTATAAGATTTTTTTAGCACGTTTAGATAAAGTAATTAAAAACAACAGTTAATCAATTTGTATGCCCCATTTATTGGCATTATGTTTTCTTGTCTGTGTCTGCTCGTCTGTACGTTCTTCCGTCCATTTGTACCACTCCAACTTAAAGTTTTTGGTCAAGGTAGTTTTTAATGAAATTAAAGTCCAATCGACTTGAAACTTACTACAAATGTTCTCTATGATATGCTCTGTCTTATGTTGATGCCCCAGCTTCTTTGTCAAATTGGTCCACTGAACATAAAAAGAGAGAGTTAGGATGGGGCATTCGCGTACGTTGGACACATTCTTGTTTACTAAAAATTAAAAATAGCTATAACAGGAGAAATATAGTCCTTCATTTGAAATTGAGTAATAAAATGAGAGGCTCAGCTAGCTTTAAGTTGTAATCCACCATTTTCTACATCAGAAAGTGCCAAGTTAGGAAAATGACAGTTGTTATCCATTCGATTAATGTTTTAGAGCTTTTGGTTTTCCCATTTGATAAAGGACTTATCTTTTGCAACTTTTTGTTGAGTTCAGTATTTTTGTGAACTCATCAAAGGTACCAAGTTGTTAACTGATTATAAAACGAAAGACGGATGCATTAAATCAAAGAAAGTTAACGTGAACTTGACATTTGACTATCTGCTGTTATCATTATATTCCGTGTGTTAGTTACATGATGATAAACTCCAATAATGTATCTATTACTACAAAGAAGAACTGAATGTCGGATAAATTCAAAAGTAATCTCGAACTCAATTCCGTCATGTTAAGATGAGAAATATAGATGTGAACTAGCGTATCGAGGTTATGATTTATTTATTCATTGTAACTTACGTCCTTGGTTTAAATCTTCCATTGGCAAATGTATTTATCATTTATAACCTATCCTCTTGAATAGCATTATTACAGCACGTACTATTTGTAAAATAGACTTAAGAATCTGCAAAACAATCTTGAACCCACCAAAGAATGGATCTGGATACGCATTTCCAGTCCTTACATTATACATTTGCAACCTCCTCAACGCGAACAGATTTGTCTTTTAAAAATGTGTCGATTCGCTCCCTCTGTTTCTAAAGAATATTATTAACTGTTTTGGACGTAGTATATATATAAATATGACAGCAAGATAGATTTTTAAAATATGTTTTATAAATGCCTGCTTTGCAAAATAAGTCAAGAGAAATCCTGTAATTTAAAATGATATTGAGAAGAAAGACTATAGTAACGGAAAATACGTTCTGTCTGCTTAATATTTCAATATGTAACTCTTTTTCAAAAAAGCTGCTATCCACGCTGCAAACTCTGTGTTAGGATATAAGAAATTTCCTGGAATAAATAGTTCATGATTTCCATAACCTTCAATATCTTATAACTATCATTTACTTTTCATTTTTGTTTTGTGGTATTTGATTTATAAATCGCAGCCAAATTTAATATTTTGTTATTTATTGAAAGTATTTAAGACAAAGTTTTCTGTTTTTCATTTCCATTCATTCATAAAAGAATTTATAAATCATCTCCATAATAACTTGTTATTATTTATACGTTTGAATACTATATCATCGTTAATAGATTTATTATTTTTTAGTCTGTTGTCAAATAAGTGGCTATTATTTATCTCTTTTATGGTCATTTTTGAGTGACTTATCTTAAAGAATGATCGTATGCCCTACTACGTTTAGATAAAATTACAAAATGATAACATTATCTATTACAAAAAAAACCCAAGAAGAATAAGAAATGCGGTAATGGGAGAATTAGTCGTCCTTCTTCATTTTATTTGAGTTGTAAACCTCACGATGAAATCTGACAAAAAATATTCATCGCACACCATTCGAAAAACACCGGAATCGGTGCAAAAACGTACTTAGATGACACTACGGGTGCCAAATATTAAGCAGAATCTGCATGCACAAAGTAAACATTGACCCATGTAAATCGTTGTTATCACAATAATTAACAGGAGATAGAGTGGTCAAAAGATTAACGATCGTCAAAGGTGTTAATTTTGCCATAAACATGCCATCTACAGATAACAGTTACATAAACAAATGCTATAAACATATTTCGAATTGTAAAATAGTTATTTTCAAAGGAAAGCAAGCCAAACATGAAATCATCATATCCCATATAGATCCATATACGTAGGAGAATTATGAGGATATAGCCTATAGGTACCGGAAATGTGATGTTATCGATCAAAAATTTCTTTTGTAAGAATAAAAAGATCAAAGTTGCATAGTTTAGGGAGTCTTACTTAAAATTGATAGAATTTTTTCATAACTTGTCAACATGAAGTAAATTTCAACGATACAGGTTGCCCAAAATTGTCAGATTTTTTATAGATTATGCATAGAAAATCAAATTTTGTAGATAAAAAGGAAACGTACAATTAGAACTTTAAGATAAATTGGAAAAGATTGTTCTTATAACATACTTTCAGATAAGAAAAAGAACAAATGGGGTCATTGAACTTATTTTATTGCTACATATCAAAATAGGTAAATTCATAACACTTTCTATTATAAAAATTACTCTATCTGAGATATCTTTCCTTATTTTGTTTTTGAGAAATTGTCGTCCTCGAAAACAACGAAAATAGGTTATCCATGAATAAAAGTACTTTTACAGTAAATAGAAAATGTCTAGAATACCGGTAAATAGTATATGATTGCATACATCTTCCATCATTTATGCATGTTATTACTATCTTTTTTGCTCTTGTGACGGTTGATTTATTAAGTGTGAAAAGGTAACATTTTTAGTGGTATTTTGTTTTCCGGAATAAATTTAGACGATGGTTTCTGTTATTTATATCCAGTATTTAATAAAAACATTTATAAATCATTACCATAATTACTAGTTCTTTGTTAAACAGATGGATGATGTATAATTATTCGAAAGATTTATTCCTTTAGAGCCTGTAATAACGGCTTACCATAAATCTACGGTGTGTTTCTTTTATGAATCTGTTTTTGTGAATATATCGTATGGCCTAATCCTGTATTAATAGATAGTGACTAACAATAGTAGAAGTTGCTTATGTTACTCGAGTGTAAACGATTTCTTACATTGACTAATGACTTTGATAAAAACGAAATGTTGTAGTGATGAACTATAAGCCTGGTATTGTTGATCTTTAGATTCAGATTGATAGTGTGAAGTTTTACATAAAAAAAGAACTAAAGTGTAATGTATTCAAATAGTCGGATCAAATATACAAAAATAAATGTCTTTCTGATAAACGTTGGATTTGTCACTAATCTTTCGAGCACTCATTTGTTTTGTTCAAAGCAAATGACTAAACCCGGATGAACTAGAGCTTTAAGGGTGAAAGTATGAAATCAATTTAATTTAATTGATATATAGTTTTTTTTACTGCCAAGATATCAAATGATGTCATATGGATGAATCTTATAATAGCAAATGAAAACATCGAAATACAAGAATCGTGTAATGGTATGAAGTAAGATCATCAGAAAAAACTTTTTTTCATATACATTTTCAATCATAAAAATAAAATAAAAAATGCATGTTTTTAATTTGACATTTCTTTAAGTTTTGAGACGGAATGAGGCAAAACAGTTGCAACTACCAAAAGTATGTTATTAACAATTGTTTATGACTGTAAACAGTTATCAAAGGTACCAGGATTATTAGTTAGTACGCAAGAGTACGCAAGACGCGCGTTTCGTCTATATAAGACTAATTAGTGACGTTGATACATTAATATTATAATGTACTATGTATGATGTATTTGTTTATATATGTTGGGTATACAGTGTGATGATACTCTAAAGTGAGATGGTCACGCTAAAGTGCAATAGTCAACGCTAAAGTACAATGGTGTCAGACGCGTAAATGAGATGGTTATTATATATGTTAGATATACAGTGCGATGATACTCTAAAGTGAGATGGTCACGCTAAAGTGCGATGGTCAACGCTAAAGTACAATGGTGTCAGACGCTTAAATGGGATGGTTGGTTGTTTTCAACATGTTTTTGTCCGATCGTATAACACGCTAAAGCAATGTGTGACATGTGGTTCAGTCAATGGTTATCGTTTGTTGTTGATTTCCTATTACTTTTGCATATTTTTTTCATCGATATATCAAGCCGCAGTCTTTTTTTTTGTGAATCATTTAACACTGATCATTGTATAACCCTATATAGCAGATTATGCGTTATCAACCAGTTGTTTCTGTTTAAAGTCGCATGATTATTAGTTACGACGGGTGCAACATGTGGAGCAGGATCTGCTTACCCTTCCGGGGCACCTGAGATCCCCCATAGTTTTGTAGGGGTCCGTGTTGTATATTCTTTAGTTTAATTATGTTGTGATATTTGTACTATTGTTTGTCTGTTTGTCCTTTTCATTTTTAGCCATGGCGTTGTCTGATTATTTTCGATTCATGAGTTTTACTGTCCCGTTGATATCTTTCGTCCCTACATACACGAACGGTATTTTGGGTCGGATAGATAGTTCATACTACATGTTTTATTTACGATAATTGCCCAAACAGTGTAATAAGTACATTGCATTCGCTAGTATGTCCGGAATTTAGTAATAGTCGTTCGTTGGTATTTAGTTGTTGTTCGTTTATTGTTTTGTATTTACATCCAGTTGTAATTTTTCTCGTTTTAATCGTTTTACACTGGTTGTTTTGATTAACTTTGATCTTAATATAATTCTATTCGGCGTAAGCCAATGGTCCGCGCTAAAGGTTATATTATAACCTAAAGTTGCGTACATCAATCATATTAATGACATTATGTTTTGGCAATCATATGATTCGGCTACATTCCTGTTCGTTAGGTTGTTGTCTTGTTAACATATATTGATTATTCAACAGAAATATAGAAAAAAAACAAAAACACATTGTTCATCTTTTTGTTGAATTAACCAATAGAAGGTAAAAAAACGAAGACCTTTTTGGCACCCCAAGTAGTTTTGATTAAATTTTGAACAATTTTACAAACTAAGTTAACCTCTTCCAGAATCGACCAAAATGTCCCAGATTGTGATTATTAGTTTATCTTTTCTTTTTTTTTTTGGTGTAATAATATGGACAAACATTCTCGTCATAATGGTGTTTAACATTGCTAACGTCGATACGATTGCGCAAAACCCCACTTTCTGTTGTTCAAATAAATTTCACATACCATCGCACTACAGCGTAGGAAATTATCGCACTTTAGCAATCTAGCTTTACAATCGCGTTTCAGCGTCCGCATCCCACTATAGAGTTTCACATATATCTGGAATTTCGAATAAATATTTTCATGCAATTTTCGGTCAAAGAAATTATTGTTTTAAAATAAAATCCTTCAATCATAAACAATACATTCTGTGTTCAACTAACAGCGGTTTGTTATGTTTAAGAAAAAAAATGCAATGTCAAATTTACAATGATGTTTGTGTAATTCAACAGTTTGTCTACACGAGTAGACAAGTGAGCGCACAAGTGAGTAAAGTAATTGTTAATAGTAAGTTTACAGGATTCATAAGGAGGCTGATGCTTTTTTTCCGATTCATGAAATAGTTGAAATAGATGATACTCTGGTTTCGTAACAAAATGTCGTTTGTTTTCATATTGGAACTGTTTTGATAAGCATCGAGTAAGTAAATAGTAGATTTGTTGCACACGAACACAGTGCGCAGCCGTTTCCAGAACCCAAGTCCTCTTGGCTACTCTTTTCATCCAAAAGGTTTAATATTGCAAATACCATACTAATCAGTTGTAGATGTTAAAACGAAATTAGAAATTAGTATAGCGGTAGCTTGATATCGTTTTGACCACAAATAAGGCTGAGTTTTATAACTAACTATTTAGTTTAAAAATTTGTATTTCTTGGTTTCCATATATAGACAAAAGTAGTAAAAGATAAATATCGGAAATGATACTGTTGGCCATTTTAATAAAATTCCTGTTACAAAACTTTGAATTTTTCGAAAAAAAAACCAAAGGATTTCTTGGATTGCCTTAGCCGTATTTGGCACAACTTTTGGGAAATTTGGGTCCTCAATGCTCTTCAACGTTTTATTTTTTTTTAACTATTTTGATCTGAGCCTTATGTAGACGAAACGCGCGTCTGGTGTATTAAATTATAATCCTGGTACCTTTGATAACTATTTGAACGATATGTTATTACGGAAACTATCATCTTATTATTTTCAACAAGCCTTCGGTACAAATGTTGTTTATATTAATAACGTAATAAACATTTTTGTATTATATATCACTTCCCGTAAATGGCATTCTGTATGCACAATTTGTGTTGATTTTCTATATGATGAAACGATTCACGTTCCTTAATTTAAAGTTCCTGAAATAGTTTGCGTATTAAAGTTTGCTTTGATATTCTCGTTTGTAATTCATACTTTAGTAGGACTATTAGCCCGTTATCATATGTATTCATGGAACTTTGCATATTAGATGAAACACATGAAATGAACCACTTGCATATGAATAATTGATTCAACGCTCATTATCTTAAAGGATTGGGAAAGATTGTGCTTTCCATAATACATTCACACTCATGTTTGATTAAAAGAAATCTATTGGTAAATAAATTATTCATTTTAATACATTATATTTTAAAATCCACATTCAAATATATCATTTTTGAATGACCGAGTTTAAGTAATATAAGACCTGCATGGACTGTAATTCGACTGAAACAACGATGAAGTATTGGTCCATATTTAATGTGAAGCAGTGCACGAGTTTACGTTTAGAGCATCTGATATTCAGATATATGAGTACAAGAAAATAATGGTGTACAAGGGAACATTTAAAAATTCATTGAGACTGTCTGAAACACAATGAGAAAACAAATGAAAGGCAACAAAAGACCGAATCATGAAACCACTACTTACATATCTAAAGTCTGAGCAACACAAACTTTAACTAAATGTGAGGGAGATTTCAAAAGCTTCAGTGCTTCACAAGGAATAACATATTCAACTACTCAAGAGGCATCATCGTGTTTCTTGTGATAATTAGACAACTGTTGACAGGTCTCTTTCTGTAATGTCAACAGAGGACTGGTTGTGTTAACGATAATGTGAACATATAAACTATAAGCTATCACAAAGATACTAAAAACACTCATGTATTAGAATACATTAGACTGTTAAAGAGTTAACTTCAGCTTTTACACTAGAAACCCTTCAACCAGTTGGTTTATTAGATACAAAAACGATATATATGTAAGTTTATATACAAGACATGCGTTTCGTCAACATAAGACTAATCAGTGACGCTCATATTAAAAGAGTTATAAAGCCAAACAAGTACAAAGTTAAAGAGCATTGAGGACCCAAAATTTCCAAAATGTGATTAAATGCATTTTGTTGATAGCAAAGTTAAGAATTAAAATGAATCCATTTCGGTTTACGCTACCCGAACTCCTTGAAGAAAATCCTTTTTATTTTCTTATAAATGTTGCAAGTTCAAGTTCAATAGCCAATTGATGTCATTAAGTGTACAAGATAAGTCAATATTTGTTTGTATCGCTACTGATTAGATAATGAACGAAACATTATTAGTCTGAACTTATCGTAATTGATCATCCACCATTCATTTGGATTGAATACAATAAATTAATCTAATCACCACTACTACAAAACTCTTAATGTCGGCATTACAAATAAGTTAATGTGTTGTAAAAAGAATAATTCGAATAAAACGCTCAGTGCCTGGGTCAAACTTAAGTTAATGTTTGTAAACGGTTGAACATATTTGCTTGTTCGGCAATATATTCAATATTTGTACAACGACCATTTATATCTATTTGATCATTGGGCACTGAGGTTATCTGTCCAGGTCTACAAATCTTCAACTGCAAAAAGTGTATCGTCATCTTGTATCAGTAGAGCCAGTTTTGTAAGAACTCTAAATGTGTTTCTTATTATTTATTTAATAAGAAAAATCTGTTTTATGTTTATTTTGTAAAGCGTCAACTTCAAGTCGGTGGAGTCTTTAACCCAACACATAACAAATAATTAATTAAAAGCAGCTACACATGCAGATGAATCATATAAGTAATTATTGAAAGTTGGATAGATTATTATCATGGCAGGTGTTGCATGCATAGTGGGAGATGCTTAACATGCAACACACTGGTCTTGCTGCTTAAAGAGCTCATGTTTTTGCTACATTAATTTGACTACCAAATCGAATTATAAAATTTAACATCTGTAAACTACTGTTGCTTATATTAATGAGCATGTCCACGGAACACACCATTTACTGCTTGTTGAATGCTGTCTGCAAATTTATTTTTTGCGCATTTAAGTTCATTTATTTTTCATTTTAACTGTTGAATTTTTTTATACGCCAAGGCCTTTTCAAGTAGAAGTTTGACGCATTGTTGACAATAGATCATTTTTGAATGTTCTGTGTAGCTGTTTACCTTTTTTTTTATTTTTTAATAAACAATTGTCTCCAAAACATTAATGACACATCAACTTATTTTTATAATCCATTAACATCTAATTTATTTATTTTATTGGTCGATCTTGTAAGCTTTGTAAGTTCTTTATTGACAAATCATTTATCTGTTATGTTCCCCTTTCTGCATGGACTTAATATACTGTTTGATAGAGCGGAAGGTTGTAATGAATCGGACGTGTTTATCTTTTAAAAGATATATATCTCTTTTATATTACCTACTGGTCTCGGAATAAACAGTTGCATAGGAATTTTGGAACGGCCAATTGCAATTATATAGTGGGGGTGGGGTTGGGGGTGGGGGAAACCTTTTATGATTATTTTTTTGGTTGAAATATTTTGCTACACATGCAGTTTTTAAATGCATGTTATGCTGCAGAATATTCATTTTTATTCTCTGTAGGAGAACAATTTCAGCTTTCCAGGTCTGGCTCTGTCTTTTCAAAATCTTCCAGACTCCTTTTCATACATAAAATTCAATTTTTGTCCTCTTATGTAGGCTTTTGTTGTTTTTTTATGTAAAAAGTCGTATGTTTTAGAAGTAATGTTGCTTCTGACTCTTAAATATACAAACAGGAAGTACATTATTGGTCGGGAAAACTGCATTAAAACTACAAAATGTTTATCTGAAACTTAACAGTATTTGTTAAAACAGTCAGATGACTATTGAAAAGGGTTAGCTACTCTTGTTTTTATTTACCATTCTAGAAAGCTGCTCATAACGTGTACCCTTGTCATCTAAATATTTAAGCATGACCATCAATAGAAATATTGTATTTGATATTTTTTAAACACTAATGAAAATCAACTTCTAAAAAAACAAACAATTTATTAACGCACACTTCTGGATCTGAAATGAAACACCGAGAAATAAACCAAGTGCCCTTGAATGTTATTACAAATATGGACATACTGTTTATACTTGTCTCTATACACATTTTTATCTCATTCCGTTTCATTGGAACAAATACAAACAATTATAAAATCAGTTAAATTGAAATATTTACAATTATCTGCAACACTTGAATTGATTATGAAAAAAATATTGTATAATTAGGATATATTAGTCATCACGTCTGTGTTGACTTGAGTTAACATTGATATGTTCATAATTATAAATAAACTGTAAACAAAACTTAGAATTGTTGAAAAACTAAGGCTTTTCTACTCAGGAATAGATTACCTGAGCTGATTTGGCAAAACTTTTAGGAATTTATGGTCCTCAATGCTCTTCAACTTCGTTCTTTATTTGGCCTTTCCATTACATTTTTGATTCGAGCGTCACTGATGAGTCTTTTGCAGACGAAACGCGATTCTGGCGTAAGTATTACATTTTATTCCTGGTATCTATGATGGGTTTATTTTTATAATAACTACAGCGTAAGGTAGACAAGTGCAATCAGTAGCTTACATTTGAGAACACCATTTTCCCATGGGAAGCATTAACATACAATTATAGTATTCGCTGTTCCATAATGTTGACAAGGATACAAAGATTTGTAATTACGTGAGTTCTATCCTTGATTATCTTTTAAAATGCATACCTGGATTTTAATTGATGAAACAATTCACGTTCCTTCAAAAAATGATTTAAATGTCAAAATTTGCTTTGTCAATTGACATCAGTATTCATAACAATTTGAACATAAAACGGTACACACGAAACAAACTGCTAATAAACAAGCAGCTTTTTCATACGATCTAAAAATGAAATAAGTTATTTTGAATATGCTATATATGTAGGAATCAAATCTATGGTGGGTTCCAAATCTATGTACCTAATCTATGGTACATATGACGTCATGCCATCCCTAATCTAAATTGTAAGTTTTGTTATTTCCTTATCTAAGGCAAATATTGTTATTTCCTAATCTATGGCGGATTTTGGTTGTTTCCAAATCTCTGACAAATGTAGTGCAAACGGAAAACACTGCAGTACATATACGACAAATTACTTGTCTTAAACAAGTGGAATTATACGACAACGGGATCATGTTTTTAAACATTTGTGAAATAAACAATGATTTCCATAATTGTTTTAATTACGTAAATAATGAATTCAAACCTGAAAGATTGAAATGATGCGCCACGTAAAAATTAAAAAAAAACATCTGTGCATGGTTCCTGTTTAGCCCATTCATTTAATCAACGAGTAAGTCCTTTAAAAATAAGAAGGAAGGTTTTTATCAATATCAAAAAGGAAAACAAAATTGAATAGTTTAAATTTTCACATAATGTTATTTCATCGTTAATACTTTATTTATCTTTTGGTGACACTTTAAATCAAAAAGGTAACTGGTAATTTGATCTTTCACTTTATAAACTTTTCAAGCGGTAAACTATTTATTATAACTCCTTTTTCTAAAATATCCGGTACTGAAAAAGCCGCAGTGTCATTATTCATCGCTAGCTTCGGCAGGTACAGCACATGTTGTCCCTCTTTCGGATAAAAGGTGACAAAATAAAATCATGGCTTTTTATAAACCATCCTTAAATTGTTGTCGAAAGAAATACCTTCATTTGTAATTGTGTTCAAATCAATGGGTTCCGCCATCGTTATCGTCGACGACGATGTAATATGTCGTTAATTAATTATGACGTCATGAAAAATATCTGCCATAGATTTGGAGAAAGCAAAAATCTGCCATAGATTTAAGTTGTTTGGCATTTGTAACGTCACATTTGCCATAGATTGGGAATCTGCCATAGATTTGGAACCCGCCATAGATTGGAGTCCTACATATATACTATTGATATGACTCGGAACTAATATATCCCGCCATTTTTTTTTATTGTTATCTGATCCGGTAAAAAATCTTGTGTTTCATTTTTGCTTATTAACCTGATGTATATATGGAAATATTGTCTTCAAACAGATTTTTTTTGAATAGTGTTTAAGGTGGTTCCCAACACCTTTACTTAATTCAATTTGGCTTGTTAAATTTTCTTAAAGTTTTGACAAAGTATTAACTTTGACACTTTGACATAAATACAAAGATTTCAAAAAATTTGAACCAACGGTTAAATCAGATAATTACACTGTTTATACAGCAGTTTGACAAACACTTATTTTGATCATTGAAAAGCTTAATATTCCCTTAACAACAAAACGTCTTTAAAATGTTATGATTTTACACAGTTATCTCCCTGTAGAATTAGGTTCCACCTTAAGATACTATTACAATGTTAACTGTTGTATCCCAGTTATTGGCGTTTTATCTTTAATGTTTGTTTGTTTGTGTCACAAATTGTTATCAATATAATGAATTACAAAATTGTATGTAAGTGTCAAAAACAAGCGAGGGGTTAGGCTAGCTAAAACAAACAGGTTTCGTCTGCATATGAAAATACTTGTTCCAAGTCAGGAATATGACAGTTGCTTTCCATTCGTTTGATATGTTTGAGCTTTCGAATTTCCCATTTGATAATGGACTTTCCATTATGAATTTCTATCAAATTCTATCATTTTTGTTATTTTACATAATCCGTTTTATTGTGTAATGTATTTTGTTTTTTGAGTGTTCATTATTTTCTCGATATTGTTGTTTGTTTAAGTGGACATTATCGGAAAAATGATCACAGGAAATGAGTGGATAACAATTTTTACAATTGATAATCAGTCCATTTCCTTCTATACTCTATTAGAAATACTCGAAAGAATCCCATATAGATGTTCAGTGTCTTTAGGTCAAGCTATTCAATTGTCAATTGCTGTCCTTGAATTTAGAAGATAAGCCAATATTTGTATTTATCGCTACTGATTAGATGATGGAAGAAACCTTATTAGGTGATTATTTGTCGTAATAATCATCGAACATTTGGATTGAATACAATAATTAAATCATATAATCAAGATGATATTCTATTTAATATCAGCCTTACTCCCGATATTGTGTTGTATAAGTTATTGTTAGAATAAGACGTACTGTATCCGTTTCAAACTAACGGTTTATATCTTTTCTAGATAGGGAATATGTATTTGTAGTGCAATTTATTTAATTTGTCAACAGTGACTTCTGATATCTATTTTCTTTTTAAATTTTAGTCTCCTATCTTTCCTAAAAATAACAAGTCGTCCGCTTATAAAGGTTTTGGTTGACTAGTTATGTAAATAATATTAAAAAAATGTAGTATTCATTGAAAATTAGACATCTCTTCACAAGAGACCAAATGACACGAAATAAGACCTTGTGTATCAGGTTTTTTTTTATCATTATTATTTAAATGCAGTAAGTACATTATAATTGCGGGAAAAGTCTGCAAACAAACAGATGAAATTTCAAACTACAAAGTGTCGAATAAAGACCTAATATATAAGTTGTTATATATAGTTATATAAAAGATTCTTATAATATATATCCATAGTGATACTGAACTCTTGTTACCTTAACAATTAAATCTATCCATTCATAGAACAGTTGTGAAAAATACAGCTTTCATTAAATTAACTTTGATTCATAACGTTTCTATAACCAACTAACATTTATTATATCCTCTCATCCAAGAAGCAAACTGCAAATAAGACATGGATTGAAGGGAGAATTTCACTTTCATCAGTTGTTAAAACAAATATGTATATCATATATAAAATTACTTCAAAATTACATTTATCGTCTTCCATGTCGATTGGCCTTAACAAACAATTATGCAATCTTTTGAATAAAATAGCAATTAACAATTACATGAATTTTACGCCACGCTTAAATATACCAAACATTAAATACAGACTTCCTTTTCAATTCCTGGTCAATCAATAGAGGGCTTCTAGTTAATTGAAATATATTGCATGATAATAATAAATTACATAATTACTACAACGTAAAACAGTTTAGTGAAATCAGTAACTTCCACTACAGGAACACTATTCTTCACTATATAAAACAATAAATTGCAATATTGTTATCAAAGATAATCGAACGGAAACCAATTTTATAAATTAATTTAGCACTGAGAGACATTGAAAATAGTTCAACTATATAGGATTTGCATTTTTTAGCTTTGTGTGTATATTACTTTTTTTATTTATAAAAATCTATCGCCCTACAAATATTGGCTATAACGTGTTGGTTTCAATTAATATTCACATCCTGAATGGACATTCAGATATATTGACAGTGTATATTCTATTAACAATCCAACATTTTCAGATTCTGTTCAATTAAAACATTTCCTCAAGAACTAGCAATTAAAAGAAACTTCATCTGTAGAAGGGAAAAAGTAAAATTGCAAACAAAGAACTCCAAAGAATATTCTAAAAGAAAAGTCCTTAAACAAACGACAAAATCAAATACTAGTACTCAAACATATCAAATTAATGGATAACAATTAGATTACATTTCTGAACGCATTCGGTATTCAAAATCTTGCAGCTACTACCCAAACTTTGTAAAACATCACCATTGTCTGAGTATTATTAAACGTATCTACTTGAAAACGGAGTAGATACATTTATCCAGATTTATGTGTGTATGACACGTAATCTATGACGTCATGCTTTTTTACGTTTATGCTCATTCAAACAAATTGTTATACACATTCATCATTAATAGGTTAAATAAACTAATGGTAGTTAATGTATAGAATTTCAACAATTCATTTGTGGTTAATGATGAAAGTGTCCGGGCGAAGGTGAATGAACTCACAAAATCATACAACTCTCCTCCGCTATTATAACAACTGCAATTGTCAACTATGTGTCATGTTCTATTACAACATAATTAGTTTAAACATATTTATTTTTAGTGGATTAGGAAACAAGTTTTTGAAACTCATATTAATTCCATTCCACGTTGAGGATGCGAGTAGCGGCAGTATCCTGCTCTTTTGTCGAAATCTACAAGGGTGTCTTGACTTGCTTGAAATAAGGATTAACCAATTTCTGTTCCCTTTCGACGGACTATCATCATTTCTCTAGACCATACTTGCAAATGGTGTCAGTTCCTGAATTTTCTACCCGGAGCGGGGAATGGACAAGGAACCTTTGTGATAGTAGTCCGATACGCTAATCTATAACATAATTTGCTTGAATAAAAAAAACTTTAGAAGTAAGCAACTTAGTATTTATGTTTTATCATTTTCTGTTAAAATATTCTTATGACTATAGACATAGTTATATTACTGTTGTCTTGATTTACATTCCAGAAAGATATTCGTTATGTATACTCTTTTAGCCTCAATATTTAAGCATGACCAGCAATAGATATTTTGTATTGCATATATTTTTATTTAAAAAAAATAAAAAAATATCAACATATTACAAAAACAGACACAACTAGAGCTGGTAATGCAACGCTGAAATTAACCAAACATCAAATACAGACCTCCTTTCTCAGTTTCTTTTTAATGGATGCTGGTTTTCCAGTTCAATAACATTATGTTGTATATTACAGTTACATTACATAATTACTAATTTAGGTAGATCATTGCAATCAGTAATAACATTAACGGTACCAATTTTTTGTCTGCACCAGATGCGCTTTTCGACAATACATATCTCATAAGGGATGCTCGTAGCAAAAATATGTGAAATTCAAAGCTTATATAAAAAATGAACAGCTATTATCCAAAAGTTCAAAAAGTTTACCCAAATCCGTGAAAGGAATCATATACATTCCTTAATATATAAAAAAAATTAACATTTTGTAACAGCAAATTTAATAACACACAATAAAATCAGTTTGTTCATGCCAGTACCGGAGTACTGGCTACTGCGCTGGTGATACCCTCGGGCATAATAGTTCACCATTAGATGCTTCGATCCAGAGGTAGTAATACCTTTAACAGTAACTTACACTTGAGAATACCATTTTCCCCTATAAAAAGTATTTCTTAAAAACACAATAACAGTATTCCTTATATATTGTAATGTTGATAATGGTACAATAATTTGTTATTGTGCGAGTTCTATTTTTAATTATTGTACCTGACTTTGATTAAGATGTTTTTTTATACTCACACCGTGATGGACATCGTATTATCTATTCCACACTTATTTACAAGAAAATGGCTTTCTCCATACAGTTTTTTATTTGTTTATTCTAAATGATGAAACAATTCACGTTTCTTCATGAAATATTTCGAATGTTTAAGTTTGCTTTGCTTGAACACTTTGACCAATGTTACCGTTCATATCAGTATGCCTTTTTGTCTTTCTTTGTTAAACCAGATATTTGTTTTATAATGATTATGATTATAATTCGGTGTAGACTGTTGTATCCGAATTTTTGACGGTCTTATCTATTATGTCTGTTTGTTTTAATAACAAATTGTTATCAATACAATGAATTATAGATTTTTTTTGTAACTGTCATTAACTCGAGATTTAACGATAGCTTTTAAACAAAGTTTCATCAGCATCCGCAACCTCTTTTTCCCAGTTTGGAATATGACAGCTGCTTTCCATTTGTTAGATGTGTTTGATCTTTTTATTTTGCCATTTGAAATTCGACTTTTCATTTTGAAATTCAATTGGAGTTTGGTATTTTTGTTTTTTCTTACTTAACCCGTCTCATTGTATATTGTCTGTTGCTACTTATTTGTGCATCATTACCACGACATTGATGTTTGTTGTAGTGGACATGTATCTGAAAGATAATCACAGGAAATGGGTGAATAACAATGTTTACAATTGATAATCTAACCATTACCTTCTATACTCTATTAGAAATAATCCGAAAAAAAATCCTTGTTATTCCTTTTAAGTTTTCAGTACCTATAGTTCAAGTTATTTTCTAGGCAATTGATGTTCGTGTGTTTACACGATAAGTCAATATTTGTATTTATGGCTACTGATCAGATTGTAGAAGAAACCTTATTAGTTTGATTTTGTCGTAATTAATCATCGAGTAATAAAACATGTAGAATTTAATACAATTAATAAATCACATTATCGAGACATATTACACTTTTTAATATGCACCATATTGTTTTGTGATGGGAATTGATAGAGCTAAACGTACATAAACTGACGTTTAGGTTTATACATTCAAAGGATAAGGGATATGTATGTAGTGCATATCTATTTTGTTAACATTGACTGCATATATTTATTTTCAAAATCTTTCAGCCACCATTTTACCCTGAAAATAACAAGTCGGCCTATTATAAAGGTTTTGGTTGACTTGTTATGTATATGATATTAAAATAGATACTCATTGAAAATTAAACATCTCTATTCAAGAGACAAAATGACACAGAAATAAGACCATGTGCATCGGGGTTGTTTTTGTTATTTAAGGAATGACTGTAATATTTTTTCCTGTCTATGAAGAAATAACATAAAAAATTTGGTGCACACTGAATAACGCGCGTAGCGGGTTATTTAACAGTGTGCACCACATTTTTTATGTTATTTGGAATAGACAGAAAAATATTACAGTCATTTCTTATAATTTAATTCTAAATTCCATTTTAAACAGTAAAAAACCATGAAAAAACGACGTCACGGTCTCATGACTTAACTATATCTATTGGCTGATAACAAAATAACTTCAGCCAATCAGAGGACGCGTTACATCCAAACTTAACTTATTATTATTAAAATGCAATAACTACATTATAATTGCGCGAAAAGCCGGCATAGAAACATAGGAAATTTAGTAGAATGTAAAATGTCGAATAAAGACCTTATATATTAGTTGTTATATATAGTCACTGTATATAGTTATTTTAGATAGATAGTTATGATATATATATCCATACTGAACCCCTGTTACCCTAATAGTTAGACATATCCATTCATAGAGCATTTGGGGAAAACAGCTTACATTGCATTTGCTGTAATTGATAACTATACTATAACCAAAATTTATGATATCAACTCATTCAAGAAGCAAACTGCAAATGAGACGCCTATTAAAGGGAAAAATTCACTTTCTGTTAGTACAAATATGGATATCATATATAAATTTACTTCAAAATTATATTTATCTTATTCCATTTCGATTGGTCTAAACAAACAATTATGCAATCTGTTGAATAAAAAAGCAATAAACAATTACACCAATTTTACGCAACGCTAAACTATACCAAACATCAAATACTACAGACTTCCTTTTTCAATTCCTGGTCAATCATTAGAGGGCTTGTAGCTAATTGAAATATATTGCACGATTAATTATATAATATAAGTATAATATAATTACATAATTACTACAACGTAAAGCAGTTTAGTGCAATCAGTAACTTCCATTGCAGGAACACTATTCTTCACTATATAAAACATTAAATTGCAATATTGTAATCAAAGATAATCGAACGGAAACCATTTTTATAAATTAATTTAGCACTGAGCGACATTGAATATAGTTCAACTATATTTGTTAGAACTTGCTATTTTTGGTGTTTTCTGGGTTTTTTTTATTCATGCAATTCATCGCCCTACACAGATTTTGCTATAAATGTTCCTAATGAAGATGTATATCCAGAAACGTTGTTTACTTTTAAAAAAAAATATAGCGGGTTGGTTTCGATTTTTAATCCATTCTGAATAAACATTCAAATATATTGATAATGTTAATTCTATTAAAAATCCAAACTTTTCTGATTTGGTTCAATTAAAGAACTAGAAATTGAAAGACATAAAGACACGATTTCAACTGCCTCATTATACTTATAGTATATCGAATATTATCGGTCATCTCAGTATCAGAATTCAAGACAAACTAGACGATTTCAATTTGAACTTTGAAATTTTCCCCCACTTTAGTAGCAATATACAAACTTCACCTGCATATGGGAAAAAAACTCCCAAGATTGTTCTCATTGGAAAGTCCATAAGGAAATCAAAAACTCAAACATATGAAATTAATGGAAAGAAATCAGTTAACATTTCTTAACCTATTTCGGTATTCAAAAGCTTGCAGATACTACTCAGACTTTGTAAAACATCACCTGTGTCTTAGTATTATTAAACTTATCTGCTGTAACCGGAAAAGATAAACGTACCAAGATTTGTTTGTGTAGCACGAAATCTATGACATCATTTTGTTACGTTCATGCTCATTCATACATATCGTTATAGACGTTAATCATAAATAAGTAACACGAAACATTGGCTTGTTGGAAATAAAGACAACAAGATTGTCAAAGCTATATAGGATTTCAACAATTTATTTGTGTTTTCTGATGAAAATGTCCGAGGCGAAGGTGAATGATCTCACAAAATCATACAACTTTACTTCGCTATTATTTAAACTGCAATGTCCAATGTGTGTTGTGTGCTATAACGGCATAATTAATTTACGCATATTTATTTGTAGTGGATTATGATAATAACCCTTTCCACTTCGCAAGTGCGACAAGCGGTATTATCCTGCCTTTTTGTCGAAATCTACAAGTGTGGCTTTTACGTGCAGAAAATAGGTTTCTCTCTCTTAACACGGGTAAACCCTTTTTCGTCCCCTACCGACGGACTATTGTCGTTTCTCAAGATCATACTCGTGGAATGTGTCTAGAGAGAGCCAAAAATTCAGTTCCTGAATATTCGCCCCGAAACGGGGAATGAACAAGGAACCTTTGTGTTAGTAGTCCGATACTGTAATCTATAACATAATTTGCTTGAATAAAAACACTTTAAAAGTAAGCAACTTAGCATTGATAAACAACCCTTCGATTTGACGATATAAAAAGAGGTGTATTATCTTCATCACTAAATTCGTCAGTAAGAAATAATTCAAGAATTATTAACCCACTGTTGTCAGAATGTTTTTTACATTTTACTTTTTAAACTACTTTTGAATTAACAGAGAATCACAGAACGATAATTCAACAACCGACTTGATAAAATAATGCGACTGTTTGATTACAGAATTATCAATTTTGAAAACGTAATAGCACGCGTTGCAAAATAAAGTGCTCTTATACAACTTCTAACTTACGTAGATACATTTTGGTTAATATAACTTTACATTTTGTATCTATCATTCGAAGCAGCGGATGTAGTAACGGCTTTGAATGAAATAAGATAATGTCTCATTGAAATCGAGTTATGATTTTTTTTCTCTGTATCTGATACACATTTACTTTTTCCCTATTCGAGCGTATTTGTTCATTTTCATCTGCTGTAAATAAGGAAATGTTTTGAGGTTAATTTTATAAATAACAACAGAGATTAAGAAAAACGACACTAATTTATATAGTTTGAATTTATTATTCGATATTCTATTTCTAGTTATTTAATACTGATCCAATAAATGTATTTATATTACAGATGCATGGAGGAATTTTAATGTTTAATTTACAAACTGACGGCGGCAACCAGGAAATCATGTCTCCCCTGGATTGAAATATTGTATTAAAACAATTTTTTATCGTTATTTTTATGCAAATAAGCTTAAGAGTTCCGTAAATATAAATAATGAATGACATTGTGTTTGTACAACGGAGGCACCTTATTGAAAATATATAAATATGAGAATTAGAATTAGTACAATTTACCTTCTAATCCAATTCACTTGTCGATATAAATTTTGTGGGTGTATAAAGCATTTTGTTACCATTTCTTTTTTCAAACTAAAGCTTTATAATGTAAGAGAACGAAACAGAACGTATTATGTGTCTCTGCCGATTAATGTTTAACCGCAATATTACATGACAATTTGTTTGTACTCGACCGCCTTACACATAATAAATTCCAACCAAAACCACGCATCTATTTTTACGTTAGATTTAAGAGATAACTGTATTGTATTTTAAGCTCCGACGGCATCAATTTGGGATTTGATGGTCGCAAATACCCGTTTACTGTCTCCGCTAACGCGTCGCCAGTAAACGTAATTTGCGACCATCAAATCCCCAATCGATGCCGTCGGAGCTAAAAATACAATATTGTTATCTCCATTCTAATGAAACTGACATTAAACAACGTTAAAACATGTATTTAAAATCTGCCATATGCCGTCTGCGCTTGCGCGTACGTCCCATAGCATCAATTGTCAATTGGACAATTGATGCTATGTAAATAAGCGACGTTTTCCAATCAAAATGAACGTTACAAACTTTATTGCATTAGAATGTTGGTTTGATTAAATGTATTCCATACCTAATTTCAATCGTATGTTAGTTTTTCAATTAATAAAATATATACAATCATTATGGATAAACGCCAATTCGGACCAACAATTATCAATGGTATTTTTACTTACACTATTATTCGAATTCTCATTGGTACTCATACCACATATATTTATATATTTGTATCAAAGTTTGATCGTCTTACCATACAAACCTGTCGTTTATGGCATTGGCTTTTTTTTCCTGTTTCCATTTTAATTGTGTCTAAGGCCACTGCAATTAATGCGGGGTTCACACATTGCCGATTATTGCTCCCGTTTGAGATCAGACAGCAATACGATATGAAAAGTGAAAAAGTCGGATTGGTATCCTCAATTATCTGGAATGTCCTATCATTGTCTGAACGCATTCGTTTTAGTTCGTAACAGATTCCTACGGATCGGCAAGGGTCCGAATAGTTCGGCAAAGCATCCCGACAGTTAGGTGCGTCCCGTAACATTCGGGGCAACTCAGCCGATTTTATCTAATCGGATTACAATCGTGGCTATGTCGTGACAGATTCTGCTGTATCGGATCGAATTCCGAACAATGTCTTGTGTATTCTGGACGGTGTCCTGTGAAACGGGAATGATCCGGAGTAATTTTTCATAGCTGTTTTTCTGCCGATTGAGTCCAGATTGCATCCAGATCTTGTCGATTGCTAACCGTTTTTTGCCGAAACCGTTCCGAAACAGTCCCGTTATTAATACGAAATTCGTTAACGATACCCACGTCAGAGTCCCGACAACTACAGAATACAATACGACTGAGACCAGACAAAGCCGTTTGCAATGCGATAGAGCGGACCGTGATAGGATTACGTTCCGACAGTACCTGATCATCCCGAATATGCCGACAGTTTCCGAACAAATAACTTCCGTCAGCGTCGGTTCACAGTCTGGTCACTGTCTGATCTCAGTCGGATTACATTCGGTAAAGTCGGGACGCAGTCGTGACAGACTCGGTCGAATTTTACCTGGCGAAAAATACAAATCGGATTAGAAGCGGATTCAGAACGTGATCATCGGGACTTATTCGCTTAGAAACGGTTGAATATCGGTGCTTCCTGAACACTATCTGATTGTTGTCGTGATCAAATTATTTTTTTTACAAATTTTAATTTAAGTTTGAATTTCCATCCACGATTCACAGGATCTTGATCAGACTTTTGATAAATTTTAATCGGGAATGGTCCTATCAAGAACGGTAGTAAAAGTCGTGAATGTGTGACCCCAGCTTAACCGAATTTCAAATATCATAAAATCGATTAAGAAAGGAAAAATTGAAGTAACACAAATTAAAACTGAAGTAAATGCATAATCAATTGTGAAGGAATTATTGGATTTACTTCTGTTTGTCTAACATAATCCTTCAATATGTCAGAAATTGACAATTTGATATTTTTTTTTGTGTTCAATGTTTACTTTTAAGATGAAAAAAGCAAGTCTTTGCAATGTCTGTTTATTGCTATCCAATATCGGATTAAAAAATCAAATGAGTTATGTTCTTAAAATTCCAAAGCTTATTATATAATAGAAGTTTCGTTACATTGTATTTTAGTTTATGAAGTGCAAAAACGTACGTTTATAACTTTTATAGATATGTAAAAACATAACGAAGGAGCCGATTGTATTTTACTGATGATAAATGGGAAATTGATAATGGAGAAATTGAAATTATCCTGTTTGTCAAAGATTTAAAGGTGAAGACGTCTATCTGTGTCAATATTGAGGAAAACGTCAAAGTATGAATCAGCTCTTTTAATATCAGTTGTATCCCTTTTTACAAGTTCACTGGGATATCGGAGATACAATTACTGACTTGAATATTGATTATTTATTGATAGGACATCAATATACTCGTAATGAAAAGAAAAATTAAAGAATTCCGCTTGGTGTTTTTTTGTTTTTGTTTTTTTAGAAGGTCTTATCCTTCATACAAGTACAAACACAAACAACCAATAGTGTTGTAAAATACTAACCTATTCAAACTTTGACAATATGTTAAGCAATCCTCCATTGACAATCACGTGTATTGTCGAACAAAGAGTTATGCATTTCAAAGAGTGTAACTTGTGGTAAAATCAATGTGGTTCTTCACAAAATAAGAATTATCATAACAAAAACAATACATATTTACGATACCCATTTTTATAGAAAAAACTCTGTTTAATGAGATTATTAGGTCAATCATTCAATTAAAAAAATGAAATAGCATTGTAAAGCGTAAAAACATCGAAAGTTTAAATGTTGCTGCAAAATTGAAGTGATTAATTTGCAGAAGATGTTTAAAAACTTTAAGAATCCACATATAATTGAAATCACTAGTTAAATATAATCATCACAGTACGTTTGAATGCCGTCGTTTACGATAGAAAGAACAGTATGCAACACTTTAGCAAGGTGTTTAATCGAACATCTAGATGATTTTGTATGGGGTTCGTGTTGTTTATTCTTTAGTTTTCTATGTTGTGTTATGTGTACTATTGTTTTTCTGTTTGTCTTTTTCATATTTAGCCATGGCGTTGTCAGTTTGTTTTGGATTTACGAGTTTGACTGTCCCTTTGGTGTCTTTCGTCCCTCTTTTGTATAAAGAGTTTTGTAAAGTTTTTGTATCTCATAAAATGACGGTAGATTTTCTTTAATGTTCAAATCAAAGGGAGCGTAGGACCGATATGTGATTTTCTAAAGTTTTATCCTTTGTAAATCATTTAAAAGATTATATGATCGCCAGTGTAGCTGCTTATACCAAGTTTTTTTGTTAGACATTGCAAAAAATAGATTTAACATACAAAATTATGAAGAAAGTATTTTTTGAGGCTTTACATTAGATGGATTTTGCAAACTTAAATGGAATATGTTGGTCGTCAATGTTCTACAACTTCGTACTTTATTTGGCGTTTTTAACTGTTTGAACTATCCGAGCATCGCTGATGAGGTTTTTGTTTAGACAAAACGCCTGTTTTCGTCTGGCGTAAATTCAAAATGTCAATCTTTGTTTATATGATGAGTTTATTTATTTGCTGCAACAATAAGAGGATTAAGCATCTAAAATTTCCGAGCTCTAGAATGCGTAAGAAACCTTTGTCTTCATATTAGATGGTAGTTTACGATTACTCTTCTGAATGCATATACATATCAAATTTTTGAAACGTGCTTGTTACCAGTTGATAGATATAAGAAGATTTGGTATGAGTGCCAATGAGACAACTCTCGATCAAAGTCACAATTTGTGAAAAGTAAAGCATTATAGACCAACCATGAATACGGAACGCCTACTGATGAAAACAATTTCTGTTAACGACAACAACTAATCGAAATCATTGACTTTTCGAATCTAATGTTTTAATTGTTTTAATTGTTCTCTTTATCACGTTAATTGATTTCAATAGCTTGTAGTTAAAAAAAGCCTCCTTTTAACGACATCGAAGAAATATGAAATATTAGCCGAACTGTACAAACTGTACTGTCTATTTGAACACCAGCGTTTGGATGCGGTAGGTCTGATTTAGCACAAACACCTTTGAAAACTAATATTTAAAAATCATAGAATAAAAGAGGGACGAAAGATACCAAAAAGACCAAAAATTTCAGGGGACCTCAACGGTGCTAAATATCTTATAGCATTAGTTTGGAAGATTTTATCGCGTAGTTAAGAGAAACGTTTTTTATCATTTGAAATCATTGACATAAGGTAAAGAAAAAAGAGAGAAAAATATTAGATGTGGACTTAAAGAAACATATGAATATTTTAAATTCAAGCAGATAACAAAAACAATTTATTTAGATAGTAGTGTCACATTTTTAAATTAATTTTAAACATATAAAGGAGCGTCGCATTCAATAAAAATATTATAAAAACGAACTGTCTACATAGACTATGTACTGGCAAAAACAATAATTGTTTGAAATTTAAGTGTGACCTGAACCTTTGTTGTAATTAAGAATGTTTTGAAATAGAACAAATCCGAAGCTTTTAATTTTCTTACCAAGGTATGTCAAAGCCATTTGTTACTTTGGTCGACAATAGTGTTTGTACTTCGTTATTTCTCCTTATTAACATTTAATTCGAGCGTCAGTGATATGGATTAATTTGACAAAATATGCAGATGGCAGATAAAATTTCATCTTGGAATCTATTATAAATTTATTTTAAAGATTGCATAATACCTTTTAAAACGTTAAGAGCTATTTGATCAAAGGGTACATAACAGGAATAGCACAATTAAGAGGACGACAACGCTACATCTATTTAACCATTGAAAAACAATGTTAGTTTTACTGCTAAACGGTTATATTTGGAATACAGTTAGTAGCAGATATTACCAATTAAAGTAAATGTAGTAATTCAAAACTTAGATATCAAATCTTGGTCGATTGTTGTTTGCAGGACATCAAATTAGAATAAAACATTAAGTCCTATTTATCGTCAATTAATATGGATGGAAGAACTAGATCAAAGATAAAAGAAATTATCAATACGATACCAGATTACACGCAATTATCAATTAACTTAGATATTTAGGTTAAAGTTTTATTTTTTATATCCAAATATAGGATTGAAGGAGTGGTTGTTTATCATTAAATTGCTATTAACAGTATAAAGAAACGAATGAAACAAATTTTTGACAACAGCTATAGTTAAAATGAAGTCATATTTAACAAATCTAGAAAGGAAATTAGCATACATTTAAAGAATCTGATACATGTAGGATGAGTAAATCTGCAGTTCACTGTTAATTGTTTACTCCCTCCTTTAGATAACGACGTAACTAAAGGATTTTGGACAGTAACTGTAAATTAGGATAAAGTATGCTTAATAAAGATATCAAAGGATGTGGTATGAGTGCCAATGAGATAACTATCCATCCAAGTCACAATATTTAAAAGTAAATTATTATATGATCTTTAAGACAGAGCATTGACTCACAACGAAACAAAAACTATAAAAGGCCTTCAAAATAGCTAGTGTAAAACCATTTCAACAGTCTTATTTATATATGAAAAAACGAGAAACACACCAACAAAGTTCAACTTCGGATTTCAATTCACATTAGTTCGGAGTATATATCATTGTGCTTTTACAGTAGACGACCTTATGTAGCAAGCAAACAGCTTGGAGTGTAGTGTTATTTAACATGGCACACATATTGTATCGTTTTGATGTCATAAACACACCAAAAAAAACACTCTTACAAGGACTTTCTAGAATTTACGTTAAGTCTTTTTAAGATTTGGTTTGTCATTACACAGTGTATTTTACCTTTCAAATTTTATCTGTAAAAAAGAGGCGAAGGATATCAAAATAACATTTAAAAAATTTCAAGTTAATACTTCATAAATATTTTGTGCATAGTTTGAATATTCTAGAACGAGATCGAAATTTAACTTGTATATTTTATAGTCTTATTAATTTTACTTTGCATTTAGAATGAAAGCTATTATACAATAGAAATATTCTCGTAATTGTTCTGACATTTTCATGTGGAGGTATGGAGATAACGTCAAAATGACAAATTTGACAATTCTTAGCAAAAACTCAGCATATAGTAGGAATTTTTCTGTTACATTTATGAAGAAACCATATGCTTCCTGACCGAGTATAAAGTAGCTATTATTTGGTCCAGGGTTATGATCTACAGTTGATTTACATAATTATGAGGCAAACTGCTAATTTCTTTTCTTGTGCATCAAATCAAAGGATCAAAACGGAACATTGTTAACCGTTTTAAATAGGTTTGTATGAAAAATCTACATTTAGATACAAAAGTTCTTGCAAAAAGTAACATCCCAAAAAACTGAACTCCGGGGAAAATTGAAAACGAAAAGTCCCTAATCAAATGGCAAATCAAAAGCTGATTCACATCAAACATCTGTCATATTCCTGAATTAGTAGTGCTTTCATGTAGAAAATGGTGCAACTGTTTCTAAGCGGTAATGAATAATATCAGTTGCAATTGATACGATATTCCCGTGCTTGCATTTCCTTTCATGATTTTCTTGATAGAGGGTTACTGCTTACAAGGAAGCAATCAAACCAAGAGTTCCGAATGGTGAAGTTGAAATCATCCCTTCGTAAATTTTACGGACGGACGCCATCACGAGTTGGTTGACCGTTATGGAATAACCGTTTCACAAATGATATCGGATATGTTCCTTACGTCGTAACTACAATACCCTTCCCTTTCATGAATTTGACCTACCGAATTAGACTATTTACCGGATTTGTAATCACATAAGCAACACGACGGGTGCCGCATGTGGAGCAGGATCTGCTTACCCTTCCGGAGCACCTGAGATCACCCCTAGTTTTTGGTGGGGTTCGTGTTGTTTATTCTTTAGTTTTCTATGTTGTGTCATATGTACTATTGTTTTTCTGTTTGTCTTTTTCATTTTTAGCCATGGCGTTGTCAGTTTGTTTTAGATTTACGAGTTTGACTATCCCTTAGGTATCTTTCGTCCCTCTTTTCTTTTGCATTGATGTTATATGTCATTACCGTAGAAAATCATTAAAATGTAGTAATCTCCGACTTATGAGGAAGAAGAAAATGTTTAATTATAAGATGATATGAATGTTAAACTACAAAGTACTTGTAGTCAGGTAATATTATTAATTGTTCAGCCTTTTTGTGATCGCATATAGTTTTTTAACATAAATGGATAATTTTTGAAGATGTGTATTATCACACATATGTCGACCCTTGGGGCTTCTGTTTAAGAGTTGTTTTGCCTCAAATCAATTACCTATCGTTGCTATTTTACAAACAAACGATTGACTTATTATATGTAGTATACATTTCAATTAAAACAAAATATACAAAAAAGCCAATGGGTATTTGTAAATACAGGTGATGATGCAGAATGCAACTAACGGTTGTGAAAACCTGGGTTTTTTTTTAATTAAAAGCTATGATATACTTTTTTAAAATACTTATACGGTCGGACCGTACGCGTATGGTCTGGCTGATATTAAGAAGTTGGTCACGTTTATTAGATACAAATGTATAGTACATATCAACATAACTTATGTTTCCAATTAATATAAAAAGTTCAACAGCATTTTACATAAAAACTTAATATTTTAACTATTTAAAAAGATCAGGCTTATTTAATCTGTTAATCTCCTGTATTTTGCAGGCAGGTTATTCATTAATTGCAGCTCAGTATGCTCATTGAAATTGAAGTTATCGGAAGTAAACAAAATGAGGAGGACAATTGTTTTAGAATATTTATGAACTTGACTAAAGAAATGCATACACAAAGGAACATGCATAAACAAAACATGTAAATGTAAAAAATACGACGTTCTTATTAGAAGCAAGTGTCACCTTTGGCTAGAGTAACAAAATAGAATTCACGGATATACAATTAAACAAACATTTAATTTCAGTTGTTCGCTTATTTACCTTATCCATCTATTTTGTAAAAATAACAATTTGTATAACTAAAAATAAAGATTTTGATAAATGTTTGTTTAAATTTAACCCATATGATCCCAAAACATGTATGATCAGCTGGACCGTACACGTATACTCATACGGTCTGACCATACGCGTATGGTCGGACCGTACGAATATACCTATACGGTCCGCACCGTACGCGAACGTTCCAAATACTCATATCGTCTGGAACATATATAACAAAACATATGATAGTTTATCTGTAATATTTATTGTGAATATTGTGAAACATCAATAGATTAGGCATTTTGTTGATTTTATTCAGGTTTTTTCCGTTAATCGCATAATAAACAACGTGTCGTCCATTTAGAAGTAACAGTTATGTTATATCTATTTAAGTAAGGACAATATTTGAACAAAAATCTACAATGAAAAAGCCAATTGTAATCATTTTGCTTGCACAGCTTTTAATCTTCTTTTTTCGTATGTTGTTCATGAATTGAGAAGCTCTGACAGTATATTATACCCATCTCTATATTTTCGCAGTGAAAAGTTCTAATCCAGGTTTTACATGTCCTTAGAAAAATACGTATACATATACTAAATAAAGATTGTAATTTTATCGTCAGCATCATCAAATGGAATAAATATCTATAATATCATATTGACTGTGATAAAAAATCACTATATCTAAATGAGTATGGCGTTCATTATCACTGAACTAGTATATATATATATATGTTTAGGGGCCAGCTGAAGGACGCCTCCTGTGCGGGAATTTCTCGTTACATTAACGACCTGTTGGTGACCTTCTGCTGGTTTTTTTTTCTATGGTCGGGTTGTTGTCTCTTTGATACATTCCCCATTTCCATTCTCAATTTTACTATATGTAGACGCTGTTGGACTGCTTCTACTTGAAATAGAAAGTATCTATTAACGAAATAAATCATTATTTGTCGAAAAGCTAGTGCCTTTGTCAATTCAAAAGATTTAAATTTATCTGTGGTTTCTTTTACTTAAAGTTCAATAAGACTGAGATACATTTTCAAGATATTGAGAGTACTGGGTGGATGAATGATATAAGAGGTTCAACTACTTACTATAATCACTAGCCAGTCAACGCAGGTTGAGAGTTCGAATCCCCGCTCGTATTGTTGCACTCGACAATAATCTTAGTTGACTAGGAGTGTCAGTTTTTCTACCGAAGCGTTGTGGTTTCTCCTGAGACTCCTCAACAAATAAACACTATCCTCTATGAAATAGAACAATAGTTTTAAAAGTGGTGTAAAACACTAATCAATCAATCATATCAAAGTAGTGAGTATATGCTGTGAAAGGTGATAACGGTACAGAAAAGTGAAATCAAGGAATAAATACAGCTTTTTTTAAAATGTTTTACATTGTCTCATTGAAGCCTTTCATAGCTGACTATGCGGTATGGGTTTTGCTCATTGTTGAAGGCCGTACGGTGACCTATAGTTGTTAATGTATGTGTCATTTTGGTCTTTTGTGGATAGTTGTCTCATTGGCAATCATACTACATCTTTTTTATTATATTTTACATATTTTTCAGAATCGTGTATATGAAGACTGTTACGTTTGAACATTTGACAGATAAAAGACGACAATTATTGGTTCTAAATGGTATGATGAATATCTGTTGAACAACACGTCTTCTAAATGTAATAAATATTCTGTCAGTTTCAGTGAACTTCTAAAAATTATTTCCTATTGACATTAGATAGTGAAAGCCATAGATAGAAGTTGTTATTCAGTCACAGCGGGGAATACAAATTAAATTGTCCGCAAATTAGTTCATAACTAACTTATTTTTAAGTATATCAGCTGTACTCAAATATTATTAACCAGACTTGAATAGTTGCTGTCAGCTCTAAATCAAATTATAAAATATTATGGCAGCTTTGTTATATGAAATTTAATTTGCGCAATTTAATAACTTTACTAAAACTTTGATAGGCAAAATAACTCGTGTAGCTAGGGAAAAGGTCAAATGTTTTAACAAAATGAGTAACTGATTTTAAATTATTTAATTGAAAATTCATTTAATTTGGAAGACATTGCTCAGCAGAGCGTCTCAATTCATATATAATTAAAACAAGTAAATTGGATAACAGATATAGAACTTGTATCTTAAAGGCGAAAGTTCGATTTCAAATACTCAACATGTTATATTGTAAGACAAAAGTACGCGTTCCCTGACGAGCTTGCTTTGTTAGAAATAAATAAATTAATTTCATTGAATATGTTCTAAAATTCTAAATCCAATTATTTATTCAATATGTGCACAATTACTAAATCCAATTTAGAAGAAGTTGACGTATGCCTTTTACGTGCAGGATGAGTTAATCTGCAATTCACTGTTAATGGTTCACTCCCTCTTTTAGATAACGACGTAACTAAAGGATTTTGGACAGTAACTGTAAATTGGAAAAGTTTATGCTTTATAAATACTCAACATGTTATATTGAAACATGTTGAATTGAAAGACAAAAGAACGCGTTCCCTGACGAGATTGCTTTGTTAGTAATAATTAAATTAATTTCAGTGAATATGTTCTAAAATTCTAAATCCAATTAAAAAGAAGTTGACCTATGCCTTTTGTGTTTAATTGTTGACATTATTTCGTTCAATTTTATAGTAAGGTGGCAGAAACCAGTTATTTTACAATAAATCTTTAGTATTTCATGGATTTATGATTTTATTTTCTTGAAAATTCATTCAAGCTTATATACAAATAAAATGTATGGTTTCAAGGAACTAAGATGTGTGCGTGCTTATGTAAATATATAGAAAACCTTTAAATATGGGTGTCTGTCCAGCATGGAGATTTTAAAATTTATAAATGCATTGCAAATAAGGCAAAAAATGTGATGCTCTGATACCAATCTAATGCTCACCTGCAGAATCCTGCTAAAAGCCGACAAGAATTATAGGCAAAATTCAAGAGATAAAGGATATTCAATGAATTAGAGCCTTGTCCGAACCTATCCTCACCATCAAAATCTAAGATATTTTTGTTTACAAAAAAATGAATATTTCCCCTACTTTGATTGGATGCCGTCAAGTGAGGAGACCACAATTTTGACATCTGATTGGACCTATTTGGAAGGAAATCCCCTCTCTGTGTATGCAACTACTTACTTGTGTAGTACAATAGCATAGAATTTACATTCATTTATTTTTTCAGTCCACATGAAGCAGTTATATACCTCAATACTTAACTATAACAAAATTTCTGCGTGGGACACTTGTTCTGGTACACCAAAACTGGTACCTGCCACCTAAGGTATACATAATTGCGTCAAATACAGGATATATTTCAACACAGTTCGATGTTTCTTCTATCAAAGTTTGCCATGATGACAATAATACAAGTTTGTTGTACTGTTTTCCAAGGTCGTCTTTATAACGTGTTCTTATCTTCTATATTGAATGATATGATTCTTTCGGCACACACGTCTCTAGTACTGCTAAAGGTGATTTCATATTTGCCAAACAAGCGTACCATCAATGATTTGTTACGTGTGTGCTATTTCTAGATTTGTCAGATATATTTTTTTTCTGAAACAATGAATAATGTTCGATATTAGGCATGAACAAAATACATTCTTGTTATATCGTTTTGTGTGGTGTATTATATTGTATGAAAACGGTCTTATTTTATTCAATAAGAGTAATAATTTGGCTTTTCAAGTAGTACGAATGTAAAATAAATTCGCCATTACTGTGTCGGTCTTATTTTGAATTCGAGTTGTTTTAATACATTAGATAAACTAGCAGCGTGACAATTAAAGCAAATATTTTTCAATTGATTAAACTTAAAGATATGAACATTTTCAGAGACAGGTTTTTTTGTAGATCAAGATGCTTGTACATTGTTCAACATTACTAAACTTAATACACGTTGGATTCTATATTCTAAGTACGTTGTCACAAGATAATTGCTCACCTTTCTAGAGCGATGATTTTTTGGCATTATTGTCTAGATGTTTGTTTTATTGTTTATTTACTTGTTCATCTTTTGTCATTTGTGATCTATTCCCTATTAAAATTTATGATTTCAAATTAAGGTTTCCTCTGCATATGCACCCGTATTAGTAAAATAACAATAGCTACAAAAAAATTAAGGAATTGAGTTAATTGTTACGATGTATATGTATAGGATTCGTGATTTAACCATACCAAAACACATCAACAGAAAAAAAATTAAAACAATACAATTATTAATTTATGACATTGAATGTACATACATATTCAAGTTATAGAACTATATTAGGTGTCTGATATTATTGATGCAAATTGTCATTGACATTTAAAAACAAAATTTCTGAATATGTTTTTTATTTCATTACTACACTACAATTGATGAATTACACTGGGTGAGCTGTAGAAAAAGTTCTTCTGTTGATTTATGTTTTCCAAATACTTTCTTTCGCCTTATTATAGGTCAGTAAATGTCTGTTCTTTGTGATTAAATGCACTTAGAAGAAACACAATATCTTTTATAGCATGTCAATAAAAAGATGGATGAGGACAATGACTTTTCAACAACTAATTTTTCTTTCAGTATTTCTTTCAATGTAAGATTGCAATAATTATATTTAATGAAAGTACATATTGAATGTATTTCTCATCAAACGTAATTATTGTTTATTTGACGCGTAGTTTATGAATACCTTTTTATAAGTCAAAATAAATTGATTAAGAAATGTTTCTAATATAATTATGATAATGAGGTGGTTGTTTCGAAACTAAGTTAAATTATTTTTTGTACTTTAGACCTTGAATGATTTTAATTTAAACATATTTATCTATGGTGGATTGGGAAACAAGCTTTGCAACTTATATTAATGCCTTTCCACTTTGCGGGTGCGAGTGCTACCTTGTAGCGGCATTAGCCTGCTCTTTTTCGAAATCTACAAGGGTATCTTTTACGTGCAAAAGATATCACTCTTTAAACACGGGTTAGCCATATATCCTCCACTTCCGACGCACAATCATCGTTTCCTCAAGACCATTCAAATGGTGTCAAGGGATAGCCGAAAATTCAGTTCCTGAAATTTTATATCTTGCACAATATTATTTTTAAGAAACATAGGCTGCGATAAAGGGTAATGAATTAAAGGGTATATACACCTGGTATATATGATATTAGGCTTATTACTAGACAGCTGTCTATTCACACTTATTAGTGTCGCTAGAATTCAAACAGTTGAAATGTGAAATTAAATATGCAGTTGAATTGCGATCAAAATCGAAATGATAACAACAAGCCCTCTACATAATCTAGAAATGGCATCGATTCAACAGTTGTATGAACAATTCATAAAAAAAATACGGAGTACACCAGATGCCTATTAATTTCATCTGAAACATACTCGTCAGTGGTGCTAATCAGTTGATAATTTTGTATAAACTGTGCATCCGGTTTCACTTCTCAGGGAGACGTTGTTAACAAAGAGAGAAACGTTATCGTTGTAACATGAAATGCCACGCAATTTTATATAAGAATCAAATCTCAATGATATTTTGAACCATGCTTAAGTAGTCATAGTTAATTACAAAGAAACATTATTTGATCATGTTGATAGCAGAAGAACTCCTTCACTACATCAATCACCTGCAGTACATGTTCATCGAATTACTTTTCTGGGATAATTTTTATGTTTTGCTCTACGCCTGATTATGCATACAGAATAGAACATAACTCAACAACAGATTGATCACTATGTGGTAATTGTAAATTACAAAAGTCACAGGTTATATCCTGCAATATCGATATAAAAGATATTCAATTCCTTTGTATCAGGTTTCAGATAAAAGTGGCATGTCATACAGCCTTGTATAGATGTATAACTAAATATAACCAAAACTTATGAATAATCATGCATATTGGTATCAGTTGAAGGGAAATGCAATATAAACAGTTATTTAACCTTTAATTTCATAATAACTAACGACCTACTGATATTTAACTTATTTAATCTAACAGCATGGCCTTATTTTGTAAACAAGCTTAAACATGCCACAAAATCAGGTTAAACCCACCATTTTTCTTAAAATGTCATGTACAAAGTCATGAAAATGACCATTGTTCTATTATAGCTCGTTTCTTTGTCTTACAGTTAAATAGTGTGGTTATCCTCCTATATTTGAATTTTAGTTTGTAAGATGGATTTCTTTTTTTTCTCAATCGATTTATGAATTTTGAACAGCGGTATAATACTGATACCTTTATTTAAATGGTCATCTAAATATATACTCTGAATGTATATATTATAATCACCCTGAGTTTTTCAAATTGGTTAATCAATGAAAAAACTGTAACACTCTGAAACTCCCTGAGTAACCTTCATCAGGAATTACCAAAGCCAAATATTTGAAAACTCCTTACATCCCGAGTTCGAAATGAAGAAGCTTACGGAAAACCGTACGAGCATTATTAAAAATTTATCTGTAACTAAATACTTCTTTTAATTGACATTATTCTGTTTGATGTTACTCTTTCATCAAATGTCTCCATTTATTGTTCAATGATTATACGAGCATAATGCTGATTAATAAAACCTGCTATAGACATGCACTGACAGTATATATTATTCATTCAGATAAAATAAAAACAACTGAAAAGTTTCAACCTAATGTTACAGTATCAATCCTTGTAGCGACGAATAACTTTCGTTAAAGAAAAGATAACAATAGAAAGATTAAAATTACCCACTTGAATGTACATAATGTTTGTCCGTTAGTGAATTTATCTATTTTTTATTTATAACATTTACTATGTTTCTGCATCAAGATGTATCATAATGGTTAATTACTATTTGTTACACAAATGCATTAACTTTAACGTAATGTTCGTTAGGATATGGCCAAACAAATACGATGATAAGGAACATTTTGTCCTTATGATAGGAAAACATGCATAATACCAACCATAACGATATCTTTCAAGTCGGTACTTAATTTCATGAGTCTGTTCTACAGTTTAGATGCTTCCAGTAATGTTTTATAAGACGGCGCCGGAATAGTTTTAATTCATTACCGTTCTGTTGTTAATGGGTTATTTGTAATAAAAAATCTTATCTATTGAGTTTGCAATATTTCTGCATCATATGGATGTATGGGATTAAGTTAGTTTTAATATTGATTGATTTGATTTTAGGTGTTTCAACGCCGCTTTTAAGCACCGCATTTAGGCTATTTCAAGGCGGTCAGTTATTATTGGTGGAGGAAAATAAAGTGCCCAGACAAAACCACCGACCTTCGATAGAAAAACTGACAATCCTAGTCAATTAAGATTTTAGTCGAGTGCACCCGCTCGAGCGGAGTTTGAACTCACAACCTCAGTGTTGACTGGCTCGTGATTACAGTAGTAACTACTAAGACAACTCGACCAACGAGGCCCCCTGATATATACTATGATATTATTACGTGAGTGTTTCTGTATTGACCTTGTTATTGGTCCGATGCTTGCTATATTGGTCTGAGAGGAAGCAAAAGGCCAATACAGCTGGCCTAGGACCAATAACAAGGCCAATACAGAAATACACGTAATAGTATCTTTATTATTTAACTATAATGTTACAATAATTATTTTTTTTGCATTTCATTTCACCAGAGATAAATATTTTTACCATAAAGATGAAGTATCCAAATTTCATTTATATTATAAAATGAGCGTCACTATTGAGTCTTACCTGGCCACGTATTTTTTATAGTTCGTTCTTATGTTGTACTGTTATACCACTGTCCCAGGTAAGGGTGAGGGTTGGGATCCAGCTAACATGTTTAACCCCGCCACATTATTTATGTATGTGCCTGTTCCAAGTCAGGAGCCTGTAAATTCAGTGGTTGTCGTTTGTTTATGTGTTACATATTCGTTAATCGTTCTTTTTTTTAACATAAATAAGGCCGTTAGTTTTCTCATTTTAATTTGTTTTACATTGTCTTACCGGGGCCTTTTATAGCTGATTCTGCGGTATGGGCTTTGCTCATTGTCAAAGGCCGTACGGTGACCTATAGTTGTTAATGTCTGTGTCATTTTGGTCTTATGTTGACTCATTGGCAATCATGCCACATCTTCTTTTTTATATTATGTAGACGAAACGCGCGTCTAACATACTAAATTATAATCCTGATACCTTTAATAACTAGTAATTACCTCTGGAGTTGCTAACAAAGAGAATCAACCCGGCTTTAGATTACCTCCATAACAAATACATAAAACACAAAAAATGTTGACATTTGATTTAATAGATGCATATTTTATTATATGTACATACAATAAAGTTCATACTTTGAATAAAATAAAAATTATTTGAAAAATGATAAATGCATAGAACAGTTTTCTCTAATGTTAACCTGTGATACAATTGCAAGCTGATAATATGAACGAAAGTAAAATCAGTTGATAAAACTAGTAGTACATTGTATTGGTTTGATTTGCTTCAAATTGATGTTTTATTTTTCCTTTTTATATTTTATTTTTCCATGTTTGCCTTCCTTTAAATAAACGTATTGAAATCCAAGTCATACACGGTGTTTTAAAGAACAAAAATTTAGTCAGTAGCAAGAGCATAAATTGAACTCATAGCAGCTACCAAAGCTAAGTGTTATGTGCACCAGAGTCCGTTGTCATAAAAAAAAAATAGTTTTATCAGTGATTCTTATCCGTTAATAAGTATGCATCATAATTTGCATCCAGTTCAATTTCTCACAATGAAGTTTTTGATTTAAGGAGTATTATGAACTAAGTATATTCAAATGCCCAATAATTAGATCTGAGAATAAATCATACAAACTTATTTTTGTTTGTTATATTTCAAATCTAGATTGATTCAGATTGCTAACAACTTATTGTAGATTAACCAAACAAATAACCTTTCAATAAAAATTGTTATGTTTTGCTTAATACCTGATTAGACATAAAAAATAAAACATATCTCAACATCAGGCTTTTCACGCTGTGTTAAATTTATATTATAGAAGTTACTGTATATTACTTGCAACATCGATTTAAAGGAGATATAATTTCGTTATCATACATGTTTAAAGTGGCACTAACTGTCAAATTCGTGTTCACATTTATCTGTAGGGGTAATCTGAAGCATGCCTACGGGTGCGGGATTTTCTTGCTGTATTGAAGTTACATTGGTGACGTTCAGCTGTTTTCTGCTCCTTGTTCGGGTTGTTGTTTCTTCGACACAATCCCTATTTCTATTCTCAATTTTATTCTATTTATTTATATGGGTATAAAGAAATGTCATTTGAAATGATATTGAACCTTTATTTTGATTAAGTCCAACATTAACATCTCGGTTTATATTAATGTAACAGCAGGGCATTCTTATGTCCGTCAAGAAATAAGAAATTGTTAATTGGTCTTCTAAATATATGTTTTATAGATACAGATTATCATTTCCGTGGGGTGCTAAGCATTTGTATTTAACGAGTTCACCAAAGTATAGATAAAAGTCAAAAACAAGAATTTTTTTCTTAATTAACCTTTATCATGAATGCAAATAATCAAACATTTGGAAACCATTACACCGCGAGTGTGAAATTAGTCTAAACGGACGTTATAAAAAAAACCACAAACATAACATAACAAAGAAAACTGAAGACTAAGCAACATGACGCCTAAAAACGGGGGTTGGTCGCAGGTGCTCAAGAAGGGTAAGCAAACCTTGCTACATTACATGTTACTCATCGTTGCTTAAAGTTCTATGATTTTATGAACTTTATACTAATTTATGAAATCCGCTATTAGCATGTACTGAATAAATATCGGATTCTTTGAATCAAAATAAAATCTGCTGTAAATATTGCACTAAACGTAACAGTATCATCATTTTGTTGCGATACGTTTAAGAAAACATAGCAGAAGACAGATCATGAATTACTGTCTTTAATGTACTAAAATTCTTCCGTTAGTGAACTTATCTGTTTCTTGTTTATTACTTTTTTATGTTTCTGCATCAACATGTCCATCAAACATGACTGTTATGTAACAAATGCATTCCCGTTTGCGTAATATTTCATCGGAATATGACCAAACAAATACAATGATAAGGAAATGTTGTTCTTACTGTAGGAAAACATGCGGAATACCATCAATAACAATATATATGCAGTCGGTACTAAATTTTATAAGTTTTTTCTCCACCTTAGTTTCTTCCATCGATATGTTCAAGAACAGAAGATTGCACATTAATGTTTTATTTGGTAGCTCTGTTATATCTTTAATTTTACTCGTTTTGCGTTTAATAACTTTCTCTTAATGCATATTTCTTATCTGTTGCGTTTGCAGTATTACTTTATCAAACGGTTGTCTGGTATATAGTCAATAGGATATTATTAAAACATAATGTTGGCAAAATGATATTTTGTTTAAAAGTGCCTTATGTGCTAGACATAATGGTATAATGTCAATACAACTAAAGTCGGTATTTTATGAAAAATGATACGACTGATTTGGCTCTTGCATTTTTCTTCAATTGTAAAACACAATTAATAATTTTAAGAAGACAATGACATTTAACATGTCTATCGATTAATACGTTTACGTTTTCGATCAAAATAGTTAGCCATAGATCAAATGTCAATTTACAGAAAAGGTCATCAAATTATGTTTTTCTTAATTTCAGCGATTTTGAGTTTTTTTTCACAAAAGGGGTTTACACTTATCATTTTGTAAGTATACACAACATATTTTCTCATGTCGCCCCAAGTTTACTGAAATTGAAATTGCACAGCAGAATGTTTTAAAATGTAAAAAGGTAACCCAAGAAATAGTAATACAGCAGTCAACATTGGGATATTATCTTAATAAATATAAAAACTAAGAAATATGTAAAAAAAAACACATTTGCACTAGCTCAATAACACAATGATGGGGTGTAAGGTACGGAGACAAGACATGTGTAACAAAGAAACACATAAAAGTAAAAGGACAAAGCATATTAGCTAAAAGGAAGGACCAGAATACAAAGATTATCAAAGAACAATAACACAATGACGAGATGTATAAGTACAGAGCCACGTCAAATGAATAACACCAAAAACAGACTAAACATTAAAAGTTATATTAATTAAGCTACAGAAAAGCATACTATAAGACAATATCAAAGAGGGACGAAAGATACCAGAGGGACAGTCAAACTCATAAATCGAGAAAACTGACGAAGCCATGGCTAAAAATAAAAAAGTCAAACAGACAAACAAAAGTTCTCATGACACAACATAGAAAACTGATGAATAAACAACTCGAACCCCACCAAAAACTATTAAGATTATAAAAAACTTCAGTACCAAGAATCTATTTATTGTTTTTATATTTGATCGGAATTCTCTCAACAAGGTATTGGTACCTTTCGACAACGCCATACGTTCGGAGGAAAAAGTCAACCAATTGTACACAAACATACATAACACAGAAAACTGAAGACTATGCAATACGAAGCCTAAATAACGAGGATTGATCTCAGGTGCTCAAGAAGGGTAATAAAACCCTGCAACACATGTGGCACCCTACGTGTTGCTCATCGTTGATTAATGTTCTATTATTTTATGAACATTATACTAATTTATGAAATCCGCTATTAGCATGTCCTGAATAAATGTCGGATTATTTCAATCAAAATAAAATCTGCAGTAAATATTGCACTTAACGTAACAGTATCATCATTTTGTTGCGATAATATACGTTTAATAAACATAGCAGAAGACAGATCATGAACTGCTTTCTTTAATGTACTAAAATTCTTCCGTTAGTGAACTTATCTGTTTGCTGTTTATTTCTTTTTTATGTTTCTGCATCAACATGTCTATTTAATAGGAATTGTGTGTAACAAATGCATTCCCATTTACGTAATATTTCTTCGGAATATGACCAAACAAATACAATGATAAGGACATGTTGTTCCTACTGTACGAAAACATACGGAATACCATCAATAACAATATCTATGCAGTCGGTACTAAATTCTATAAGTTTTTCCTCCTGTTTAGTTTCTTCCATCGATATGTTAAAGAACAGAAGATTGCAAATTAATGTTGTATTAGGTAGCTCTGTAATATCTTAAAGTTTACTCGTTTTGCGTTTAAGAATTGTCTCTTAATGCATATTTCTTATCTTTTACGTTTGCAGCATCACTTTATCAAACGGTTGTCTGGTATATAGTTAATAGGATATTATTAAAACATAATGTTGGCAAAATGATATTTTGTTTAAAAGTGCCTTATGTGCTAGACATAATGGTATAATGTCAATACAACTAAATGCGGTATTTTATGAAAAATGATACGACTGATTTGGCATTTTTCTTAAATTGTAAAACACAATTAATAATTTTAAGAAGACAATGACATTAAACATGAACTATCGATTAATACGTTTACGTTTTCGATCAAAATAGTTAGCCATAGATCAAATGTCAATTTACAGAAAAAGTCATCAAATTATGTTTTTCTTAATTTCAGCGATTTTGAGTTTTTTTCATAAAACGGGGTTTAAACTTATCATTTTGTAAGTATACTCAACATATTTTCTCATGCCCCAAGTTTACTGAAATTGAAATTGCACAGCAGAATGTTTTAACATGTAAAAAGGTAACCCAAGAAATAGTAATACAGCAGTCAACATTGGGATATTATCTTAATAAATATAAAAACTAACAAATATGTAAAAAAAAACACATTTGCAATGGCTCAATAACACAATGATTGGGTGTAAAGGTACAGAGACAATTCATATGTAACAAAGAAACACATAAAAGCAAAAAGACAAAACATATAAGCAAAAAGGAAGGTCCAGAATACAAAGATATCAAAGAACAATAACACAATGACGAGATGTATAAGTACCGAGCTACGTCAAATGAATACCACCAAAAACAGACTAAACATTAAAAGTTATATTTATTTAGATACTGAAAAGCATACTATAAGACATTATCAAAGATTGACAAAAGGGACCAGACAGACAGTCAAACTCGTAAATCGAAAATAAACTGACAAAGCCATGGCTAAAAATAAAAAAAAGTCAAACCTACAAACAATAGTAATCATGACACAACATAGAAAACTGAAGAATAAACAACTCGAACCCCACAAAAAATTATTAAGATTATAAAAAACCTCAGTAACAAGAATCTATGTATTGTTTGTGAAGTTGATCGGAATTCTCTCAAAAAGGTCTTGGTACTTTTTGACAACGCCATATGTAAGGAGAAAAAAGTAAAAACAACTGTACACAAACATAACATAACACAGATAACTGAAGACTAAGTAATACGACGCTTAGAAAACGGGGGTTGATCTCAAGTGCTCAAGAAGGGTAATCAGACCCTGCAACACATGTGGCACCCTACGTGTTGCTCATCGTTGATTAATGTTCTATTATTTTATGAACATTATACTAATTTATGAAATCTGCTATTAGCATGTCCTGAATAAATATCGGATTCCTTCAATCAAAATAAAATCTGCAGTAAATATTGCACTTAACGTAACAGTATCATCATTTTGTTGCGATAATATACGTTTTAGAAAACATAACAGAAGACAGATCATGAATAACTGTCTTTAATGTACTAAAATTCTTCCGTTAGTGAACTTATCTGTTTCTTGTTTATTACTTTTTTATGTTTCTACATCAACAAGTCCATTTAATATGATTTTTGTGTAACAAATGCATTCCCATTTACGTAATATTTCTTCGGAATATGACCAAACAAATACAATGATAAGGACATGTTGTTCCTACTGTACGAAAACATACGGAATACCATCAATAACAATATCTATGCAGTCGGTACTAAATTTTATAAGTTTTCCTCCAGTTTAGTTTCTTCAATTGATATGTTTTAAGAACAGAAGATTGCACATTAATGTTTTATTTGGTAGCTCTGTTATATCTTTAATTTTACTCGTTTTGCGTTTAATAACTTTCTCTTAATGCATATTTCCTTATCTATTGTGTTTGCAGTATTACTTTATCAAACAGTTGTCTGTTATACAGTTAAAAGGATATTATTAAAACATAATGTTGGCAATATGATATTTTGTTTGAAAGTGCCTAATGTGCTAGACATAATGGTATAATGTCAATACAACTAAATTCGGTATTTTATGAAAGATGAAACAACAGATTTGGCTCTTGAGTTTTTCTTTAATTGTAAAACACAATTAATCATTTTAAAAAGACAATGAAATTAAACATGTACTATCGGTTAATACGTTTACGTTTTCGATCAAAATAGTTAGCCATATATAAAAAGTCAATTTACAGAAAAAGTCATCAAATTAGGTTTTTTTTTTAATTTCAGCGATTTTTAGGTTTTTTCACAAAACGGGGTTCAAGCTTATCTTTTTGTAAGTATACACAAAATATTTTGCTCATGTCGCCTGTGACCGAACTAAGGATTGCTCTGACCAGTCCTAGGACCAAAATCTAGTTAACTTGAAAAGCGGACTTGGTCCTAGTACTGGTTTTATGTCTGCCAAAAAGTAAACTTGGAAACAGGTCCGCTATTGATATAAGTTAACTTCGAACCAGTCCTGTCAAAAGTTAACTTCGAAACCAGTCCTGCCACAAAGTTAACATAAGTTAACTTTTGCTTTGCCAAATCCGATCAAAACCAGAACTGTTCCCAAGTTAACTTTTGACTGGTCTGCTAAACACTAAGTTAACTTGTAACCAGGACCGCTCTATACGATTTTTTAAAAATATTTTTAATATCTTTGTTTCGTAGTGTAAACATCGAAAATAAAGTAAAATTAATACTTCCCTTTTATAAACAGTATTAAAGACAAAATGAATTATTTGAAAATTAAGTACGCATAAAACTTGCTTGTAACACAAATTTATCTGTGATCTGACTATCTATCAATTATAAAAACGATCATGGTTACAATGATAACGGGCACTAAATATATATATTCCATTACCTATCAAATACAACCATATTTGCACTTTATTATGTATATCTTTGGAAAGAAGTATATTTGATATTAGTTGTATACGTCCTTGTTAGTAATACATGTACATCCTTGAACTGCATCACTGAGATTTATAAAAAGAAACGTCAAAACTAACAGCATAAAAACAAAAGAACTGGCTTACAAAACATACGTAAGACCAAAAACTGAATACTGTAGTGTCGTCTGGGACCCCTGGCAGAAACAACAAATATATAAAATTGAAATGGTACAGAGAAGAGCTGCCAGGTATACACTCAACCAATACAGCTATCAAAGCAGTGTAACAGCCATGCTTGAACATCTAAGATGGCCAACATTACAACAAAGAAGAAATCTTGCATCCGTCACCATGCTATACAAAATTTAACACCAATTAGTCTTCATCCCAGTAAATTCATACCTAATACCATCCAAAGAACATAAATTTATACAGCCATTCTCTCCCACAAACTATCATTTGTATTCATTTTTTCCTAGAACAATAAGGTTGTGGAATACCCTACCATACCAAGTAGCCTGTAGCCCAGACTTAGAAGCTTTTAAGTCTGGTGCAAAACCACATATGTATTGCTAAATCAAACCATGTTTTTAACTATATACAAACAAACAAAAAATGTTTTCTTGCAATTATTGTTTAGTTTTAATTTGTTTCCCTAGCATGTGCCTTCTTGTAATCTTCAACATATTGAAGTTAAGAAGCATTATGTAGATAGATGTATACTATGCAGTCACAATTTGCAATCGTTTAATTCATTTACACAAATGACTACAAATTTTTGTTCGCATAAATTTCGGGTGCCAGCATGTTCTCCTTTTTTATGTCAGGATTCAATTTAAAATACAATGGACAGCAATATAACAATATAATAAGAACAAATTTTTGTTCGCATAAATTTAGGGTGCTAGCATGTCCTTTTTTACCCAAAAAACTGATACATAACAAAATTTCAGTAGTTTTGATACCTCATGCTGACTTGTTCAACAAAATTATTCGACCGCATTGACCAAAACTGTAATTTTTGCACTTTAATTTGTAAATCCATATACCCGCATAGTAAATCAGCCATATTTTTTATGTCAGGATTCAATGTATATTGCAATGGACAGCAATATGGCAATATAATGAAAACAAATTTTTGTTTGCATAAATTTAGGGTGTCAGTATGTCCTCTTTTTACCCAAAATACTGATACGTAACAAAATTTCAGTAGTTTTGATACCTCATGCTGACTTGTACAACAACATTATTAGACCGCATTGACCAAAACTGACCATATGTGCACTTCAATTTGTAAATTTATATACCCGCATAGTAAATCAGCCATATTTTTTATGTCAGGATTCAATGTATAATACGATGAACAGCAATATTCCAATATAATAAAAACAAATTTTTGTGGGGATAAATTTAGGATGCCAGCATGTCCTCTTTTTACTCAAAATACTGATACTTAACAAAATTTCAGTAGTTTTGATACCTCATGCTGACTTGTACAACAAAATTATTAGACCGCATTGACCAAAACTGACCATATGTGCACTTCAATTTGTAAATCTATATACCCGCATAGTAAATCAGCCATATTTTTTATGTCAGGATTCAATGTATAATACAATGAACAGCAAGATTCCAATATAATAAGAACACATTTTTGTTCGCATAAATTTAGGGTGCCAGCATGTCCTCTTTTTACTCAAAATACTGATACGTTACAAAATTTCAGTAGTTTTGATACCTCATGCTGACTTGTACATCAAAATTTTTTGACCACATTGACCAAAACTGACCATATGTGCACTTTAATTTGTAAATCTATATACCCGCATAGTAAATCAGCCATATTTTTCATGTCAGGATTCAATGTATAATACAATGAACAGCAATATTCCAATATAATAAGAACAAATTTTTGTTCGCATAAATTTAGGGTGCCAGCATGTCCTCTTTTTACTCCAAATACTGATACGTTTACACAAAATTTCAGTAGTTTTCATTCCTGAAGCTTACTTGTACAACAAAATTATTTGACTGCATTGACCAAAACTGACCATATGTGAACTTTAAATTGTAAATCTATATACCTTCATAGTTAATCAGCAATGTTTTTAATATCAGGAGTTTTTAGTAGGACCTTAAATGTACATGTAATCAATAATATTGGGAAACTATATAAATGCAAAAAAAAAAATCCGCATAAAATGAGAGTGTCAGCATTTCATCTCTTTATTCAAAATGACAGTCACTACATATATAGTAGTTCATGATGGTATGTAAAACAAAACTATTATACCGCATCATCAAAGTACCAACACTGACATGTCTGAATACAACTTATAGCTAATGGTATCCGGTCGTTCCGGCCCCAAACCTATCCGGCCCCAAGTCAATCCGGCCCCAAGTCGATCCGGCTCAAGTCGATCAGTCCCACGTCGATCCGGCCCCAAGTCGATCCGGCCCCATAATAAAATATGAATAAACTGTATTGATTTTGGAGGTATTTGTGACACATTTCAACAGTATAAATGTAATTTTTAAAAAGTGTCAGATGATGGGTGACAAAAGGTAAGTGAAGTATTGAAGTACCAGTTAAAGAACTATTTTAAATCGATACGAAATTGAGAGTTAATGTGTCGTTGGTTGTATAGCACTTTCAACATATTTTAAAATATGAAGTTATTTTCAATGATAACTTTAACTTTGAATGTCTTGGCGATTTTATTTTGTTTAGTTCATACACAGAATATCTAAATACATATTTACTGGAACCTATAAAAATTAACTCATCGTCATTAATCAAATCATTAGTCTATAATTGGTTTGTTTATTCAACAATTGTCTGATGATTGTGAACTAAGGTAATGCCACTTGTAATCACTTAATTAAATCAAATCCTGATTAATTAAAGTTACGTAATCAACAAGGTCTTTATAGTTTGATATAGGTTGGTTTATATGATAATAATAAATTGTATTTTTTTCAGGTAAGTAGCATCACAGGCTTTTATAACACTTGTTTTTTTTTCGTAATATCAACAAGGTCTTTATAGTTTGATATTTTGTTTGGTGTATATAATATTTTTTTTTTTCATGTAACATCATAGACTTCTAAAGTACTTGGTTTTTATTTTTGTAATATTGTATATTGTCAATTAGACCGTTGGTTTTCCCGTTTGAATGTGTGTAGAAAAAAAAAACAAGTTATATGAGTATCCATTATTCTTTATTGCAAGAAAATAACAAAACAATGACACTGAATGCACGTTTTCACTCTCTAAAATATAATCTCAGCACTACTAAAACATAACAATAACTTCATACATACTAACAAACACACTATCTCTGACACTCACATAAATATATATAGCTTTTAAATCATTTACACTGTCACTTACTTAAAGGGGTCACAATTGCAGCACTACACTAACATGTCATACAGCAACTTTCATACGCTCATATAATATTTGCTCATCAAAAAACAAAAGCACTATATCATTATAGCTAATCCCGGCTGACCCAGCCGATTGAACTTTTGACGCATACAACAATCACTTTTCGATTGTGGCGTCAGATATTTTGTTTGATGACATCCAAATTTTACGGGAACCTGTGTACTATCCAGCAATGGCGGACAAATAGCGATATTAAGGTGTATTCATTTGTAAATACTACCCTAGTTACAATGATAAAAAAGGTTCTCTTCAGGAATAGTATACTGTTTATCTATTATGTAGGTTGATTGGTTTTGCTTATAGTTAATCCTCAAGTGGCAACTATGTCACTAAAGTGCGCATTGAGTATAATTCTGGGACGTCCCATATCTCAATTAATCGGCAAAGACAAATCTTTTGACCAATCTGACGAATTTGACGAGATTGTTGATAGTTTTACCACACCGTATGCCTACGGACACTGTACAATTTCTGTTAGAATATTCTGCGGAAAATAGAATAGTTAATCCAATGCAAACAAGTTGAATAACAATGAAATATCCATGCATGTACAAATTTAGGCATAAAGTAAAATTAAGGAAGGGACAGGCAAAAAACGGGGAACAAACCAACGTTGACAATGTTGTTGATATCCCGTGAATATTGCTCCGAAGCGTTGGACAACCTCTCTATCCGCCTAAAAACAACACTCTATTTGATTGTATAGGCAATTTTTTTAATTTATTTAAGAATAAAATTGAGAATGGAAATGGGGAATGTGTCAAAGAGACAACAACCCGACCAAATAAAAAACAACAGCAGAAGGTCACCAACAGGTCTTCAATGTAGCGAGAAATTCCCGCACCCGGAGGCGTCCTTTAGCTGGCCCCTAAACAAATATATACTAGTTCAGTGATAATGAACGCCATACTAATTTCCAAATCGTACATAAGAAACTAATATTAAAATAATACAAGACTAACAAAGGCCAGAGGCTCCTGACTTGGGACAGGCGCAAAAATGCGGCGGGGTTGAACATGTTTGTGAGATCTCAACCCTCCCCCTATACCTCTAACCAATGTAGAAAAATAAACGCATAACAATACGCCCATTTAAATTCAGTTCAAGAGAAGTCCGAGTCTGATATCAGAAGATGTAAACAAAGAAAATAAACAAAATGACAATAATACATAAATAACAACAGACTACTAGCAGTTAACTGACATGCCAGCTCCAGACTTCAATTAAACTGACTGAAAGATTATGATTTCATCATATGAACATCAGGCACAATCCTTCCCGTTAGGGGTTTAGTATCATACCATCATAACATATATGAGAAGAACATAACCCGTGTCATGCCAACAACTGTTTTTAGAATAAATGTCTTTAGTTCCGACGCAAAGACCTTATCAGTGACTCAATATTAACGCCAAAATATGCAATCTTTAATGACTTGACAACAGTATCGTAATTATATCCCTTCTTAATCAGTCTATTTAAAGGTTTTGTAAGTTTCTGAGGTGAATACTGACACCTTTGTGCTTTATAAAGAATATTTCCATAAAAAATTGGATGTGAAATACCTGAACGTATAAAAAGTCTGCATGTTGAGCTATATTTACGAATGATGTCTTTATACCGATGATAAAATTTAGTAAAAGTTTTGACTAGTTTTCGAAAACCCTGGTGTAATAATTTTTCATTAATACATAAATTTCTCTCGTTAAAATCTAAAACATTGTTACAAACACGAGCGAATCGTACAAATTGAGATATATAAACACCGTAAGATGGTGACAAGGGAACGTCACCATCTAAAAACGGATAATTAACGATAGGAAATAAAAAATCATCCCTTTTATCATAAATTTTAGTATTCAGCTTTCCGTTAGTGATATAGATATCAAGATCGAGAAAAGGGCAGTGGTCATTATTAGTATTAGCTTTATTTAAAGTAAGTTCAGCAGGATAAATTTCATTAATATACATACTGAAGTCGTCATTATTGAGAGCCAAAATATCATCCAAATATCTAAAAGTATTATTAAATTTGTTTATCAGATGTTGTTTTGATGGGGTCTTTGCTTATTTTTGTCATAAATTGTAACTCATAACAATACAAAAAGAGGTCCGCAATAAGTGGTGCACAGTTAGTCCCCATTGGAATTCCGATAATCTGACGATATACGGAATCCCCAAAGCGAACAAAAATGTTATCTAGTAAAAATTCAAGGGCATATATAGTATCAAAGCATGTCCAATTAACATAGTTTTTTTTTGTTTATTGCTACTAAAAAATGACCTTAAAGAATTTGAACATATATATTCACATTCTGATTTTTTGAATGCCCATTTAATTAGGTGTGTGAATATTTTCTTAATGAGAATGTGAGGCAATGTGGTATACAGGTTAGAAAAATCAAAACTTTGAACAGATTCAAAATCACCAATATGAGCATGCAATTCATCAAGTACTTCCAACGACTTCTTGATTTATTCCACTATTTTCGAAGGCCTTATTTGAACAATTTATTGTAAGGTTTTTAATTGTACCAAGTGTGCTGGTAAGAAGAATAGACAATTTAGTAGTTGAACAATGGCTTGAAGACGAAATAAATCTATATTTGTAAGGGTTTTTGTGTAGTTTTGGAAGCCAATACATAGTTGGGACTTTCATTGTATTTATCTCTGCTTGTAAAGCGGTGGCTAAAAGTTTATGTTTGTTACAGATTTCGTTTTCTGAAAATGGAGTCAGTTGGAATGTTGGTGAATTGGTGATTTCCTTTTTCAGAACCTCAATGTAAAATTTACGTCAAACAATAATAATATTATTAGCAGCTTTATCGGCCGGGACAAAAACAAATTCCTTGGCTAGTTCTTTTAGTTTATGTTTGATACGAGAAATAGGTTTATTGTGGTTATTGTTAATAGTAAAATGTTCTTTAAAATGTTGAATACGTATATCAACTATCTTCATTACTGAATTGAAAAAAGAGTCCAAAGATTTTTTGTCAGCTTTTTCCCGTTTTATCCATTTCATACAGTAAGTATGGAGTGAGTCGTGGATGATATTACGACACTCATTCCAATTAATAATTGACGGGGGACGATATTTAGGTCCTTTACTGAGGAATGATTTTGACTCTTGGTCTTGAACGATATTAAGATCTCCTGTTATAAAATGGGAAATGGGTCCATAAATATATGCGGAATTACTGCAATTACATGAAGTAGGTGTATTTTCACTGATATTAACATCTTTACACAATTCACTATAATTAAACACAAATTTCCGGGTAGATTTCTTGTAAATATAACAAATAAGAGGTAGCTCAGTATTGTCAAAATAACCAGGAATTTGTTCTTTAACAGAATGGTCGTTAAATATACCGGCAATATTTACAAAATCAAAGCCTTTATTGACATACTTAATTTTAATAAAATGTTTTTTATGACCTTCAGGGCGATCAATTTTGGGAAATAATTTAGAATAACAATATGCCATAATAATTTGAACAATATCATACTTAGGACTGCTATATGAAATTGTGTTGCAATCCTCCAAAATTTTATTTAACTTATTAACCGGTAACGAACAGAGTTTTGTTAACAGATAATGTCTGCCGTGGTTTTTTGAAATAGAAATTAGGTCCGAAATATTGGTATGATTGGCCCGAAATTTTCTTTGATTGCGATTTGTTCTACGACCGTGAGAACGGTTTTTACGAACAGTTTTAGAAACTATATCCAAAATGTTAACGGAATTGGTTCTAGATATATTACCAATTCCCATGATATTATCATTTAGACCGAGAGGGAAAACTGTCTGTAATTTTTTAATCCAATTTAATTCAATTATTTTCCGTGATCGTACAAACTTTGAATGCGATTCACCAGGCTACTTATTTACTACTTCTAAAGGTTGAACTGCTAAATATTTAAACGGATGGTTGTGCTTCTTAAGGTGTTGGTAAATGATACTTTTATTTATTTGGTCTTTTAAAACGATACAGATGTTCTTGAGTGCGTTTAAATAAATATCGTCCAGTTTCTCCTACGTACTGAATACCACACCCCGGTTTGTTTCATGTGAGTAAATAAATAATACTGTTTGTTTTTCAAGTTATATCAGTTTCAAAATTTAAAGAAAATGTGCGACCATTAAACGTGGACCTTACCGTATTGTTGGTGGAAAGACGGGGACATGTAAGTCATTTTTTGGCATGACACTTATCGATAGAAGGGAAACCACGATTTTTATTGTTAAAAATGTTAGCGATGGTAGTATTTTTAGATAACCGATTTTGAAAATTGAGACGTGTAGATACCCTTTGAACAAGTTTAGTTTTGAGTATTTTTCCGTTTCTAAGCTTCATAATTGTTTTGTTAGTGAATTACATAATAAAGGAGCAAAGATTGGCGTCCAGAATATGAACCAGCATACAATAATTAAAGTTATGTAAAATTGATAAATTTTTTGTTCAAATAAAAAAAAAAGGAATTTGTATAATATCTAGTAAAGTCTATAGCGAGTAAATAATAAATGATATCTGTGGAAAAACAATGCGAATATTGTTTGCGTATTTTAATTAAAGTTCAAGTCTGATATGAAAACTCGTATAACGATATACTGTCATAAGCAGACCTGTCCTCAGGTCTAGTCAATAGCAGACTTGTCCACAGGTCTGGTCAAAAGCAGACCTGTCCTCAGGTCTGGTCAGGAGCAGACCTGTCCACAGGTCTAGTCTGAGGCAGACCTGTCCTCAGGACTGGTCAAAAGCAGACTTGTCCACAGGTCTGGTCTGGAGCAGACCTATTGGTAGGTCTGCAGCAGTCCTAAAAAAGCAGACCGTAGGTCTGGTCCACCGGCGACGAAGTTAACTTGCTTGACTGATTAAAAATTCTCAAGTTAACTTAGAATGCAGTCAATAAGTTAACTCTAAGTTAACTTTTGTCAAGGTTGGGACCGCACCCATCTGTAGTAACAATAAAACTTCAAAAGAATTTGATTATGCAACGTCATTTGCCAATCATATTTACGGTCGCAACGTCAACTGCTAACCAAATTGCCGAGTGCCATTGAGTACAGAGTCATGCCATAAATGTTTCCCATGAACTGTATTGCCAAAAAATTAACTGAAGGAAAACATGTAAAGCCCTCAAGTTCCAACCGCATAATTGCCAAAACCAATCAATGGGTTGAACAAATGCAAAACAAAACCCAAAAAAAAAATGTCAGACATAATTTGTTGACCTTTCTGACAATCATTTTTGCGTTAGTAACAGACAGTCATCGCTTTTGACGTTGACACATTCATTCAAAAATAACACAAAAATAATCTAGTGTTGCGTTTCTAAAGTCGTTCAGTATATGAAATTCAATATTGTTTTATAATAAAAAAATTAAAAAAAGATGCGAATGAGACAACTCTCAACAAGAGACCAAAAAGACACATAAATTAACAACTTTAAGTCACCGTATGCATGTTTTATTATGTCGTTTACTTTTGGTCCGTATTTCGCATCCAATCCGGTCATATTATTAAAAATCATTCGAATGTTTTCTAACATTTTCATAAGTCCAACATTTGTGGTAAATAAACTCATCACATATACCAGGATTTAAAAAAAACTCATCATTGACGCTCGAATAAAAAAATGTTTAAAAGGTCAAATAAAGTACGACGTTGAAGAGCTTTGATGACCAAAAATTCCACAAAGTTTTGCCAAATACAGCTAAGGTAATCTATTCCTGAGGTAGAAAAAGCCTTAGTTTTTCTGAGGTAAAATGCATATGATTTTAACTTGATCTCTTGCTAGATAATTATCAATGGTTTCAGAAAAACTGTCGTTCATTAAGACCGAATTTAAGCTTCAGACCAGATTTGGATCCCTTTCTTGCAATATTTTGTATCAAATAAATGCAAACTTGTGCCATAGCTAAGCCTCAATGATATTGTATTGCATAACTTAACTGCTGGCATTCAAATCAATGGTGAATGTCGTTCCCGTACATCTGCACATACATAACACAAAAATGATGTTTTATTAGTTAAAAGAAAGGAAAAAGAGTGTTACTTTTAATTATTCTTTCTAACTGTGTACTGCTACCTCACTCAATGCAAAACAAAATAGTGTCATAATCCCAAATGGTATATAATGCATTACAGCTGGTAAGAGTAAAACATCATCATGTTCGGTTATAAGTTACACTACTGAGTGTGTGTATGGTGGTGACGTAATCCTGAGTTGATTATTACCTTGTGAGCCAACATATACAACATACAGCTGGGTGTGTAGACAGTGTTCAAGTTCAGACATTGTTTTGTTCTCATATCACATTGACACGTTCTGTTTTGTTTTTGTTTGGTTTGGGTTAACGTGTATTTTTTAAGTTTGCTTTCCTATACAGATTATTTGCAAATTCAAATCCAACTTTGACATGATATGAAAACAATTACTAGTAGAGAAAAAAGGTTTTAACGATGACAGCCAGGCAGGGATAATTGTGATAGTATATATCTATTAAAGGGGCACTAGCTACGAGATATATACAAAACTAAAGTAAGATTTTTTTTTGTTCAATCAATAATGAAAGTGAAATAGTTTAATAAAACTTCGTTTTTAGCAGCCAAAATGGTTCAATGTTGTCAAATTAAGCGAAGAAACATTGATAATCACTCATTCACTTGCAAGTGAATTAGTCGACCTCATTAAATCCGTATTCATGTGAACTTCAAAAAGAGGGATGAAAGATAACAAAGGAACAGTCAAACTCATAAGTCTAAACAAACTGACAACGCCATGGCTAAAAATGAAAAAGACAAACAGACAAACAATAGTACACATGACATAACATAGAAAACTAAGAATAAACAACACGAACCCCACCAAAAACTAGGGGTGATCTCAGATGCTCCGGAAGGTTAAGCAAATCCTGCTCCACATGTGGCACCCGTCGTGTTGCTTATGTGAATACAAATCCGGTAAATAGTCTAATTCGGTAGGTCACATTCATGAAAGGGGAGGGGGTTGTAGTTGCGACGTAAGGAACATATCCGATATCATTTGTGACCAACTCGTGATGGCGTCCGTAAAATTTACGAAGGGATGATTTCAACTTCACCATTTGGAACTCTTGGTATAATAGCTTCCTTGGGAGCATCAACCCTCTATCAAGAAAATCATGATAGGAAATGCAAGCACGGGAATATCGTATCAATTGGGAGATATGTACCCGTATGCAGGTGCTGCTGGAATGCTGCTACTTAGAAATGGAAAGTTCACAATTGGAAAGCTAAAATCATCTCTTTTGTCGTAAAATTTTGTTTTCAATCGACCCTCATTGTCAATTTCTAGATGATGTAAGTCAAGATATGAAGCCGACTTAACTGTATCTGTAGCATCCTTTATATCTAGTTCAATGGGATAGATGCGTTCCATATAGTCATCAAATTTTGAATTATTTAGTGAAAGAACATCATTTATATAGCGAAAAGTAGAGTTAAAGGATATTGCTAACTTCTTATCTTTCTTCCTAAGAAGATCCTGCATGAAGTCAGCTTCATAATAATAAAGAAATAAGTCGGCAAGTAGAGGGGTACAGTTTGTTCCTGTTGAAAAACACGTCCTCCGAACGTAAAAAATATGTTGTAAATCAAGAAATCAAGCATCTTGATAATATCAGTTTCAGAAAAATTTTTGTGTGAATAAGAGTGGTCCTTTACAAAGTATGATTTATTCCTCCTTAAGACAAGATACTTGTATCTACGTTGGCCATTCTTTTTTATGAAGCAAAGCAATACCAACTCTTTCAATTTGTCTTTTAGTTTGGAATGTGGAATACTTGTGTAAAGAGTAGAAAAGTCAAATGGCTTCAATAAACATTACATTGAACACCAAATCGGAGGACTTACCTTGTTTGTATTGGATACCAAAGCTTCATAAAATTCCGTACAAACAACGGTATATTGCTGGCTCATCTTCATGTTTCACTAAGGAATTGTCTATTAGATTGACTAAAATTCTGTCCGCAGTGAAAGAGGGTCTTCAGAAATACTGTGAAACTGTTAACTCGCGTAGTGGTATTTACCATATGTGGATTCTTAAAAATTTTAAAGAACTTCTAGACAATTTCAAATCATTGTCTCTTTCTGAAATAAGTTTCATCAAAACTTTTGATTTTTCAACCCTGTATACCACCATTCCCCTTGTAAAATTGAAAAATCGCCTAAAAGAAATTATCCACAATGCCTTTCAACATAAAAATGGTAGCTTGTGCTATAAATTTATTACTTTGGGATTTCATAAAGCATATTTCGTTAATAGTGACAAACAAAAAGGTAAATCATTCTAAACAGAATAACAAGTAGTCAGTATGCTGGAGTTTCTTATCGACAACATATTTGTTGAGTTTGGAGGTAGACTTTTCCAACAAATTGTCGGCATTCATATGGGAACAAACTGTGCGCCTTTTCTTGCCGACCTCTTCTTTTTTTCATATGAATCGGAGTTCCTCCAGACACTTGTCAAAAACAAGAGGATCAAAGAAGCCAGATTATTAAATTTCACTTTCAGATATATTGATGATGTTCTTTCCTTAAACAATCCGAACTTTTCTGATTGGGTTCCATTAATATATCCCCCAGAACTCGAGATTAAAGAAACAACAGACACGGCTTCCTCCGCCTCATTTTTAGACTTATATCTCGAATTTGACTTACACAGTCATCTCAGTAACAAAATCTATGACAAACGAGACGATTTTAATTTCGAAATTATAAATTTCCCCCACCGTAGTAGCTATAAACCAACTTCACCTGCATATGGGATATTTATTTCCCAACTTATTCGATATTCAAGAGCTTGCAGCTCCTACTCAGACTTTGTAAAACGTCATCAGTGTCTGAGTAGAAAGTTGATGAACCAGGGGTATGTCAAAGAACGTCTCGTCCTTTTTCTAAAAAAGTTCATCGGAAGGTACCAAGACCTTGTTGATAAATATTCCGTATCAACTTCTCAAATAATACTCGATGGTCTTGATGTATAGATTCTGCGTAATGATGTTGTGTATCATCTTAACAACATGTTTTATTGTTCTTTTATTTGTTTTTGTTCTATTATTAAGATTTCTTTTACTGTTGAATGGTTTTATATGATATCCGTTTGACGTGGCTCGGTACTTATACATCTCGTCAATGTGTTTGTATTGGCTTTCATTTTTTGGTGATTTGTTTTGTATATGTGACTCTTTGTATTTCTTTTGTGCTTATAACGTGACTCTGTACTTTTAAAGATCCCGTCAGTTTGATATTTGTCTATAATATGTCATTATGATATATTTCTATTATGAATTACAATATACGTTGAACCACAAACGTCAAAATCAATCAATGGTGTAGTGGAATTAACAATTTTTGGATTCTCATAAATTCTATGTATAACTTTTGGACTAGTTTGAATCTCGGTCTATTTCTGTAATTTATTCTTACATACTTTTGATTTTTTAACCCTGTATGCGTACATTGCCTATGAAAATTTTTAAATTGTTTGTATGCACATTGAACGACAAATTTATGTGACGTATATAATTTTTCTGACGTCAGACACTCAAATCAATTCATGTGTTCGTAAATAGTAGATGTTTTTTGTGTCCTGTTAAATTGTTCCTTTTAAAATTGTTATACGATGATGACTGATGTAACCATATTTTGACTATTTCATTTATTGTGACTGTTTATTTAACGCATCATGTAAATGTAGCGGAATTTGATGAGACTGTTATTAAAGTGAGAGGGTTAGCGCTATAGAACCAGGTTTAATCCACCATTTTCTACATTTGAAAATGCCTGTACCAAGTCAGGAATATGACAGTTCTTGTCCATTCGTTTTTTATGCGTTTTGTTTTTTGATTTTGCCATGTAATTATGGACTTTCCAAATTGATTTTCCTCTGAGTTCGGTTTTTTTGTGATTTTACTTTTTAGTAATGTTACAAGATGAAAAAGAGTTAGATTGTATGTACTCTAAAAGATCTTTGGAATTTTTAAGTATCCACCTCTGATTCACGCTACCTCTTGCATAGGCAGTTTCACAATAACTTTGAAGCCCGTCTTTGATTGATCAAAAAGATGTTAATAATTTAGAAAGAGGTTTATTTAACCCCTTGCTAGTGATTGACAACGAATGCATTGGACGTGTACTGGTTATTAAAAGAAAAAAATGTCAACAATGAAAGTGAAACTACGGAAAATCATTTGATTATTGATTCGATCCATATAAAATCATTCGTATACGGTTAAAAACAATGAAAAACATATATGTATAATCTATAAAATAAACCAAAACAGACCTAAACAATCCAATTGAATTTGAGTCAAATAGGCGACCACGAATTTGACAGCTAGTGCCTGTTTAAATGAATCATACAAACATCAATGTAAATATTTATATTTTTTTATATAATGATTATCATAAATTTGGAGATTGAATTTATTTCTGTTTCTTTTAACCTTAAAATATATCTAGAAGTCACTTTACCCTTCGCCTTTGAACACTGGAAATAACAGTTTGTGTTTGAAATTGATATTTCTATCCGTATGTAAGAATCTACTGTATATATAGTTCTTATTATCCCGGTATCTATGATGAGTTTATATGCTTTAGTTCTTAAAATCTATGAAATAAACAAATGTTATAATACCTGAAGGTACACTTAATTCTATTTTCCAAACTTACCGATAAATGTCAATATGATAAACGTGAACATGAGCGGGACACTTATTATCATGTTATCCAGTTTTAACTGACAACGCCCATACATGTATATACTGTTTACAGCGAAATACAAAAATTAACACTATAACAATGTGATAATTGTATGTAGCAACATTGCCTTCGGTTTCTAAATTAACTCGTTGTATACATAACAGACTACATGAATAAAATGATATTATCATGTCGGATTATGGAAATTAAAAGAGATATTTAAGTAAGCAACAGACGATCGGGATTTATCAAATGAATTATCATTCTCATAGTCAAAAAGAAGCGGTAAAGCCCTGCTAAAAACAAACAAAAATATCTATATCAAATTTCTAAGTCTTTTATATGAAAAAACTTTGACTATTGCATACAAAACACAACTTAGAAAACTCACGACTGATAAAAAAAAAGAACCTAACAAAATACAAGGGTGATCACATAAAAGTGTGAGAAGAGCCTGCAACAAATTTGGCGACCATCGGGTACTCATTTAAGTTTAAGTTTGTACCCTATGATGAGTCTTATATCAGTATGTCACATTTGGGGGGAAGAGGCTTTTGGTTACAACACTTAAAAAGTGTGAAGAATTTGTTGTCGTCTATGAAATAAATATTTCAAAACGGTCAACCAGCTCTTCATAGTGCCTATAACGATTTTTATTTTCAATACGGTTTTCTTTAATTCTTTGCTGGTACTGTTCCAAGACAGGGATATGGCAGTTGTAATCTAACAGTTCGTTTCTCTATATATGTTGCATTGTAGTTTGTTTTTTGGTGCATCTCAGTGTGTCTGCTCTTTCGTTGTTTTCCTTTTATAGTTGATGTGCTTCCATCGGTATTTAGTTTGTGGCCTGGGTTTGTTTTTCTCTCTGTGACTTTTGAACAGCTGTATACTACTGTTGTTTTTATTTTAATGCCTCCCTGTGAGAAAAAAAAACCTTTATGGCGGATATAATGAAAGAACAGCGAGTTTTAAATAATAGATATATTATATCCATATGCAGAGGCTGATGTAATGTCGAAAAGTTATCAAAAGTACCAAGATTATAATTTAGTACGTCAGACGCGCGTTTCGTCTACATAAGACTCATCAGTGACGCTCATATCAAAATATTTATAAAGCCAAACAAAAACATGGTTGAAGATCATTGAGGATCCAAAATTCCAAAATGTTGTGCAAAATACGACTAAGGTAATTAATGGCTGGGATAAGAAAATCCTTAAATTTTCGAAGATGAAAAGTGTTGTTCTCATCCGACTCGCATCGTCAATTTCTAGATATAAGCTAAAATACGAGGCAGACTAAATTGAGTCTGTGTGTCATATTATTCTAACTCATTCGGATAGATACGTTCAGTGTTGTCACCAATTGACTGGATCATATCATCATGACAAGAGCGTAAAGTTAACGGATAGAGCTCGCTTTCTTCATTCCAAAGAATTGCCTGTATGCTATTCCCTTATAAGATTATAGGAGCACTACTGGTTTGCATAAAAATGTTGTTTATTTGTTGATATACACGTCCTCTAAACGTAAAACATATATTGTCAATAAAAAAATCAAGCATACTCATCAAAATAGTTTCCGAGAATTTTTTGTTTGAATCCCCTCTCTTAGAAAATATACGTGTTTCTAAGTTAGGTACTCTTGTCTTTTTGTTTTAAACAATCAGGACCAATTCTTTCAATTCAGTGGGGAATACCAGTATAAAGGGGAGAAATGTCTAAGAGAAAATATACTGGCAATGGAATTTTGTAGTATCAGCATCATATTCTTAAATTGAAGTTCCACTGGGCCGCCTTGAATGCTGATACAGTTGAAGTTAATAATTTAAAAAGGGGTTTTATAGTGTGCTTCGACATCTCTGCAATTTAACGTTGTTTGTAAGATAACGTGTGTAAAATAGGTAAACTTACAGTTCAGATATCCAGTTTTCATTTTTGGTTGAAATCCAAAAGACAATAGCACAGACCTATCAGTATTAAGAATTTATATGAAAAAGGGAGGACAGAGACTTAGCATTTGATAAATCCCAATCTCTTGTATTCTTTATTAATATTAAAAACTAGCGAGTGGACTTCATGAGCATAACTCCGGCTAATGTGTTAAGCATGAACTCACTACCAGTCAGGTGGACCTGAGGTCACATTCATGTTTTCTTTTATTGTCAAGTATGTAATGTATTCACTGTATTTTCCTTTTTAGTGTCTTGATGATATTTTTACTTCGTTTGACTGGGGGTTTGTTCTACTATTACTAACATTAATGTCTTTCCGTTCTACTTTTCTTTCTTATTTGATTTATTTCTACTACTTTAAATTATATTGTTCGCAAACAATATTACACTCTTGTCACATATAATAAATGCATGCTATTAAAGATATTTATTTTGTTACAAATATTCATCGTACAATAAATAATAACATGAAAAACAAATTCGTGTGTCGGTTTATAAAATTGATTCAACTGACAAATTATATACATATAATATATTAATGAACAGAAATATTGCAAAATTCTTCGATACAGAGTTATTTTAACTTCTTCAGGTAAGGTAAACAAATCATTGTCTCTCAAAGTCTACCTTTGTCTCAATGTTTGCAAAAAAGTACACTATGTAACGTATTTAACACATTTGTAAAAGTGTATGGTGATGTTTATATTATATTCGAACAAGTATATTTTCAGGTGGCACGGTATTATTTCCCGGCCCATTAGGGATAATGATAGCCTTTTTAGGATTTTCACCACTTTCTAGCACTGCAAAAAATATCTACATACACAGTCAACTGAAGTAATTTCATTATAATTATCCGAAATAAATTTAAATAAGTATCATGACTGTTTATCTTTTTTGCATTTAAAAAAATCTAAGGTCACTAGTGCTTTTAGATCTTTTATCATGCAGTGAATACAAAAATTAAAAACAAATCTCAAAAATTCATTTTCAACTGTATGTAAAATTATTTCATATTTTTCTACACCTGATTCATCCCTCAGTTTTGGTAAGTATGTTCAGTTGATACTGCATTTTTAGTCCAATAATACTGTTCAGATCATTGACCTAAGTAGGGTATACAAAAGACCAACCTAAAATCTGTAATGCAAATACTACCGTGCTACCTTCAGTGTCCATTATAAAAACAATTTTTTCCATTTTACATTTACAGATTAGTTGTTGAAGAAAGGACATACAGTAAAATGCAAATATTCCGATTAAATCTTATTTTCAAATATGCTATTCCTCCACTATTTCAAATGAATATTTATTTATAAACTTTCTTTAAATATGTTTTGTTTCTTTATCTTTTCTTCAAAAGAACATGCGTATAACATTTTTTTTTTTTTAATTTTTTTTTTCAAAATTATTTTGGGTGTTTTACTCGTTACTTGACCTTCTAGTTGTTGAAACCAACTAAAATTGTAGAAAAGATGTCGTCAGTTGTTTGGTTGGTTGATAGTTTCATGAAGGTACACATAAATGAGTATAAGAGAGACATTTATGTAAGCTTCATTCTATATTTTTTTCTGCCATTGTGTAATCAACACATTACTACCATTCTTAAAACAATGTACATTACAAATTATTTATATTTAAAGCTGATCAAAATTGTTTGTCACCTCTTTAGCACTACCAGTAAACGGGTTAAGATATATAATAACCTAATCACCATATTAAATCATTCCAAAGAAACAACATTGGAATTATTTATAAACGCACTTGTTCTGACTGTCATACCAATTAAACTGCTTAGACAATGTTAACTTAAAGTAAATGGTGTATAAGTTGAAACACATGAGGGTAATCCCTTGTTTGCGCAAACTAAACGCAAAATCATTGTACATCTGGATTGGTTTAACACAAATATATAGAGATAAGAAAATACATAAGTACAACTAAATGGATGTAAAACACAATTCCAAACTTAATCCAAATAATGTTTAAAACGAGGTTTATTTGATGGAAACAATTGTTATGGAGAGATTGGTAATGCTAAGAATAAAATAACATTTTAAACAAATTCATCAAATGAATATTCGTATTTCAAGCTTGTCCTGAAGTACTATTGAAGTACTATTGTTCCGGGTAAATGGTAACCAGGCTGACACGAAACAACAATCAACAAAGAAGGTTTCTACATTTTTTTTCTTTCTCTCTATTGTTTTATCAAAAAAATGTTTAAAAAAAATGTAGTTGCAATTGACGCGGGATGTATTGAAAATATCAAGGAATGAGCACGAAAATTATAAAACAAAAATCGATTCAATCTAATAGAATTTTCACAAAAACAACACTTTACATATAATGGTTGAACAAACTATAATAGTACAGTGCATATATTTTGTTTCACATGATGTTTAACAAATAAGGACACTTGCGCTTTCGTTGATTGATGATAGTGAAATGATTTACTACAATGACATGAATCAAATATTTCCATAATAAACAACGTATGTCAAAATTGATATCGCTATGAAAACGTAATGAGTTATCATTTAGGGGTTCGTTTTGCTCAGTCTCAATTTTGGCGTTGTTGGTTCTTGCTCATTTGAATTTGAATGATGTTACGTAAAATGAACGATTTGATCAAACGAACCATCCCTAATATCCCTTTAATATCACTAATATATACATGTGCTTCTCACATGAGACGTTATAACGGCAGTTGCATTTTGATTCAGTGAAACCCATTTTGAATTGATAATATTACATTTCAAAACAAACATAAGTACATGGTAGCAGTCTGTTTTGCTTTGAACGTATACCTTGTATTCATTATTATTGTTCCGATACTGAAATTATCATTGCTGCATATTTATCAATAACACACTTTCATGCAATGCTTTCTTAATACTGGATCGTCGTTGAGCCACGGAGGCCCTGTCTCATGTAATATGTCATATACTTGAAAAGATGTGACCAGGCGAGTTGTACCTCTTCTGACCATATATCCTCCAGATGTGGCTGTATAGCGTAGAGAAACTGTTGTCCTACCATCTAGAATAGAAACAAAAGGAATTCAAAGGTAATATATCCTATATTTTGCAGCAACAAACCCCTGTATGTATATGAAACAAACATAATTTACTTGATGCATTTATTTTATAAGGGAAATATGAAGATTCGTTCACTCAAGAAAAATCATATTTCACGAGGGCATCGCATGAGGGTAATATGACTTTTCGAGGGTGAACAAATCGTCATATCTCACGAAGCCAAGGGAAAAAAAATTGAGAAAGGAAATGGGGTATGTGTCATCGCGACAACATCCCGACCATAGAGCAGAAAACAGCCGAAGGCCACCAATGGGTCTTACGTTTTATTTCACTGCCTATACTTGTGTTACTTCCGATTATAAAATTTACATAATTGTTCCTTATTCGTTTTGTGTTATAACGAAAGACAACATACACAATAATAATCAGAACCGATATAAAGTTGATTAATTATTTATTCTTTTCTATTTGTTTGTAGATTGGAAATAATTTTTGAAATAAAACCTTTCAAAATATTTTATTGAAACATAAGAATAAGAAGGCAATGTTCAGAGGGGAATATGAAGTTTTGTTCGACGTGACGTGTGAAAGTTTCAACCAATCACAATTTGATTTTGCTATCAAATACAACATGCCGTTCCTGAGGGAGATATGAAGTTTTTTTTTTACCCAGGAATATACATGTTTCAAGAGGGTTCTGCCCGAGGGAAATATAATTTTCGAGGGCGAACAAATCTTCATATTTCACGATGCCAAGGGAAATGAATGCTTTATTCAACTGCCTAATTTTTGTATACTTTCTGAACTTCAAATATTAGTTTGCATACTGGCATTTTTCTTATCCGTTTGTTTTATTAATTAACACGACATACAAATTGATAAACGTCTGAAATAAATTTGAACACGAAAATGATATTTGCTAAAGCTATTTAGAAAATAAGAAGTTTAAGACGTTATTTTGATAAACAGCGCGTAACGTCGCATGAGTTAGTCCCAACATTTCAATGGGGAATACGATACTCAGAAGTGAATATGAAGCTTTGTTCTATGTCACGTGTAAAAGTTTCAACCAATCAAATGTTGATTTCGCTATCAAAATAAACATGCAGTGGAATAATAAAATTTATAACGTGTTTGTTTAGATATAACTATTATCAGACCAAACTAACAATTAAAATCATATCAATCAAGTAGAAGTCAAACTTTTCTCATATTTGATTAACTCAAGTATTTGAAATTCAATAAGACTATCAAACAAGTGAGAGGTTTAGCTAGCTAGGAAACCAGATTTAAATCAGTATTGTTCCATAAGGAAGTGCTTGCACAAAGTTAGGAATATGACAATTGTTTTACATTCAGTCGATGTGTTTGAGGTTTTGAATTTGTCATTTTATAAAGGACTTTTCGTTTTGAATTTCCATTTGAGTTAGATTTTATTTTTTCTGACATCGTTTTCTTATCTCTAGGATGTGATTTACGACAAAACAAAGGTCTGCTTTTCATGTTCAATAGTGTATTGTATTTGACAAATATTTGTACTTTTTCAATAAATATATAGAAGATTTGAAAAAAATTATATTTCGAATAATAACAATAAAAACCTCATCCCTATGAAATCAGTTGCATTGTAATAATGTTTTTTTACTGTTGCCTTTATTTTTCCAGATTGTGGTGTAAGCAAATAAATACTTGTTTTTTGCATCTTCTGCACTTTGATAAAAAAAAAAAAATTAACACCCTCTTTTTATTATGCAAAACAAAGATAAATGTCATGAAATGTACTTGGCCCTCCTGCATTCGTGTTTCCTTAGCATACTTAGCTTTCAAATGCTAAAAGACGCCCTTCCAAATTATTGAAATCGTTTAATTTGTATAAACAATAATATATCTGTGTAAATGAACTATATGCATTTTGGTTGACGCCCTCGTGGGTTAATCTTATACTTTAAATATGAATGAATGCGTTTCATGATAATAATGTAAACACACATTTTATTTTATCGTGTCGCGTTTGATCAAATCAAGGGGTTTGGACTCATAAACTGATATTTCAATCGAAAATATTTTAAAATAGAAATAGGTATTCTAATGAATACTTTTTCTTCGTTGTTTTGATTTATCCTTAAAGAATAAAGTATCGGGATATTGTTTACGCTATTTGTCTATGCTTAAAAGAACTAAAAAAACTAAGAACTCAAAGATACATAAAAAAAAAGTTCATAAAACAAGGCTAAAATGGAACGCTCGACTATTTACATCATATTCCGGACATAAAAACAGGAACTTGCCGTAGAAGGAAATGGTTAGTTAAGAATGTTTGCTACTGTTTCAAAATAGCAAGCGTCTTAAAAGACAATTATAGATTGAAAGTAAATGAATAACAAAATTTTAAAACAAAAAAAGGAAAAAGTATGGGTCCGTTTGTTGGGTTTTTTTATAGAAATATTCATGGAAGCCGTATAATTGTTGGAAATGAACACACGGCCTGGGCCTTGATACTCGAATTTCCCTCTAAGCATTTAAGAGGGATAAAATCAACGTTGCAGGTCATATGTAAATTGATAACAAATATATGGCTTGCATGAATATTTCGATTCTCAAAAGGAAAAATACGGTTATTAAAAACCCAAAACGAGGGTGTGTATGCCGTATGTGTGTCTGTTCCTTTTTATTCCCTATTAGATAAAGCTAAAACAATCTAATAAACATGTAGCTTGAATGTCTTATTTCGTAAATAACTGCTAGAAAACATATGTTTAACTCTTTTAATTCTCAAACCCAAGATTCACAATATTATTCTCGTAAGCAACCGTCAAATCCAAAGTTGACATTTCGTAATTAAGAACTCGCTGAAATCAGTTTATATGCAAATAATGCAATACAATAGAATATAAAACAAACTCTACCTCAAAAATCCATTTTAAAACAATATAAAAAGAATTACGATGGTTTACATAACGTAAAAATCTTCAGGTTTAGCGTTTACATGTGCATGATGTTTTGTTTTGAAATGATTTAAATGTGCCAAAAGCATGAATGGACTTTTGCGGCATTGTATTTAATCTTAATTTTGTATGATTCTCCAAGCTCCTGTACATTAATTCTTTTTGTTACGCATCTGAATAAGGACAGAAGTTATGTAGTTATGTAGTCTTTTTTAAACTACAATTTTTAAATAATAAAATCGGCAAAGCGTTTACAAATAGGTTCCGATGCATGTGGATTTAGTTGGGAGGTATACCGTTACATCCATTATTATGTATATCGCTAAGTAAAAATGTATCAAGAATGTTATCACGGTGTTGTTTACAAAGCGAAAGAAGCACGTCATATTAGAATTTTAGATATAAGCCATTATGTTGGCGGGAAATTACAAAATAAATATATATTTGCCACTGGACGTTAAGCAACCAACAATCGATCAATCAATCAAAATAAATATAGACAAGAAAGAGAACATTATCATACCTGTTTTTATATTGTGATGAACATCCAATCTTGTTGACAATCTTAATATAACAGGATTAGTATCTATGTCTATGAAGTAGACCAAATATATCGTTTTCTTAATTAAAAAAAACTTATGTATGTATATCAATCATTACATACTAGTAGATATGTTTTAAATTAAAGTCTAATGATCAGAAGACAGGTGCGTCATCGAAATTAAGTACACGATTTCATCAAAATCTACGGTTTCTTACAATGTAAACTATATGATATCCATGATATGGCCTAAATTAGATTAAATAGCAGGTGTTTAGTATATATAAATTATATTGGTAATTAGTGTATATTGAAAGACACAGATTGAACAGGTTGAATATTCGTTGAGGTAGACAAATCGAGATGTACTTTATATCAGTAGCAGACAAATCCATTATTATCTTATATTCCCAATGTTAGAAAACACAGTAACAGGGGAATTTCTTAAAACAAATTAAAACAAAAATGAAAAGTATATAGACGTATTAGATCATCCAAAGACAAACCCTACTGGTATAGAAATCATGGCGTTAACTAAAACAGTTTGACAATGGTAAATCAATGCATGCGAAATTGTCTATATGTCCTTTCATAGCTGACTATGTAGTATTGGCTTTGCTGATTGTTGAAGGCTGTACGATGACCAATAGTGGTTAATTTCTGTGCTTTTTTTCTATTGTAGAGAGAAGTCTCATTGGCAATAATACCATATCTTTTTTCTTATATCTAAGCATGACTATGTTCATTGGTAAGTCAAGGGGTGTTTATTCTATAAGAACGGCTAGTTTAACACAGTATATAAAGTACCATGGATGTTGCTACTAGAACAGAAACTGGTGACTATGGGTAATGATTTAGCTTTCTGTCGGTCTATTTAGGAATTACATGTTGCTCAATCTAAGGTAATATTAATTAGATAGTAAAATTGAGAATGGAAATGGGGAATGTGTCAAAGAGACAACAACCGACCAAATAAAAAAACAACAACAGAAGGTCACCAACAGGTCTTCAATGTAGCGAGAAATTCCCGCACCCGGAGGCGTCTTTCAGCTGGCCCCTAAACAAATATATACTAGTTCAGTGATAATGAACGCCATACTGATTTCCAAATTGTACACAAGACACTAAAATTAAAATAATACAAGACTAACAAAGGCCAGAGGCTCCTGACTTGGGACAGGCGCAAAAATGCGGCGGGGTTAAACATGTTTGTGAGATCTCAACCCTCCCCCTATACCTCTAACCAATGTAGAAAAGTAAAAACATAACAATACGCACATTAAAATTCAGTTCAAGAGAAGTCCGAGGCCTACTTTATTTATATCAGATACATGAATCGTCTTTGTGTTTATTTCGTCTAACATCGAAATTGGGTCCGCAAATTTAAGTATAGTTTAACCTGATAATATTATTCCTATTGTATTTTTCCTATCATTTGTAGGCATTGTAACAAAATTATATTCCGTTATTCATAATTGACAAGACAATTTTACATCGCGTCATGACATCTGATGAGTAGCTGCAAATTTTAGTGAGTGAGGCGTAAATTGTGATTTTAATTTGAATATTCCTGAAGCCCCTGCTTGTTTAAAATTTTACAGATGTTTTATGTTTGGCAACATTACTCATTACAATAAACAACTGCCAAAATGATGATCCTAATTACACATTAGGCTCTTATATATCTGTTTACAGATGAATTTATATTTATTTTGCCCGATTATCCTAGTTTTGTCTCAGATAACATACCGTAATTATACACTAATGAACCTACCTCTATAAATTCTTCGTTTACATTGTAATTAAGGTGTCGTTGGCCTAGATTGGTCATTAATTCTTTGAATTTATCAGGTGTATCTAAACGTGATACACATTTATCGACAGTTCCCATTACACGTAAAGCATGTGATCGTAATATTGCACTTTGTTCCATATCTTTTTTGCTGAGCTGTTGAAAAGGAAGGAATGCATCTTGTACTTCTGGGTGGCTATCAAATAATCTGAAAAAGAGAATCGATTTTTTTATGATTTATGAAATGATTTATACATACAAAATCTAGACGATACTATATTAATTTTGTTCTAAAAAGCAAAACTGTGTTCCTGCCTTATATCACAATACAGTTTAGTAAATAAAGGCAACAGTAGTATACCGCTGTTCGAAATTCATTAATTTAGATTTGTTCATAGTTGAGGGCCGTTCAGTGTTATTTAATAAAATTCTCAAACGTACAGATAAGTCTCTGGTGAGAAGATGTATCATTGGCAATTATACCACATCTTATAATTATAATATGTATGGCATTGTTAACGTTTTCCGAAAAGTGAACCTTTAATTGGCGGGAAGCAACCTTATATGATAGATATCACCTGCGTCAGTACATATGATGTCAATTTTAGTGACTTTTGAAACAACACTACTAATTTGTCTGTCACATAAAGTAAATGTCAAGAGTATATATAGTTTATTCAATATCAACTTATTAACTAGAAACTCCTCTGCAAAAGTTTTACTGGAAACATAATGACTTAAATAATGAGTTTATCAAGTAAGTCCAATTAATGCAAGACAATATAATTCATTGAGTATTCTTTTACAAAAATATCCAACTTTTAAAAATCAAATGATATGTTTTACCATGTTACTCACACTACATTAACGTTTTACATCAAATTTTAAGCACTAAATAAAAACGAAGAACATGTAATTCTTGTGAGGTCGTTGTAGCAGGATATAGATTATACATTCATTTTTCAAATGTGGACATAGATCACTATAATGTTCACCTGGCGATGTTTTAGACATTTTCATGGTACATTAAGTTTTTGAGAGAAAAAAAAAATTGTTTACTAATTGCTACATCTCTGTTAAGTCTGACATTATCAGAGTAATGCCATTAGAACGGATAAATCGGTATTCTTCACGCATTTTGCTTGTTTAAACAATATGCTCATTCTTCTGGAAGATATTTACTAGTTGTTAATCCATTCGATGTATGTGTTGGCTGTATTTTAGGTTTGATGCTCGATTATCGTCAAGTGTCAAACATAATAATCTCATAAAATTACACAAAGTTGGGCAAGATAATTTGCTCCACATAGAAAAATATTCTAACATCATTTTACACTGCAGTGTGTTTTCATTAGCACACAGAAAGCGTTTTATTTGTCATTATTGGCATATAATAGAATAAAAATGCACCCATTGCAGTTTAGCATTACTCTGAATACTACAAAACATACCATTTATTATAAAAATAACATTGCTAGGGAAGAACATTTAAAAAAGTACTGATCTGGTTACTTATAATGAATCAAAATGTTACATGATAAAAAAGCTCTACCATTTTAAACAGTCACTTAACCATGACAAAAAGGACATATCACATGCAAAGCCTGAGTTGTTCAATGGACTTCGTTGGTTCATTTCTGTGCTATCTTTTTAATTCAAAATTTGTTTGCTTATAATTTAATCAAGTTGCAGTTTTCTGTAGAAAACACATTACTAGAAATCTTAGAAAGAAGCTAGTTAATCAAAGATTCTTCTTAATAATTAACTTCAAGCAATCTTTTATACAATTGTTTATGACGCCAACATTATTTAGTTGACCGTTGTGACAACTTTGAAAAAAATTACCCTAAATATGATCCATTCGAGATTAATAACACTTACAATGCAAAAACAATTTGAATAATAATCAATGACAGCACGATTTATAATAAAAGACGTTGGAAAAACATTAATTTAAGTGAGAAATATAATATAAGCTTATATAGGTCTTTGATATGATGCGAATACGTGAGAGCTTTCATTAATAACATAATAACTAATCAGCATTTTATTGAAAATATATTGACGGGCCTTGATGCTTGATCAACATGTTTTACATATTGTACGACAATCTAATTAGAACATTGTTTTTAAACAACTCAAGTCTTTTTGTACTGTTTGTTCAAACCTAATCGATGTTATTTCTTACTCCCTTTTAAGATACAGATTTAAATGTTCAACTGTGTTTATGTGGGAAGCAAATCTATTAGAGGGATGTCTTATTTGATAAAGAACCACATTTGAATAAAATCACGCATAAAAATACCGTATAGATTGACAAGAGAACGATATTCTTTGTTATTCATGCTGCCTCATCATCGGTTGTGATCTTTTAACAAATTTTCAACATTTAATCATTAGCAATAAGGAAGCAGAAACTGCTCTCCCTTACACTACAATAATTATTACAAAAGACATCTTTAGATTATTGGTTATCGTAATAAGTTCAAGTTTATGTGAGGCGAGTATAGTGGACAGTTGTTATGCCCCACCTACGATAGTAGAGGGGCATTATGTTTTCTGGTCTGTACGTCCGTTCATCCGTCTGTCTGTTCGTTCGTTCGTCAATCTGTCTGTCCGTTCGTTCGACCGTCTGTTCGTCCGTCTGTCCCGCTTCAGGTTAAAGTTTTTGGTCAAGGTAGTTTTTGATGAAGTTGAAGTCCAATCAACTTGAAACTTAGTACACATGTTTATTATGAAATGATCTTTCTAATTTTTAAAGCAAATAAAACTTTTGACCCCCATTTCACAGTTCACTGAACATAGAAAATGAAAGTGCATATTTCAGGTTAAACTTTTTGGTCAAGGTAGTTTTTGATGAAGTTGAAATCCAATCAACTTGAAACTTAGTACACATGTTCCTTATGATATCATCTTTCTAATTCAAAAGCCTACTTATATTTTTTATCCAATTTCATGGTCCATTGCACATGGAAAACGAAAGTGCAAATTGGGTATCCGTGTACTTTGGACACATTCTTGTTTTTCTGTGTTTTTGTTTTTGTTCTTTTCAACTCATAATTTTGTATTCCTCCTATTTTCTAGATGATCTGTGCATTTAATTTCTTCTGATTTCTGATCGTTATGACATGATTAAGAAAACTCGCTCCACATATGTTCGTCGGCTATTCTTATTAATTAAGTTAAAAGAAGCATGTATACTTTTATAAGGGATGCGAATGATTTCAGAAATTTTGAATCAGTGTAATATACCACCCACATCTTTAATCAAGTTAAGGTTTTCTTGTACCTTCGATAGTTGTATATTATCAACAAATTCATATTTCTGTGATTTTCAATATTTTTTAATTACCTTGTCACCAGGATTTAAACTGTGTACGTAAAACGCCAGACGCGTTTTTCATCTACAAAAGAGTCATCAGTGACGCTCGAATCATAAATGATCATGACCCAGTAATTTTTACTTCTAGAAATTATTTTTTTCCACTTATCTTAATAAACTTTGAAGATTACTCCTGTAATATGCACTTTAAATATCTAGTTTGTTAACAATACGGTTCAATATTATTCGTATATACAGGTATACTAACTGCAGTCTAATGTTTTCAAGTTTACGTTATTTAATACGTTAACAGTACTAGAGAACCCGTTGTATTATTACACTCTAAATCTGAAAATGACAATTTGTTATTTGTTCGATGTTCGTAAATATACATGTATTAACTAAAGTCACTCCGTGATATGATTAAAGTGTCACGAACAAATAGAAATCTAGACTGTGTTATCTGGATCAGCTTGATTATTCTTTGAAATCTAGATTTAAAGCAATAAATGTTTCAAAAAATTTAATCAAAGAAAAACAAATTATCTTACGAATGAAATGACTGTTGTATTAGAAACTCAGCCAATGTATTTTTAAGATTGCATAGAGTAATTATTGTAAAGTGCAAACATTATGTTCACTTCAATAAAATGAAATGCAAATGTTTAAAAGTTGTCGACAATCCTCAAAATCTATAAACGAAAGGCAAAAGATACTTAACAAAGTCGAAAACAAACTGACAATGTCATGTAAAACAAACTGACAATGTCATGTAAAACAAAAAAAGAAAAAAAACGACAGATAGACAAAACAGTAGAGATAACAAACCATAGAGAGCCACACCTGCCACCCAAAAAACACGAGGTGATAAAAAAAAAAGGTAAACAGAACCTTAATCATAAGGGCGGTCGCCGTTTTAATAATTGTTATAAATATTCAAATAAACTGTTAAAGGCTTATCAAATTCTCACCCAATATTGAACCGTAAACAGAAATAAAACTATTCTGGTATATCCCGAACTTCAAATAATCAAATGTTTGAACACTGACAATACATTTATTATCAGTCTGTTGATTTTATTTCCTAATCTTTTCAATCAAACAACCAACAAGAGTCACGTTATGTTTGTCATAGATGCCCATTTGGGAACCTTTTTGATTGGTAGGCTGCATATACCAATGTCCGTAATTAGCATCATGGGTTGAATATATCATCACAACCTTCATATAACTACCGTCGAAGTCCGATTAGGGTAACAGTACTCGATAGACCATAACATCATTACAATCCCAGTGTAAATATGACAGTTTGCAATACTATTATTAAGACTCTACAGGGAGTTATAATGATTAACAAAATATGTTTTGTAATTCTTTGAAATCTAGGTTAAATCAAAAAAGATTTCACAGAAATTGGTCAACAAAAAAATATATCTTGCGAACAAATCACTGTGTAAAATTTCAAGAAGAATTTTAATTGAAAGGACTGTATATAGGGAATTAATGTGAATTGAATAATTATTGAAGGCTACACGTTTTTATTCACAACAACAAAATGCAATATTTAAGCCAGCTACAACTATTTTAATTCATCATTGTAGCAAAAACAAATTCAAACTTTGTATTGACATAAGAAGTTGTGGTATGAGTGCCAATGAGACATATCTCCATTCAAGTCACAATTTGTACAAGGTAAACCATTAAATAAGCACGGCTGTCACTACAGAACCTTGGCTCACAAATAATTGCAAGCTATAAAGGGCCAGAACCATGACTAGTGTAAAACATGTCAAACATGAAAAACAATGATATATATGTCAATTAAAAGAAAAACGAAAAAACATCAATATCAATAAAAGAGGGACGAAAGACACCAAAGGGACAGGCAAACTCGTAAATCTAAAACAAACTGACAACGCCATGGCTAAAAATGAAAAAGACAAACAGAAAAACAACAGTACACATGACACAACACAGAAAACCAAAGAATAAACAACACGAACCCCACCAAAAACTAGGGGTGGTCTCAGGTGCTCCGGAAGGGTAAGCAGATCCTGCTCCACAATAATTGTTGCATTCGGTTGTATCGATTTTTTTCGATTGGTCTTTTGCTTGGGCGAGGAAGCGGGTTTATTTATTTTCTTTTTCTTTGTTCACACGTTTTCCTATATAAACAATATCGCTTTATCATATCGAAAACAACTGCAGTTTTATTGTTCCAACACAAGTTCAACTAGTCTTTTATTTCATAGTAGCTTTTTTCTCTCATATAGAATTATAGTAACAAATGCATCTGTTAATATTATTCTCAAATCGTTAAAATAAAACAGGCAATATGTTCACGTAATGTTTTTGTTTGTAAAGAAGCCAAGTTGTGTACCTTTGCATTTTTAAAATGTATATTATTATTGGAAGCGTGCAATCAGGAATGATTATAATTAGCGTCATGAATTTAGTATGTCATCACTTTAGTTATTTCGTAGTCTGAAACCGTAATAGATAAAGCATTATATTATTATGCCCAAAGAAAGAATATGACAGTTTACATCAGCGCTGTTGTTTTGTTCCAATAAATATATTTTATAAATCAATCCGTGATATGAATTAAGCTGTACAGAAAATAGCAACCTAAATGTCTAATCTTGATCGAAAAAATATGTTTTGATCATTCTGCGAATCTAGTTTGAGGAAAAACATATTTCATAGAAATTGGTCAACGGAAAACAAATTATCTGGCAAAACAAATAACTATATTATTAGAAACTCTCCACATGCAATGTTAAATAAGAAAATCGTAGGGATTGAACAACTTTGAACTGATGAATTATTGGAGATGTCATGTAGATTTTTCTAAAATGAACATGCGCTTTTAAGGTCATGTGATGAATTTAAATTATCTTTGTTTTTATTTCTATATTCATTAATCAATTGTAGAATGATTCAAGTACGAATTGAAACCAATGAAGATTTGCGATAACACATAAATACATGTAGTACTTTTAAACACAACTGTGTAAACACTGTCATCAACTGATTTCATCTTATGCAAAGATGAAAGTTATTAATGTTAAGGTGAATAAGGATATTTGTTTTCTATTTCTGCGATTCCTTTTATTTGTTTACGATAAAAAAAAAATACCATAAGGTGTGTTTTTACATGAAAACGTTTCTAACTTGACTTTAAGGCAATGAGGTAGGGAAAATGAGAAAAATCTGACAAAATAATTTAAATAGTTTTAATACAGCGATTTATATATGATAAATCATTTTAAACAAGCCTATAATACTTTACAAAGGAGTAGGTTCAGTAAGACCCCTTTTTGGACCCAAAATATAGCAGTGTTAGAAGATTGTATAAATGCAATCTTTAAGTTATATTTTGGAAAGTAAAATGCTTCTGCTACATAAATATGAGCTGTTTTGACAATACACTGCACAAATATCGCGTTCTAGAATCATTTAGTCATGCTAAACTACTGATTTTGCATTTTGGTTAATTTTTAGACGGTTTCCGTCTAAAATGTAAGTGGCCGCATTCGTGTTTATACATAATATTGAAATGTAAGTTGTATTTGATGATAATACAAAACATAAATTAAGGTTTAGGATGAACACGAATGCGGCAACTTTCCTGATTGACAATAACTATCTGAAAAGAGGCGTTTTTTGGCATATTTAATAAATTTGTCATATCTAAGCTTGAATCAGAGAGTTTGTAATGACTAAATCAGTTAAAATCTTTCACATAAACTAATCGCATCGATTGAAATAGTTCAAAAACTTTCTTTAAATGAACCTGCAATTTGAGGCCAAAATCGGCCCTTACCGGACCTACCCCTTTTCATGCATGTCTGTCAATTTTCACATTTAATTCTTATTCGGGTGCTCTTCTGAGAAAACTGACACTTATGTCATTTTGTGTCTGTAAACCTAACCAAAGATTATATCAGTATAAAAAAAAAGTTATTTCTTTAAACGCACCCTTTTACATGAAACTTATCTTTGTTCTAGTGTTTTTTAACGTTATAATATTCACTTTGTTTTATAACAGATATCGTTTGATTCATTTAACTTCTACTAGCGATACCTAACAGATTTATGAGTACCCTAAGTGCATCAGTTTAGAATACGTGTTGTGCTCGGTGGTACGGTTGTTATAAAACTACATCTTTAAACACTATCTTATACATTTGTCATATTATATAACACTTTATAAATCATTCATCATCTTAAACAAAAAATAGTATAAAAGGATGTTGTATTAACGTTATCAAATATATCGATAACATAATCGAGATCACTTAGTTTGATGACAATTTTGATGATATTTCCTGATTTGAAAAGATAAAAAGATAATCGCGAAGATTGACAGACGAACAGTATATGCATATGATTGTATATATCAGGTTTTTGAAACTTTTTACATGTTTTGTAATGTACATTAGGTTTGTTTGTAATACATATTGATGAACCTATTTTAAACTTCAATACAAAGAAATAATAAGTTAGGAAACATATTAGAACCTTCTCATTTGCAAGCATAGTTCGAGTGATAGTCTAAGCTTACAGGGCTATTACTTTAAATAGATATTTTTTTTTTTTTAAATGGACAATTTCGAACTTTGTACAAATACTAATGTTGAGAAGTTCGCGTTTTACTATGAAGAGGTATTATATATCACTTTAAACTGCAATTATATATTCTAATGCAATGACAACTAGTCTTATATTATATGTTAACTTTTTTTTCTGATAGCAAATGATGATAATACATTCATCTGTTGATATTATTCTCTTGTCGTTTAAATCAAACAGGCAACATGTTCACGTAATGTATTCGTTTTTAAAGAAGCCAAGTTGTGAACCTTTGCATTTTTAAAATGTATATTATTATTGGAAGCGTACAATTAGGAATGATCGTAATTGGCGTCATGAATTTAATTTGCCAACACTTTAGTTCACTTTAGTTTCTTTTTTTCTCTCAATGTCTGAAAATGTTAACAGTACTAGATAAACCATAACACAATTGAATATGACAGTTTGCATCACTGTTATTGTTTTGTAACAATAAATAGATTTTATAAATTGATCCATGATATGAATTAAGCTGTTCAGAAAATAGCAACCTTAAAGTCTAACCTTGATCGGAAAAATATGTCTTGATTATTCTTTGAATCCAGTTTACAGAAAAACATATTTCTTAGAAATTGGTCAACGGAAAACAAATTATCTGGCAAAACAAATAACATAATTATTAGAAACTTTCCACATGTAATGTTAAATCAGACAAACGTACAGATTGAATAATTGTTTATAAATTATTGGAGGTGTCTTGTTGATTTTTTCTGATAGAATAAAATGCGCTTTTTTGGGTCAGGTTATAAATTTAAATTATTTTTATTTTTATATTTCTATATGCATTAATCAATCGTAGAAGGATCCAAGAACAAAACAAATGAAGAGTTGCGATAACACATAAAAGTTCTTTTTAACACAACTGTGTACACACTGTTCATTAACAGATCACAGCTTATGTAATAGAAAGTTATTAATGTTAAGGGAAATAGGGATATTTGTTTTCTATTTCTGCAACTCCTTGTATTTGTTTACGATAAAAACAGATCATTCAGTGTGTGTTTTAAACGAAAACGTGTCTAACTTGACTTCAAGGCAATGCCGTAGGGAAAATTACAACAACCTGACAAAAGAATTAAAATTATTTTATAAACAGCCATTTATATATGACATATTATCTTTTTCAAACTAACCTATCATACTTTACTAATTTTCCTGTATGTTTGTCAATTTTCACATTTGTCCCTAACAATAATGATATAAGTTTAAAGATACATAAATGTAATTTGAATATTTAAATGTGATTTAAGTAGATTTAAGTCAATTATGTCTACTATTTGAGATCATTATCAGGAAAACAGAGGCACAGGCAAACTCTATTTAAACTCATTGATAGAAATTGGAAGGTATTTATATCATTTTCACCTATAGTGGAAGTTGTTCGATTGTTTATCAAAACGATGTTTTTATTTTATTTTTTTTTTAGGTGAGAGGTGAGTCGCTTACAAGTTGTCGGTTTTACTAAATTAAGGTTTTTCATATCGATGATAAAAAAAAAAAACAGTAAATATCAATCATTTCAAAAAGCCTGATGAAAATTTGAACCAGCCATTTTAGCTAAGCAGAAAAAAAAGTACAGGCATTATTCGACTGGACGACAATGTGGAGGGATCTTTATAGCACTGACAGGAGTTTTGACTGGAATTAAAGTTTGAAAATCCATTTTCCCGGAAGTTTTCTGCAAACGTGCGAAATAATTCGTATGATCTAATGAAAAGAATGGCACTTATGTCATTATGTGTCTGTAAAACTCGACCAAAGAGTTTTCCAGTATAAAAATACAGTTATTTCTTTGAACACACCCTTTTACATGAAACTAAACTTTGTTCTGATGTTTATGAACTTAGACGTAATAATATTCACTTTGTTTTAAAACAGCCATCGTTTGATTTATTATACTTCCACTTGCGATACCAACCATGTTTATATTACCCTAAGTGCATCAGTTAAGAATACATGGTGTGCTCGGTGCTACCGTTGCTATAAAATTATATCTTTTAACACTATCTTAAACATTTGTCATGTTATATAAGATTGTATAGATAATTTATCAATTATAAAAAAAAAGAATAAAATGATGCTGTATTAATATTATCAACGGTATCGATAACGAAATCGAGATCACTTAGTTTGATGAATATGTTAGATGCTTTGAAAAGATAATATCATATTTTGACTGACAAACATTATAAACATCAGGTTTGGAATATTATTTACCTTGAAAAAAATGTTGATTATTCTTATTTGTTAAACCTTTTTATAATATTTATTATTTAAATATATTCCAAAGAAGAAAACATTAATGAACAAAATGTTATACTTCTCATTCGTAAGCACCTTTTTGCGATAGTATAAGCTTTCAGTGTTGTGACTCTTAATTACAAAATAAATTAAATGAATAATTCCAAACACAAAATTTGCTTTTGTATAATACTCTTAAGCGTACAAGTATCATAAAATGTAGGTTAATGTGTTAAGCTGCTTTATGAAACCATATACGAAATGTTTTAAACGTTTTAGGTTTTAGTTGGAAAATCATGTGAAACTGAAGCTAGATATGTGGCCCGAGAACACAGTTATTTCGTAGTGCATTTCTTTTAGACAATAAATTCAAATTGAAAAAATCGCACCTGCTCTTTCTCAAAAATATTTTTACAGTGTAGTGTACTATCAGTGAGACAAATAATATCAAAATTATAGAAACTTCTACCAGCTCTAACTCAAAATATTGACGATTCTGTGTTAAGGGGGTGTAAAATTCAGTTTGACAGCTACAGACGTGATAAAATTTGACCTTTTTGAACTGGACCAAATCACTACTTAACATAAGGATTCAGCACCCAAATTTTATAAACATGTAATTACATCCTCCTACTTAATATTTCATGCATTTAATATCAAGAAATAAATTGGGAAAGTGTCTCAAATAAAACATGCAAGTTATACACTGTTTACACTAGGGACTATATTCGTAGACAACAAAAACAAAGGACGATAACTGTGTCCTTGGACCTAATAGGACAGAAAGACTTGACCAATTTTTATAAAACTTTGCATAACCTAAGCTTAGGCTTATGAGATAAGTTGCCAAGTTTCATGGCCATACGGCAAATATAAGAGAAACTAGGGTCATTTTAATATTGACATTTGGATGTTTGTTTTTGACGTATAAATTAAATATCTTCAACTGTCAAGAATTTGGCCTAAAAATTTGATATTTTTCAAAAATTTGCTTTTTAAATGCTCTTGAATATCAAATATTAAGTACTAAAAGCATCTGAACACTCATTTTATTTATCAGATGTATTGTAATTATTCCAAAGCTAAATTTATATGAGCCTATGTCTGAAAATAGAGCTTTTCTAATTTAGGGACGCCTTATATAAATATGCATTTTTCTCAGCCAATTGGAAGTTTTTGAAGTTTTTTAAGCCTAAATTATTCTTTCATATATATTAAATGTACTTTAAAAGTTACAAAAAGCATATCACATGAGAATAAAATGGTCTTGGGCCATGTAGTACTCGGAATTATGCTGATTCAAGCGGTAGCCCATATTGACATATAAAAATGCACACAGAAGCTATTAGAAATGAAAATGTGTAACTTTTTGCTCATTTCTATGCTAAGGTGTTATTATACAAGAAGTCTAATTGCAAAAGGACTCTTGCATTTAAATTTTTCGAAAGACAATATGGTCTGATGGCCAGTTTTTTCATTTTTCAATGGAAAACTTGCATTTAGTTTTAGTCTCAATATGCATAAATTTGGACCACCTACTATCAAACAGAGAAAAAAAATGGTAGCCTATGAAAGGAGTAAGATAAAATAAAATCAACGGTACCAATTTTGTTGCACCAGATGCGAGTAAGGTGTACTGAATACAGTCAAGTGCTTTTTTTACAGATTTAGTGAAATATTTGTGATGGACTACAGATTTGATGTACAAAGCTCTTCACATTTTACATACATCTATTAGGCCGTTTAACAATGGCCGTGAATACAAAATATTTGCATTTTTTTTCTGTGATAATCTACTTTTCTCTATATCCAGAGTTCACAAATGGTTAATTTAATCATAGAAACACAATTATCAGGAACAAAAAAGCTGTCAGCATGCCTCTAAGGCATACAATGTAATCTGCTTTAAAATGCTGTTTATAGCCGTAGAATGCCAAAATGGCACATTTTGGCATGCCTCAAAACCAGGTTCAACCCACCACTTTTATTCCCCTTTAAAAGTGTCCTGTACCAAGTCAGGAAGATGGCCATTGTTATATCATTGTTCGTTTCTGTGTGTGTTGCATTTTAAGGTTGAGTCGTTTGTGTTTTCTCTTATTTTTGAGATATTGAGATAAGACGTGGCACGGTACTTGTCTATCCCAAATTCATGTATTTGGTTTTCATGTTATATTTGTTATTCTCGTGGTGTTTTGTCTGATGCTTGGTCCGTTTCTGTGTGTGTGTTGCGTTTCGGTGTTGTGTCGTTGTTCTCCTCTTATATTTAATGCGTTTCCCTCGGTTTTGGTTTGTTACCCCAATTTTGTTTTTTGATGTTGATTATATATAATAAGAACATTCTAGACACCAAATCTGAACGGTTACAAGAAAGACACAAAGCAAGCTACAGAGTACTAGACAAAAATGTTAAGCGAATGGTTAGAGCAGACAAAAGAGCTTACATGGAAGACCTTGCTAAACAAGCAGAAGAAGCAGCAGAAAAGGGCGAGCAGGGAAAAATCTTCAAGATCACAAGAGAAATCTGTGGCAAATTTCGTAATACTAATGATGTCTATATAAAAGACAAAAATGGAAGGCTATTGACAACAGAAGACGAGCAAAAAGCCAGATGGACAGAACACTTTAAGGATACTTAACAGGCCACCGCCAGATGACGAAGCGATAGTAATTGAGGCAGTTCAAGACTTGGAAATTAATATCAACCTTCCAGACAAACAGGAAATTATTAAAGTAATAAAATCTTTAAAAAATGGAAAATCACCAGGTCATGACAACTTGATTGCAGAACTTTTCAAAGTCGACCCAGAACTCGCAGCTGAAATTCTCCAATCATTATTTACATCAATATGGGAAGGAAAAATAATACCAGACGATTGGACCAAAGGCATAATAATAAAGCTAGCCAAGAAAGGAGCTCTAAGCGACTGCAACAACTGGCGAGGTATAAATCTATTGTCAATTCCAAGTAAAATCATGGCCAAAATTATTATCCAAAGAATAATAGATGCAATTGATAAACAGCTAAGAGAGGAGCAAGCAGGATTCCGTAAAGGTAGAGGGTGCATCGATCAAATTTTTGCGTTACGCAACATCATCGAACAATGTACAGAATGGCAAAGGCAGCTTTACATCATCTTTGTGGATTTCCAGAAGGCTTTTGACAGTATCAACAGAAAGACCTTGTGGCGAATACTAAGAGCATATGGTATTCCACAGGATATAATTGAACTTATCAAAAGTTCTTACAAAAATTTCACTTGCAGTGTAGGGCATAGTAACATCTGGTTTGAGGTTAAAACAGGTGTTAGGCAAGGATGTGTTATGTCTGCTCTTCTTTTCAATGTCGCCATTGATTGGGTAATGAGAAAAACGACAGAAGTTGCTCCAAGAGGAATAAGATGGAACCTTTCAGCAGCATTAGAAAATCTTGATTTTGCTGATGATCTTGCTCTTTTATCACATACCCACCATCAATTACAAGAGAGACAAACCGCCTTAATACATTTGCCAGTCAAGTTGGACTTAAAATCAGCCTAACGAAAACAGAAGTCATGACCCTAAACATTGATAACCCAGCTCCTATCCTAGTAGATGGAAAAGATCTTCCCATCACAGAAACATGTACATACCTAGGAAGTACAATAAGAAACGATGGAGGTGCAGGAAATGACATTGCGAACAGATTAAACAAAGCCAGAAATATTTTCAGATCATTAAACAATGTATGGAAATCATCACAGTACAGTAAGAAGACCAAACTGAAACTGTACAGGAGTTGTGTTTTATCTACTCTGCTATACGGATCTGAATGCTGGAGGATGACAGAATTAGATCTAAACAAACTGTCAATTTTCCATACCAAAAGCTTAAGAAGAATCCTACATATTTTCTGGCCAAATAAAATATCAAATGAAGACCTTTTAAGACAGTGTCATCAAGATAGCATGGGTACAATATTAATGAGAAGGCGTTGGAAATGGATTGGGCATGTCATCAGAAGAGATAGAAATTCCATCACTAGAACAGCTCTACATTGGACTCCAGAAGGAAGACGTAAGCCAGGTAGACCAAAGAACACAAGGAGAACTGAAGACCATGAATAATACATGGGGAACAGTAGAAAAGATGGCCAAAGACAGACAGAAATGGAGAACTTTTGTTGCTGCCCTACATGCCGATGGCATACCGGGCAGTAAGTAAGTAAGTAATCAGATATTTGTTTATTTTAACGACAGATCCATGCGTATTGCGATCACCGGATTGTTACGAGGAGGGTTACGCTCGGGTTACTATGCATACGGAAAATATGACGGCGAATCCCTTCCTGGAAGCAAGCAATTAAAAATAAGTAAACTTCTTCTAAATGTGAACATATTAAAGAATTTTCCTCAGAAAAAAGTCTATGTACAAAAGTTGTATAATGAAAACTATCCATTTTTTGCAAGGATTTTTGTTACCAACTTATTGGTTTGACTAGTATTTTAGCTCTGTGTGACATCAAGTACCTTGACCCTACCTAAATAACTTTGAGCAGACATGTCTTCCATGTCATCATATGTAATACAAGGAAAAACTTTTGTCAGGGTAACGAGAGGCAACGTGTGAATGAACAGGGCTTTACCTTGACGTTAACCTATATTGAAGATAACAATCGTCATTTACGATACAAGATAACTTCAAATATCCAATAGTCAATTTTCTTTCGTAGAAATTTTTCCAATGACGGCACCTGGTTATTAAGCTAGATGTACAAGTTAATATGCTATACCTCAGGTTGATTACTGTGTATCATTTAATTTTATTTTTGTTTTACTCTTATTCAAATTTTTATTCTTGTCGTATTTTCTTTTATTCTTCGACATGATTTGTTTACCTGTCCTAAATAAAAAAAAAAATTTATAAGAAAAATTACTCACACACTAACAAGTTTTGTTTATGACATCAATCCTTCAATACCAGCAACAGTAAGTGTTTTTCATTATCTAAACGTCAATACAAACATAAGTTGATGGTATTTGTACTTATATTACTTAATGTCCTTATCTTTCAGTATTCATTAAAGATTTATATTTATAATATGTGAATGTACTTTATGATAACATTAGGAAATTAAGTAATTTTTGGTGGAGATTTTATTAAAATCCTTTGATTACATTATTATTCTTTATTATCAATAGCAAAACAATGTCACATGATTACTATAAAAAATCGACTTTTGTAACTTTTATGGCAACACATAAAGCTCAGAATGTTCCGGTGCTGCTATTCCTATAAATAATTAACAGCCAGGAACGTAGTTTAAGATTTTAAGACATGTGTTTAAGGATAAAAGATTTGTTAGTCATGTTTTACAACAGATATATATGTATATATATATATATGTATGTTGAACCTTTAGTAAAAGTACAGTTAAAACAAACATTTGTCATTTGTAAATTCTATAAATAGGAATTGTTGCAATCATTGAGCATAACTATTTACAAAATGATTAAACTACAATGTTTTAACTAGGACATGCTTTTAATTGATACTTGTAATTAATCTAAACAGAATCAGAACATTGCATTATGGAATGGGTTTTTGACTTCACCATGTTAACTATGAAATTGAAAATGGAAATGGGGAATGTGTGAAAGAGACAACAACCCGACCATAGAGAAGACAACAACAAAAGGTCACCAATAGGTCTTTAATGCAGCGAGAAATTCCTGCACTTGGAGTGGTCCTTCAGATGGTCCCGAAATAAATATATATACTAGTTCAGTAAAATGAACGCCATACTAAACTCCACATTATACACAAGAAACTAAGTTAAAAATAATTCAAAACTAACAAAGGTCAGAGGCTCCCGACTTGGGACAGGCGCAAAAATGCGGCGGGGTTAAACATGTTTATGAGATCTCAAATATGGTATTTTTTGGTTATGTTATTCCTTCCACGTTTGGATTTTCCAATATTTTGCCACGATCATAACTGATGAGACAGTGTTATAATTCTATACTTGTTACCCAAGTGTCATTACATAGTCTCTTAATTGATTGTATAGCTGATCATTGCCACTCTTGTTCAATAATCGTTTCAAGTTGAAAACAACACGTTTAATAATTATATGCGTCCGAAGCGCTTTTCTGGATTTTTCTTCATCAGGAACACTCAAAGCCAAACATTTGAAATCCGAAGATGTATAAGTACCGAAACTGTTGAAGAGCTTTATGAAAAAATACCTAAAATAAGTAGCCAAATTCATCTAAAGTCAACTTATCCATGAAATTTCAGTTAGACAAGCGTTCGACTATTACAAAAAGAAATAGTAAACCATTTATAGGATCTGTAAGTTTTGTATGCATATTTCATTATACGATAATTATTAATGGTCTTTTTCAAGTAAATATAAACGTTTAGAAAAAGAGCGTAATTACTAGTCAAACCAATAAGTTGGTACAAAAGATAGAAAAAAAAATATTGCAAATAAACGACAGTGCGTAATTATCTACACAGAAAACCTAATAGTCGAAGAGTGACAAACACAAAGAGATAAACAATAGTTCATAAATTACTTCACAGTACAGCATGAGTTCAGATAGTTATCAAAGATACCAGATTATAATTAAGTACGCCAGAAGCGCGCAGAAATTAAGTAAACATCTTGCAACGTTAAACGGCGTTAAATAGGAGGCGAAAAAATCCAAAGGCACAGTTTCCATATACACTCATTGGCACTCATACCACATCTTTATATATATATATATATATATATATATATATATATATATATATATATATATATATATATATATATATATATATATATATATATATATATATATATGACTAGCGTCAAAACATAAAAGGCAAATTAAACCCTAACTAAAGGAGTTTCCAGCTTTGTATCAGATAAATAACATACCACACCTGAGCACATTGTACTCGGGGAATTAACAATACGATCTTTCAATTAAATAATACCATGTGAAGCCCTTACTATCTTTCACCACTCTTTTACTACTAGTTCATTCGTTCTCATTGGAAGACTGTCACCGATAAGCCACAGAGGAACCGAAGCAAACTAGAAGTTCAAGTTTGAGTGAAGACGATATTTTTAGGAGTAACGTTCAGTAATTAGCTTAGAGACAATACTGAGATTTGTTTACCTACAAACTCTGTCGGCATATATAGTTTTTTTTATTAATCGGTTTGCAGTTATTTATAGTTTATAGTTTCATAGTTTATTAGTGAAAACTTAGCTGCAGAAGACTGCGTAACAGGAGCATATTTATATACACAATATTAATTACAGCATAGTAGTTCATAATACAAACAGAAAACATTTTTAACTTATACATCTTCAGAAATAAGTTTGTGTTTATTACAGTTTTAAATTAGACAAGCATTTTTTCTACCTTTTGAAAAAAAATTGACAGCTTAGACAGCACATTATTATTACTATATTTAAGCATGCCAAGTACTTTTTTTCATTTGGATATTTTAAATAATATGGAGGTATGAACTTCCCCCTTAAATCCTTAACTTCACAGTTGGTACATTTACATATATAGTGGTATACCTCCCCAAGACCAGCTTTACAACTTGTAAGGGAACAAACATATTTGCAACATATAAGTAATTGAAAGTGTCATCCATACTCCAGAATATGAATTTAAATTGGTTATGCAGAGATAATAATTTACTTAAATTGATGCATTTTTTACCTGTGATAAATATTGTGAACTACAGATAAATACAACACTTTGAAATGAAACAAAATACGCCCACGAACATTTTAACAGCGATTTAGTCAGATTGCAGCAGCACTTTTAAAAGCTTTCAAAATGTATGATGTTTAAATTTGCGGAAACTGTTTGCTGATTTCGTTGAAATCAAATACGAGTTATAGACCATTAAGTCATATTGAATTTATTCTTTTATGGTTGATTATGATTAATATTTCAAGGTATCTAGTAAAAATATAATAAATTTGTTATGATCAAAGTGATTTTCAACATTAATTTTTCATCAGCAACTCCTAGAATTAAACATTTACAGAACAAATGATTCACGAAATCATGCAACGGTAAAAGATCATAGAAGAAAACAACTAGCAAAACTATATATTGGCTCATTTGTCTAATGAAGTAGCAACAATCCCTTTTGAACAAGTATCAACTTTTTTTCTAAAAAGACTTTTTTTCAAAATTAAAATAAAAACAAACATTTTCTATATTTCATGAAAATAAATAATTGCATAACATGTCAGTAAAATTTGCATTACAATTATACTGTTCAAATCACTAAATAAAAGATGAACAAATGGTTTCAACATTCTACATAACGTTTGTTAACACGTCATTAATGAAACCACGTAAGATCGACAAATTTATTAATCTCTTACGATTGTAAACTTAGTTCTGGATTCATACCTTTTTATTCTTTACAATGAACCGTCTGGGTTTATGTATTGATTTAATGGATAATAGTAAGTGCCTAGCTGGAATAAGTGTGCTACTGGGAATATTTAACATATGAAATGTTTCACAAACCGAACATGTCGGGAATGTTTGAGATACATTCACCCTACAATTGCGACTAGGAGATAATATGTATAATATTTTATTTTCTTGGATATTTGTACGTACATCTATACGAGAAGACCTCATTTTGTGCGTTTTGTTTTTTAAACGACTTTTCTTCACTGACAAACTATTTTGTCTCTAACGCATACAGAATCAGGACTTTTCTTACTGCAACATAATGTACTTTTTTAATTTTAATGCTCAGTAGATACTATTTTGTTCACTTCCCTTATGCTAGTCAACTCAATGAAAGAGTTTTTTACTTCGATTCGGAAAGGTTGCGCACATGCGCATCAACACCGATCTTTTAACTCAAGTCAACCAGAGTCGAGCGAATCAAAGTAGGCCGATTACTCGGGAACCAAAATTACCAAATGTATCGAGATAAAACAAATGAACAAAGGATGAACGTAAGAGCTCCGGAAAGGTAATTATTTCTTCTCCTAAGTTTTCGCAAAAGTACACCTTTCTTCCTCATGAGGGACAACCTATGTGTTACTATCTTTTGTATCATTGAGGAATCTGATACATGTTAAAAGTCATACAATATAGAAAACATGAAAACATATTAAATTTACAAAATCACATAAAAATAGAAGCAACAAGTGTGGATACTGCAGTTGGATACGTTTGATATGGAATCTTTAGTAAGCAGATTATCAGAAAGAGTACTATTTATATCAATATTAAAAACATGTTTAGTTAATAAGTTATAGTTATTATGATAGCCATGTTCTGTCTTTTAAGCAAATCCGCCATGTACAAATAACACTGATTATTTAAGCGGGGATTCTTTTTCGAAATAAAAAAAAAACAAAGTTTTAAATTTTATAAAAAAAAATAATGTAATTAAGTTGAGAAAATGAAAGTTGGTTTTGCCATATGATTAGAGACTTTCTGATTTTAATTTTCCTCGAAGTTCAGTTTTTTTGTTATTTTACTTTTATGCTACTCAAATTTATGATAAAAGATCAACAAATGGTTTCTACATCCAAGATAAAGCTGGTTAATATAACTTCAATGAATGGAACCACAAAAATTCTACAAATGTACTTATCTTTATCGATTGTAAACTTATTTCTGGATTGATACCATTTTAATTCTTTACAATGAATCGACTGGTTTTACATAATGAGGTGATGAATGATTGTTAATGTCTTGCTGGCACTAGTGTGGGTTGCTGCTTACATTCACGGCATATAAATTGTTTCACAAACAGAACATGTCGAAAATATTTTAGATAAATTTACCACACAATTGCGTAATTTACAGATGAAGAAAATAAGAATATTTTGTTTTTTCTGTGATTGTTTCTGACGTTTATAAGGGTTAAATGTACCAACATCAAGTAAGGTATCAAGATAAATATATAATGGGGAAAAGTACAGTAAATCCAAAGCAAAAAAAACGATAAAAAGATGAATAAAGGCAACAGTAGTATACTGCTGGTCGAAATACTTCACATTAAATAATGGATGAAGTTACACAAGTTCAACCAAAAACACGACTCCAAATTTTTATGTTCAAATATTTTCATTGACGTAAGATTGAAAATCACCGTTCGACACAAAGAATTCTTTGCACGAATCAATTTTTTTTTCTCTCATAATCAAATTACAAAGAAGGAGATCAGTGGAGGTGGTGTGTATAGTTTAAGAGTTGTTAATCAAAATATTCATTCAACTGAACCACCTTGGGTACTTTTTTAGGGAATTCAGAGGAAAGCAAGAAAAATTGACGTCGTAACTCAATTAGGACCAATGGAGAACTGGGTTGAAACAAACCCCGCGTTGATTTTATATAAAATATTCGTACACGTTTGGAAGATATGGTATTTTTTGACGAGCTATAGAAATCGAGAGAAAAGCAGTTAAACCTTATTTATTATTATACTGAAATTAGATAACATGATTTTGCGATATTCAATTCTCACTCGTTATGATACCTTCAATTTTACATGGTCGGTCACACATTTCTACCAGTTTAAGGTGGTACCTAACACCTTGACTAAAATTAATTTGGCTGTTTAATTTTCATAAAAAAAATTACAAAATATTCACTTTGAATCTTTGACAAAAATATAAGAATTTCAAAAAACTTGAACCAATCACTTTCTCAGAAAGTTTTGGTTGGATATATAGCAGTTGTAAACACACTGATTTTCCCTTACTTTCAACGTAATTAAAACGTTTGTCGATTTTACAGAGTTATCTCCATGTAGTGTTAGGTACCACCTTAACATGGTTCTAATATATCAAAGTCATTTCCTAAATGATTTAAACAAGTTGTTTAGCGTGTAATTGGATTCCTCTTTTTCAGGCTGAACTAAGCCAGTGCTATTCTGGGTTAATTATCTGATAATTATCTGTACCTTCTCCTGTGAGATAGTTATATTAACTGTCATAATACAGATCGATAGTACAGCATCTGAGTGACACGATAATATAGTTCTGATTTTTATGGCTGATGTTCGCGCTACTGCAAGTTATATAAAAAGTAACATGCCAAAAAAGACAGCTGATATATACAAGTTAATTGGATTGTCTTCATTCAAGATACAACTGTTTCAAATCTGCTAACATGTTTGCATATATGCAAGTCATGCCATTTCAAATCATAGCAATACATAACAGATGAATGTTGTTGAAGGCGCAATATGACCTATGGTACTGTCAGAGTGTTTTATACCAAAAACGTTGGTACTGCTTCTAATGAACAAAGATCCATAAGTAATAAATACTTCGGTACTGGTAATATTTAGTAATACAAATATCTGCAGAAACTACTTAGCATAAATTCTGTATGCTTTCTTTACTTTTCGTGAGAAAATACCTGTTCCAAGGCAAAATAATCTGTCATCTGTGTCTTTTGTCGTTTTTTCTAAAATAATTTCTATTGAAAAGCTTGTATTAGACTTGTGTTATATTTTGTTTTAATTTTCCCGTTGGACTTTCTGCCTCGTCTACCTTATTTGATTGACTTGTTAAATGAATAAAACTAAAAAACATTCTTAGACTAAAAAATTAAGATTACATTTTACTGACCAAAGATTATTCATCAAGATCACATTCGCTTTAGGACAACACTTTTCAGTTTTACCTAAATAAAAACAATTACCCATGTTATTATCTTTCTACTGGATTTTATTATATTTTAGTTGTTTAAAAGAAAAATGGATGTTTATTTTTTTATTGTATCATATTCAACTATTTGGTTGTTTGTTTGTTTTTTCGTTTGTTTGTGTGTTTCTCTACTACATTTATTAACTAACACAACTAAAATGATGACACAGACTGATCTAGACCCTAGCATATTTGTCTACTGCGGATGGCCGTGATTTTATTGCCTAAAGATTTCTTAAATCACAGAATCAAATAATTTGTTATTGCCTTAACGTTATACATCTTTCTTATACATGCTTTTTCGAATGAATTCTACATTTATAAGTTAATCAGATACTTTTATATTGAACAAATATTCAAGAAAAACAGTTAAATTTCTTTCTTGTTATCAATTTATATTTTGTCGTTACAAAAACCAATTACAGACGTCCTTCAAAAAAAAATCCTAAATTTTCTGTAATAGATACAAGTACTTAGCATATGACACCGTTTTGTCTGGTGATATTGCCATATCCAATATATGTCCAATTTAGATATAGTATAACATCCACTTAACTGTGCTATGATTTGGCATACATGAAAAATGATTGTTTGAGTTATATTCATATTTGAGAAAATTGTGTTCTAGAACATTGATTCCTTTGAAGATTTGATACCAATAAACATGATAAGACTATAGGCATGACTAAACAATACGAAAAACGTATCAGAAGTTTAGAAATATCGAATGTCTTTTTGCTAATATGGTTAAAAAGTATGCACCATTATTATTATTGTACTATCGGCTTTACAGATATCACGAAAGACAATTGAAGCGGCGTCTAGTCCGGCCAAAGAGTAGGTCGTCGAAGAAGGCTTAATAAAGCAATCACTAAAACTTGAGTATTGATTCTTGTTCAGTGGTTAGCTTAAATAACTTTTTAATGTCCTCGTTCTTTAAGACAATTGTGTTAGGTCTCAACGTCTTATTTCAAGACTAAACGCACCGTTTAAATATTTTAATACCTTATTTTCTTGAATTTAAACATATATTCTATGTTTTTTAATCAATTTGAATATCAAAAGAGCTTATTATTACATTTGATTAAGAGCTTATTATCACATATGATAGAGAGCTTATTATCACATTTGTGGAGAGCTTAATTATTGTCGCATTTGATAGAGAATTTGAGAAACGATAATGCTATTCGAAACTGTCGCACGATCTTCAAGATTAATAAAACATAACACATCAACTAGAACTCGTTTTACACATATAAAACTTTCACGCAGGTATATAAATCTGTTCATGTATATAAAAAATTTCACACAAATAAATATTTCGCACATGTATATAAATCTCTTCACACATAAAAAAAAAAAAATTAACGTACTTCACATATTATTCTTCATCGAAAAATATCATGTTGCAATTCCCACAAAAGTTTTGTCTAGGTTGACACATGGTTGATTACTATTCCAATTATGTCAATTCAGTTTTACAATTACACATTGTCTGAGTATAAACTATCGACATTTTATTTCCTGCTCACACCGGAAGTTCATCGTGGGAATTCATATAAGCATTTATTCTGTTAATAAAATATCTACATTGACTTAAATCAGGTTTTGCGGTTATAAATTCTTTTTTATTATAATTGTCCCAAGCCATGAGAGCAAAGCGCGTCGCGAGCGCCATGAGGAACAAAACTAGAGGCTCTAAAGAGCCTGTGTCGCTCACCTTGGTCTATGTGAATATTAAACAGAGAAGCAGATTCATGGCAAAATTGTGTTTTGGTGATGGTGATGTGTTTGTACATCTTACTTTACTGAACATTCTTGCGGCTTACAATTATCTCTATCTTGGCCCAGTAGTTGCAGTGGAAAATGTTAGTAAAAATTTACAAATTTTATGAAAATTGTTAAAAATTGACTATAAGGGGTAATAACTCCTTAGGGGGTTAATTGACCATTTCGGTCAGGTTGACTTATTTGTAAATCATACTTTGCTGTACATTATTGCTGTTTACAGTTTATCTTTATCGATAATAATATTCAAAATAATAGCCAAAGACAGTAAAATTTCCTTAAAATTACCAATTTAGGGGCAGCAACTCAACAACAGGTTGTCTGATTCATCTGAAAATTTCAGGGCAGATAGATCTTGACCTGATAAACAATTTTACCCATTGTCAGATTTGCTTTAAATGCTTTGGTTTATTAGTTATAAGCCAAAAACTGCATTTTACCCCTATGTTATATTTTTAGCCATAACGGCCATCTTGGTTGGATGGTCGGGTCACCGGACATTTTTTTTTTAAACAAGCTACCCCAAAGATGATTGTGGCCAAGTTTGGATTAATTTGGCCCGGTAGTTTCAGAAGAGAAGATCTTTTTAAAACATTACTGAGATTTACGAAAAATGGTTAAAAATTGATTATAAAGGGCAATAACTCCTAAAGGGATCAACTGACCATTTCGGTCATGTTGACTTATTTGTAAATCTTACTTTGTCGAACATTATTGCTGTTTACAGTTTATCTCTATCTATAATAATATTCAAGATAATAACCAAAAAGAATAAAATTTCCTTAAAATTACCAATTTAGGGGCAGCAACCTAACAACGGGTTGTCCGATTCATCTAAAAACATCAGGGCAAATAGATCTTGACCTGATAAACACTTTTACCCCATGTCAGATTTGCTCTAAATGCTTTGGTTTTTGAGTTATAAGCCAAAAACTGCATTTTACCCCTATGTTCTATTTTTAGCCATGGCGGCCATCTTGGTTGGTTGGCCGGGTCAACGGACACATGTTTTAACTAGATACATCAATGATGATTGTTGCCAAGTTTGGTTTAATTTGGCCCAGTAGTTTCAGAGGAGATGATTTTTATAAAACAACGACGACGGACGACGGACGCCAAGTGATGAGAAAAGCTCACTTGGCCTTTTAGGCCAGTTGAGCAAAAAATAACGCCAATTTGTTCATTAACCCTTCTCAAGTTGAAAACAAAGAATGTTGGGTATCAATCCATAACACAAAATAAATTAAATTGCACATTAAAAAAAGAAGAAAAGAAACAGTTCGTTTAATGCTGTTCTTAATCTCAAAGTCATAGTGATGCCTTCAACACGAAACAGAAAATCTATCTATCACTCACTGAAAGTTTAACACGGTCCGTTCTTATGGAATTCTGTGCTAATCAACAATTAAGCCCCAACTGTGAATTGAAGAACAAATATTAAAAAAAAAGTGGTATGATTGCCAATAAGAAAACTCTTCACAAGAGACCAAATGACACAGAAATTAACAACTAAAGGACACCGTACGGCCTTCAACAATGAGCAAAGCCAATACAGCATAGTTATGTTGTAATATCAATATGTAGTTTATACTAAACATATAGTCATCATTTAGCCAAACAATCATACTGAAGCGTAAAAATAACAATCACATGCTAACAATCAGAGATTTAAATTATGCCAAGATCCTAGCATACAGAGTTACATTAGTTTTCATCAAATTACATGTAGCAAAGTGATTGTATCTTAAGATTTATTTGAAAATTCATACGGGTGTTAAGGGACTCATAGACATTTCATACGGGTGTTTTAGGGACTATATACATCCCATACGGGTGTTTTAAGGACTATATACATTTCATACGGGTGTTTTAGGGACTATAGACAATCCATACGGGTGTTTGAGTGACTATAGACAATCCGTACGGGTGTTTTAGGGACTAGAGACCATCCATACGGGTGTTTTAGGGACTAGAGACCATCCATACGGGTGTTTTAGGGACTAGAGACCATCCATACGGGTGTTTTAGGGACTAGAGACATTTGTGTTTACTATTCTACCACAATAACACCTTGTGGACGCAACTTATTTGACCGTTAGACAGAAAGCTTTAAGACTTTGCACATTTGTTTTTCGTCATGTGTAACTGATTAAAATGAGAATGGAAATGGGGAATGTTTCAAAGAGTCAACAAACCGACCAAAGAGCAGAAAAACCGCCGAAAGCCACCAATGGATCTTCAAAACAGCGGGGATAACCAACACCTGGAGGCGTGCTTCAGTTGGTCTAAATTGATAGTAAAACAGTTCAATGAAAGTGGACGTCACACCAAACTACCAAACACATTAAAACTAAAAGAAACAAGAAAAACAAGACTAACTTAGGTAAGAGGCTCATGATTACAACAGGCTTAGAAATGCGATGGGTCTCAAAAAACCATTCTATTCCGTTTGTTTTGGATTTGACAATTTAGTTGAAACCAGATGCTCCGCAGGGCGCAGCTTTATACGACCGCAAAGGTTGAACCCTGAACGGTTGAGGAAAGTATGGACACAACATTCAAGCTGGATTCAGCTCTAAATTTGGATTGTGATTAAATAGTTGACACAGCATAGGTTTCTGACACAGAATGAATGTGGTCTAATGAACTTTAAAAAAAATTGCCTTTGAGCAATTCACTATGCTGTTGAATAATAATCCTCTCAAAAAAATATTTGAAGAAATTCTTTTTTTATTTATGAAATCTGAAATGAGAAAAACTTTCCCTTATTCCAAAACTTATCTCAATTCAAATTTCTAATGGAGTTTGCAACAATAACTGCTCATTTAAATACATCATAATATATTAAAATGTAAAAAAAAAAGTGCTTGTTATCACTGAATGGTTAAGATTGTTTTAATTTATCATTTGGTAGTAATGGTGAAAAAACATTGATTATTGTATAAAACAATGATTTAAGTTGGTTCAACTACTATTATGGACAAAGAAAGATAACTAAGATTTACAAAGAATATTGAAAATATCTTGCTTTTGCACAAATATCTATTCTGGACAAAGAAAGATAACTCCAATTGAAAATTGATTGCTATTGCACAATATTGTGAAATTAGATATTTCTTGCTATTGCGCAATACTGTCAATTGAAAATATCTTGCTATTGCACAAATATCTATTCTGGACAAAGAAAGATAACTCCAATTGAAAATTGATTGCTACTGCGCAATACTGTCAATTGAAGATTTCTTGCTACTGAACAATACTGTGCAATTGAAAATTTCTTGCTATTGCACAATACTGTACAATTGAAGATTTCTTGCTATTGCTGAATACTGTGCAATTGAAAATTTCTTGCTATTGCACAATACTTAATATAATCCTGATTTGGACCAACTTGAAAACTTTGCCCATAATCAAAAATATAAGTACATGTTTAGATTCAGCATATCAAAGAAGCCCAAGAATTTATTTTTTTGTTAAAATCAAACTTAGTTTAATTTTGGACCATTTGGACCTTAATGAAGACCAATTTGAAAACGGGACCAAAAATTAAAAATCTACTAACACAGTTAGATTTGGCATATCAAAGAACCCCAATTATTCAATTTTTGATGAAATCAAACAAAGTTAAATTTTGGACCCCGATTTGGACCAACTTGAAAACTGGGCCAATAATAAAAAATCTAAGTACATTTTTAGATTTAGCATATCAAAGAACCCCAAAGATTCAATTTTTGTTAAAAATCAAACTAAGTTTAATTTTGGACCCTTTGGACCTTAATGTAGACCAATTTGAAAACGGGACCAAAAATTAAAAATCTACATACACAGTTAGATTCGGCATATCAAAGAACCCCAATTATTCAATTGTTGATGAAATCAAACAAAGTTTAGTTTTGGATCCTTTGGGTCCCTTATTCCCAAACTGTTGGGACCAAAACTCCCAAAATCAATCCCAACCTTCCTTTTGTGTTCATAAACCTTGTGTTTAAATTTCATTGATTTCTATTCACTTATACTAAAGTTATTGTGCAAAAACCAAGAAAATGCTTATTTGGGCCCTTTTTGGCCCCTTATTCCTAAAATATTGGGACCAAAACTCCCAAAATCAATCCCAACCTTCCTTTTGTGGTCATAAACCTTGTGTTATAATTTCATAGATTTCTATTTACTTAAACTAAAGTTATAGTGCGAAAACCAAGAAAATGCTTATTTGGGCCCTTTTTGGCCCCTTATTCCTAAAATATTGGGACCAAAACTCCCAAAATCAATCCCAGCCTTCCTTTTGTGGTCATAAACCTTGTGTTATAATTTCATAGATTTCTATTCTCTTTTACTAAAGTTAGAGTGCGAAAACTAAAAGTATTCGGACGACGACGACGACGACGACGACAACTACCACGACGCAGACGACGACGACGACGACGACGACGACAACTACCACGACGCAGACGACGACGCCAACGTGATAGCAATATACGACGAATTTTTTTCAAATTTTGCGGTCGTATAAAAATTTAAGACGTTTAGATTGTTCAAACAATTGTACTAGAATGACACCTTGTAAACGAAATCCCTTTGTGCATGACCGTTTAACAGAAAATGTGTTTATAATTAAAAGAATTGATTGTCAGCATGTGCAGTCGACAATACTGTACAAGAATATACACTATGTGTGACGGAGTTATTTACGACTTTTACTATTATAACACAATTGCATATTATGAACAATAGATGATCATAGATATGCATTCAATGACAGCTGGAAACCGGATTACATAATCAGTTATAACTCATGTTGGTGATGTATATATATAATTTCAATCATATTTAATTATCGTACATCAAAATGCCAATCCATAAATTCCACATGTCTTAATAATAACAATAATTATATTTCTTATGAACTAAACCTATTAGTTGTGTTGACAATGTTATCTGTGTATTGTATCAGATTATATATATATATACTCCATTTATCGGTGCTGCTAGAATTTTGCTGCATGTACATCAATCTAATTGAAATGTTGATCTCTGATTACGTTATACTGCATATGAGTATACGTAATCAGAGATCAACATTTCAATTAGATTGCATGTACATTAAAATGAAAAATTAACAAACGGGAAGATGAAATTACCATTTCTGTCTTTAAGTGTTGTTGTCAACGAATCTTTATAAATACAATTTATCAGAGGACACATAGAAAATAGAAATAAAAGTAAACCAAAACAAAGCTTGGTATATCATGCAGGGATGTCAAAAATTTGAGCAGGATCTGCTTTCCCTTACGGAGGACCTGAAATCACCCTGTTTTTTTGCTAGGGTTCGCGAAGAACACTTTGAATGAAATGAATAAAAGAACACGACGACCCCCCCTTTTTTTTAAGGATGATAATCACAAGCGATGTACAACAACAGTTGTTGTAATCTAAGCGTGTAACTGTATACAAATCGGCTACTGGACTGTTTCGTTTTATGATGGGTACCCAATGTGTTATCAGTTATTCACTATGTTGACCCTTTTATTGCTTACAATTAGGTATGGGCTTTTCTCATTATTGAAGATCATATGGAAACCTATTGCAGTTAATTTCTGTGACATTTAGTCTCTTCTTTTTTTATGTATGTATCTATAGGAAACCTACGAAGGTACTACGTCTTATTTCGTTAGTTTAAACATACGCTAAAACGCCATTATGACAATACAATTCAGAATTATAACATTTACAACGGACAGTTATATCGACTTTGTTTAATACTAACTTATAACCTGGCAGCAGATAATGAGATACATTTTGTGCGATAAATCCGATCAAAAAGTAGTAAAAACAAATAACCCAGAAGATAGCAGGTAATTATCCAACATAAAATAATGTGATATGTCTACTAATTGGTCAATCTCTATAGGTATTCTGTTTGCTAGCCGGTAGTTAAATGGTCCTCATTACAAGGGATGTATACTTACGGTAAATTAAATAAGGTCCTTGTTCGTGAACATATCAGCTGGTTGGTAACTACCAGTGTGTGTCTTTATTACTTATACGATTTAAACAAGCAAAAAACAGATCTAATAAACAAGTAATTTTCAGATGTGATAGATAATTGGCTTCTTGCATATGGCGGTTCACAAGTTATTAAAAAATCGAAACTCGTCTGCTGGTTCTTATCTTATTTTTTTATTTATTTTATTCTAGGGTGGTACAATTGATTGATGGGGAGATGTATAGATTCTTACATAATTACTCGTGGATTATCGAATTTATCCAATCTCGATAGTTAAATCCGATAATTCACGAGTTACTATGTAAGAATCTGTTTCTCTAATGATTAAAAAGACATTTTTTTTTGTTAACCGAAAATCCCCTTCGAGTGCCTTTCACATTGCACGAAGTTGTCAATTTCATTAACACCTGTTATCATATTTTGATTCATCCAGTCAGCTAAAAAGGTCATGACCCTTAAAATCGTCCAATGATCTTTTGAGATCACCAGCAACCACACGTTGATTAAATATTTTTAAACAATGGGTTCAGAAAGGGATAAATTTCCATAGAATTAGAGAAACACGATTATATAATAAGTCGCTGCTCATTGTTACGATATGTGTTTTGCTCATTATAAAGCGTTGTAAGCTACAAAGCCAATACCGCATAGTCATCTATAACAGACCCCGAAATGACAAATATTAAATAAATAAAACGAGAGAAGGACATTTCTGCAGTTTTTATCATTGATGGGATATACACTTTAAATATTAAGTACATTACAATGAGATAGCACTGTTTTAATATATTCATGACTAGCAACTACTGTACAATAAAACTTGTACCTTTTCGTCGTTCTACTGTTGTTCATTTTGTACTCAATTTATAAATTTGATAAAAGCTTTCCATGTAAACCACTTATATTTAATAGATATTGTTTGCAATAATTGGGTAATATTGTGATTACTAAGACCTGTCCTGATAGGTCTAATCGGCATATGTACTACTCGTGGTAAAGGTCCTCTTGTATACTAGTACTTTGTCGACGAATGAACCAATACAGAAAGTGGTAGCAAGTATTATAGCTCCTCATGTTACGTATTTTAATGTATATCATAAACTTGTGTCTTTCAGTTAAACATTTCTAATACTTTCCGTTGACTACATGATTGCCAAACCCATTTCTGTATGTCAGATTTATACTTTTAGTTTTTTGGGTAAAAGAGCCACAGAGATGTAAATATATCATATTTTAAATACCATTGTTATTTAGCAAATACAATCAATGACGTCAGCATCGAATTATAAATTGGACGGGAAATTTAATAATCAATCAATCAACAGTTTAAAAGTTGCGTTAACACACTAACTGTTATTTATTAAATAAAATTGTCTATTTTTGTTTGGTTCCTTTCGATGATATAGCTCTTTTAAAAATGTTTCGATTCTCATACATCCGTGACTTTCGAATATTCGTCCTTAGGCGTTCCTAATGAAGGTAAATCCAGAAAGTGTTCCGAATGCATGAAATGTATGTTTTCTTTTTTCTTTTTTCTTTTTTTTTTACTAAAAATGAAAACTTATGAAAAAATATCGTGCACATTGCATACAGTGTGATTTTTTTTTACTAAAAATGAAAACTTATGAAAAAATATCGTGCACATTGCATACAGTGTGATACATTTATATTCTTGTCGGGTTCATTTTGCTGTAGTGATTGAAAACATGCAACTTATTGTTAAAGTGCTCATAGACAGCCTGATGTGAAGAAAAAAATATAAGAGCGATCTCGTGTTAGCAATTTACTACTAGTAATCAATTTTCACCTACTGATTCTAACATAAAATGCATTTAAGACTAATTGATAAGCCATTATTATGAGGTTTTAATCCGTCTCTGATGAAGAAAAAATCATATGCATTCTTGTTAATTATTTGTAAAATGTTTTTAATGTATTTTTAAATAACAAAACAAGATAAAGGTGCATTACATGAAAGAAATAATAACTTTCTCGACTTTCTATATTTTGTCATAGAAAGGTAAACATGGTTGTATTTTTGAACGAGTGCAGTGCATTTTCTGAGTAAAAAATAAAAAGCAACAGGTTAGGTATGCCACACACATTTCTGTTTTCCCATATATGTCATAAGTAGTATCAAAGGACAAGTTTCCATTAATGCCCAACGTGGCCTTGCATTTCAACTTTATTATAAAAAATTTAATTGTACTTTCTTTGGACCTGTTTTGCTAAACTAAAAACTAGTTTGGGGTTCGTGTTGTTTATTCTTTAGTTTTCTATGTTGTGTCATCTATACTATTGTTTTTCTGTTTGTCTTTTTCATTTTTAGCCATGGCGTTGTCAGTTTGTTTTAGATTTACGAGTTTGACTGTCCCTTTGGTATCTTTGGTCCCTCTTTGAACCTATCACTTCATTACTGTACATTGTAGGGTTTCAAAGTCAGCACATTTTTGTATATTGTCAAAATATAATAATGTTTTGCACTCTTCGGACCTTAAAACTTGAGGAGACCTTTGGCCTTAGGATTCAAAATGTTCTGTATTCACCATTATCCAATGATGATTTGTAATGTCTTGACACAAAATAATGCTGGACCAGGGGTGGTGACCGTAGTAAATCTATTCGGAAAAAAAACCGAATAAAACTGACGTTACTACACAAACAATGCATATTTCGGAGTGATTGCTTCCTCATCTTTAATGTCATGTGCCAAAAATAAGTATTACATCACAACTATTCCTATGTGAAATGTGTAGTATTTTGTTCTAGATAAAACTGATATCAAAGTATGGCCAATATTTACATCTTCGCGAACATACTCCGAAAGTTTACACAACCAAAAAATAGAGATTTGTTTTTGTTTCCTTGAGGAAATTATTTTATATTTCGCACGTATACCCGCTGTATAATACATTTTGTATATGACTATGTCATCTTAGTGTAGCAATCTTATAATAACGTTATCTTATAATACAATTTAAAAAAATATTACTTTGATATTGTACTGATATCATTTATAACAAACTTTCCTAAACAAAATCCATGTATATATTTCGAAATTAAGAATAAACTAAGATTTCAACTCCCTCAGACAATGTCGACCTTAGAAGAATTTTCCAGGTCCTTTTGGGTTATCTCATTGTTTCGGTTCTTTCAAAAACCTCCTTGATTTTCAATTATTCGCCGTTATGAAAGAAAATCTAGAAAAGCTCTACGGGACGAAAGTATTTTATCTTTTTTTAATGTTGTTACAGCTACGTTCTGCTATTGTCACAGTATGGCAACTTATTGTGACAATTTAATGATTTTTATAACTCATACCAAAAAAAAAATCAAAAACAAATATTAAAATAATAAAGTAATAATAATATCATTTGATACTCTAAATGTATTTCAACTCTTGTAACTACCGAAAGGAACGTTTTGTGCCAAGTAATTTCATCAACACTATACTTTAGAATAATAAAGATGTTAATGATTGCAATAATAGCAACGATAAGAAAAAAATCATGATGAAAAATGAGTGTTATCATATTAATTAATAAGATAATAGCAATACAAATAATAACAAAATTTATAATAAAAATGAGTGTCATTATACTATCTATTAAGATACAGACAAATTCAACTTACTTCATGAATGTAACTACTCCCACTTTCTCCACATCAGTTCTTAATCTTTGCCACGATGTCACTAAAATAACTCTTTCTTTTTCTGTTAAACTAGGTGGTATATTCCCATTTTGTTCATTTTTGAAAGACTTTTTCTTAAAGTCAAATATTCTATGTCCTTTAGATTCAAAACATCCCATGATTTAACAATATTCCTTTTTCTAAGTATTTTTTTACATTTCTATAATATCTATGCTTATTGATGATTTTTATAAACAATTCACGTGGTTGTGTTTTCAAATACTTTTGATTCACGACGTCGTCATTGTTCGAGCATGCGCAAACATAAATACCGATCTGTAACTAAGTTAAAGCAAAGGTTAATTTGGATATTGATCCACACTCAATAGGTCAATACCAGATTATCCATGGTGTCACGAAGTATATCTGTAACAGACGTATTGGATAAAGAACATGTTAACCGTCAACCTACGCCATCATTTCATTTATAATTGAATCAATGTATGATTCTATGATAGTTTTATCAATACCTTGAAAAGCGCCAATTATGATAACCGGAAAAAATATTAAAAAAAAATAATTATCTTTTCATGGTGTATACAAATATCAAATAGACATCATATGGTTCATTCAGAGGCGGATTTAGAGGGGGCCAGGATGCCCGGCCCGCCTTTTCTGGGAAAAATTAAGTTGGTTATTTAGGGAATTACTGAAGCATGACAGGAGCGGACTCTCTCTAAGGCAGTCAGTGGGCCCCCACTTTTAAAAATTCTAGATCCGCCACTGTCATCAGGTGAAACATGTGAAGCAGCACGGTTTAATTACTACTCTTAAAAAGTATAGTTTAACTTAGTGAAGTGTCAATTTGTATATCACAGGCACTTGTATCTGAAAAATACCTATACTTCAATATAGCATTATATAAAATTATGTAGGTATATTTTTTGTCAGAAACGTGCGTGTCTGCTGTATATTCAGTAGACGAGACATGATGTCTTGTGTGTGCGTCAGTCCGTACATCTGTAGGTGCGTATGACAAAAGTGATCGTCATGTTTAAGATAACGATTTTGGCCAAAGAAGTTAACCATGACATTGTATGCATCAAAACCGTCATATTCTACATAACGACATAACGATAGCAATAACAGTAAAAACGGGCTGGTTAGATAACAAGATGAGGAGAGAGAGGCAGTTAACACCCAGGAAGTAGTAACCAAATTGCATTAAAAAAAAATATTATGATATCAGCATACGATTAATTTAAATACTATAGATTACATCGTTGTATACAAATAGTTCAACAGAATACCAAAAAAATTAAAACATATCTCAAATTCCTTATAACGCAAAAAAAAAATGAAAAAGAGATGAAAAAGATTACATGACCCTCTTTCATAGAAAGAATGAAAGTCCTATAGGTCAAAACATATGAGAAATCAGTGTATATAAAGTTCGAATCCAGCTAGTTCATTTTCACTGTCATATGCGGGTATGTCTATTGTAGAATAAAGGATCATGGGAAAACTGTATTTGTTTACGTTTCGAAAATACCAAAATAATTGATTTAAAGAAAGTTTCAACATATTTTCATTGTGATATGTCTTTTTAATGTACAAACATAGCATTAAAGTTCAAATAAGTCTTATAAAAGCAACATAATATAGTATATCGATTATTGAAAGCGATCCATTTTAACTATAGATGCGACGAATTATCACTGTTAGTGCAATCACTATTGATGTAGAATTTTCGAAGATGCGAGGAATTTTTATTGTAGATTTATGTGATAAATGGACTTACAACAAATGAAAAAAACTTAATTGATGATTTAAGTATTTATGATATCTTCAAATTGAAATACAAACTCCTCATTCATTCTTCATCAAATATATATAGCTATACAAACTTGTAACAAAAACTCTACTCAAAATGTCACATTATCTTCCACACAATACATACACATGCGAACAGAGAACGTATTCAACTTTGTCATACTTTAAACGAAATGTCAACTAAAAAGATTGTACAAAAATCAAGGTGAGTGTAATAAATATATACTTGATGCAACTGGCTTAATAATTTCAAATTGAAATTTCACCCCACATTATTTTCTGAGACATCAAGAGAAAGAGAAAGAATCGTTTTAATTCGACGAGATCAAGAATGTTTTGGTTTGTTTTTTTTCAATATGAAGATGTTACAAACGCCATAGCATATATATAAAGAAGGTATTGGATTACTAAAAGTCAAACTTCGCCGGTATTCCTCTCAGACAAACATGTATAATGCAAAAGGACAAACGTCAATGACGAATCATTGATGGCCCTTGGCTGTTATCTGCTCTTTGGTTGGGTTGTTGTCTCTTTGATATATTCCAGATTTCCAATCTCTAATTTTTTTTTTAAATTCATCGTATTATTATGAAAACGAACTTTTGTAGTGTACTATAGGCAAGGCTCTCAAACATGAACTAAAACTACCGGTTAATCGGTCGAACTACTATTCGAGTAACCGGTAAGGCAAAATTGTACGATTTGACAACACTCATATTAAGCCCATTGTAAATATATTAGAAAAGTAGTGTGTTTTATTTTATCCCGTCCCGTTTCAATTGGAGCTTAAGATAGATATAAGAAGATGTCATATGTGACAATAGGACAACTCTCCATCCGAGTCACAATTTATAAAAGTAGACCATAACAGGTCAAAGTACGGTCTTCAAGGTCTTCAACATGGAATCTTAGCTCACACCTAACAGCAAGTTATAAAGGGCTCTAGTGTAAAACTTTTCAAACGGGAAAGCCAACGGTTTAATCTATATCAAGATGTACGTGATTATGGTGATAAAGTCTTAGTGTCGTGGAAATGGATAAATAAAACCAAGGACCAAGATCCCTACGATTTATAGAAATTAAATAGAATTACATTTGAAATAAATGTTATTTCTATTGAATCTTTCATCCGCAAGTTGAACTTTATCAAATCCTTTTCTTACTTTATCTACTGTTTGAGCAAGTCGGCTGAATTAAGGCTTTAATAGATTAAAAAAAAATCATATAGTGAAAATGCACCGCATATACAATACTAATGAATTGCTCTACAGTGAAAATGAAAGTACAGTATCATTATTCGACAGTAAACATGACTCGCATAAAGACAGCATCATAGTGGAATTTAGTTCAATATGAAGAAACTGAATGACAAAACCTATTCTCCGTTATACAACTTTAATAATTGTGTCGAAATGAATATTTTTCTGCAACAACATCTGACCTGCTAGTTTTAAATCACCAGCACGATCTGTTCGTGAAATGTCCTAAATATTCACCTATTTCGGTATATATTTCACAGCTGGATGGCTCTATGCATGATAAAACCCTGTTCGCATCTCTTGCATTGTCTTACAAGTATTATTTATTTCTAAACATATACATTTTAACTAATTTTCTTCAAAAATAAAAAATAAATCGTCTGTTTATTTATCATTCTACATCAGAATTTTGTGGCATATACAGTGAAAATGATATTTTAGGATCCGCACTTTACATACACTGAGTAATTACACAGCCTCCCAGAGTTCAATAAGTTACTTCTGGAAGACGAGGTAAGTTCAATAACATAGTAGAATGTTCTCATTTCCGAAGTATGATCTCTGTTAGTTAATCATTTTTAAATGAGTGCGTAAAGAATGATAACTCAAATATTTATTAACATTTTCCTTGAGAAAAACAAATAACGCAAAAACATAACAGAAGATTTAAAGAAAATCGATTTTCTTATTATTTAAAAATGCCAAGAAGACAATAATAAATATTCTATTACAGGTAGTCCACTTCATCTACAATATGGTTGAATATTAAAACAAATATGTGGTATGATTGCCAATGAGACAACGCTCCACTAGACACAAAATGACACAGAAATTTTAAAACAACTATAAGTCACCGTACGGCCTTCATCAAAAAGCTGTAAAAAGTATGGTAAAACTACCGATAACCTTATCAATTTCAAGGAGACTTACAAAATTTAGTAAAAAATATATGTCATATTTCTGACTTGCTACAGACATATTCCGAAGAAAATGGCGGTTTAAACCTGGTTTTGCAGCTAGTTAAAATTTCTCGCTTGTTTGACAGTTGTAGTTTTGGAAGAAAAACATGGACATGGATAAACGATTCATGTGCCAAAACTTCGGATCTTATTCTTATTTTAATCAGAGTAACTTTTTGCAAAGTCAGATTTATGTGAACATACATCACAAATAAACATACACACACACAACTAAATCTATTTTTGACGATAGCATTAAAGGTGTTGTAGTTGATAGTATACACCGGTTATATTTTTCACTTTCTTGTCAAAGTACACATTACTGTGTTTGTCCTGAAGGCTTCGGCCTAACTCAATAGCAATTTTTCAAATAAATTACTATTTTGCAGTCTGAATTGATTTCCCATAAACTGATTAACTTGTAAAATATTTTAATAAACTGCTTCAGTGAAAAATTGCTAGTTTCAAGTGAGTGCAATGAAATATGAATATCTGCAGGTAGTCCATGACACGGTTAAACTTTATGTTCTTCTCGTATATGTTATGATGTTATGTATGATACTAAACACCTAACGGGAAGGATTGTGCCTGATGTTCATATGATGAAATTGTAACCTTCCAATCAGTTTATTTGAAGTCTGGAGCTGGCATGTCAGTTAAATGCTATTGGTCTGTTGTTATTTATGTATTATTGTCATTTTGTTTATTTTCTTTGGTTAAATCTTCTGACATCAGACTCGGACTTTTTCTCTTGAACTGAAATTTAAATGTACGTACTGTTATGCGTTTACTTTTCTACATTGGCTGGAGGTATAAGGGGAGGGTTGAGATCTCATAAACATGTTTAACCCCGCCGCATTTTTGCGCCTGTCCCAAGTCAGGAGCCTCTGGCATTTGTTAGTCTTGTATTATTTCAATTTTAGTTTTTATTGTACAATTTGGAAATTAGTATGGCGTTCATTATCACTGAACTTATTTATATTTGTTTATGGGCCAGCTGAAGGACGCCTCCGGGTGCGGAAATTTCTCGCTACATTGAAGACCTGTTGGTGACCTTCTGCTGTTGTTTTTTCTATGGTCGAGTTGTTATCTCTTTGACACATTCCCCATTTCCATTCTCAATTTTATCTTTGTTAGTTTATGTATCATTGTCATTTTGCTTAGTTTCTTCTGTTACTTATACTTACATCGGATATTAAACTTTTAAACTAAGTTTTACACTGCGTTTTGCTGTGTGTTACTTTATTCTACTTTGGCAAGAGGTAAAGGGGAGGGTTGCTATCTCACAAAACAAGTTTAACTCCTTTGCATTTTTACGCCTGTCTCTTGTCAATAGCATCATGCCTTTGTAAGTATTGTATGTTTTGAATTATAGTATATTTATATTGTTAGGAGTTTGTATGACGTTCATTTTCACTTAACTTTAACATATTTTCATTTAGGGGCCATCTGAGGCCCACCTCCAGTTGTAGAATTTTCCCGCTGTATTGGTGGACTTTGGCTGTTTCTGTTCTATGGTTGGGGTGTTGTTTCTTTGACAATCATATAGTTTTTACCTTATTTTTATTCCAAATTTGAGTTCTTCTGTGAGGGGGGCAAGGGGTTTAACAGTTATGCTGTTATGGGGCAATTTAATTCTTTGTTATCTGTTATTTTGAAAATACATTTGCTGTTAGCTGTTATTGTCTTATTCTTTGTTAGCTGTTATTGGACTTTTAGATTTTTTGTTATCTGTTATTGTGATAATGTATTTGCTCTTAACTGTTATTGAAATTTGGAATGTTAGCATTTTTTTTGGACAGTCAATATTCGGTATAAATTGAAGATCATTGGACATAGGGGTCTACCACTACTAATATGTTTGTCCAGTATTTAGAGAAGGATTCCATTAACATATACACATCACAGAAGTGAAGTCCAGGACAATTCAATTATTATATCTTATGATTATCCTTTGTAATAAATTCCATTTTTTTTATGAATGTGTATTTAGAAATATCTTAATTTTTTGTATGAGAATAATGTTCCTTGTTTCCCGTACGAGCATATTAAATTAAAACAATTCTTAATATGACAAAAAGGAAAACATATGGCCAGGAAAATCTGACAAGGATCTCAATTAAGGACTAGGTCCTAACAACCACTTAACCTTTAATATAATACGGTACATAGACTCAGCTCTGTGATTCTTTTCAAAGCAGACCCAAATGCATTGTACAATGAAAATTCCAACCATGTACTTGGGTCCGACGCTGCACATAACTCATTACAAACAAAGATTTATTTCGTTTCAAGCCATAGTTTCCCTACTACACTATGTATTCTACTTACCAGTGCACTTGGTACAATTAAAAACCTTAGCTGATAAAAAAAATGTTCAAATAAGGCCTTTGGAAAGAGTGGAATAAATTGCTTTTAGAGTGTCAAAATTCGTTCGAAGTACTTAATAAGTGCTGGCTTATGATTGGTGCTTTTGGTTTTTCTATCCTATATACCAATTTGCCTCATAGTCTTTTTATGAAAAAATCACACACCTCATTAAATGGTCATTTAGAAAAAGTCAGAATATTCAAACTCTTTTAGGTCTATTAGCAACAAAGGGAGCTTCAGTCAATATATATAAACAAACCAACGTTTCATGAGAACTGCTGAAAGCATTTTTGGGTTATTTTTGAAAACTAGAAAATACCAGCTTTTTCTAATGAATAATATCCCTTAACTCAATAACATAAAATCGAAAATTAATACAAATCGAAAGGGAGTTTACAACAATAGATATAAACATTTCAGCAAAGTTTCATGAGAACTGCTGAAAACATTTTTGTGTTAATGTCTGAAAACTGGAAAAATCACCCCTTTTTAATTAATAAAACCCGTCAACTCGGAAACGTAAAATATAAAATTTATAAAAATTGAAAGTGACCTCATGTTAATAGATATAAACAATTCACCTAAATTCCTGGCTTTGTGAAAGCGTTTTTGAGATATTATCAGAAAACTGAAAAAAACACCAATTTTATTGAATAAAAACCCATTACCCAGAAACTTAAAATCTAAAATTTATAAAAAAAAAATAAAAAAAAGGGAGCTCACGTCAATAGATATAACTTGAAAATTTCCCAAAGTTTAATGCAATTTGGTTAAAAAGTTTTTGAGTTATTGTCCGACATGTTGACAACAGACGGACAACAGTATGTACCATAATACGTTCCGTAAACGAGCATATAGAAGACCTTTTTGTTCAATAAACTGAATGTGACTTTTTCCCTTTGTAATACTGGTTATTTCAAGCATTTCTGTCAAGTTTTGTCATAATCAGTTCAATAGTTTGAGAAAAATCTAGTATAATGAAAGACGACATCTACAGCGATTCGAGCAAAATTTCTTCGACAAATCCAAACCAAGCCGCATCAAGTTAGAATAGAGTGTGGACCAATAAATGATCAAATATCTATATTATCTGCCTACAAACAGTTGAAAATGATACACAAGATGAGTTTTGGAAGATAAAATACCACTAATAAACCTCTTTGTCTCTTCTTTATAAGGTATCTTGGGGTCAATTTATACCTCACATTTCCTGAAAATTTCAACTTTTCAGGCCAATAAATAAAAATATTGGGGTAACTTTCACTCATTTATGGTAGAAATGTTATAAGAAATGAGTAATTGAAGCATTTTAGCAGAATGAACAATCTATATAAAAGTTTACTGTCTCCAAGGAGGTTTCAATAAGTCCTTACGTAAAAATTAAATTTACGCTGCGTTCCAAAGAGCGACATAAAAGACTTCTCTTTTAAAGAATACCTTGTCGTTACAACATTAAAATTAATTTCATCTACTTATAACTATATATTTATTTAAGTATTACCTAGGAAAATGTTATATCATAGCAAAATATAAGAAATAAGGAGAAAAAGCCCACCCCCTCCAAAAAAAGAAATATATGCTCTTAGTATGGCTCTTTCTGTCAACTGAATATTCATGGTATAGTCCTATTTCAAGACAATTTTCTCATAAAATGTGTTTTGGAGACTCAATACACTCAGAATATTTCATTTTTTGTATTATTTCACTTAAATAGCAAGAAATTTTAACACATGAGATTACTCACAAGGCCATAGGTGCATGTACAGCTTCCCATATTAGGTGTAATACCACCATTGATTTTCCCCTATTAGTCTTTGTTAAATTTGCACTTTTCAAAAAATTGTGAAGAATTTATCTTTGTTTCAAATAAAGAAATACTTGGCATGAGTAAAGTTTTATCCTGTCCAGTTCTATAGAAAAAGTTTCACATAACATTTCATTGCATATAAGAAAATAACCATCATTGGAAGTAAACCAATCAAATTTATCCCCTTATTCTATCTTTGTACAAGGTTTAGTCACCATGTAACCTCAAGATTACAAAATGTTCTATAGATATCACAAATAAAAAATAATGGTGTTTTGAAATACCCTAAACATATGTTTATGACACAGAAATAGTTATACTGCAATAAAATGTAGGATTAATTACCTACAACGGTCAAATTCAAGGGAATATTTTTTTAGACCTACTTTCGTATGCAACCGGATGTGGCGTACCATGATTTGGTGGTATTACACCTATAAAAAATATTATAATATATTGAGTAGTAATTTAAACACATTCTAAAAATTGAATTAATACTAAAACATATTCATAGAAAATGGAATGCAATTACAAAGGAGTATTGTGTCTTTTTATGTCGGGATGTATGAGTACCCGGCCACGTCCACTTGTATTGTTTGTCTATCTGATGAGTTAAGCCTTTTTCAACTGATTTTTATAGTTCTTATGTTGTACTGTGATACCACTGTCACAGGTTAGGGGAGGGTTGGGATCCCGCTAACATGTTTAACCCCGCCTCATTATTTATGTATGTGCCTGTCCCAAGTCAGGAGCCTGTAATTCAGTGGTTTTCGTTTGTTTATGTGTTACATATTTGTTTTTCGTTCATTTTTTTTACATTAATAAGGCCTTTAGTTTTCTCGTTTGAATTGTTTTACATTGTCTTATCGGGGCCGTTTATAGCTGAGGCTATGCGGTATGAGCTTTGCTCATTGTTGAAGGCCGTACGGTGACCTATAGTTGTTAATGTTTGTGTCATTTTGGTCTTTTGTGGATAGTTGTCACATTGGCAATCATACCACATCTTCTTTATTTATTTTTTATATAATATCCGTAATAAGAAATACTGATTTGTCAAAGACATTATTTTAATATTTCATTTACTGTTATCTGTTTTTGTCCATTTTAAATTCCTTGTTATCTGTTATGGGCCAAATCAATTTGCTGATTGCTGTTATTGGGACCCCACCTTGCCTCCCTCCCTCCTATTCTGTGTGCCGATTTAAATTATCTATAAATACGACATGGACGAATTAATCATTGCTCGATCCTTCTGCATGTACATCAACCAGCATTGTAAAAAATCCACTTCATATTTTTAATTGTAATCTGGATTATTATTATAAATAGTTAGTTTATTTTGTCAACATGCCAATTTATCTGAACATCACTATCCTTTTGCTGATATGGTCTAAATATATGTGTATCATTTAAATAAAAACTTTCAAATTCTCAAAATAGTCACAGGAGACTGGAAGGTAGGATCATTAATGGATAATAATTCGTGTTGCTTAGTTTTTATGTCGTGTCTTTTTATTATTATATAGATATAGGAAGATGTGGTGTGAGTGCCAATGAGACAACTCCCCATCTAAATAACAATTTATAAAAGTAAACCTTTTTCATTTTCAGCCATTGTGTTGTCAGTTTATTTTTTATCTATCAGTTTGACTGTCCCTCGTTTATCTTTCGCCCCTCATCCTTAATAACATGTGTAAAAATTGACTAAAATCTAGATAAAGGAACCAAAGGCGCAATTTTTGTCTTTTGAAAGGGGAAAGTATAGTTTGTAATTTATTCTCAAACATATCTCAGACCGTTGTTACTACGAGTGAACTCAACTCTTTCAAAACTTAAATCATCGGTGTTTTAGAAATTTGGCACCAACGATGTTTTATTTGGAACATTTAAAAATCGTATTATTTCAAATAAGCGACTTATATATGTTATATCCTCAGGGAATTTGTGAAATCATGGATATTGTAAAATATCTGAAATTTTAGGGAATTTGCAAAGTCACTTAACTGATCAGTGATTTTATAAAATTCCTGATTTTTACTAGTGATTTTACAGATTCACTGACTAAATTTAGGGAATTTGTAAAATAGAATCATTCATTTTTGTTTAAAATTTCTGTGAAAAAAGCCTACAACAGTAACACTTAATAAGTTTGAGGTTAATCTAGCCTTTATTTTAATATTACGTGAGCAGTGTTCATGCACTATACAACTGACATAGTTAAGAACAATGGCTCGTGCACAGATGTTTTTAAATCAAGAGCAAACATACACACAAAAGTTGTCAATGAGCCACAGAAAGAAGACAAACAAGCTCTTATCCCTACCTTGTTTGAAAGAAAGTTACTGTTTATTATAGTTTTTTTCTGTAATTACTGTAAAAAATAGATACCAATAATATCAAATTTTAAAAGCAAATATAGAAACGAAACACTAAGTTTAATTGCAGTCATAAGATATGACACATGTGTTAGGTATAAGAAGAGTGGGTCAGGGTATGTGATCCAGTGGCAAATATCACATGCATATCAGAGCAAGCGCATCTTATTGGTGCATGAAAATTGATATATAAAAGCAAATATGTGGTGTGTTATTAATTTGTGGCCTACAGAAAATATAGGTAAGAATACTTTGTTTTGTACTTGCATGTTTATGAATAGTTTCTAACTAGGCAAAAATAAAAAAAAGTTTTACTTACTCAGGTTATATATCAGATACATGTATTATATCACAAAGTTTCTAAACTTTCTCAACTCTTTTGATCCAAATGAAGTATCTTTTTGTTGAATGTAGGTATGAAGTTCTTCAATAGTGAGATTTGAAGAAAAATAAAATCGTTAAAAACGGTTTTCATCAGATGAAGATGTTTTAAAAAGATTATGTATGTTTTGAAGAAATGCACAACATATTTCAGAAAGGTCACATATCAATAGGTCATGGTGGTAGGGACAAAATGGTATTAAAAGTACGCAAATAGAAAGTGTGCAAATGTTTCATACAAAGCTTTAGAATTTTACAAGGAAATTTGAGAGGAATGACAACTAAAAAAACGTAGAGCTGCTACAGTAAAGGTGTTGTCGTTACGTCTATATTAAGCAAAAGAGTTCAATTTTTCTCAAAATCCCTAGCTCTATTTTCAGTGATTTAGTAAAATCCCTAACAATTTCAGGAATTTAACAAAAGCACTGAAACTGTTAGTGATTTTACAATATCCCTGATTTTACAAATTCCATGAAATATATATACATCAAAATCTGTTGATTTTTAGGTCGACATTTCCTCTGAAGATCACAGTAGCATGTTGTATACTATATTCTGTCATTTTTCTCAAATTTTCTAATTTCAATTATCAATGAGATAGTGTACAATGTCATATATATATGTGTTATGAAATGATTATATTTTGTATTTGAAAAGACCTTGTAAGTTAAACACATATATTTTATACGTTGTTTTCTTTATTTAGCTGACCATAAACTTGTTGTTTTTAACTATGAACTAAACACATTTATTCTAAAAACAGTTGTTGGCATGACACGGGTTATGTTTTTCTCATATATGTTATGATGGTATGATACTAAACCCCTAACGGGAAGGATTGTGCCTGATGTTCATATGATGAAATCATAATCTTTCAGTCAGTTTAATTGAAGTGTGGAGCTGGCATGTCAGTTAACTGCTAGTAGTCTGTTGTTATTTATGTATTATTTTCATTTTGTTTATTTTCTTTGGTTACATCTTCTGACATCAGACTCGGACTTCTCTGGAACTGAATTTTAATGTGCGTATTGTTATCCGTTTACTTTTATACATTGGTTAGAGGTATAGGGGGAGGGTTGAGATCTCACAAACATGTTTAACCCCGCCGCATTTTTGCGCCTGTCCCAAGTCAGGAGCCCCTTGCCTTTGTCAGTCTTGTATTATTTTAATTTTAGTTTCTTGTGTACTATTTGCAGATTAGGATGGCGTTCATTATCACTGAACTAGTATATATTTGTTTATGCGGCCAGCTTAAGCACGCCTCCGGGTGCGGGAATTCCTCGCTACATTGAAGACCTGTTGGTGACCTTCTGTTGTTGTTTTTTTATTTGGTCGGGTTGTTGTCTCTTTGACACATTCCCCATTTCCATTCTCAATTTTATTATTCTTTTATATATGTGTGACATTTGGGTCTTTCTTCCATGTTTCCCTAACGTAAATGAAGATATATATTTAAACATCGTTACACTACTGCTGCTCTTACTTTTTGATTGATTGATTCATTGGGTGTTGTTTGTGTCACATACAGTAAAAAAAACCACTGAAATTAAATACATATTCGCTATCTCCTAATGTTCATGCATTAAATTCTTTCATAGATACATATGTTTGATTAGTAAATTCGGATGAGCTCATTGGACCTTTATTCAAACTTATTAGTAAAGGTTATCTTATCAAAGTTGTAATTTATTTAGATGGTTGAACATAGCTATTAATAGTTGACTTTGGCCCAAATATCGAATTTGTCATCAGCATATTAAATCATATCTAAATTTGTATTTTTTCATAATAACTTTTTTTTATGTATAAATAAACATCCACGTTCTTTCTATATAGAGATTAATCTATCTGAGTATTACATAATTCTTATTATTGAAAACTTAGCTACTGACTTTCCTTCAATGCCTGTCGATACTTTTACTTTTTGGCATTGCACAAGTCATGTTTTTTTTTACTGTCCATAACGTTAACATACTAAATTCCGTGCATGTACTTTTATTTAGTTTTGTCACAGATCCATGATTTATTATTAATAATTGTTTTTGGCTTATAACTAATTTTCATTAACTGCAAGTACCATCAAATCGTACTTTCTTGATGATTTTACCTTTTCTTGTACTATGAACAACATAATAATGTGTTTTGTAAAACATATTTCCGTATTCCATTACTGCATCCCTTAAAGTAATTTCATTTACATGTGAATATTTTTTTTATTTGGCGGCATTTTGTCTAATGTTATGATTGACTTATTTATATTGTTTAAGATCTTATTATATTAATTTTGAATTTACATTGCGTCATAGATCAAATGTATAAGTGTATGTTAACTTGTTTGTGTTAATATGTCTTTTAATTGGGTAAAGTCGTTTCAGTTGATATTTTTATAGTGTGTCTTTTTATTTTGAATTGTTGCACTAAGTATGAAGGTTGGTAAACATTTGTTTACACCGGTCCTTAGTCAAGAATCTTATGTTTATTAGTTATTAAGTCAATTCGAATTCAACATTGTCATTTTAATCTGAACAGCTCTTTTAAAAACTGGGCAGTAAAGTAATTTTCAGACTGTCAGCTAACTTCCAAGCTTATCCACTGTGTTCAATTCAGTACCGTTGAATTCGCTGAAAGTCATTTGAGATCGGGTCAATAGTTCTTATTTACCAGTGCATAAAAAAATCACACTGAATTGTCAGAAACGTTACAAAACAGTTCTGAATTGACCGCGTTAGAATTATTAAAGAATAACCATAGTATCAGTTTAAAATAAAATAAAAAGTTGGAACAAACCAAGGCTAGCACAAGGGAAATATAAAGTGCAGCTGCAGTAGTTCAGTACATCAGTACTTTAGCTTTCAAATTATATAAGGTAAACAAAAGGATACATTCGTTAAACAATCTAACATTTGCAAATTTGTCATATTGCATAGATATAAATATAACTAATCGAACGATTCATACTGGTAATAGATAATGATTTAATAACACATAAAATTGTCCTCAATGTTGGAAGATGAAAAGTTATACCTTGAGTTCATGTTCAAGTTGACATGTATATATTTGTACACATATGCAATTCACTGTTATCAAATAAACAAAATGCTGAGTAATAAAAAGGACGATAGCGGAAGATACAGAGCAGACATTTAACGTATTAGATTTTTCACTGTATGCGCAAAGTCTAGACCCTGTCACAGCTTTCTGGATACCACGAAAGAACGCCGAATGGATAACTTTTTTCAATCCATTAATTTGAAATCGTCATTTATTCGTTTTACATCCGGTACGTATCCGTTTTTATCCGTGCCCGTTATACATCCGTTGGAGTTCTGGAAGATAAATTTACCAACGGGCTTCTACCGCACGTATAACTGATAAAACGGATGTTTAATAAATGAGAAACGGACTTCTACCGGACGTATTAAAAGAGGGACGAAAGATACCAAAGGGACAGTCAAACTCATAAATCTAAAACAAACTGACAACGCCATGGCTAAAAATGAAAAAGACAAACAGAAAAACAATAGTACACATGACACAATATAGAAAACTAAAGAATAAACAACACAAACCCCACCAAAAACTAGGGGTGATCTCAGGTGCTCCGGAAGGGTAAGCAGATCCTGCTCTACATGCGGCACCCGTCGTGTTGCTTATGTGATTACAAATCCGGTAAATAGTCTAATTCGGTAGGTCAAATTCATGATCATGAAAGGGAAGGGGATTGTAGTTACGACGCAAGGAACATATCCGATATCATTTGTGAAACGGTTATTCCGTACCGGTCAACCTACTCGTAATGGCGTCCGTAAAATTTACGAAGGGATGATTTCAACTTTACCATTTGGAACTCTTGGTTTAATAGCTTCCTTGTGAGCAGTAACCCTCTATCAAGAAAATCATGATAGGAAATGCAAGCACGGGAATATCGTATCAATTGGGAGATGTATACCCTGTATGCAGGTGCTGCTGGAATGTTGCTACTTAGAAATGGAAAGTTCACAATTGGAAAGCTGAAATCATCTCTTTTGTCGTAAAGTTTTGTCTTCAACCGACCCTCATTGTCAATTTCTAGATGTAAGTCAAGATATGAAGCCGACTTAAATGTATCGTTAGTATCCTTTATCTCCAATTCGATGGGATAGATGCGATCCACATAGTCACCAAATTTTGAATTGTTTAGTGAAAGAACGTCATCTATATAGCGGAAAGTAGAGTTAAAGGATATTGCTAACTTCTTATCTTTCTTCCTAAGAAGTTCCTGCATGAAGTCAGACTCATTATAATAAAGAAACAAGTCAGCAAGTAGAGGGGCACAGTTTGTTCCCATTGGGATGCCGACAGTCTTTTGAAAAAAACACGTCCTCCGAACGTAACAAATATGTTGTCAATCCAGAAATCAAGCATCTTGATAATATCGGTTTCAGAGAATTTTTTGTTTGAATCAGAGTGATTCTTTACAAAGTAGGATTTATCCCTCCCTAAGACGAGATACTTGTATCTACGTTGGCCATTCTTTTGTATGAAGCAAAGTAATACCAACTCTTTTAATTTGTCTTTTAGTTTGGAATGTGGAATACTTGTGTAAAGAGTAGAAAAGTCAAATGTTTTAGTACTGTTACAAGATGAAAGAGAGTTAGATTGTATGTACTCTAAAAGATCTTTGGAATTTTTAAGTAACCACATCTGATTCACGCCACCTCTAGAATAGGCAGTTTCACAATAACTTTGAAGCCCGTTTTTGATTGCTGATAAAATAGATGTTAATAATTTAGAAAGGGGTTTCATGGAGCACTTGGAAGACCCAGCAATATACCGTTGTTTGTAAGGACACTTATGTAGTTTACGTATCCAATACAGTGATGGAAGATTCAGTTCTTCATCTTTGGTTGAAATACCAAAGGAACAAAGGACAGACCTATGATTATCCAGGATTTCCTCTTTGGTAAGTGTCGTGAGGGTATATGTTGAGTTTCCAAGTGAATTGTCTATACCTAATTCGTTAATCAAGCAATTAATGTAATGACTTTTACAGACAAAAACGATGTTATTTGGGGCTTTGTCTGCGGGGACAACAACATATTTATCATGGAGGTCGGATAGGTGTTAGCAACATTTGGGTCTTTGAAGATTGACATAGCATGGGCATTAATGGACCCATTCAGTTTCTTAATCCTGATTTGTATTAACGACATCAATGCCTTAATCCATTCGGATAAAGTGTCTACGTCTTCCTTCTCGCGCTCAGCCCATTGTCTGGCATAATCCTCGACTGAATCCATCAAAATTTTAAAGTTGTATTTCCAATTGATGGATTTAGGCTCACGATATTTCGGACCTTTACAGATACAACGTATGATTTAAGGATTTGTAACGGATAAATGCAAATTGAAAATTTCGCGTCAGAAATTCAAATTATTGGTACGTCAGATTTTTTAAGGTTCATGAATTCTTATTATTCATAATCGATCTTAGTAAGGTGTTTCATCCAGAATTACCTTTTAATTGTAGCCAACCAACAAAAGACAAACATTAATAGTAAAATTTAACAAAACTTTTTCTACAAAAGTTTAAAAAAGTTTTACAACAATATTACAGTCAACTTAACTGTCAAAATATGAGTCTTATCGTTTATCTTTATCTGTATCCGGCAATCTTCTCGTCATCCAATCAGAATATCACGTCCACTACTAAGATCACAATCTAGTATGATGTAGTTTGTAGAATAGAGTGTCAAACCAAATGTTGTGAATACTTATATCTATCGATGTCTAAATCTGAAAGTTTTGCTTTAGTGTCTATATATATATAGTTGTCACGGAAATCTCTAGAACACTGTAGAAAGTCAACGGAATGCCCTGGAAACCTAGAACGGAGGATTCTAAAAATTTGGAGAAGTTTGAATAACTCATCTTTTATTAGGATAATTTTGGAATTATTATGTAAGTTAAATACTAGAAAGTTTCAATCATTCCATCAGTATCTATGATTGTTTCAGTGATTTCTCAACTGCACAGTTCTAAGATTATTCTGTAAACTACTATCAGGCCACTCAGGAGCAATTAGGCCAACATAAAGAAATATGATAATTACACTATCATAACAAAGGGCAGGTCATCACATTCAAGAAGCTCTTATTCAGACCAGACACAGCTCTTTGTCGGCATTTTGAAGAACAAATCAAAACCAGTTACACTGCAACATTTTGAAAATTTAAGCTATTTACATGTATTATTATTGTCGCCTTTTTTTCGTATATCTTGTTCATCCGTTTTATCCAGTACGCTTCTTTTAGGTGTCCGTTTTATGCGGTACTCGTCAGTTGGATGTACGTTCGACATCCGTTCTGTCCGGAACTTTTCCATTTCTCGTCCATTGCATATCCGGTATGTGTCCGTTATGCATCTGTTACACGTCCGTTTTATTCAGTCAGTTCATCAACGGACTCCCAACGGATACCAAGTTTGTCAACGGACAAATTTTATTTTCATCCATTAGGCGTCCGTTCGTGCTATTCAATGAGGTGTGACCGAGGCTTAACGGACCTCCAACGGATGTATAAAGGACAAGCAATGGATACAGAACGAAAATGAAACGAAAAAATACCGTTAAAAACGGACACCTACCGGACGTCAAACGGAAACTTTATCCGTTGAACATGCTCAAAGTTTCCCACCGTAAGAACGAACGTCGACGGATAAAACAGACATTGAACGGACATTAAACGGAAATAAACGGACGTCGACGGATGAAACAGACATTGAACGGACATTAAACGGATATAAACGGACGTCGACGGATAAAACAGACATTGAACGGACATTAAACGGATATAAACGGACGTCGACGGATCAGAACTGACGTCTAACGGAAATGAACTGATTTAGAAAAAAAATTATCCCGTCGGCGACCGTTCGAGCTATCAGGTGAGATGTGACCGGGGCTAAATTCATTCGTTGCAGGTCCGGTAGACCAATTCACCGGCGTATAGTACTTCTACCGGACATATAACGGATAAAACACATATGAAACGAAAATGAACGAAAGGATAGCGGACAAAACAGATACGTACCGAATGTAAAATTGGTATTGTTGACCTTGGTGGCTGCTGAATTGTTTTTTCTATCCTCGTTTCTTCTAAAGGACAGAGTAGAGTAGGTTGGTTCCCTACGTAAAACATTCAGTATGCCTTCGGTATATACAAATATTATAGTATTGTCAAGAATTTCAATAACGGCCGGGAAACAGGCTAGAGTAGAGGATGTCTTCTAGCAGGTTTTCAGTGACTTCATATTATGTATACGTGGACCTGGTGAGCTTTTTCATAACTTGGCGTGTGTGGTCCGTCGAAGTTTACAAAATGAATTACTCTGAAACCACTGGGCCAAATTTATCCAAACTATATCAAAATCATTTTTATTGTATATTGTTTAGATAATGTGTCGGATGACCCCGCCCGACTTCCACGGTGGCCGACATGGCTAAAAAAAGAAAAAAAATTTTGTCTATCATTTTGAAAAACGGTTATCGATAGATAAAAATCTGACGAAGCAAAAACTTTCAAAATAATGAGCCCTTCTTATTGTTCATATACTGGTATGTTACATTCGCGAACGACTTCTTTTATGAGTTGCTCTTAATTGATAATTTTGTGAAATAATAAGGATTTTCTACCGCAGGAATAGAAAACATTAGCTGTATTAGGCAAAATATTTTGAAATTTTGATCCTGAATGCTCTTCAACTTCGTATTTTATTTGGCCTTTTAAACTTTTAACTGTGTTGAATAACCACATAGTTCAAGGTGATTGAAAGAGGCTCTAAAGAGCCTCTAGTTATTGACGCCCATAACATTCCGCTTATCTTTATCGTCCGTTTTATCCGGTACTCTTCCGTTTGTTGTCTGTTTTATGCGGTACTCGTCCGTTTGATGTACGTTCGACATCCGTTGTATCCTGTGCTCGTTAGCCATTCAATACGTGTCCGTTTCATTTTGTCAGTATACTAACAGACTCCTATCGGATAAACAGTTTTTCAACGGAAATTTGAATAACATTCCTTCGGCGTCCGAGAAAAATTTAAATTAATGACGACATTGTTATGAACAGCTTAAAATCGCAGCTGTGTTAGTGGGCCTTTTAAAGACAATTGACTGAATATCACATGCAGTTTTCCTTATTATTATTATATCCTTACGATATTCCTGTGCTTGTACTTCCTATCATGATTTTCTTGTTATGTTCTATTAAATCAAGAATTACAAATGGTGAAGTTGAACTCATCTCTTTGTAAATTTTACGGACGCATTCACGAGTTGGTTGACCGTTATGGAATAACCGTTTCACAAATGATATCGGATATTTTCATCACTACGTCACTACGATCCCTTTCCCTTTATTTTGCCTTTTTACATTTTGTGGATTCGAGCGTCATTGATGATTTGTAGACAAAACTACTGGCGTATACTAAAAGTCCTGGTATCTATGATGAGTTTATCATAAATGTGACCTACCAAATTAGACTATTTACCGGATTGGTTATATCATAAGCAACACAACGGGTGCCACATGTGGAGCAGAATCTGCTTACCCTGTCGGAGCACCTGAGATCACCCCTAGTTTTCGGGGGGTTCGTGAGGTTTATTCTTTAGTTTTTAATGTTGTGTCATGTGAACTATTGTTTGTCCGTTTCTCTTTTTCATTTTTAGCCATTGCGTTGTCAGTTTATTTTCGATTTATGAGTTTGACTGTCCCTTTATTATCTTTCGTCCCTCTTTATAATTATAATTATAAACATATTAATGATAACTCAAATCAACACAGAAGTGCTGACTACTGGAAGCTTATACCTTTTAAACCTAAATGAAGTTGCCGTTGTTGTATATGACATTGCATTGTATAAATTACTTTGAATTAAATATACAATTTTGTTGTTTCAGACATAACAACACAACTTCTTTCAGTAGTCATTGATGATTGAAGATGGGAAATAATGAATCAACTTCAAAAAAGAACTTTGAAGCAAGTGAAACCCGGTAAGTAGTGATTACAACATTTGTACAATGTATTGAACGTGAAGTAACTCCATCTTCGCAAGTCTTCTTGTACTTGTGTATTTGGACCGTAAAGCTGTATTCACCATTCACGCATAATCTATATTGCTTATCTTAAACAGAATGACATAAATAATAGTAGTGTTCTTTTTTCCATATTTTTAACCACTAATCCTAATTCACCAAAGGTATTAGAAAAATAGTATTTATGTCAGAAGAGTGTAGAATTTTGACGTTTAAGTGACATGAGTGTGCGCGAGAACTTGTTAATTTTGCATTTTCGAGATACTGTTTAACGTATGGTGTCGTATTAGTGCATTTAGACGTCATGTACACAGTGTATTCTCTACAAAAAAGTAAAATCACAAAAATACTGAACTTAGAGGAAAATCAATTCGGAAAGTCCATAATCACGTGGCTAAATCAAATGACAAAACACATTAAAAAGAAATGGACAAGAACTGTCATATTCCTGACTTGGTACAAGCATTTTCAAATATAGAAAATGGTGGATTAAACCTGGTTTTATAGCGCTAATACTTTCACTTTGATGATAGTCTCATCAAATTCCGTTATATTTACAATGATGCGTTAACTAAACAGTCACAATAAATAAAATAGTCAAAATATGGGTACAGCAGTCATCGTCGTGTAACAATTTTAAAAGGAAAAATTTACGAACAGAGTCATGTTATAAGAACCAAAGAAATACAAAAAGTCGCATATACAAAACACACCAGCAAAAAATGAAAGACAATACAAACACATTGACGGGATGTATAAGTACCGAGCCACGGTAAATGGCTATCACTTAAAACAATCCAACAGTAAAGGTGATATTAATAATAGAACAAAGACAAATAAAAGAACAATAATACACTTTGTTAGATAATAATAAAAAACATCAGTACGCAGAATCTATACTTCAAGACCATCATGTATTATTTGTGAAGTTGATACGGAATATTTACAAGGTCATGGTTCCTTCCGATGAACTTTTTTAGAATAAGGACAATACGTTTTTTGACATACACCTGGTTCATCGACTTTCTATTTAGACACTGATGACGTTTTACAAAGTTTGAGAAGGAGTTGCAAGATTTGAATATCGAATTATTTGGAAAATATATATCTCATATGCAGGTGGAGTTGGTATATTGGTTACAATAGATATGTACACATCACATAAGATAACGGAGTTTACTCGGTCAATAAGAGGGCTAGAAAGTTACAACACAAAAACACCTAAACTATTACAACAATCTTTAAACATAAGTTTTTTTTTCTTTTGTCTTTTTTATGCTACTCTTTTAGAAGCTTCAAGAATCGACGTAACGAAAGTATTGTAGAATCGTTTAGTCATTCATCTCCATTTTCTTCTGTGCCCGTATGATACCGTATATTGAATTTTTATACAGAGAGGTCGGTAGTATTTGTGCAATACAATGTAACGTGAACAAGCTGAGCTGGCAACGATTTATGAGCTTGCATTGAAATGAAACTTTCCCCTTGTTTATTAGAATTACGATTCGATTTAACGGTTTTGACACTGTTAGAGTTAATCAACAGTTAACACATCATCGAATGAAGCAATTACATATAACTGCCATCGTCTATCACACTGTCCTTGACGGTCTCCTCTACTGTCAAATTTAAGAAATTTCTCGGTCGGTCTGGAATCTGGCGAGTGCTTTTCCAATTTAAATGAAAACGTTCTGGTTGTGTTTTGTGCTGTTCCTCGTTCGTTCTCTTTCAAAGCATATTATAGCTATAAGTCAGTTATTAATCCATTTTTACTATCTGATTAGTATCTGAGAGCATTTCCTGGGGTTTAAGTATTCTTTCCTGGAATCCCTTTTAGACGTGAATCCTATAACTTGTTAATGTTCTTCAACAACTGGTCGTGCGTAGATTTTATGGCATTCTGACTGAATAATTTGCTGCAAATTAGGGTCCATTGGTTTACTTTGTCAAAACAACGCTGCCCCTCATTGAACAGTTCATCATCGGCCTACCGAAAATTCACGTTTACATATAGAGAATACCACATGTTTCTGCTATATTGATCGAAACGCGGGAAAATATAATGGTCTTTCCATATATAAATCTTACCTTGTTCCTACCTTAACTGGTTGACATGACTCTTTAAAACGACATTAAAATGCTGTTTATCATCGATTTGTACTTTTTTAATAAGTATTACATGTATTAATGCGTATTATTCTTCTGTTCTTAGTCAGGTGACTTAATACTAGACTGAACATAGGTCCGTTATGATGCCGGTCTCTGATGTTAAAGATCCGTGTTGGATCCAAACTGCATTCAAGTTATCATTTCTATTGTTATTTTCCCAATGAATGAAAATATATATTTGTAACACAATGTCATAACAGTTTGGCTAGTTTGACGGTATCCTTCATATATCGCATCTGTTCTTTTTTTATAGTATTTTTGTTAATATTTTCAGGCTAAAAAAACTAGAGGAATCATATAAAGCCCTTGATTCTAACCAGCAATCAAATATGGAGACGTAGGTATTATGTATCAATAGAAATCACTATATTCAAGAAATGTACTTGCATTTAATATTAAAAATAAAATGCAACAGTTTTATTTATATTTTTGTTTTCATCATGTTGATAACGTTTACATAATGATCTAATAAATAACTATATGAAGTGTTTCAAACCGCCACATTTGTATGTGCTTTTCTTAGGTCATAAGCCTTGACTTTATAGTGGTTGTCGTTGAAAATTATCTAGAAGATTTGATTTCGTTTATGTTTGTATATAAATCAGATTGTACGTTTTGTCGTTTGAATTATTTTACATTTTATCATTTGGATCCCTTTGGTAGAAAGATATGACATAAAATTGGTAATGGAAATTAGGAATGTGTCAAAGAGACAGCAACCCGATCAAAGAGCAGACAACAACAGTATGCCACCAATGGAGCTTCAATGCATCCAAACAATCCCACACCCGGAGGTGGTCCTTAGCTGGTCCCTTAGCACAATTTTGTTTTAGTTCAGTGAAAATGGTCGTCGCACTTAACTTCAAAGTATATTAATTAACTTAAATTTTTTTAAAAACATACAAGACTTACAAAGACCAAAGGCATCCTGACTTTAGACAAGAGCAAAAATGCAACGGGATTTAATTTGTTTGTGAGATCTTAACTTTCCCCTATACCTGTATCCAAACACATAGCAAAACGCACAGTAAAACTCAGTTTAAAAGAGGCCAGAGTCCGATGTCAGAAAAGGTATCAAAAGAACTTTAGCAAAATGACAGTAAGAGGCCTGTTTACTGAAATCCAGCCATCTTGTGAAGTCGCTGAGGGATAGTTTTGCATTTGGCCGTCCATATAAGGCCCATAAGTGAACCTCGAATAAAACCGTTTAGTAGGCAACAAAATGATACATTCGTTCGGTTGGTTGATAAAGTCAAGCATTTGTATTTGTTCGGTGTTTTAATTCACCTTGGGTTTCAGTATTTCTGTTGATACGTTTTGCCTTGAAAACAACAAAGTTCGAAAGAATACGCCGAATTCGACTGCGGATCATTTGCCTGTAGATAGATCCCGTAGTGTACATTAGAAGAAAGTTGCATGCCTTTCTTTGGTTTTTCTGCATTGATTTTTGGTACTTAGTTTCCAATTGATCAGTAAGAGGTTTATTTCTTAAATAGAAAAATGCATAACATTTATTATTACCCAAATATTTATTATCGTCATGATTTTTTCTCGTGTTGATTATTACATTTGTACACTTGATCTAATTGAGATGTTAGCTAGTCAGTCTATTCAGTCTAGTCAGCAATGGTGTATTCATTATTTCAGGTAAGCAGTGTTTCGAATAAACTCATCATAATTACCAGGATTAAAATTCCATATTTATGCCAGACGCGCGTTTCATCTACAAAGAACTCAACAGTGCCGCTCGAATAACAAAATGTCCCAAAGAAAATTTAAACTCCACACTTTCTTCATATGCATTTGGTTTATAAACTAATGTTGTTGTTGTTTTTGCATATAATAATATACATGTTCACGTATATTTCCTTTTTTTTAAATTGAATCACTAAAGATACACACAGATTATTAATCCACTTATAAAAATTAGTTGAAAGAATGCAGATAAGTAATGTGAATTTTCATTTTAGGGTGATTTTTTATATTTTCAAATTGGTATTTAAAGGGAAGGTAACTCTGAAACAGTTCATTTTCTGAAGGAATCTACATAGAATTTTCCTATTTTGTATTTTTGCCAGAAAAAAACACGGCAAACCTGTCTTTTCATTAATTTTGATATTCTCAAGCATTTTCTAAAAGCTATCTGTTGGTATTTTCTTTTATTAATCTTATCATTTAGTTCAGCTTCTAATCACATAAAACTGTTTTCTCCTGTATAATCCATAAGAAAATGTGTGATTCTGTCACAACATGTAGCTTTTTTGTTATATTTTTAAACATTAAACAATATATACGTAACCCGTTTTGGAAAAGTATGACCAAATCCTATCATTTCTATTCTAGACTCCCATATCATCTTAAACAGAAAAAAATATGGAAAAATAAAGTCACAAGATCAAACCGCAAAGAATAAATTTGTTGAATTATTTGCTTTTCTTTTGCAGAATGCGTAAGCTAGAAAAAAAGACTGTCGATTCAGAGAGAAGGTTTGTTTTTTTATACAATTAATACCTAATGCATAAAATGCACGACTTGTCGCCTACGACGTCTTCTTATATTTTTATGTTAAAGTCAAAAGAAACCTCAAATCAAAAAAAAATTATGCATATGTTTTTTTATAACTAAATGGATAGTTTTCATTATACAACTTATGTAAATATACTTTTATCTGAGGAAAATTCTTTAATTTGTTCATATTTAGAAGAAATTTATTTATTTTTAATTGATTGCTTCCAGCAAGCAATTCGCCGACATATTTTCCGTATGCATAGTGACCTGAGCGTTACCCTCCTCGTAAAAATCCGGTGGTCGCAATACGCATGGATCTGCCATTAAAATAAACAATTATCTGATTGTTCATGTTAAACACCTGCTCAATAAGCATGCTTTTTGTTATTTGTTTACTATAAGGTGACAATCGTTAAACGTCGGCTTCAAAACGCGGCATTTAATGAGTAGCCATATTTGTTAAATCATAACAGACAGAGAGAAAAAAAACTGACGATTAACCAATATATATGCGTTAAAAATGAGAAATTCGTGCACAGAGGACTAAGTTTATGGTATATACATGCATTGGTTCAAGATTTGGATAAACATTATTTTTCACCACTCACTCGTTTCACATGACTGTAAGTCTAGATTTTTTTATACTTATCTAATTTATAAAATATGCATATCTTATAATGTCAGTAAGACTGGTTATTTCGCATACCATATTTTACCGTTTAATAGGGTCCTGGTTGTTAAACGGCTAAAAAAAATCGCCATACGTAATCACCAGCGCTCAATCGTTGAGTATAATATTCTAACAGGAGTAATAATCAATTGACCATAATATTGAATCATTTTAGGTCCAATAACTCTTTTCAGATGTTATTGTATTTTTCAGATCAAATGAATCTTATCACAATTATGCAAACATTTTACACTAGTTCTTTAATGTATATCTTTAAAGGTGAAAGAGGAAATATTGATACAGGACAAAGTCAAAATTTACCGGGACCTAGTTTTTATTCTTTGTACCAAGAACATCAAATCAACAGACCCTAGGTCTCTATCACTTATGGTTTACCAGTTATGAGTTTGACTGTCACTCTGGTATCTTTTGTCCCTCTTTTGCAAATGCATTTGGGTAAATAACTCTCATATGGAATTTTCGTATTGCTTCACACACTTAAGTTTGTATATGAAATAAAAATCATGAACTTGATATGATTGTGAATACTTTTAAGATACTGAATATCGAGTACCCAATTAACGAAAAATCTCGCAATAAAAAAAATACGCAAAAAACGTGATATATCAAAATTTAATTGTCTCGAGTGAAGAAGTATTGTAGTACACTTGTTGCAATGGTGGAATCAATTTTTTTTTTATTTGAACTTCCTTTCATACTCATGATTTTGTTTAATAACTATACATATTACCCCCCCCCCCCCTCTTATATATCATTTTATTTGCGTCATGTCTTATGATGGTCATTGGATGTGTGATAGTCGCAAGACCATCATAAGTCATGTCGCAAGGTGTCTTAAGTTAACAACAACATTTATGATACATGAACTTTCTAAAATATACCTTGCGACTATCACACATCATATGACCATCATAAGACATGTCTTAGTCATAAGCTACTTTCGAAAACCAGGCTCCTGGCTTCACAAAATGTCTTGAACGTGAAACAAGTTAGAAACCGAACGAAGTTTGTATAATTTTACAGAGTTTATGCAGGTTTAGTATTCGCAATAACGACTGCAAAGATATGCATCCAAAATGAATAGAACTGTGCGATTTGAGGTTGTACGATTCTAAAATGTCATGGTTGACGACGGTTACATATTTACAATAGAATTTGTGTAGATGTGCATCCATAATGAAAACACATGACGGGGTAAAAGCAAATAAAATACCGATTATAACAGGAATAACCTTAATTCTGATGCAACAACGTTTGTAACCTTAATTTTGATTGGATCTTACATGGCATCAATTGACAATTGATGTTATGGGACGTACGCGCAAGCGCAGACGCCATATGACAGATTTTAAACACATGTTTAAACGTTGTTTTCTGTCAGTTTAATTAGAATGGAGATAACAATATTGTATTTTAAGCTCCGACGGCATCAATTTGGGATTTGATGGTCGCGAATACCCGTTTACTGTCTCCGCTAACGCGTCGCCAGTAAACTTAATTTTCGACCATCAAATCCCCAATTGATGCCGTCGGAGCTTAAAATACAATACAGTTATCTCCTAATTGGTATTGGAACGTAATTCAATTACTATGTATTGTATAAAGGAAACGATTCTACCTCCTTTAGGTTTTTTTTTTTAATTTTATGTTTGTTTAGTAATTATATGTCATATCTTTTATTGTCTTGTTAATTTTCATACAGAACACTTTTAATTCATTGCAGGATTGACGATTTAGGCCGTGCGATTGTAGGATTTGGGCAAACCTCGAAAGAAACAAAAACGATGTATGTTATATGTCCTTATTCGTAGTTTATTTATCGGACTCCAAATATTGACACATACAATCAACAATACATGTACATCATTTACTTAAAACGATATCTATAAAAATCCTAACAGTTTTTTAATTTAACATGGATGGTGAATAAAAAGGGTTTTAACGATATGACCCCTAATGTGGAAGAGAAACACATCACTTGAAAATACTACGGAAACGAATTTTTTAGACTTCCTATACAGGAGTGTGCTCCTTACGCAGAAACTGCTCCAACAAAGTTACGAAGGGAAAAGCTAAAATTGACGCTCTGTAAATTTCATGGACACCATCACGAATTGGTTGAGCCATACGATGTGTCTAAACTGACTAAGGACATTTTTTTATCACGTCTTAGATTGGTTTACCATTTACGTTGTCTGGTCTTTTAAGTACTGGACATGATCTATTACTCAATATGACTGTTTTGCTGAGTGTAAATTCGCATTGCTGTAAGACGTGTCATGGTATTATCCAACTGTCATGTATTTAGTTATTTAGTTATGATGTTGTACTTGTAATTCTGATCGGATGTTATAAATGTTAAAACCAGTTCATATATACGATTTTACTTTCAAAGACTGTATGTACACGATTTATTTGTTTTACAGTTTGGCATAGAAGAAATACCGACATAGCTAGAAAATTCAATTGATTATCTAATTACTAACACAATTCTATATTAATATTCTGATAATTTTTATAAAATACATCAAATGGCAAAGTTAAAAAAAACTAATCTTGAATTGTATCAAACGTTTAGAAATTGATCTGCCATGTCTTTTCTTTGACGTTAATGAAGTCGTGCGACAAGACAGGCTGTGGTTTCATTGTGCTGGGGGTTTTGTTTAGCCATTTTAGGTTGCTTTACGTGTCGTTTTTATTCTGTGGTTTGCATTTTAAATTGCACTATTTAGCATGTTTATCTATTGTCTTACAAAATCATAATATCTAATAAAATTAGTTGATTTATCTAACGAAGTCCTTATATTTGAATAAAGTAACATTCATTTTTAGTGAAAAATTTGTTTTAACGTTAATTAAGCTATAATTAAAAATTATTTCCTTAACCCTCTCTGTGACTATTGTAAGACAATTCTGGCCAATTTTCCCAATCATTCTTTCATTAGGGGGAATTAATATATTTCGATGATTGAAGTGTTTAATGACCTTGACTGAATTCACATCACTGGTACGGCCGTTCAGAATTTTTTTTCATTTATGTTGGTATATATTAATTTTAATTATTACAAAACAAATACATGAACTTATATATATTCATTTTTTTTTTATAAACCAATAAAGAATACTAAGATTTTGTACATCCATACATTTTGGAGCAATTTAAAGGCCAAAAAGATAAATAGACGTAAAGATTGAATTATGACTAGTTCAAGGTAGACAATCAACTTTTTGGAATTGAACATAGTACAAAGGAACGCAACTCTTGCATACAAATGATACTTCAAAAGATTATTAAACACGAATTCGTGCGCCACCTTCAACGAAGATTCTCAATTATCATTATGACAAGCAGTTGTAAACCTATAGAATAGTGACAGCTAATGAATGCTAAACCACAGTGAAATACATTTGTTTGAAATTTTTTAAAACCTACTCGGAAAAATTCACAAACTACTTGATTTACAGAGCTCAAAATTAACATGTTTACACATTGATAAAATATGGTGGTTAAACATTATAAGTCTATAACAGTGAAAGATTCAATATGACCTCGTATGCTTGCATCAACTTACTCAAATATATATCTATCAAAAGCCAAATAATTTAGTATTTGTTTACATTAAAATCCATCTTGGAAATTTTAAAATTATCACAAAACCCGGTTAAGATGTGACTAAATATCAACATCAAGATCTGTTCAGGTAAATATGCTACACTATAGTACTATTTTTTTGGTGTATGTCTCTGTCCTGAATATTTTAGCATTTTTTGTGGTGTTGTAATTTTTGTGTTATATCTATTATTGCCATAAAAGCGCGATGTTTTGCTTGCCACACAACCAGCTTCAACCCACCATGTTTTTGTTTAAATGTGCTTCACCAAGTCAGGAAAATTGCAGTTACTATCTTGTACAGTGAAACCTGGGTGAACCGAACCCTGATAAAACCGAATTTCAGTTTAAACCGAACAATTTTCAAAGTCCCACAAAATTTCCCTATCATTTAACGTTAATCTAACCTGAAATAACCGAACCCTGTCAACACCGAATACCGAACGCCTTTTGAAGGCTCGTTAGTAAATTTTTACCTAAAAATTACCTGTCAATATCGATCGATAGCAATCAAAACAATAAACTATTATAATGATTTGCTTGATTTAATTAAACAAACACAGGATGGCAGAGTATCCCCGAGGGTATTTGAGGTTTAATGAACTTACATGTGAGTTGTTATTACAAACTAATTAGCATGTCTGTGTCAATGTATAAAATGATTGTTTTGTATATAGAAACGATAAAAAATTGACCAGTTGTACCCCCACCGCCGATAATGACAAGAAAGGAACTTTTCCTCAGATCAATTAAATGCACCTTACTCAAATAATTACGGCCACAAAATCGTAACTGACATTCTGTAACTAAACTGTTTAATTAAATAATAGTTTTAAAGCCCTTCACTGGATTAAGAAGTCATGCAACACAACAAGGTAAATGGATTTCGATTGCTGGATTCCCTTTAGATGCCCTATATATTTGATTTGAATGCTCCCGAAGACGATAAAGTCCGAGAATAAACTGGATCCCTGCTGTTGTTTCACTGTCTTTCTGTCTCAAAGTATCAATCAACGGGTGATCAGTTTAGTCCGAGAACTCGTGTGAACAATGACGTTCCCGATTCAACTAAGGAATCGTCATTTGACAGTAACTGATAGTCTGAATTGGTCAGTGAATTGACGGATGAGAAAATAGTTATAAAACGTAAATTCGCTCCCCGATGAGCGTGATTGACGGAGTGGCGTTTGATTTATAAACAAAAATGTATCAAAACGTCTATCTCCATCTTCTTTTATTTTTAAATTTACATCTAAATCAACACAAAAATAAACTATCGTCTGTTGTGTCACCTTTTATTCTTTGTCAGTAAATGCCAAAATTATTTTGGTGTCGACTTCCGTTTACCTCTATAATCCGAACACCTGTGAAAACCGAACAAAACGCAAAGTCCCGTGGGTGTTCGGTTTGGACAGGTTTCACTGTAGTTTGTTTCTGTCTGTTTTTAATTTGTTGAACTTTAGTGTTTCTGTTGTTTTGTTGTTTTCTACTTATAGCTGATGTGTTTCACTCGATTTTAGTTTGTAACGCGAATTAGTTTTCTCTCAATCGATCTTTGGCTTTCGAACAGCGGTATACTACTGTGGCCTATATTTAGCAACCATAATCCTTTCAAAAACGAGGTAAACAGATATACGCCTGACGGCTAAGTAGTTTATGTTCGACTATTGTACAAAAGTTATGCAAGATATGTTACATCACCTTATTTATAATAAAATACCATAACAGATTTTTTTCAAACCTATTTCGATGAATTGTCTATCAAATAAGTAATAGAATATATAACGACAGCTTGTTTATCTTTTTTAGAATGGAAGAAATTCGCGATCTGCTGAAAAAGTCTGACGAGGAAAAAGAGAAGAGAAGAGAATCTTCGGACAGACAGTTGATCAGTAGGTATGTCAAATATAATTTCCTTCTTATTGAGAAATGCTAAAACAATGATTTGTAATTATTGCATTGATGTATAATTATTGTAAGCACTGAATGATTATTAATTTCAATAGATATAGGAAGATGTGATATAAGTGTCAATGAGACAACTCTCCATCCACGTAACAATTCAAAAAGATAACCCATAATTTTTCAAGAAACGGCATTCAACACGGAGCCGAGACTCACCCCGAACAGCAAGCTAATGTTGTGCTCTTGCATGCTGTAAATAAATCTTACTCTTTGACTGGAGTGAATGTATTTGTATCTTTTAAATTGACTTGTCTTGCTCAAATTCTTATTTCACCTCCCCGTGGTGAGCAGGGGGAAATAGTTATATACATATTATAATTGACAATAAATAACATGCAAACAATTAGCTAACGCAAAATAATATCTTAATGATAAAAAAGAAATAACAATCACCTGCGATTTACCTGTACACAATCGGCGCAAATGAAAGAATAAAATTGGCACAAGTGAAAGAAAAGATCGGCGCAAATGAAATGCAGATCGATGCAAATTCAAATCGTCAATGGATCAATCTCATACTTTTGATTTTTGACTTTTGTGGTCTAAATTTCATTTGCCGCTACGAACATGTTAATTTCTGTACAGTCTGCCTTTTAACTAAAAAAATTCCTGATTCATTCATTCGTTTTTAGCAAAACCAAGAAATTGTGTCACTACTGTATATGGTAAGATGTAGGGCATTATTAATTTAGCTTTGCATATTTAAAGCAATACAAAGACTTGTATAAGATTCCTAAATTGAGTTTTGTTTATGCAATATCTATACAAATTCAAATATAACTATAATTCAAATAGCTGGAGTTCGTAAATGAGACAATGTACTATTTTCTATAAAACTCATTGCTGATGTCATATTTGAAACATGATCATGTTACCTTTTTCGTTGATCTCAGATCATCCCGACTTTTTGTTTTGTATTTCATCTGATGTCTTCTTAACATTGTCAGTTTGACAACTATATCAGGGCATACGATACAGTTTGGATCCCATCATGATATTTTAATGACAATTTGCATATAGACATTTTTTTACCTTATTTAATCAAATATGTAATAAAGACATACCTTCATCTGCTACTTTTTATGTAAAATTTAGGTAAAAATTTAAGATATTCACTCAAAATTCGGATTGCTGGACGTATTTTCCTTCAGAAATACGTTACTTTAGTTTTGTTTTAAAAGATAAACAAAAAAACAGTTATATGTTAATTCTGTTTTGTTTAAGTGTCCTTTAACATGTTTAAGCTTTTGGATTTTTATTTTTACAAATATCTCATTGTATATATTCATGCATTTAGAAAAAAACGTAATTTTTTGCTTTATATTTATCAAATCTAAATAAAAAATGCTTTATTGACCTTTTCATGGAAATTGGTACACTCAATCTTCATACATTATCAAACCAAATATCATTTTTTTAAAAGAGTGGTCCATGATCTCGTCTTCAAGATGAATCAGTTTGAATGATAACAAACAGTAGAAAACTGCATCGTTTCGCGATATGTCACAGTTTGATTTCGTTAAAATTACAATTTACGTTAGCAACGTCATTACCTTCCTTGTAACTGTATTGTATTCTTATCGTTAGGAGCTCCCTTTGATTGACATATTAATATTTCCTTTTTAGCATTATCTAAACCTGATTTATTTCTTAATTTACTTGTTTTCTCTTGTGTTTTAGCGTACTAAAGCAGATGAATTATGGATGTAATAGGTATGTAGGTTTAATAACATCATAACTCATTAACATTTCAGACACTTTCAGAATGAAATTTATCATAACATCATATATATATTAACTCTTTTTTAAGAGTTCATTTCATATATTGATATTTTGTATCGATATTTATAAACTAACGTCATTATCACTGATATGATCGTAGTAACAAATGCACAGACTTATTCCTATTTCCTTTTTTCCGTTTGCTTTTCTTTAATTTGAAAAAAAATATATTCAGACACATGAAATTAACATGAAAATTAAAAAATTCTAGATGATAAAAATAACTTGACTTGAAATTGTGAATTTTTGCATTTATGATATAGTTCATTTTCTTTCTCCTATTAACACTTCCAGACAAACACCAGATTGGCCACAGACAGTTGGTAAGTTAAATCGAGTGAACTAGAGATTATATTATATTCATATGTTTTTGCCTAATTTTAAGTCCCATTCTTCAAATTAAACTCATGTCAATACCAGAGTATCTGATAAATCGACACAACGTCGATTTAAAGTTTACCTCATCTAAGCAGTTGATTCCAACTTCGTATGGAGTATATAAAAGATACCAGAGGAAACTCATAGATCGAAAATAAACCGACAACGCAAAAAAAGAAAAAGACAAAAAGACAAATAATAGTATACAAGACACAACCTAGAAAACTTTAGACTAAGCAACACGAACCCCGCCAAAAACAAGGGTAGATCTCAGTGGTCCTTGAGTGTAAGCAGATACTCATACGATATTTAAGAGCCTGCAGCTGCTTCTTTAACTTTAAAAACGTCATTGGAGTATGATGAGAAAATTTATAAGAAGTGTTTTGAAAAAGAACGTTTCGTTATTTTGCTAAAAAAGATCATTCAAAAACACCAATACCTCAGGAAGGGTATGCATTGTCTACTTCACAAATACTACAGAAAAGTCTCGAGTCATATATTCTAGGTGCTGGCGTGCTCTGCCATTTTATTTTCCTTACAGTTTCCCTTAAAACTATATCTTCTAATTGTTTATAGGGTGATGAAAATGGGCAACTATTTTTGGTTTACTAGGGTTCATCTTCTTATTTTTTTTATCAAGCTGAAACATTGTTATACGAACTCGTATAATTTGTAAATTAAACGGTTGTCTACTCTCGGGTCTGTTTTGTTTACATTGCTATGGAAATTAATAATATTTAGAATCAGGAACGGTCAAGTTGTGATAAGCAAACTAGAAAATATTCCGATCGGTAGTTGTAAACATAGGGCCGTCATTCACACGTTTAGCAAAAGAGGTTTAGGTATTTACAAACACTCACAGAAATAAGGCGTTTGGTATCGTCCAAAGTAAATGGTATGGTCCAAAACCTTAGTATATATGCTGATGCGCTGTCACAACAAGGGTTGCTTGTTGGATAATCCAGACGTCTAGAAGAAGCTAGAAAGTAATATTTTTTACTTTATAAAGATTAAATAGATTCTGAATAAGAATCTATCTGCGTGACTGAAGTTGCAGGAGGATATAAGTGGAACATACACACCGGGTAATAGGTGCATAGGCGACTGCGCGGTTATAGTGCACAGGTAAGCAAGTGCACAAGTAAAGCATACACCAGTAAGTGTTGGTTAAGCAGTGCCCAGTCGGAAAAGACCGATAGTGCACAGGATAATGGTGCACATGGATATCAGCGCATAGGAAGTATACAGCAAAGTAATAGTGCACAGGTTAGAACTGGTTGCGGCTGGACAGATAAGGTCTGTGTAAAGACATCAACACGTCCAACACATTGCTAGCGTGTGATAGAGTCCAACATAAGAAGTTTAAAAAATGGAAAGCTAAGAAACGGAGCATCATCCAATATCCAGGGGTAAACTCTGGTACGATACCCAGAAGTCACTACCCCGGGTACGTGACAATAGTAGTATTGATTTACAATCGGAGGAACTATGTTTTTTATGTGTTTTGTATATTTTTAATGCCTTGGTATCTATGTTTTACTTAACTAGTACTTTATCGGAAAGTGAATGAGTCGTAATAATTAACAGCGCTGTGTCCGTGTATGTACCAATTTTTTTAACGAGTGTTTACATATTTATGACTTCTGTATCTAATTATCGTCAGGTTAACCACTTATTTAACCTATTTAAGTTGCAACCATATTTTGCCAAAATCAGAGTCTATTTCAAGGATAAGGACAATTTAAATAATGAATTATAAAAAAATATATCTAATTTTGATATAATTGTAACTTAAAAAATATAACTCATTACAAGCACAGCTAAGACACAATTGAATTAAAACAAATCAGTACAAATGAACAACACGTAAATATATAAGCATGTAAACACAGAACACCGCTTGTCGTGTATGTAAAACAGGGGCTGAGCAGTGGTCCTCTATAAAGTAATTGTAGTCAGTATTCTTTACATACGGGAATCTGAATATCGCTGGAAATAGGACAATAGTTGAAAGTATTTTAACTGTTGTAGGATAAAATTTTGTTGGAGATTTTAAGACTGGTCAATTTCGGGAGAGGTATCGAAAGTCATATCAATTTTAATAAATTTCGCGTATTTCTGTATACTATGGACATACATATACTAAAGCGACTGCGCATGGTACCTATATGATATAAATACATGCTTATTAATTCATTGTGGAAGGAATAGAAGCGACACACAAAATGAGGTAATCTCTTTAAATAGTCTTAATATCACAATAAAATGTCAGTGTTCTATGCCTCCGCGAAGAGTTGAAAAGATTCCTTCATTAGTAAAGGAGTTCACTGAGTAACCAATCAGAATGAAAAAAAATAAAGAGCCAGGATGTTAATACGTAAGTCAATAGAAAATGAAAGTTCTAATTTACAGTATACTCTGTCATAGTCAGTCAAGAAGTCAAATCATGAACAAATATATACAAATACTATTTATCAAAACAAATAATCAGTTCAAGCTGTACTACACATAAACATCAAAGATGACAATTTTCCGTTAATTCCTTCTTACCGGATCTGTTCATACACGTAGTCTTACAGAGATTATCCAATTACATAAGTATCATTGCTTTTTTAGCGATTTCCGGTAGATTTTCTCAATATATTCAAGGCCGTAACTACCTATTAGGCAGGGATGGCCACTCCAAATTTGTTTTGAAGTAATAAAATAAAATAGTGACTATGTACATGAAGAACTTGAATTTATATTTAATCAACACAAGTTTACAGTTTTTACAGTGCTATCATGATACGTGATATATGCCATTTTCCGGATTTTTTATCGGTAGTGAAACGTTTCAGTATATTTTTTACGTGTGGCTGCCCGTCTGTTATCCAGTATTCATACGAGAACACATATGAAACATTTTTTTTGACAATTTTAAATAGAATTTAACTGTTCACATTTATTTAAGGGCTCAGTTAAGCAGAGGAAGTTCCCTTTGTATTGTGAATCTTTTATGATATCAGAAATTCGTTACCGGCTGAATCAGCTGTTGGATCTTTTTTTTTTACTTCTCCCGATTGTACGAGAACATTATGGTCAATGCCTTAGTGGTAAAACATTCCCATTTGTTGTTGTAGGGACTTTCTATACAAGTAATGAACTATACATATATGTCTGTTCAGCTTTCAACAATATTGAAATGCAAGGTCCTCGATAAAGAAAAAAACTATCTTGCGTTCTATGATCTTGCTTTATTTGTTTTTTTTAACCTACCAGTTTGATTTCTAACAAAAATTTCTTTAAATAAAGATGATTATTGTTGGCATAAAAACCTCCTCGAGGATTCTAGCAATACTGATGTTTCTTAAAGTAAGGAAATCGAATGAAAACGGGTAATTTTTAGCCACTGATTTTATTGAGAAAAAAATCCGCGGTCACAAAGTATTTAATGTTAATAATTATAGGTCAAAGTACGGCCTTCAAAACGGAGCAAGCTGGAGCCTTTACTCACCCGAACAGCAATCCCAGCTTGATTTTGCATAAAATGCTTCCACGTCGAAGCAATACTTATGTTTCTTAAACGAAAAACAAAGGAAAAAAAGGGTCATCTTTAGTCACTTTACTGAGAGAAAAAAATCGGCGGGGTCTCAAGGAGGGGGCCTCATTCGTGGGCCCAAAACCCCTGCCTACCCTGAATTCGAACCTTAGTTACGGCCCTGATATTTTTAATATCAAACTGACACGTTGATCAAACGTAAGCATATAAGTCATGAAGTGTACCCAAAATTCCCGTTGATGTCATTTGTATCTAATAATTAACAAAGTAGGGACGAAAGATACCAGAGGGACAATCAATCCCATAAATCGGAAATAAACTGACAACGCCATGGCTAATCATGAAAAAGACAAACAGACAGACAAAAGTGCACATGACACAACATAGAAAACTAAAGAATAAGCAACACGACCCCAACCAAACGCTTGGGGTGATACCAGGTGCTCCGAAAGGGAAAGCAGATCCTGCTTAACATCTGGCATCCGTCGTGTTGCTCATGTTATACCAAATCCGGTAAATAGTCTTATTCGGTATGTCAAATTCATTAAAAGGAAGGGGATTGTAGTTACGACGTAAGGAACATACCCGATATCATTTGTGAAACGATTATTCCATAACGGTCAACCAACTCGTGATGGCGTCCGTAAAATTTACGAAGGGATGATTTCAATTTTACCATTTGGAACTTTTGGCTTATTAATTGGAATATCATATAAATTGGGAGATATGCACCCCGTAAATATACAGGTGCTGCAGAAGTGTTGCTTCTTCGAAATTGAAAGTTAACAATTGGACAGCTGAAATTATCTCTTTTGTCGTAAAGGTTTGTTTTCAACCGACCCTCATTGTCAACTTCTAGATGTTAGTCAAGATATGAGGCCGATTTAACTGTATCTGTTGTATCATGTATCTCTAGTGCGATGAGATAGATGCGTTTAACATAGTCATCAAATTTTGAATTATTTAGTGCATGTATACTATTGGGAAGATTGAGAGATCATGCAGGTTAACCCATCGCATTGGGTTCAAATTAGAGAACGAGAATTTACGATACATTGATCATGAATTGGTCACAAGAAGATTTCCTACATTTCTTTTTTACTCCTTTCAACGATTACTAGCATGTGTTTAACGTTAATGAATGTTTATATTTTTTTACTTCTAACTAAGAAAATATCGAACTGACTGCAAGCTGCCGGTTTGATATTGAATATCGAATTACGAACAACCGCCCTCTGATTACCTCTCATACATTTCTTTCCGTTGGTTGATAAAGAAGAGCGTTTGATTATCAGGCTTTCTAGACTTTCCATGTTTTAAATTTACTTTAGAGTTCAATATTTTTGTAAAGACATTTTGTGTTAAGGATCCAGTTTAAAAGAGGTTAAAATAAAGAAAATTCGCAAAGGAAAGCAAAGCATGAAACACCCTGACCAAAATATAAAAAGCTGGACAAAACACAAAAAACAAAAAAACAACAGGCTTAATGTTGACATTAATGTGCTTATAGCAACAAGCTGATCATTAAGTTCTTTTAAATGTTTAATCCCGTTTAATTTGTATGCAACCGTCTAAAGTCAGGAGCCTGTTGTTCTGTGGTTGTCGGTTGTTGCTGTAGTTCAAAGGTGTTTCTCGTATCTCGTTTTATATATATATTAGACCGTTGTTTTTTTCTGTTTGTCCTGTTTTACACAATTTAGGGTCCTGTATAGCTTGGTGTGCAATGTGAGCCAAGACGTCGTGTTGCAGTCCGTACTCTAACCTATAATTGTCAACTTTTATACATTGTTACTTGTATATTTTGTTGTCTAACTGACAGTCATATCAAATAAATGAAAAAGACTCACAAATTAAGATATGAAACTTTTGGTTTTTCATTTGGTACGAAATTGAAATGTGAGGTAATCCAGATATGTTTTGAATATCAACTACATAATAGCATTTGGTATTTTGTAAATGATCTAACACATCAAAGTATTAAGGACGCTGTGTGAAAACACCTACAGAAAAACCGAAAAATATATCGGAAAATGATAAACTTAAGCGTCCTCATAAAAGGTGAAAAATATAAACAGTATTATGTTTCTAAACATATAATTGGAACACATGATTTAAATACTGGTTAACTGCACTAGAAGAACAATATAATGTAATCTGTTTCCCAATGTTCCTGTTCAATCACCATAGGTAAGGGTTAAACGTTAAATACAAGTGTCTAGAGTTAATAAAATAAATTTTCGGACTTCATAGAACAATTTTTAGAAATGATAAAAACAAATCCTTCCCAAAATAGGACAGTTTACAGAATATATTTTGTAATTATGTTTTTAAGTTCAAATGTCATATTTTATAAAATGCGAGGTTTATGTGGAATAAATTAATTAGTTATTTTGGAAAAACAGTTCATGTTTTGAAACTTGTTTCAAAATTTGAAAAAGTTTAAGAAATTTGAAACATCCAAATAAAATGATATTGATAAATACAAATATGATATAGATTTCTTCCAATGCTGCTGATTAGATACCAGCTTTTGGTCAATTCAAACTATCTTTATATTCTTATTTTGTTTAATTCCTGAACTCACGTGCAAATAAAATCAAATATGTTTCACGATGGCGGAGGAAAATGTTTTTTGTAATTTGAATTCAGGTTCAAAGGTCTGTTTTACATTTTTACATGTTTGTTTTGTTCACACATCATTGCCAAAACAATGAAATTTTATACAATTGCCATACAAGTGAGAGGTTAGGCTAGCGTTTAAACCAGGTTCTATCCACCATTTTCTACATTAAGAAGATGCCGGTACCAAGTCAGAAAAATTATAGTTGTTATCTGTTTTAGCTTTTTGACATTTGAAAAGAGAGTTCGGTATTTTTGTTATTTTAGTTTTCCTAAATTAACTACTATTTCAACAAACTAGAGGCTTGAAAGAGCCTGTGTCGCTGCCCCTGGTCTATGGACACATCAAACATTTAGCACTCTCTCAAACCTTGTAGATGAGAATAGACTTCAAGACAAAAATCCTTATTTTGTTGATTTGTATTACTGATAATTTAGTCTGTAGTTTCTTAGACTTATCAATAGATCTTGCCTTGCTGAAAATTTTGTGATTGGAAGTTTTTTTTTTCTTTTACAATTTATATCACATGAGGCATAACAGAAAAAAATGTTTCTCTCTAAACATCATAGTTTTCATGATAATAGGTAAAAATGAGGAAAACATTGTTTGTCATTAATGGTCTATAACTGCTATAAGAATTTGTCTAACATTATGGACATTTGGTAGAGCTCATAATTCTAAACATATTAGATCCTTTCCCTTTCTCTTATTTATAAATGTTTAAAATACAATAGACAAAACTTGCATTTTCCCCTTATGTTCCATTTTTAGCCATGCCAGCCATGTTGGTTGGTTAGGCAGGTCATCTTACACATTGTGTTTAACTAGATACCTTAATAATGATTGAGGCCAAGTTTGGTTAAATGTGTTTCAGTAGTTTCAGGGGAGAATTTTTTTTTAAAGATAACAAAACATTTAAAAAAATGTTAAAACTTCTTAAGTGTCAATTGGCTATTCAAGTCATGTTGACTTATTTTTAGATCTTATTTTGCTAAACAATTGTGCTGTTTACAGTTCATCTTTATCTATTATAATATTCAATATAATGACTAAAACTGCTAAATTTCCTTAACATTGCCAATTTAGGGGCAGCAACCCAACATCCGCTTGTCAGATGCGTCTGAAATTTGCAGGGAAGATAAATGTTGACTGGGCAGTGTCACTGGATACATTTTATAACAAGCTATCATAAGGATGAGTTATGCCAAGTTTGGTTACATTTAACCAAGTAGTTCCAGAGGAAATGATTTTTGTAAAAGTTTACAGACGACGGACGCCAAGTGATGAGATAAGCTTATTTGGTCCTTTTAAAAAGGAGATAGTGGAGTCAACAATGAATTTTAAAAGTTTTTTTCAAAATTTTTACAAACGAATCGACTCTTTGCAAACCATCAGTTTTAAATGATAGAAACGTGACTCTTTAAAAATGGCTAATTAGAAAACCTTATACGTAACAAAGCGATATCAAAACTATATGTTTTGTCAGTTAAAGAAAGTGTAGAGACCGCACCAATGTTGTATAATCATTCAATCAATATTTTATTGTGATATGCTTAGTATTATGTACATAAACAAAACTAGTTATAGCAGTATACAAAAATATATCTGTTACTTATAGATTATCATTGGTCATCTCAACTGGATTGTTTTTCACGCTTTCGCCGTTGAAATTTCCCCTAAATTACAAAGGAAACATATACCATGATAATGGTAAAATAATAAAATAATATTTGAGGTCAGTATAATAATGAAATCAATATCTAACTTTTTGGCACAAATTCTTGTTCGAGTCTATTTCTTTAAAAGTATTTCATAAGTAATTAATAAGTCCTTTCTATCAAATACCGAAATTAAAATTACCTTTTTATAAAAAAAAAAATTATATCTATTTCCAATGAAACCAACAAAAAAACAAATGAAAGAAAAAGAAGGAAGACATACTTTAAAGTCCATGGAAGCTACGAAAAATAGTTGTGCAGTTCAATTGTAACGTTACTCTAGAGCTAGCTCAAAGTACGTTGATTTTGTTGAACGAAGAATACTTCTTTCTCAAAAGTTGCTAAGACAGGGCTATGAATCATTCAAATTATGGTCATCACTCAAGAAATTTACGGTCGCCATCATGAGCTGATTGACCATTACGACAAAAGTGTGACAGAAATCATATCTGATCTTCTTCCTCAGCCATAACAACCATACATCATTACCGAACTGAACAAAGAAATAACACGACGGGTGACGTATACAGTGCAGGAAATGCTTACCTTTTCGGAGCACCTGATTTCACTCCCGGTTTTTAGTAGAGTTCGTGTTGTTTCTTATTATTATTTATAACTGTTGATGTAAATGTCCTTTGTTTTTGTGAGTTTTTGTTTTTCCTTGGTTTTGATTGTTATTGTCTTCTTACTTAAAAATGACAAGATATTTTAAGCTGTGTAATCATCGTTGTGCTTAAGAACAGGCTTTTGATCACAAATGGTGTCGATTCAGGCTACTAAAAAGATGTATTTGGCACAACTTTTTGGAATTGTGGATCCACAATGCTCTTCAATTTTGTACTTGTTTGGCTTTATAAATATTTTGATATGAGTGTCACTGATGAGTCCTATGAAGACGAAACGAAACAAATGTCTGGCGTACTAAATTATAATCTTGGTACCTTTGATAACTATATAACCCTTAAGATAATTTAATTTCTTATTTATTGACAAATTGTTATATACTTTATTTAGATAGTTTCTTACTTATTAAAGAATACACATATGTTTCTATCATTTGTACATGTTGCATATAATATTTGAGAGCATTTTATTATGTTTTGAAATTAATGAGTGTATTTCCAATTTAATTTCTTAATGACATGAACAGCGTCTCAGACCAATGATACGTTGAAAACGTACCAACATTGTTGAGTACACTAAACAGTCAAGACATTTGATACATTCAAAAACAAGAATATACTTTATGAATCATCGAAAAGTATTAAGTTAACGAGTTTAAAAAAGGCACCATTAGTACTGCTGTTCGAAATTCTCCAATCGATTGAGAAAAAATTCCGGGTTACACTACTAACCTGAGGGAAACACATCAAATATAAGAGGAAAACTACGACCCAACATAAACACAACATTAAAATGTAATACACAAAGAAAAATGGTGGGTTGAACCTGGTTTTGTGGCATTTATGAAGCTTTCCCGTGTAAATACGGGAAAGTACTATAGATTTGTTAAGTTCAAAATATTGATATTTCAACAGAGAGTCGGTATTTTAATGTGTACAAATGGTGTACTCCTACTGGTCGATTTGTGTTTGTACTCGTATGGTGCAGAATTCATTCTGAACCTTCTAAAACATGTAAAAGACAAAAAGAAAAATCACCTTGCAAAATTATTTTATTTCAATATTATAATAAACGAGACTCCGGTGAGTTTGTTAGAATTACGTGAGTTGATACCAAGCGATATCAAATTATCATAGTGTGTTTGAAATATTTTTCTTATGGTCAACACTCTCATTGTGTAAAAAAATATTCCGCGAATAATTGATATAAATTTTGGCACATGGAAGTATTATGTCCTGTCCAGGCGTCAAACTTTAACACCGGACATTTTAAAACACTTTGTACGCTTTGGAACGTTATGGAATTTGACCAAAAAAAATTTCACGTAAAAAGAGGGACGAAAGATACCAGAGTCAAACTCATACTAGATAGAAAATAAGCTAAAATAAAAAGACAACCATACAAATAATAGTACAGCGCAAAAATAGTGCGAGTGTCATACATATTCATGACGAAATCCCCTATGTCCGTCGCCATGGACAATTTGAACAGTGTGTTACCCTTTGAAAGTCATTGATCATTGGCGTTAATATTATCATTGTAATTGCAGTTACCATGTTCCTAAAATGTCGGAGTCAAAACAAGTTAAATCGTCTTCTTCTAATTTCTCCACGTAGACGCGTTGTTTTCAAGAACTACTCAGCCGCAAAGACGAATGATACAACCTGATGTAAAGCCTGAATCAACGACAGCTGTGGTTCTTTGAAAAATACACATTTTATATATAAACATTCAAACAAACTTTAAATAAAACGTATAGATTAAACTGTAGCAAATTAAGTTTTCAAGGAGATGTGATACGTAGTCAGATAAACGGACTTTTGCAAAATTTAATCATTTTTACGGCGCTTGTAATGCATCTCAGTTATTTCGATGAAGTGTAAAAAATAAAAACGTCCCCCAAGTTTGTCATTTTTTTTTTTGCGAGAAATTCATATATTGTAAATCGAAAAACTGCGCGAGCTTTATTTACTCTTGGCATCTAAACTTTTGTAACAGTTTTATGTTTCCTGACAAGCAAAAACAAAGCTAACCTTTAAATCTTGAATTTTACATCATGCTTTCATGACATTTTTCGAATTATACATACGGCAGATGCGTTACTACGTAAACGTCCAAATGCCAAAACGCCCTGGCGCGCTTCATACAAAATGTACTTCGCTGATACACCCAAATTAATTTACAACCAGATGGTCCGCAGGGCGTAGCTTTATACGACCGCAGAGGTTGAACCCTGAACGGTTGGGGCAAGTATGAACACAATATTCAAGCTGGATTCAGCTCTAAATTTGGATTGTGATTAAATAGTTGACACAGCATAGGTTTCTGACACAGAATGAATGTGTTCTAATGAACTTAATTTTTTTGTTTTCTCTTACAGCAATTCACTATGCTGTTGAATATTAATCCTCTCAAAAAATGTTTGAAGAAATTTTCTTTTTATTTATGAAATTTCAAATGAGAAAATTGAACCCAATTTTTTTAATCACATCCCCCTTTCCCTTATTCCAAAACTAATCTCAATTAAAATTTCTAATGGAGTTTGCAACAATAACTACTCATTTAAATACATCATAATAAAATCAACGGTACCAATGTTGTTGCACCAGATGCGCATTTCGACAATACATGTCTCTTCAGTGATGCTCGTGGCCAAAATATTTGAAATCCAAAGCTTATATAAAAGATGAAGAGCTATAATCCAAAAGGTCCAAAAAGTATAGCCAAATTCGTGAAAGGAATCAGAGCTTTGCATGAGGGAGATAGATTCCTTAATTTATAATGATTTTTAATATTTTGTAACAGCAAATTTTAATAACACAAAAAATCCGTATTTTCATGCCAGTACCAAAGTACTGGCTACTGGGCTGGTGATACCCTCGGGGACTAATAGTCCACCAGCAGAGGCATCGACCCAATGGTAGTAATAAAATCAACGGTACCAATTTTGTTGCACCAGATGCGCATTTCGACAATACATGTCTCTTCAGTGATGCTCGTGGCCAAAATATTTGAAATCCAAAGCTTATATAAAAGATGAAGAGCTATAATCCAAAAGGTCCAAAAAGTATAGCCAAATTCGTGAAAGGAATCAGAGCTTTGCATGAGGGAGATAGATTCCTTAATTTATAATGATTTTTAATATTTTGTAACAGCAAATTTTAATAACACAAAAAATCCGTATTTTCATGCCAGTACCGAAGTACTGGCTACTGGGCTGGTGATACCCTCGGGGACTAATAGTCCACCAGCAGAGGCATCGACCAAGTGGTAGTAATAAAATCAACGGTACCAATTTTGTTGCACCAGATGCGCATTTCGACAATACATGTCTCTTCAGTGATGCTCGTGGCCAAAATATTTGAAATCCAAAGCTTATATAAAAGATGAAGAGCTATAATCCAAAAGGTCCAAAAAGTATAGCCAAATTCGTGAAAGGAATCAGAGCTTTGCATGAGGGAGATAGATTCCTTAATTTATAATGATTTTTAATATTTTGTAACAGCAAATTTTAATAACACAAAAAATCCGTATTTTCATGCCAGTACCGAAGTACTGGCTACTGGGCTGGTGATACCCTCGGGGACTAATAGTCCACCAGCAGAGGCATCGACCCAGTGGTAGTAATAAAATCAACGGTACCAATTTTGTTGCACCAGATGCGCATTTCGACAATACATGTCTCTTCAGTGATGCTCGTGGCCAAAATATTTGAAATCCAAAGCTTATATAAAAGATGAAGAGCTATAATCCAAAAGGTCCAAAAAGTATAGCCAAATTCGTGAAAGGAATCAGAGCTTTGCATGAGGGAGATAGATTCCTTAATTTATAATGATTTTTAATATTTTGTAACAGCAAATTTTAATAACACAAAAAATCCGTATTTTCATGCCAGTACCGAAGTACTGGCTACTGGGCTGGTGATACCCTCGGGGACTAATAGTCCACCAGCAGAGGCATCGACCCAGTGGTAGTAATAAAATCAACGGTACCAATTTTGTTGCACCAGATGCGCATTTCGACAATACATGTCTCTTCAGTGATGCTCGTGGCCAAAATATTTGAAATCCAAAGCTTATATAAAAGATGAAGAGCTATAATCCAAAAGGTCCAAAAAGTATAGCCAAATTCGTGAAAGGAATCAGAGCTTTGCATGAGGGAGATAGATTCCTTAATTTATAATGATTTTTAATATTTTGTAACAGTAAATTTTAATAACACAAAAAATCCGTATTTTCATGCCAGTACCGAAGTACTGGCTACTGGGCTGGTGATACCCTCGGGGACTAATAGTCCACCAGCAGAGGCATCGACCCAGTGGTAGTAATAAAATCAACGGTACCAATTTTGTTGCACCAGATGCGCATTTCGACAATACATGTCTCTTCAGTGATGCTCGTGGCCAAAATATTTGAAATCCAAAGCTTATATAAAAGATGAAGAGCTATAATCCAAAAGGTCCAAAAAGTATAGCCAAATTCGTGAAAGGAATCAGAGCTTTGCATGAGGGAGATAGATTCCTTAATTTATAATGATTTTTAATATTTTGTAACAGCAAATTTTAATAACACAAAAAATCCGTATTTTCATGCCAGTACCGAAGTACTGGCTACTGGGCTGGTGATACCCTCGGGGACTAATAGTCCACCAGCAGAGGCATCGACCCAGTGGTAGTAATAAAATCAACGGTACCAATTTTGTTGCACCAGATGCGCATTTCGACAATACATGTCTCTTCAGTGATGCTCGTGGCCAAAATATTTGAAATCCAAAGCTTATATAAAAGATGAAGAGCTATAATCCAAAAGGTCCAAAAAGTATAGCCAAATTCGTGAAAGGAATCAGAGCTTTGCATGAGGGAGATAGATTCCTTAATTTATAATGATTTTTAATATTTTGTAACAGCAAATTTTAATAACACAAAAAATCCGTATTTTCATGCCAGTACCGAAGTACTGGCTACTGGGCTGGTGATACCCTCGGGGACTAATAGTCCACCAGCAGAGGCATCGACCCAGTGGTAGTAATAAAATCAACGGTACCAATTTTGTTGCACCAGATGCGCATTTCGACAATACATGTCTCTTCAGTGATGCTCGTGGCCAAAATATTTGAAATCCAAAGCTTATATAAAAGATGAAGAGCTATAATCCAAAAGGTCCAAAAAGTATAGCCAAATTCGTGAAAGGAATCAGAGCTTTGCATGAGGGAGATAGATTCCTTAATTTATAATGATTTTTAATATTTTGTAACAGCAAATTTTAATAACACAAAAAATCCGTATTTTCATGCCAGTACCGAAGTACTGGCTACTGGGCTGGTGATACCCTCGGGGACTAATAGTCCACCAGCAGAGGCATCGACCCAGTGGTAGTAATAAAATCAACGGTACCAATTTTGTTGCACCAGATGCGCATTTCGACAATACATGTCTCTTCAGTGATGCTCGTGGCCAAAATATTTGAAATCCAAAGCTTATATAAAAGATGAAGAGCTATAATCCAAAAGGTCCAAAAAGTATAGCCAAATTCGTGAAAGGAATCAGAGCTTTGCATGAGGGAGATAGATTCCTTAATTTATAATGATTTTTAATATTTTGTAACAGCAAATTTTAATAACACAAAAAATCCGTATTTTCATGCCAGTACCGAAGTACTGGCTACTGGGCTGGTGATACCCTCGGGGACTAATAGTCCACCAGCAGAGGCATCGACCCAGTGGTAGTAATAAAATCAACGGTACCAATTTTGTTGCACCAGATGCGCATTTCGACAATACATGTCTCTTCAGTGATGCTCGTGGCCAAAATATTTGAAATCCAAAGCTTATATAAAAGATGAAGAGCTATAATCCAAAAGGTCCAAAAAGTATAGCCAAATTCGTGAAAGGAATCAGAGCTTTGCATGAGGGAGATAGATTCCTTAATTTATAATGATTTTTAATATTTTGTAACAGCAAATTTTAATAACACAAAAAATCCGTATTTTCATGCCAGTACCGAAGTACTGGCTACTGGGCTGGTGATACCCTCGGGGACTAATAGTCCACCAGCAGAGGCATCGAGCCAGTGGTAGTAATAAAATCAACGGTACCAATTTTGTTGCACCAGATGCGCATTTCGACAATACATGTCTCTTCAGTGATGCTCGTGGCCAAAATATTTGAAATCCAAAGCTTATATAAAAGATGAAGAGCTATAATCCAAAAGGTCCAAAAAGTATAGCTAAATTCGTGAAAGGAATCAGAGCTTTGCATGAGGGAGATAGATTCCTTAATTTATAATGATTTTTAATATTTTGTAACAGCAAATTTTAATAACACAAAAAATCCGTATTTTCATGCCAGTACCGAAGTACTGGCTACTGGGCTGGTGATACCCTCGGGGACTAATAGTCCACCAGCAGAGGCATCGACCCAGTGGTAGTAATAAAATCAACGGTACCAATTTTGTTGCACCAGATGCGCATTTCGACAATACATGTCTCTTCAGTGATGCTCGTGGCCAAAATATTTGAAATCCAAAGCTTATATAAAAGATGAAGAGCTATAATCCAAAAGGTCCAAAAAGTATAGCCAAATTCGTGAAAGGAATCAGAGCTTTGCATGAGGGAGATAGATTCCTTAATTTATAATGATTTTTAATATTTTGTAACAGCAAATTTTAATAACACAAAAAATCCGTATTTTCATGCCAGTACCGAAGTACTGGCTACTGGGCTGGTGATACCCTCGGGGACTAATAGTCCACCAGCAGAGGCATCGACCCAGTGGTAGTAATAAAATCAACGGTACCAATTTTGTTGCACCAGATGCGCATTTCGACAATACATGTCTCTTCAGTGATGCTCGTGGCCAAAATATTTGAAATCCAAAGCTTATATAAAAGATGAAGAGCTATAATCCAAAAGGTCCAAAAAGTATAGCCAAATTCGTGAAAGGAATCAGAGCTTTGCATGAGGGAGATAGATTCCTTAATTTATAATGATTTTTAATATTTTGTAACAGCAAATTTTAATAACACAAAAAATCCGTATTTTCATGCCAGTACCGAAGTACTGGCTACTGGGCTGGTGATACCCTCGGGGACTAATAGTCCACCAGCAGAGGCATCGACCCAGTGGTAGTAATAAAATCAACGGTACCAATTTTGTTGCACCAGATGCGCATTTCGACAATACATGTCTCTTCAGTGATGCTCGTGGCCAAAATATTTGAAATCCAAAGCTTATATAAAAGATGAAGAGCTATAATCCAAAAGGTCCAAAAAGTATAGCCAAATTCGTGAAAGGAATCAGAGCTTTGCATGAGGGAGATAGATTCCTTAATTTATAATGATTTTTAATATTTTGTAACAGCAAATTTTAATAACACAAAAAATCCGTATTTTCATGCCAGTACCGAAGTACTGGCTACTGGGCTGGTGATACCCTCGGGGACTAATAGTCCACCAGCAGAGGCATCGACCCAGTGGTAGTAATAAAATCAACGGTACCAATTTTGTTGCACCAGATGCGCATTTCGACAATACATGTCTCTTCAGTGATGCTCGTGGCCAAAATATTTGAAATCCAAAGCTTATATAAAAGATGAAGAGCTATAATCCAAAAGGTCCAAAAAGTATAGCCAAATTCGTGAAAGGAATCAGAGCTTTGCATGAGGGAGATAGATTCCTTAATTTATAATGATTTTTAATATTTTGTAACAGCAAATTTTAATAACACAAAAAATCCGTATTTTCATGCCAGTACCGAAGTACTGGCTACTGGGCTGGTGATACCCTCGGGGACTAATAGTCCACCAGCAGAGGCATCGACCCAGTGGTAGTAATAAAATCAACGGTACCAATTTTGTTGCACCAGATGCGCATTTCGACAATACATGTCTCTTCAGTGATGCTCGTGGCCAAAATATTTGAAATCCAAAGCTTATATAAAAGATGAAGAGCTATAATCCAAAAGGTCCAAAAAGTATAGCCAAATTCGTGAAAGGAATCAGAGCTTTGCATGAGGGAGATAGATTCCTTAATTTATAATGATTTTTAATATTTTGTAACAGCAAATTTTAATAACACAAAAAATCCGTATTTTCATGCCAGTACCGAAGTACTGGCTACTGGGCTGGTGATACCCTCGGGGACTAATAGTCCACCAGCAGAGGCATCGACCCAGTGGTAGTAATAAAATCAACGGTACCAATTTTGTTGCACCAGATGCGCATTTCGACAATACATGTCTCTTCAGTGATGCTCGTGGCCAAAATATTTGAAATCCAAAGCTTATATAAAAGATGAAGAGCTATAATCCAAAAGGTCCAAAAAGTATAGCCAAATTCGTGAAAGGAATCAGAGCTTTGCATGAGGGAGATAGATTCCTTAATTTATAATGATTTTTAATATTTTGTAACAGCAAATTTTAATAACACAAAAAATCCGTATTTTCATGCCAGTACCGAAGTACTGGCTACTGGGCTGGTGATACCCTCGGGGACTTATAGTCCACCAGCAGAGGCATCGAGCCAGTGGTAGTAATAAAATCAACGGTACCAATTTTGTTGCACCAGATGCGCATTTCGACAATACATGTCTCTTCAGTGATGCTCGTGGCCAAAATATTTGAAATCCAAAGCTTATATAAAAGATGAAGAGCTATAATCCAAAAGGTCCAAAAAGTATAGCTAAATTCGTGAAAGGAATCAGAGCTTTGCATGAGGGAGATAGATTCCTTAATTTATAATGATTTTTAATATTTTGTAACAGCAAATTTTAATAACACAAAAAATCCGTATTTTCATGCCAGTACCGAAGTACTGGCTACTGGGCTGGTGATACCCTCGGGGACTAATAGTCTACCAGCAGAGGCATCGACCCAGTGGTAGTAATAAAATCAACGGTACCAATTTTGTTGCACCAGATGCGCATTTCGACAATACATGTCTCTTCAGTGATGCTCGTGGCCAAAATATTTGAAATCCAAAGCTTATATAAAAGATGAAGAGCTATAATCCAAAAGGTCCAAAAAGTATAGCCAAATTCGTGAAAGGAATCAGAGCTTTGCATGAGGGAGATAGATTCCTTAATTTATAATGATTTTTAATATTTTGTAACAGCAAATTTTAATAACACAAAAAATCCGTATTTTCATGCCAGTACCGAAGTACTGGCTACTGGGCTGGTGATACCCTCGGGGACTAATAGTCCACCAGCAGAGGCATCGACCCAGTGGTAGTAATAAAATCAACGGTACCAATTTTGTTGCACCAGATGCGCATTTCGACAATACATGTCTCTTCAGTGATGCTCGTGGCCAAAATATTTGAAATCCAAAGCTTATATAAAAGATGAAGAGCTATAATCCAAAAGGTCCAAAAAGTATAGCCAAATTCGTGAAAGGAATCAGAGCTTTGCATGAGGGAGATAGATTCCTTAATTTATAATGATTTTTAATATTTTGTAACAGCAAATTTTAATAACACAAAAAATCCGTATTTTCATGCCAGTACCGAAGTACTGGCTACTGGGCTGGTGATACCCTCGGGGACTAATAGTCCACCAGCAGAGGCATCGACCCAGTGGTAGTAATAAAATCAACGGTACCAATTTTGTTGCACCAGATGCGCATTTCGACAATACATGTCTCTTCAGTGATGCTCGTGGCCAAAATATTTGAAATCCAAAGCTTATATAAAAGATGAAGAGCTATAATCCAAAAGGTCCAAAAAGTATAGCCAAATTCGTGAAAGGAATCAGAGCTTTGCATGAGGGAGATAGATTCCTTAATTTATAATGATTTTTAATATTTTGTAACAGCAAATTTTAATAACACAAAAAATCCGTATTTTCATGCCAGTACCGAAGTACTGGCTACTGGGCTGGTGATACCCTCGGGGACTAATAGTCCACCAGCAGAGGCATCGACCCAGTGGTAGTAATAAAATCAACGGTACCAATTTTGTTGCACCAGATGCGCATTTCGACAATACATGTCTCTTCAGTGATGCTCGTGGCCAAAATATTTGAAATCCAAAGCTTATATAAAAGATGAAGAGCTATAATCCAAAAGGTCCAAAAAGTATAGCCAAATTCGTGAAAGGAATCAGAGCTTTGCATGAGGGAGATAGATTCCTTAATTTATAATGATTTTTAATATTTTGTAACAGCAAATTTTAATAACACAAAAAATCCGTATTTTCATGCCAGTACCGAAGTACTGGCTACTGGGCTGGTGATACCCTCGGGGACTAATAGTCCACCAGCAGAGGCATCGACCCAGTGGTAGTAATAAAATCAACGGTACCAATTTTGTTGCACCAGATGCGCATTTCGACAATACATGTCTCTTCAGTGATGCTCGTGGCCAAAATATTTGAAATCCAAAGCTTATATAAAAGATGAAGAGCTATAATCCAAAAGGTCCAAAAAGTATAGCCAAATTCGTGACAGGAATCAGAGCTTTGCATGAGGGAAAATATTAAGATGTAAAAAAAACTGCTTGTTATCACTGAATGGTAAAGATTGTTTTAATTTATCAGTTGGTAGGAAAAAGTGAATATACATTGTATATTGTATATAACAAAGATTTTAGTTGATTCTGGACAAAGAAAGATAACTCCAATTAAAAAAAAATCTGGCAATTGCACAATATTGTGCAATTAGATATTTCTTGCTTACTATTCTGGACAAAGAAAGATAACTCTAATTAAAAAAAAATTTGCTATTTCACAATATTGTGTCATTAGATATTTCTTGCCATTGCGCAATACTGTGCAATTGAAAAGACTTGCTATTGCACAATACTTAATATAATAATTTTAGATCCGGATTTGGACCAACTTGAAAACTGGGCCCATAATCAAAAATCTAAGTACATGTTTGGATTCAGCATATCAAAGAACCCCAAGATTTCAATTTTTGTTAAAATCAAACTAAGTTTAATTTTGGACCCTTTGGACTTTAATGTAGACCAATTTGAGAACAAGACCAAAAATAAAGAATCTACATTACACAGTTAGGTTTGGCATATCAAAGAACCCCATTTATTAAATTTTTGATGAAATCAAACAAAGTTTAATTTTGGACCCCAATTTGGACCAACTTGAAAACTGGGCCAATAATCAAGATTCTAAGTACATTTTAAGATTCAGCACAGCAAAGAACCCAACCGATTCATTTTTTGTCAAAATCAAACTAAGTTTAATTTTGGAATCTGGACCTTAATGTAGACCAATTTGAAAACGGGACCAAAAGTTAAGAATCTACATACACAGTTAGATTCGACATATCAAAGAACCCCAATTATTCAATTTTGATGAAATCAAACAAAGTTTAATTTTGGACCCTTTGGGCCCCTTTTTCTTAAACTGTTGGGACCAAAACTCCGAAAATCAATACCAACCTTTTTATGATCATAAACCTTGTGTTTAAATTTCATAGATTTCTATTTACTTATACTAACGTTATGGTGCGAAAACCAAGAAAAATGCTTTTTTGGGTCCCTTTTTGGCCCCTAATTCCTAAACTGTTGGGACCTAAACTCCCAAAATCAATACCAACCTTCCTTTTGTGGTCATAAACATTGTGTTTAAATTTCATTGATTTCTATTTACTTAAACTATAGTTATTGTGGGAAAACCAAGAATAATGCTTATTTGGGCCCTTTTTGGGCCCCTAATTCCTAAAATGTTTAAACCAAAACTCCCAAAATTAATCCCAACCTTTCTTTTGTGTTCATAAACCTTGTGTCAAAATTTCATAGATTTCTATTAACTTAAACTACAGTTATAGTGCGAAAACAAAGAAAATGCTTATTTGGGCCCTTTTTGGCCCCTAATATTCCTAAAATGTTGGGACCAAAACTCCCAAAATCAATACCAACCTTTCTTTTGTGGTCATAAACCTTGTGTTAAAATTTCATAGATTTCTATTCACTTTTACTAAAGTTAGAGTGCGAAAACTAAAAGTATTCGGACGACGACGACGACGACGACGACGACGACGACGACGCCAACGTGATAGCAATATACGACGAAATTTTTTTCAAATTTTGCGGTCGTATAAAAAGAAGCATTTATAAAAAAAAATAGCAATTATATAAGAGAGAGATGTAGAACTGTCATTTTTATTTTATGTAATAATAATAAAGAAAGATTTTTTTTAAAGCATCTTATATAACAAAAAATAAAAGTTACTCTACGGCGCAACTACATTCAGTATGAAAATTAAAACAATTCAAAAACAAAAACATAAAACATACACTGTGTCAGATTCAAGTACTGAAATAAAAAATACACAAAAATACCTACCATGATTGAAATTAAAGATCAATAAGAAAATACATGTGAAAACAAAAAATCCAAAAATAACAATCTAGACTTAAAGCATAAAAAACAAGCAAAGCCATAAAAAGGAATACACAAAGGTACAGTAAACGTTGATACAAAACAAGTAAAAACTAGAGGCTCTCAAGAGCCTGTGTCGCTCACCTGTTACTGTATTTACTGATGTCGGTCATCTTGGTTGGTAGGTGGGGTCATTAGACACTTTTTTTTTAAATAGATACCCTAGTAATGATTGTGGCCAAGTTTGTTCAAATTTGGCCCATAGTTTCAGAAAAGAAAATTTTTGTACAAGTTAAAAAAATGACAAAAAGTTCAATATTGACTATAAAGGGCAATAACTCCTAAAGGGGTCCTCTAACAATTTTGATCATGTTGACTTATTTTAGATCTTACTTTGCTAAACAGTATTGCTGTTTACAGTTTATCTATATCTATAATAGTATTCAAGATAATAACCAAAAACTGCAAAATTTCCTTAAAATTAACAATTTTCGGGCTGCAACCCAACAACGAGTGTCAGATTCATCTGAAAATTTGTGAGGGGAAAGATCTTATTCTGATGGACATTTAAATCTTGAAAGATTTGCCCTAAATGTCTTAGTTTCAAAGATATAATTCAAAAACTGCATTTTACCCCTGTGTTCTATTTTTAGCCATGGCGGCCATCTTGGTTGGATGGCCAAGTCACCGGACACATTTTTTAAACTAGATACCCCAAGGATGATTTTGGCCAAGTTTGGTTAAATTTGGCCCAGTAGTTTCAGAGGAGAATATTTTTGTAAAAGTTTACGGACGACGGACGACGGACGACAGACGACGGACGCAGGACGACGGACGACAGACGCCAAGTGATGAGAAAAGCTCACTTGACCTTTCAGGTCAGGTGAGCTAAAAACAGTAAAAGAGCAAAGAAAACAAATCTGAATTAAAATCAAGGCGATAAAAATGTGTTTTTATCTTTCAAATATTCTAGAGACTTGCATTTTTTTAAACTGATCGGGAGATTGTTCTGAAGCGATGACTCTGCCTAATCAAATTGTATTTCACCGTACGTCTTCGTCCTCTCTTTTTGAATGGTAAGTAGTAGTGTTTTCAAATCGTACACTTCTGCCTAACCGGTTACTCGGATAATCGTTCGACAGATTAACCGATTAACCGGTAGTTTGAGTTGGTGCTTGCAAGCCTTATCAATAGTACCCTACACATAGTAGATGTAGATAAACTCATCATAGATACCAGGACTAAATTTAGTATATGCCAGACGCGCGTTTCGTCTACAAAAGACTCATCAGTGACGCTCGATTCCAAAAAAAATTAAAATAAAGCCAAATAAAGTACGAAGTTGAAGAGTTTACACAATATTAGATCAGAAACAAAATAATGAAGTAAATCGTAAAATTTAATCACATTACTGATTTAGAGTTACTGCTAAAAAACATGTATACTAAATATGTTTCTTTAAGATCCTTGCCCGAGCTGAGAGACAAGTTCTTATTAATTTTATGTTGATAGGATTAAGAATAGCAATTCAATAAAAAGAAAAAGGAACAACCGATCTGTCAAATTATTAACCGCGACGACATTTTTAAAATAAAACCTAACTTTTTATTGATTTCAATACAAATTTATATAAAATCTATCAAAATTGAAAACAAATTCCGGTTAACCGGTTAGGGTTTTTGGTATTCTGTATTCGGTCTTTCGATCGATTAACCGGTTAACCGTTGACAACACTAGTAAGTAGAGTTGTAGAGCTTGAACGCAGAGATCGGTTTTGCACGTGTAAACTGACTAGTTCCCGAATGTAAGTAGGGCCGATACCATTGAAAGCGCAGTACACATAAATAAGTATTTAAATTGTGGTCTTATTGGACGGGTAACCAATGTAAATCAGCAAGTTCCGTCGTAATATGTTCATATTTTCTTGTCCTGGTGATAAATAGCTGCTGTAATTTGTACTTTTTGTAATCTGTTCATCGTAGTCTTGTTCATACCGTTCAGCAGAATATTCCCATAATCAAGTCTGGAAATTATTAGACTGTTCACTAGTGTCTTGCAAGCGGTTGTTGCTATAATTGGGGATCTTATAAAGCTGCAAATGCATCCAATATTACTGATGTGAAAATGACACGATTTTAATATGGCAGAAACTTGCCGTTTCAATGTAACATGTTGATAAAAATATACTCCTTAGTTGATAACCAGGCTCACTTGTGTAACGTCCTAATAGCACGATATGTTCATGTTATAGATGAATCTTATCAATTTTCGGAGTTTGATGCATACTAGTAACACAAAACAAAAAGTTCTCCATTTCTAGGCTGAAACCATCCCTTTTGACGTAATGTTTTCTTCACAACCCTCATTGTCAACTTCTAGATGTCAGTCAAAATATTATGCACACGTTTAACTGTATCCTTAATTTAAAGTTTGATCGAATAGATGCGCTCATCATAGTCACTATAAAACTTTGATAACATTGATGAAAAGATCGTTTATAAGATGGAACGTTACACATGTTACAGTTAAAGTTTAAATATAATTCCAGCTTTTTGATTTTTTTTGGCGAGAACTCCGATTTGAAATCTGTCTCATATGAATTCAGAAAAAAAAGTTGACAACAACAGGAGCAAGTTAAACATTTTATTAAAAACGATTCCACGACAAAACTATTTCTTCGATATTATATTAATAAGATTAAATGTCAGTTGAAAGTAAAGCGAAAACAAATATTTTGTGACATTGCCCAGATAATATAATGCTGTTCTTTGTTGACTATCTTTGATATTTATATCACATTCACTTTGTAATAATGCATAGGCTATGTCATTATGACCATATTGAACGGCTGTCATTAGTGGTGTTTGACCAGAACTTGATTGGGTATTTACGTCTGGTTTTTTCTTCAGGCTTAACAGCATTCGAACTGTTTGTATGTGGTTATATTGACATGCAATGTGAAGAGGGCTCCTCCCTTGTTTGTCTTTTAAGCTGGTACTGCCTCCAGCTTGAACTAACATTTGCACTATTTCTGAATATCCTTTATAACACGAAATGAATACTGGCGTTTGTCCAGAACTATTTGTAATATCGGGAGTTTTTGTTTTCTTAAGTAATAGCTTTACCAAATTATTTTTTCCTTGTTCACATGCAATGAAGAGCGGAGTTTTTAGTTCTTCGTTTTTCAAGTTTATATCACACCTAGAGCACTGTAATAGTAAATCTACTACACCCTCGTAATTCTCTAAAATAGCGATGTGTAAGGCAGATCCTCGGTAATAATCGCTTATATTGACATCGTGGTTTGACTGTAGAAATATTTGAACAACTTCCTTGTTTTCTTTTTCGACTGCGCGATGTAATGCTGTCCTCTTAAGCTTATCTTGGATATACGCATTACAATTGTTCTCTAATAAAATATTAACTAAATTTGCATAACCATAATATGAAGCAGTATGTAACGGAGATTGAAGTTCGTCATTACAAAGATTCGGGTTACAATTTCTTTTAAGGAGTTCTTTAACAATGTCTTCCTGTCCTTTTTTCACTGCGAAGTGCAAAGCTGTTTGTCGATGTGAGTCATAACCGTCAATATCAGAAATATATGTTAGCAGTAGTTTGAGTATGTCTACGAAACCATACATGGAAGCAACATGCAAAACATTTCTTTGATTACCATCACAGAGAGTAAAGTCTGCATCATGATTCAACAAAAGCTTTACAATTTCGATCTGATTTCCCCTAACTGCGCAATATAACGCTGAACGATTTTCTGTATCACAAAGATTGACATCACACTCGTTTCTTAACAGTAGTTCAACAACATCAATGTTACCTTTGAAACTAGCTATTATGAGAGGGGTATAACCCAAGTATGTAAGGCTTACGTTTACATCAAGCTTGACATGGTGTTCGATAAGTAAATTGCAGATATCTATATGGTTGTTTTGGCAAGCTATGTAAAAGGAACTACCTCCTTTTTCGTCCAATTTGTTTACCTCGCAGTTTTGCTCTAGTAACAATTTGACAATTTCGGTATAACCCTTACAGCACGCTATCCATAGCGGTAGAGTACCTACCTTGTTTCCTTGGTTTATATCACATTGAACGACTGTATTACTGACACATCTGATATCTAACAGTAATTGTACAACGTTAGTATGTCCTTTCGCACAGGCATACAGTAAGGCAGATTTCTGTTGACTGTCCAGGAGGTTAACATTGATATTATATTCTAATAAAATTGACACAATATTTTCATGATTTTTAAAGACAGCATAGTGTAAAGCTGATCTTAGTCCTTTATCCTGTACATTCACATCACAATTATGTTGTAATAATAAATTAACCACTTTGAGGTCCCCGTTAAAACTTGATACAATTAATGGAGTATGTCCATAATTATGTGGCCGGATGTTTATATCTGGTTTTGCAGTTTGTCTCAATAACAAATTACAAATATCAATAAAATTGTTTTGGCATGAAAAGTAAAATGGACTTCCACCTACATTATCCAACTGATTAATATTACAGTTATATTTTAGAAGCAGTTCTACAATTTCTAAATGACCTTTAAGACTTGCAATGAATACTGGTGTTTGACCTCTAGTATTAGCCAGATTTACATTCGCTCCGGCCAGCAACAAGCATTCTACAGTTTGTGTGAATCCATTCCTGCTTGCAACAAAAAGCGCTGTATTTCCCTTCGACGAACCTTCTTTAATCTGATGGTTAACGTTAGTGTTATACTTTAAAAGTATATCAACAACTGTACTGTGACCCATTTCACAAGCAATTATTAACGGAAAAGCTTCCTTGAAACATGTATTCGATTCGGCTCCATTATCCAAAAGAAGTTCAACAATATGTAAATAGCCCAGTGCACATGCTTGAAACAATGGACAATTTTGTTGATTTTCAAACTCATTGATAATAGCGCCTTTGCGTATTAAAAGTTTAGTAATATCGTATTGATTTTGAGATACCGCTAGTACCAACGGTGAATTACCAAACATATCAGGAGTATTAATGTCAAAGTACTTTATAAACAGCTCTGCCAAAAAAAGGTGTCCCAGAGCACAACAAACCATGAGAGGGGCATTTTTTACTTTCAAATATTCGAAAAATACATGTAAACCTTTCCTTTTATAATACTCAGTTAGGTCTTCATTGTCAGTAGAATCAGCATTTTCCTCATTCACTTTCGCACAATCATCCGAGATTTCACTATTATCTTCTATATTGTTATAAATATTATGATCGGATTGAATAGACTGTATCTTACCTTGACCCAATGTTATAAAACTCATTAAAGTTTCATCTAAGGCGTCATCACAAGTCATAGCATATCTAGCACTCGTTTTAACAGTTTCTAATAGGATAATGTCACTCTTTGTATTGTTAGTTTGTTTAGTTATAAGAAATTTTGCAATTGTTCTGACATCAAACCAAGCGCAGAGATATAGAGGCCACCGATTTGATGATAGTAGATTAACTGTATTCGTATATTTAGAAATAAATGAAACTAATTTCCTTTGAAATGATTCATATTTGATTTGATATATGCTGAATAAACTCAAAAACTTTCTTTGTAAAATATCTGAATGAAGTTTTTTGAAGTACAAATCCTCATTGTTTACTGGTAGTAGAATGGTAAATTTGTTATGGTCTTCATTTATTGATTCAAATTGAATACGTTTGCGAACAAAGTTTCTATTTCCATAATGTAAAATGCTAGATATAATTTGTCTGCCAAAGTACAATGCAATAATATCGAATATTCTGTCATGACGAGTAGCAATTGTTTTTGCAGTTTCTTTAATGAATGTACCTTCTAGGGAAAGCAGACAAGACAAGATATGACTCCTTGTAAACTTATGGGAAACGTTGCAATCTTCAAACAAACTGTCAAAAATATTATTGGTTTCACTTGAAAGTGCATCGAAAAACAATTGTTTGTTAATGTTGTTGTTTAAAACAACCAACAAAGCCAGGCCAACAGTACATCCTTCATTTAAATGCTGCATTTCATTTAATTCTCTCTCAAACACTTCATACGGGTATAGAAAAAATTCGTACACATTTTTTTGTTTGGAGTTTGGATAAATTGAACATAGAAGTGGAAACATTTCTGCTTTGTTCATAACTTTATCAGAAATTTCTCTTAAATCTGCCTTTCCAAGATATGATGCTGCAATTAAACGTTTTTCGTCAGTTGATATTGCAAATTGTTCACTGGATAAATTGCATTCTGTTGTGGCAAAATACTCTTTGAATCTTTTAAAAGGTTTACTATTCCATATTTGCAATCTGCATGTTGCAATAATTTTACAACTTTGCGATTGAAGAAACCCATTAATTTTCTTTTCAAGCCTAATCCAAATATTTAGTTCATTCTGATCAGGCACAAAATTACCACATAGATCATCTACTAAGAATATTTGATTGTTGTCTTTCTTGACAGACTTGATAATTTCACTTGGTTGCAAACCTGTAATTATAATGAACTTTTCTGTGTCTTTCAAAAGTAAACACAAATGTTGAGCTATTGCGGATTTTCCGATACCTTGACTTCCAGTTAAAACCGTAAAACTCTTTTTCTTAATTATATCAAGAATGGCTGTCACGGCTGTTGTGGTTACAAACTTTTCGTTTTCTTTTCTCCACTGTTCGAATTCTTCTTCCTTATCGTCTGAATATATACAAGATAAATGCGTTATTATATAGAAGGTAATTGCTTTATTTTTATGTTTAAGTACTAGTAAGTGATTTTGTAAATTGTTCTGCCTCAAACATCACTGTTGAAATTATGATGAAATGCGCATCTGCTGCATAGATATTGGCACCCTTCATTTCTTTAGTCAATCATGTTGGTAAGTTGACTGCATTGAATAAAAACATAATCTTGTTTAGAAAGGGGTATGGGAGGTAACGTGCACATGCTAAACTGGTGTGGAATACGTATTGTTCATGGTTGTTTCTAGGGATAAACGGAGAATTCACATAGTTCAAATATGAAAGAAAAATCATAAGTATTTATAGTTACTAGATCTAGATATCCCACAAATGTGATAACTATTTATCAAACAAATATTCAACGTATCAATATAATACCTTTTGCATATTCCGACATCTGTATTTGCAATTTCATTAGATTTTCTTCAACTTCTTTTAGCCTTTTTTCATTACACATTTGTTCTAAATACACATCGCGGTATGACCTATCAAGTTCTCCCACAAGAAGTGAGTCACACTCATCTTTGAAAGGTTTTCCACCCAGTCTTATAACAGCCTATAAAAGAGCAAAGCCGTCACCGACATATGTGTTTTAGGCGTTATCAGCATAATTATGTATTTCATAAATGATTGTTAACTTACATTCGAGAATTTTTTTCACTTATTTATCCGATAAAATTGTTGATCTATAAAAAAGCTATTAGTAAACTTTACGACTAAGAAATGATAATAATTGTAGTGACCACCAATCGCAATAATATTCTAACATTATTCATTTTTATCACTCCAGGTTTAGTATTTTTGAAATAATGAAACGATGTTGAACTTCTGCTACAAATGTAAATGACGGAAATTTTCCATTTACATTCTTTTTAATCGTGTAAAAGTAAAATAACAAACAAACAAAATAACTCCACGGGAAATTGAAAACGAAACGTCCTTTATTAAATGGCATATTCAAAAGCACAAACGCAACTTTATATTCTTAATTTGGTACAGACATTTCCTCATGTAAGAACTTGTAGATTAAACTTGGTTTTATGGTTAGCTAAACCTCTCACTTGTATTTTTCTGTTAAGAATGTTATTTTGCCTGATTTTAATTTATATGCAAATAATTTCTGCTGTGTCGGCTGATATGATTTGTCATTCCATATCCTTATTATAGCTACAGGTAGTCTGTATGTTACGATGTATAAACTACATCGGTATGTATAAGTGGGTACATAACCTTCAGGCTTGCATTACCGCATTCGATCTGCTTTAATTAAGTTCAAAATGGATAACTAGTTATCAAAGATATCAGGCTTTTAACTTGGTACACCAGACGAGCGTTTCGTCTACATAAGACTCACCAGTGACACTCAGATCAAAATGTACAAAGTGTGTGTTATTTGACAAATAACATAAAAGGATAAAAACGTATTTCTGTCAAGATTGTAGTAAGCAAATTAAAACATTAAAAAAATTTAAAAAAATTAAAAAAATGTTGTATGAAAATATTCCAATATAGCAAACACATGATAATATAAAGGTATACATGTACAGAAAAAAAAAAACTATGGAAAAATGATACAATTGCACAGTGGTGCGGTTACAATATATGGTAAAAATTACTTATAAATTTTAACTATAAGGTAAACTAAAAAGGTTGGAGAGAAAATTCATTTATCTATCAACTATTGTGATGAATTTACACATACCTTTGATACATCTGTCCATATATCTGTAAAACTGTTATCGTCAATTGTGCCATCAGTAGCGTGCACAAAATTATTTCTGTAATACTTTATTCTAGAAAGGTCATCGTCTTCACTAATATCAATACTTTTTGGAAGAACATCAAGTATTTTTAGTTTGGCTATATTCCGCAGTAGGCATATCATCAATGTTATATCCATATTGTCTGATTTAACCAAGCCTAAAAATGTATAGCTGAATGTTTATAATCATATAACTAGTAAACAAGAGTACAACATCGCCATAAAATAACTATAAAATGCCCAAATATTAGCTATTTCGGATAACAGATATCCTTCTTCGGTAATAGCACGATGTTATATGAACCATGTCAATATATTCAAACTGAGACACTATCAAAATCTTGAAAAATTATAAAATTTAAGCGAACATCACAGACGCTGGTAATTTTAAAAGTTCCAAACACGGCGGAAAGACTATAAAGATATGCCAAAATAAAAATAGTTATTTGCGATGTAAACTGACACAACTTTCAATTTCCAAAGGTGGTGGCAGTTGAGATGTTACAACAACTGCATGGATAGCAGCATCTTCGCTAGCCAAGGGTTACGATCCAAGAGAGCGGGAGTGGATCGTAACCCTTGGCTAGCGAAGATGGGATAGCAGTCCCCAAATAAAATAAAAACAAAAATGCCCTTACCGATCCAAGTTGGTATAATATTTCAAATTTGAAAAGGTAGGGCAATTGCAACAGAAACTACACGTGTAAACCTCCAAAACGAATATCAGTTTGATAATGATTAGAAAAATAAGTAAAATTGTATTTAATAAGTAACATAATTGAATGTTTATCTATATATAAGACGTGTATGATAGTTTATCGATAAAAAAAAACGTAACAAAATACCTACTAATTAGAAAATATTGAATTAAAAACTCTGATATGAAATATCCTATTGCATAATAAGTTCCCCGGTGTAAAATCGCAACAACAAATAAGTGGGATTAAAACTACAAAACCCACAACGTCATACAGATTTTAAGAAATATTTACGTTTTCTGTCTGTTCAAACTCATCAAAGATACAAGACTTGTACACAAAATACTAGACGTGCAATACAGTTGAAAGGACACCTCAAATACGAAGGTAAAGAACATGAAAGCAACATTTTCGAAATATTGTGACAATTTCGGCTAAAGCATTCTATGCCAAGGGCAAAAAAAACTTAGTGTGTTGAACTACAAAAAGACAAATCTGAGCACTATAAGAGAAACATTGGACTTCAAGCATAAGAATAAGCTGACGCAGTATAAAGACACTTTCGTGTGCAACATTATGCTAGACAAAGCGTGTTTTCCGGTAGCGGCTATAAATTTGTTTTAATGTAGTTAATATATATACAATCATAAGTATATGTAGGAAATTAGGTTTTCAAAATTATTTCACATCTAACCCAAAACGATATATAACTAGAAGGGTAAGAATCTACAGTTTCCATACATATTGACTAATTTGATCTGAAAGACGGAAAAAAACATCGCTGAAAAAGGTCTCCTCGATTAATATCGTATATACTTTTCAATTACTGATTTGGGCACTTCTGTTCGGAGGAAATGCATAAAGCTGATCATTTTATCTTGTACATTTAATGTATGTTAAATTTATCATTATTTCTATTTGGTGTATATCTTGGTGAAATAATTATCGAATTTTGACACAATGTTATCGATGAAATTTAATGAAAAATAATACCACCTTACCAGAACTTGAAAACAATATATTCATCTGTAACTGACTTAGGATTCTTTTGTAAAACAGTTTGTCAATTTTGCTCTTCTCTCGATTCAAAACAATGTGTAATCCACCAGGGTTGAAGTGATGATTGAACCGAATCCGGACAGCTCTAGGAGAAATTCGAATAATAAGATGAGCTAATCGAAGAAAGTTTGTCTCGTATTTTGAAAGTGATGTCATAGATGTATTTCCTGAGTGTGTCATTCTTATATGCTGCAATACAGAAATATAATGTATCTATATTAATAAATGAATACAGTTGAAGTTGGGTGTCGCGTTTTCTTCTTTCACATAAAATCCACGATTATTGTTTTGAACCACAAAGTGGTAATGACCAGCGTATTTTATTATGTGTTCGTCTCAAGATCTTTTGGGTGAGTGGGTATTTGGGAGTTTAAATAAAAAAAAAACGACCTTCAAGACGATCGGCCTTTGAAATTTATGGGCCGTCATCAATTTCGTCATTGCACGGCTGCCCGGCAAAATTAACTTTTATTTCGTATAGCAAACATTGTAAATATTGACCTTACAATGAAATCCTTTGTGATACATATTCCTTTGACTATCTCAGCAATTTAACAACAGATTTTTACATGTCTAGATATTTTCCTTCTAGTGAACAGCATCAATTCAACATGAAAAGTTATGAACCAAAGTATATTTCGTGGGTATTTTCTAGTATTCAATACAACATCTTAATTCAGAATTAATCACTGATTTTTTTTATTAAATCAGAAAGACATCAGTGTATACCTAATGGATTTTTTGTTCTCATAATGATAAATATGTTTGTACGTTCAACTGAGTCACATCAATATAATATATATGACTCTTATTGTTTTGTGGTTGTTGTTTTTTTATTTCAAAAAACATAGGGTCAAGAAAAATGCAAACAAAAGTTTATTGTTTTTTTTATTCAGACCTTTCGATCTTAGTAAATATGTATCGAGAATACACTTTAATATAACGATAAACGCCAAAAAAAAGTTGTTAAAGTCGAGCCGGTTTGTTTGTGTTATCGCCGCCATCTTGTTTATATTGGTTACAAAAAAGTAGTTTCGTTAACTTCGTTTATATACTAAAACAAATATTTTCAAGGGCCACTGCAGGATGCTCTCTCCTGTATAAACAAATAAGAATTATAGCTAATGGATCTGAAAAGAGAATTATCTTATCACACTGATCGTTTACCCCCAACTTAAATATTTTAACAAATGCTGCATGACATATTGTAGTATATGTATGAAAACGAATATCATGCCCCTCATGAAGTAAATAAATATACCTAGAGGATAAAAACATATTTCTCTCACCTTTTAAGGTCTTTTAATGAATTCATCCTTGTCTTATCGAATACATTTTAGTGTACAGCGATTAAACATTGCCATCAATAGGTGTTTTTTTCTGATTACGCGCTGATTATTTGATATGTTTACATATAAATATATATATATTATAGTATGTGATATTTGCGTATTGAGTATAATGCAAAAACCGAACTATAAAGATTATTTAAAAAACTGTAGGTCATCTACAATCAATGGGAACTTTAAATTGAATACCCTTATATTAAACGTATAAATATAATCTAGTTTTAGCCAGAAATAACATAATTCGTTAATTATACATTTTCCTATACACAATGTATAAGTTGATAAACTTACTGAACGATGCAGATTTGACGATTTTGCCAGACAATTTGTTAAGATCGCGCCAGGTGATCCCAAACTTGACATTCAATGGAAAAACTATTGGGTGGTGTGTTAAGAAGCATTTGGTTCATTGATGAACTGAAAATTATTTATTGATTAAGGAAGACTATGACAGGGTTGGGTTGTAGATGAGACACAACATTTGGAGTTGATTTTGTTATCTAGACTCTACCAAAGAATAATTCTTGATATTCAGGACTTTAATTAATATTACTTTGTATGATCTGGATTTGACGAAAGCATGCATAATATTTAAAATAACAAAAATGCGGAACTCCGAGGAAATTATAGACGGAAAGTGCATTTTTGTTATTTTACTTTTTTATAACAATGAAGGAACAAGTATCTGCTATAAGAGGGGAACAACTGTGCAGAAAGGAATTCCTACAACATGCCCATTAATTATTGCCAAGCATACAATGTTTTTTTTTCTTTTTATTACAGTAAAATGTATTTCAGAAAAAAGCAATTGCATAATTTAAAGTCATATGAAACGAGTGAGTGGTGAAAAATAATGTTGTCCAATTCTTGAACCAATATTAATGCATGTATACATCATAAACTTAGTCCTCTGTGCATTTATCTTTTATCATTATTTTCGCAAATAATATATATATATATATATATATAATCGTCAATTTGTTTTCTCTCTGTCTGTTATGATTTAACAAATATGAATGCTCATGAAATTCCGTGTTTTGAAGCCGAGTTTTACCGATTGTCACCTTATAGTAAACAAATCACAAAAATCATGGGTATTGAGCACGTGTTTAACGTGTATAATCAGATATTTGTTTATTTCAATGACAGATCCATGCGTATTGTGGTCACCTGATTTTTATGAGGAGGGTTACGCTCGGGTCACTATGCATACGGAAAATATGTCGGCGAATTGCTTCCTGGAAGCAAGCAATTAAAAATAAGTAGACTTCTTCTTAATGTGGACAAATTACAGAACTTTCCTCAGAAAAAAGTATATGTACATCAGTTGTATAATGAAAACTGTCCATTTAGTTACAAAAAACATATGCATATTTTTTTTTAATTTGAGGTTTCTTATGACTTTAAGGAATATTTTTGATTGTATACCAAGAGAGGAGGAGGTGTAGTGTAGTAAATCGGAAAGGCATAACTGTTGGTCGAAATAACAGGACCATCAAAAGCATAATCATTATTATTATTTGTTTTATAAAAATCATAATAATAAGTTCCTTTACTTATTGGTGAAAATACTCTAGTAAAACTAAAAATGTACTCCAAGATCCCTGCACTTTGTCTCTTTTCTGTTTTAGCTCACCTGGCCCAGGGCCAAGTGCGCTCTTGTCATCACTTGGCGTCCGGCGTCTGTCGTCGTTAACTTTTACAAAAATATTCTCCTCTGAAACTACTGGCCCAAATTAAACCAAACTTAATCACAATTATCATTGGGGTATCAAGTTCAAAATGTGTCCGGTGACCCGGCCAACCAACCAAGATGGCCGCAATTGCTAAAAACAGAACATAGGGGTAAAATGTAGTTTTGGGTTATATCTCAAAAACCAAAGCATTTAGGGCAAATCTGACTGGGGCAAAATTGTTAATCAGGTCAAGATTTATCTGCCCTTTAATTTTCAGATGATTCGGACAAGCCGTTGTTAGGTTTCTGTCCCTGAAATGGTAATTTTTAGGAAATTTTGCCGTTGTTTTTGGTTATTATCTTAATTATTATTATAGATAGATATAAACTGTAAACAGCAATAATGTACAGCAAAGTACGACCTAAATATAATTCAACATGACCAAAATGGTCAATTGACCCCCTAAGGAGTTATTGCCCTTTATAGTCAATTTTTAACTATTTTCAAAAAAAATTGTAAATTTTTACCAACTTTTCCACTGACACTGTAACTACTGGGCGAAGTTTATATAGATTAGAGATAATTGTAAGCAGCAAGAATGTTCAGTAAAGTGAGATCTACAAATACATCACCATCACCAAAACCCATTTTCGTCATGAATCCATCTGTGTCCTTTGTTTAATATTCACATAGACCAAGGCGAGCAACATAGTCTCTTTAGAGCCTCAAGTTTGTTAATGTGTGTGTGCGTAGAAGCGCTCTGATAAGTCAAGCGTTTTCCAACTAATATGAAAAGAAATTCGAGAGATTCAAACACATTAACCGAAAATCAACTGACAACGCCCTGGCAAAAAAAAGGAAAATGACAAACAACAGTACACAAAACACAACATATGTTTAACACCAACACATTCTGTATGTATGTGCCAGATCCAAGCTAGGAGCCTGTTAAATATAGATTCTTACACTGCAACAAGTGTATTACGATATTTCTCCACTCGAGACAGTTAAATTTTATTATTTAAAGTGCAAGGCTTGCCGAGCCCTTTAAATAATAAAATTTAACTGTCGAGAGTGGAGAAATATCGTAATACACGAGTTATAGTGTCGGAATCTGTTTCTCTAATGCTTTTTATCGTTCTTTTTCAAAGATTTTCAGAAAATTGTGCTCTTTATATGCGACGTCATCAGGCAAGGTCGCCTTTTTTCATGACGTCACAATAGGAAAATTGAGAAGAAAACAAAACATTTTGACGTCATAATCAAATTTCGACTAATCATTTGCCGAGAACAGATTTTTCACTAGTGAGGAGAAATACTTTTCGCACACCGGTCAGGAAATATGAAAATAGGACAAAAATTAGAGAATCAGTGTTTGTCGTTTGTTGACGAGTTACAAGTTTGTTTTTCGTCAATTTTTTGTACCTAAATAAAGCTGTTATTTTTTCTTTTGAATTGTTTTACATATCGGTGCCTTTTATAGCTGACTATGCGGGATGGGGTTTGCTCATTGTTGAAGGCCGTACGGTGACCTAAAGTTGTTAATTTCTGAGTCATTTGGTCTCTTGTGAAGAGTTGTCTTATTGACAAGCTTACCACATTTTCTTTTTATATAGAAAAATAAAGACTAGTCAACACGAAGACCACAAAAAACGGAAATATGCAGTTTCACAATAACGTTAGGCACTGGCTACGGTTACATGGAAATGTAACAATGATAAAAATATTATTGTTACATTGGAGACTAACTGCCGGAATGCAAAGTTGGGTAAGAAACTGATAAACTACGAATGTAACAATAATTATTGAGGCTACGGTTACATTGCGTTATTGTTACATGAAAAAACGACAATGTACGATGGGACTAGTAATATGTACTAAATAATAAAAGTTGAAAACATTTACTTTATATTTACAATGCATACAATTTCTTGTTTATTTTTATTTACAATGACAGTTTCTACATATCCAGTAAGTGGTTTTTGGAGCATTTTAAAGTCCGACACATTTTTTTTTATAAAACCTCTCCAAACAATATTTGTATATAGGTATAGATCTATAGATTTTTTTTTTTAAAGGGAAAAAAGTTACCTTTGGTTTAGGCTCCATCTGATTTTTAAACGAAATTACGTCCTCCATGGATACATGTATTCATAAGTTCACAGTTTTCACAGCAAAGTTTGCTTTTGATATATCATTTTTTTTTCAGAACTGCGTTTGTACAGCTGTATGAAAGGAGTATAGGTCCGGTAAGGACTCATTTTGGCCTCAAGTTTCAGTTTCCTCTGACGAAAGATTTTGACCACTTTTTAAACACTAAAGTGTCTATTTCACTTGATTCAATTAGTTTTTGTGAAAGATTTTAACTGATTAAGTCATTAAAAACGGTCCGATTCAAGCTGAAATATGAAAAATCTCTCAAATATGCCAAAAAACGTCACTTTTCCGATGGTTTTTGTCAAAAATGAAAGTGGCCGCATCCGTGTTCATCCACAATTTTTATATATGTTATGTATTATCATAAAATATAACTTGCATTTCAATATTAAGGATGAACACTTTCGTTTTACACGGAAACCGTCTAAAATTTAACTAAAATGATAGAATTTTGAAGATTTCAGTAATTTAGCATGACTTAAAGGTGCTACAACTCGCTATATGTGCATTGTATTGTCAAAAAGGCACATATTTATGTAGCAGAAGCATTCAACTGTACAATAAATAACTTACAGTTACATTTTAATAATTTTGTAAAACTGTAATATTTTGGGGTCAAAAAGGGGTCTTACCGGACCTACTCCTTTGTGTCTTGTTATTAAAACAGTTTCGTTTTAAACAAAACTAAAGTTTTAAATTTTTCACCCAAAACTAAATTGATAATAGGAATCTCTCAATCCTTTGTTCAAAGTATAATGACAGTTATGAGAGTAAGTGTGCAGTTAAATACTGCGAAAAGGAGACTTTTCTCAGACCGACTCGGTTCCCAACAACAAACCATTGAACTATAATTTTCGCCTTTGACACTACTTATCTGAAGTAAAATTGAGAATGGAAATGTGTCAACTTAAAAGCGACAACAACCCGACTATAGAGCAGACAACAGCCGAAGACCACAATGGGTCTTCAATGTAGCGAGAAACTCCTGCACCCGGAGGCGTCCTTCAGCAAGCCCCTTCACAAATATATATACCAGTTCAGTGATAATGGACGCTACGTTAAACTCCGAATTATACACAAGAAACTAAAATTAATCAAAGAGCTGATAGCTCTGAGGTGGAAGAAGGTGAATAAAATGTAACTTGAATTACCATAAAAGCAGCCCAACTAACCCAGGCTGCTTTTTTCCATTATCGTTATGATGTACTTTTTTTTCTTCAAACAAGAAAAGGTCATAAGTACATGAATTTCCCATCCGTACAATCATTTTCTATGTTCAGTGGACTATGAAAATTAGGTAAAATCTTTAATTTGGCAGTAAAATTAAGAAGATCATATCATAAGGAACACATGTGTACTAAGTTTCAAGTTGATTGGATTTCAACTTCATCAAAAACTACCTCGACCATAAACTTTATAACCAGAAGCAGGACGGACGGACAGACTAGAAAACATAATACCCATAAATGGAGCATAAAAATAGTAAGACTTGTTACATACCCACCAACTTTTGAAAGTTCCCATATGCACAACAACAATTTTAAAGATTACAATTTAAGCGAAGTATTTTGCACAATCTGGATTGTCTAGAAAAAGTGTCATCTTTGATGAACTTACATGCCTTTTTCTTAAGTCTGTTTGCATGATTCTAGTTATTAAATTGGCAGAAAAGATATACATGTAGCTAGCAGACCAGGATTTATTTTCTAGAGTAAGAATATTAGATGCTTGTTGAAATTTCCCATTTTGAATTATGCACAAAGATGGACCTTTAACAGGTTGGGAACAACACTCCAAATGAGGGGTAACCTTACTGGAAGATCATTACAATCCACTGTAAAAAATGAGCACAAAAAAAGTCATTTATTTTCATATTATTTGATGAAACTTTTCCCCAAGAACTAAGCATCTATTAAGTACTGAATGGTCAACACATGTCAAAAGAATGTTCTGTTGTTTCTTAACTTATATCTTCTTTATTAATTTGACCCCTTATTTAGAAAGGTTGTTCCAAATATAATGAATTTTCCCACTTTTGAGTTTAATAAAAATCTTAAAATGTTCTTTTTTTTTAAACAGTAAAATGACCCCTTGTTTTAGGGACAGTTCCTCATTTAAAGGACACCACTCATAATTTATGGTCCAAACCTGAATACAAAAATAAAATATGTTACTATCAGTATTATGTCAATAAATTGTCAATAAATTAGTGGGAAAAAAATACTATTTACTATCTTTATCATGTTTATGGTAGTACAGTAGACTCCGGCCAATGGGATACCCAAATTGGCAGCTAAAAATTACCGATTACCCGATATATTCAATTAAACGTCGGATGATTGTATATTCATTGAATATTCTACAATAATAAGTTGATCTATTGCTTAATATGTGAAAGGGCTGGAGGATTGATGGAGTGATTCCTATCAATAACATCATCACGATGTTTGCGAAAAAAAAATATCAGCTGATTATGTAGCTAATGATTTCCACTTGCAGTTTTTAAATCCTATATTTATTAAAATCAATCAAATGTCCTGAAGTATTTATGCTAATTATTATCTTCCATCCATAGTTTGTCTTTACTTGTTTAGTAAACAAATTATTTACATTTTCACACAGGTAAACTAATTTGGCTATAAATAGATCAAAGCATGTCTGTATAGAATCTCTAATCTCAAATCGTAATTGTAATAATTTTATTTCTTTAAATAATAAAATTTAAATTTATGAAAATATTCACGATTGATAAAATAGTGTTGCTTAAAGTTTACGCTTACAGAAATTATTTATGTTTAAGTCATGGTTCTAGAGGCTTCTTCACATAGTTGTAAACATACCAAAATGGCTGCCACACGTGATTACCTTTGCACATGTGAAAACAATATTTCTGACAAAAGTCAGATTTCTCTTGTCAAAGGGGATTTATATTTATATTGCAATAAATTATTCAGAAGAAGGTACATTCAATTTCAATTATATATCTTTTTCTATGAGCATTTCGAGTTTAATCAAATTCTCCAAACAGCAGCGTGCTCTTGTCAACTGAGTCTTGAATAATTTTATAAATACATTCAAACCATTTGAAGTAGAAGGGCATCTAATTCACATGACAAAGAAAAACAAGAGGCTCTCAAGAGCCTGAATCGCTCACCTGAATTTTTTTGGTTTAATCTCTCATCAATGATTATTTTGGCTTTTCAATTTATTTAAATGTTCTTTGAAAATTTTCTTCAAAAGCAAAAAAAAATCATTTTCTCTTATGTTCTATTTTAGCCATAGGAGCTATTTTTCTTGACATACAAGGAAATGAAATATAAAATTTATACTAGATACTCTGAAACTCTGAAACTCTGAAACTCATTTAGCCTAAGTTTGGCTGAAATTGATACCGCAGTTTCAAAGGAGAAGATTTTTTAAAGTAAGTCAACATGATGAACAAATTGTGAAAAAAGTCTTTAAAGGGCAATAACTCCTTAAGAGGTCAATTGACATTTTTGATCAAATTGACTTGTTTGTAGATCTTACTTTGCTTAACATTTTTGCTAATAACAGTTTATCTGTATAATAATATTCAAGATAATGACCAAAAACTGCAAAATTTCCTTAAAATTACCAATTAAGTGGTAGCAACCCAACAATGGTTTGTTTGATTCATCTGAAAATTTCAGGGCTGATAGATATTGACCTAATGAACATTTTCACCCAGTCAGATTTGCTCTAAATGCTTTCGTTTATGAGATATAAGCCAAAAATTGCATTTGACACCTAAGTTCTATTTTAAGTAACGGCGGCCATGTTTTTTGACGGATCAAAAATCGAAGCACACACTTTGTGCAGGATACTCTAAGGAACAATCATGCTAAGTTTCATTCAAATCCATTCAGTAGTTTCAGAGGAGAAGATGTTTGAAAAATTCTTGACGACGACAGACGACGACGACGACGACGGACGCCAAGTGATGAGAAAAGCTCACATGGCCTTTTAGGCCAGGTGAGCTAACAATGAATAAAGACAATAATTTAATAAGAAATAGATCCTTTTTTCTTATAAAAAAAACAAAATCTTCTGGTTTACAGGATTGCAAATTCGTAACTTCAAGGGCGAACTTGTTAACAGGGCGAGTTGTCCCGATACCAAATTCACGCATGCGTAATACAAATATCAACAGTAAAAACATCTGGTCACAAGTAAACAAATAACGTTCATGAGGATGAGATGAAATCTAATAATTAACATAAATAAAAGGGTCATATTTACGATAGTGATTGTTTTTCAATTCTTATTTACAAATTAAATGATTCAGATGCTTAATCATGTGTAAAAATCGGTTTCAGGAATCTTAAGTTGTTATGAAATTGTAATACACAGAAACGAATGCGGCATACGGAGGCTCAATGGTCAGCCCCTAAGGTCTTCAGAAGACTTGACGTCTTCTTCCACCAAAAATCATACAAGACTAACAAAGACCTGAGGCTCCTGACTTGGGACAGACAGTATCTTTAAGAACATCAAAACCATTAAAACGTAAAACTATTCAAACACAATTTGTTGAATAATGATATTTATCATTTGTTATTATTACAAGTATTATTTGGTACATATGAAAGAATTAAGCAACAAAACTATAGTAGATTTAAATTTAATAAATCCAGGGTATATTGCTGTTTTTCATGTAACAATAACGCAATGTAACCGTAGCCTCAATAATTATTGTTATTTTCGTAATTAATCGGTTCCTTACCCAACTTTCATTCCGGCAATTAGTCTTCAATGTAAACAATAATATTTTTATTATTGTTACATTTCAATGTAACCGTAGCCAGTGCCATAACTTTAAAGCCCGGCTTTGATTGCTGATAATGATTTAGAAAGAGGTTTCTTGGAGCACTTGGAAGACCCAGCAATGTACTGTGGATTCATTTATATTCGTTGGATACCAGTTGTCGTTGATTTCATGGGTACAGGAGAACCACGAATTCAAATGTTCATGAAACAAATTACAATTTTCTAAGGAAATGTCTGTAGACTTTGCCAAAACCACGGCATTAGATTTCAACGAATATGCAACTTGAAGATTTCCTCAATCCATGAAAAATTGGTATCCGCGAAAATAAATCCACAGTACCGTTGTTTGCAGTTACATTGATGTAGATGAGCCTCAGAGGTGTCCAATACAGTGATGGAAGACCCAGTTCTTCATCTTTGGTTGAAACTCGAAATTCGAAATTAAAGGAACATATAACAGACCTATGATTATCCAGGAGTTCCTCTTTAGTGAATTTTCTGGAGGTATATGTTGAGTTTCTAATTCATTTGTCAAGCAGTTTATGTAATGTCATTTACACACAAAAACGATGTTGTGTGGGGCTTTATGTGCCTGTCCAACAAGCGATAAACTGTGTAATCCATAAGCTGTCGTAGATTGCTGTTCGTCTTAGGCCGTGTTCACATTGACCTAAATTCGGTGTTGTGTTAGTGTAACTCACACGTAAACTAAACACAATTGCGTTCCCATTGATAAAACTCAAATGTTTAATTGTAGTTTAAATCATGTTTTACCTACACACAGTCGATAGTCGATGTAGGCCTTGCGTAGGTTAAGTGTACACAACACTAGGCATTTAGGACATAAGTTTTATCGTGTATATATTTAAGGAGGAAACTATTTTTGAGTAAAATTTGATATTTTTGATAATTATTAGTTGTATAAATTTTACGGATTTTTTTTTTGTTAAAAAAATTAACGTACTTATTTAAACCCTTATCAAGACTCAAAGCAGCATCATTGCCGAACCCATAAGGCAGCAACAAATTGATTTTTTTTTTGGGGGGGGGGGCTATTATAGTTGAGTAAAAAACATAAAGGCAAGGGGGTGGGGCTGGTGAGCTATGGATTTTGTTTTGGAAACAAAAAATGTTTCCAGTTTTTGGCCCTGAATTTTTTTTTGTTTGTTTCACCCTCAGCTGCCACTATATATAACGCTAAAATTGATTTCGACTTGTCACCAAAATTTGTCCTGAAAAAAAATCAATAGCTCACGCCCCCTCCCCCTCCACAAAAAATGAAGTAAATAGTTGCTGCCTAATTCATTTGAAAAGGTCTTCCCCAATCGACTTGACGTACACAGAAATATTCGCCACTGGTCTTTACTCAAAAAACGATTCACGCATAAATGCATGACTAAAATAAAAAGTGTGAGGTAAATGATATGTTTGTCTAGTATCTCAGATCCGTTAATAACACGTAAAATAAATAAAAAAAAACGTTACCCTATTCCTTTACCAAATACTCCTTGGAGAAGAAATACCATTTGAAACGAACAGAAAAGATAAAAATGTAGTGATCCCTAATATCTCAATCCTTTTTTTTTCGGCTGTAAGCACGCTGTTGCAGCTAACGTTTTCTAATGCGTTATCGAGACATCTCTAGTATATTCAAACTACTGCAAATTATAAAAATGTAGCAACCACTTAACTTAAAAAAAAAGGGGGAAGGGTTAATTTTTTTTTATCTGAGTCAGATTTTTTTTCGCGCGTACGTTTTTATTCCTTTTTAGCTCACCTGGCCTAAAAGGCCATGTGAGCTTTTCTCATCAGTTGGCGTCCGTCGTCGTCGTCGACGTCGTCGTCGTCGTCTGTCGTCGTTAACAATTTTTCAAACATCTTCTCCTCTGAAACTACTGAATGGATTTGATTGAAACTTAACATAATTGTTCCTTAGTATATCCTGCACAAAGTGTGTGCTTCGATTTTTGATTCGTCAAAAAACATGGCCGCCGTTACTTTAAATAGAACATAGGGGTCAAATGCAGTTTTTGGCTTATATCTCAAAAACGAAAGCATTTAGAGCAAATCTGACATGCGGTAAAAATGTTCATTAGGTCTAAATCTATCAGCCCTGAAATTTTCAGATGAATCAAACAAACCATTGTTGGGTTGCTGCCACTTAATTGGTAATTTTAAGGAAATTTTGCAGTTTTTGGTCATTATCTTGAATATTATTATAGATAAAGATAAACTGTAAACAGCAAAAATTATCAGCAAAGTAATATCTACAAATAAGTTAATATGACCAAAATTGTCAATTGACCCCTTAAGGGGTTATTGTCCTTAAATGACAATTTTTCACAATTTGTTCATCATATTTGCTAACTTTAAAAAATCTTCTCCACTGAAACTACTGAATGGATTGGGATGAAACTTAGCATGATTGTTCCTTAGATTATCCTGCACAAAGTGTGTGCTTCGATTTTGGATCCGTCAAAATACATGGCCGCCGTTACTTAAAATAGAACATAAAGGTCAAATGCAGTTTTTGGCTTATATCTCAAAAACGAAAGCATTTAGATCAATTTCAGCCAAACTTAGGCTAAATGAGTTTCAGAGTATCTAGTATAAATTTTATATTTCATTTCCTTGTATGTCAAGAAACATAGCTCCTATGGCTGAAATAGAACATAGGAGAAAATGATTTTTTTTTTGCTTTTGAAGAAAATAAGACAATTCAAAGAACATTTAGATAAATTGAAAAGCCAAAATAATCATTGATGAGAGATTTAACCAAAAAAATTAAGGTGAGCGATTCAGGCTCTTGAGAGCCTCTTGTTTATCGATGCTGGTGATCAAATACTTTTTTTTCAATATTTAACACTATAATGTATGGGAAAGCTCTTGATTCAGAATAAAAAAAATTATCATTTGTATGACAATTTTTTTTTTATCAAATTGGGGATCGGAATATTTCCATTCCCATCCCCCACCCCCCTTTTGAAGTCAAATGGTTGTTCCCTTGCCGCTAGAAAAATTTTCCAAAAAATTGGAATTCAGTTCTACGTAATGAACATTTAAATGACATATAGTTTACAAGTGGGAACAAATCTTATGTACAGGTAGCTAAACAAGGTGTATAGATGTGAACAAATGTAATGTGAAACCAGTGTACACTACACTAAACTAATTGTAAACATGTTTACTCTATACGGCATTTGGTGTGAACACGGCCTTAGTCCTTTTCTTCTTATTCCTTGTGTAATTGAAGAATAATCGATTCATTGGTTTACTAGTTTGATTTGCTTCATGTACTGTCATCCAAGAGCTTTTTATAGGTTACCTGAAGGTTAAGTTTATTCATGATCACTAATGAAGGATGTACTTTAACCTGAAATTTTCACATCTGTCCTTTTGTTGTTTATGATAGGTGTTCATTAGTAATTCTGTCACACTTTCTTTATATATATATCAATCTAACGAGTTTGAACATGAAATTTTGAAGATACATGTAATGTATATGGAGTCTAGATTGACTTTTTCTCTCAAACGTTTACCTTGTATTGACCATAATCATGTTTCAAAAGTATAAATAATGAATTGAAATAAAACTTGACACATTTTGTCTATCATATAACCATGACAGAAGTGAATAAATTCTGTAAGTTACATTAATTTGTGCTGTTTACAGCTTTTATCTAATGTATGTTTAAAGATTATAAGGAAAATCTACTAAAATTTGTAAAAACAATCGTCAAATCAGGAAAAATATCCTTTTAGGTTTGGGGTCAAGTAGGATAAATGGTACTGTTGTTGGCATGTTGCATCAGTTTCATCTGACTTTAAGGAGTTATCTGATCATTTCAATGTTAGGTACAAATGGAAGGTGAGTAGGTTTTGATTTTCTGAAAATTTTCACTTGGTCAGATTTTCTCTATCAATTATGGATTAAAAAGCATAAGAAAACAACTTGCAATTTACTCATATGTTCTATTATAAGCATGGTGCACGTGGTTGCTGAATATCGTGTAAAAATGATAACTGGTCTCTTAGGATCAATCAAGTGAAGTTTGATATAAACAATTATCAATGATTATGTAGTTCATGAAATTGTTTTTTTTAAAGTTAAGGACAGATGATGGAAACAAAACACTCCAAAGGATACCAAGTGATAGAAAAACTCATTGCCCTTAATAGCAGATGACCTTAAAATTCAAAATAGAATGTTCTTATAATATGTACATGTATTAATACTCTGCTTTAACACTCAACTGTATAAGTGAGCAATTAATTATTTTCAATATTTATATATTATACAGTACAGATTTTGTTTCATGATTTCAAACTTTTAAATGTCTCTTTAATAAATGTCCATGTCCCTTTCCATTCTATACTATCACTATCCCTCTCAGCAATATAACTGTCCATTTCTGATGAAATATCTGGAGATGTCACATGACTGTCAGGTGGAATGTATTCCTCATATCTTTCAGAAACCCTCTGGATTTCTCTTTTAACATTGTAAGGTATTTTCTGTTTTTGTAAAAGGGTAACAGGCACTATCATGTTAAACTTCATTATTTTTTCATTTAGTTCTAAAATTGCATTTTCAAACACTTTTACATGATGCTTCCACTTCTTCTCTTGTGAAGAAGATGATGCAAGACTATCCATATTCTTTTTTTCGATGGCCAATCTCCTTCTTATACTTGTAATGTCCTCTCTATAAAATAAATAAATATAAATGTTAATCATTAAACATTAGTTTATACCAGGGAATTTCTATACTAACGGGACTGGTCACTTATAACAATGTCTATACAAATTGTCAGACTGATCACGGCCATAGCTGATGTCACTTAACTTTATAGCAAATCATTTCACATTTACGAAGTCTTTTTTATAACCAAGTTTAACAAAAAGACGTTTTTTTACGAAATTTTACACATTTTGTCATATCAAAATGCATTTTTTCAAAAGATTTCTCAGATTGTTACTTAAATATTGATCTTTGACCTTTGAGGTATTTGTTTGCTATATTTTCAGTAGCCCGCATCTTGTTTGATATGTTAACCATTTTACACAACTGCACCGGTGTTCTTCATAATGATATTTCTAAGTTTAATAATTCATCATTCTTACAAAATCTTATATTTTTCATTTTGTTTTTTGTCATTATAAATGGCTACTGAATATAAGGTGGTATGCTGGTGTCTTAATTAGAAATGATAGAATTTGTTCATACTTTGCCAAAATGCAGTTTTAATATGTTCAAAAATATAATAAAAATGATACGTCACTGTGCATTTTCTCAAGCCACAAGTTGTGACAAAATGACACATTTTGTATGGATTTTACAGGAAAAAACACCATTAATGTGAATAAAAGCTAAACTAAATGATAGAATTGTAAAATAAAATATGAGAAGATAGCTTTTAGTAAATGCTTTAAGAATATCAAAAGAAAAGATAGGGTCACCATACATTTTTCTGACTAGAATATATAAAATAGTAAAATTCCATGTAGATTCCTTCAGAAAATGAACTTTTTCAGAGTTACCTACCCTTAAAATGCTAATTTCCCAAAAAATTAAAACTAAGTAAAAAAGAATCTACACTTTTACCAATATTAATGTTTAAAAATTTTATTCATAAATATTTGCTCTTTTAAGGTAGCACAATACAAAGATTTGATAACACCAACTCCCAAGTTTTAAAATGCTGTAACTTTCTTAATAATGCTTGAAAATTTATAAAAGTGGTAGTTTTAGATAGCTAACAGATTATTCTTTCAAATTAATGCAATGTGTTTACACAGTGTAGGGAGTATGAGATTACATCCTCTCTGTGTGTACTGTATATATATACAAACACTTAACAATAGCTGTAAGTTGCAAAACTAATACAAGATAAATGATAACTCTCTGTTCACCTCCTTAAATTTTCCATGCCCCTTTCTATCCATATGACAACCAGCCTAACTTTCCCTTTAATTATGAAACTTGGAAATAATTGTATCTTATATTATCTAATTTATGTGTTTTCAAGGCCTTTTCACTTTATTGATCATAAAGGAATGGTCTTCAAAATGAAACAACATTAACTAGATAACTGATAAACTCTGTTTATGCCTTTTTGGTTAAGTTTAATGTTTAAATAGTGGCCTTGTATAATTTATCTAAACGTCTCCTATGATAGGACAAAAACATATCTACTGTAAATTCAGAAATTATTACAATGTTTTTATTATTGCAAAATTGTGACAGGGTTATAATCGCAATCATTTTAACTTGCATTTTGAAATTTTTTACATGAATTAAACAGCATTTTTTCTTAATTTGTTAGAAATTAAAAGTCTTAAATGACAAAATCGCAATAATAAATGCACGCAATAATATCTGAGTTTACAGTATTTAATAAACATCTTTGTAACTGTATCAAGCATAATTTGTTTTACCTTATTTCTTTTTCTAATGTTATCCATTGTGCATACATGTGATGGACTGTGAAACTCAGATCAGGAGATTTGGAAATTTTGGTCAGGAGATTAGGACTCAGATCAGGAGGTTTTTAATCGACCAAAAATTTTGTCGTAAATGTAACGATATGATGTAGAAATGGTGTTTTTCTTCAAATTTCCATCAAATTGTAATATGTTTATAGTACCCTTATTGCCTTCCTATTTGAATGAAAATCAAATATTAAGAAGAATCTGTTTTTTGTTTGGTTTTGTTTTTGATAATTGAGTATTCACTGCTTGCAAATAAATCATTATATTTATTTATCTGATCTGTATAGATTTATATTAATGTCTTCATCTCCTTATCATTGGTAACTGTATAGACAAATAAGAAAGAAATATGCTATACATGTATGATTTATATTTGCAACATAATAAATTTATTAATAAGAAAAATAACAAACACTAAACAGTATTGTAAGGTTTTTAAGCTTTATGAAAGTCAAATTTCTAGAAAACTTTAAAAAAACCTACTCAAAAGTGTGAAATGTTTTGCTATGTTTTGTTAACTTAATTTATTAAATCTTATATACTGACACAAACGATTCTCAGTCTCCAAGTTTACTAGATATAAACCTAACTGGGACTTTTATTCAGTCTTATCTATTATGTACTTGTTATAAATTCCAATCACATGAATTGTAGAGAGACTTATAATATAAACTTTAATTTAATCCTTGAAAAGAAGTCTAGATTGCTAAAATAATTTATAAATTTATATTTTTTTATATGTCCCAAAACATTTAAATTCATTAAATTACCATCCTTTTATGATAATTTGATTAAAATATTATTCATTTATAGTCTTTTTACAATTTACACTTTCAAGGGGTACAATCAAAATCACGTGATGGATATACACACACCGGAAGTTACAGTCGAACTCGACGCTTGAAAGTTTAGTAGTTGCATTTTCTTGTTTATATCAATTAAATTTTGATTAATAAGTTGGCACATCGAATGTCTGATAGTATGTAGTTTTAAAATACACAATTGTTTTTGCTAAAAAGCATGCAGTTTTGCAAACACTTTGACACAGTTATCTGGTGAAATTTTGAAAACTGTGTCGAAGTGTAAGCATTAACTGCACGATTTCCAGCAAGGATAATTGTGTATTTCAAAACTAGATAGTATCCGACATTCGGTGCACTACCTTATTTATTAAATTTTATTGATATAAACAAGGAAATACGACTACTTATCTTTCAAGCAGTCTGCTCGACTGTTATTTCCAGTGTGTGTATATCCATCACGTGATTTTGATTGTACCCCTTGACTTTTAAGAGCAAAATAACTTAAAACAGGATAATTCAAAGGGAAGTAACAATTTGTTTTTAATACACAAAGTTTTTATTACATAACAGCAGTTAGCCAGAGGTAAACATCGTTGATTACCAGTATGTTTGACACCCAAGCTGTCAAGTGAAGCCATATAATTATACATCTTCTGTGATTTACAGGTGAAATTTAACACAGGTGTCAATTTCACCCGTAGGTAGTAGGAAATTATCAAATATGGCGTCCAAAACTTTATGAAATATTTCATACACAGGAGTTTTTTCTCCTAAATGGGAGGACGGGAGGAGACCCCTGAAAACGGGATTATTGTACTCCCGTCGGGGGGTTCACATGTATGATTGTGGTGCATATCCATTGTTGATCAGTATCTTACCTTATTTCTTTTTCTAATGTTATCCATTGTGGTGCATATCCATTGTTGATCAGTATCTTATTGATGTTATGAGTCATGGTGTCGACTAATGGATTTCTCTCAGTATAGTCCAGTGGCTTCCCTTTACCTGACAGATTGTCAAACTCTCCTTTACTCATAGACTCTTGTATCAAGTCTTCTACTATTCTCTCTATAGTGTTACTGCAAAAATGACAGTTGAAAAATGTTTTCAAAAATTTAACAATAGGAACCAGTAATTCAGTGGTTGTCTTTTGTTTATGTGCTACATATTTGTTTTTCGTTTATTTTTTTTACATAAATAAGGCCTTTAGTCTAGTTTGAATTGTTTCACATTGTCTTATCGGGGCCTTTTATGGCTGACTATGCAGTATGGGCTTTGCTCATTGTTGAAGGCCGTACGGTGAACTATAGTTGTTAATGTCTGTGTCATTTTGGTCTCTTGTGGACAGTTGTCTCATTGGCAATCATATCACATCTTCTTTTTAGCTCACCTGGCCTAAAAGGCCATGTGAGCTTTTCTCATCACTTGGCGTCCGTCGTCGTCTGTCATCGTTAACAATTTTTCAAACATCTTCTTCTCTGAAACTACTGAATGGATTTGGATGAAACTTAGCATGATTGTTCCTTAGAGTATCCTGCAAAAAGTGTGTGCTTCGATTTTTGATCCGTCAAAAAACATGGCCGCCGTTACTAAAAATAGAACATAGGGGTCAAATGCAGTTTTTGGCTTATATCTCAAAAACTAAAGCATTTAGAGCAAATCTGACATGGGGTAAAAATGTTCATTAGCTGAAGATCTATCAGCCCTGAAATTTTCAGATGAATCAAACAAACCATTGTTGGGTTGCTGCCACTTAATTGGTAATTTTAAGGAAATTTTGCAGTTTTTGGTCATTATCTTGAATATTATTATAGATAAAGATAAACTGTAAACAGCAAAAATTATCAGCAAAGTAAGATCTACAAATAAGTTAATATGACCAAAATTGTCAATTGACCCCTTAAGGGGTGATTGTCCTTTAATGACAATTTTTCACAATTTATTCATCATATTTGCTGACTTTAAAAAATCTTCTCCTCTGAAACTACTGAATGGATTTGGATGAAACTTAGCATGATTGTTCCTTAGATTATCCTGCACAAAGTGTGTGCTTTGATTTTTGATCCGTCAAAAAACATGGCCACCGTTACTAAAAATAGAACATAGGGGTCAAATGCAGTTTTTGGCTTATATCTCAAAAACTAAAGCATTTAGAGCAAATCTGACATGTGGTAAAAATGTTCATTAGCTCAAGATCTATCAGCCCTGAAATATTCAGATGAATCTAACAAACCATTGTTGGGTTGCTGCCACTTAATTGGTAATTTTAAGGAAATTTTGCAGTTTTTGGTCATTATCTTGAATATTATTATAGATACAGATAAACTGTAAACATCAAAAATTATTAGCAAAGTAAGATCTACAAATAAGTTAATATGACCAAAATTGTCAACTGACCCCTTAAGGGGTTATTGTCTTTTAATGACAATTTTTCACAATTTGTTCATCATATTTGCTAACTTTATAAAATCTTCTCCTCTGAAACTACTGAATGGATTTGGATGAAACTTAGTAAGATTGTTCCTTAGATTATTCTGCACAAAATGTGTGCATCGATTTTTGATCCATCAAAAAACATGGCCGCTGTTACTTAAAATAGAACATAGGGGTCAAATGCAGTTTTTGGCTTATATCTCAAAAATGAAAGCATTTAGAGCAAATCTGAGATGGAGTTAAAATGTTCATTAGGTCAATATGTATCAGCCCTGAAATTTTCAGATGAATCAAACAACCCATTGTTGGGTTGCTGCCACTTAATTGGTAATTTTAAGGAAATTTTGCAGTTTTTGGTCATTATCTTGAATATTATTATAGATAAAGATAAACTGTAAACAGCAAAAATGATCAGCAAAGTAAGATCTACAAATAAGTCAATTTGATCAAAATTGTCAATTGACCCCTTAAGGGGTTATTGTCCTTTAATGACAATTTTTCACAATTTATTCATCATATTTGCTGACTTTAAAAAATCTTCTCCTCTGAAACTACTGAATGGATTTGGATGAAACTTAGTATGATTGTTCCTTAGATTATAATGCACAAAGTGTGTGATTCGATTTTTGATCCATCAAAAAACATGGCCGCCGTTACTTAAAATAGAACATAGGGGTCAAATGCAGTTTTTGGCTTATATCTCAAAAATGAAAGCATTTAGAGCAAATCTGAGATGGAGTTAAAATGTTCATTAGGTCAATATGTATCAGCCCTGAAATTTTCAGATGAATCAAACAAACCATTGTTGGGTTGCTGCCACTTAATTGGTAATTTTAAGGAAATTTTGCAGTTTTTGGTCATTATCTTGAATATTATTATAGATACAGATAAACTGTTAATAGCAAAAATGTTAAGCAAAGTAAGATCTACATATAAGTCAATTTGATCAAAATTGTCAATTGACCTCTTATGAAGTTATTGCCCTTTAAAGACTTTTTTCACAATTTGTTCATCATGTTGACTTACTTTAAAAATCTTCTCCTTTGAAACTGCTGTATCAATTTCAGCCAAACTTAGGCTAAATGAGTTTCAGAGTTTCAGAGTATCTAGTATAAATTTTATATTTCATTTCCTTGTATATCAAGAAACATAGCTCCTATGGCTAAAATAGAACATAGGAGAAAATATTTTTTTTTTGCTTTTGAAGATAATATGATGATTCAAAGAACATTTAAATAAATTGAAAAGCCAAAATAATCATTGATGAGAGATTAAACCAAAAAAAATCAGGTGAGCGATTCAGGCTCTTGAGAGCCTCTTGTTTATATTGTTGTTAAAATTAGAAGGATAAAGTTTAATCCTCTTGCAATAGATATATGCATGATATGAAAAACATACCTATTAAATATCCAATATATTCTTTTTAATAATTTTTTACACCACTGATCTCAGGAACTTTTCAAAAAGATTTTTGATTCAAAACTGAACACTTTAATTGTTGACTTGATTGAAGAAATATGCTCAACAGATTTAAACTACTTACTGTTTGCTTAAATACTTGGTTATTTTAGGTAAAATTGGTATGCTAATGCAAATGCTTGTGTTGGAAAAATGACACACTCTCTAAAAGGTAATAAAGTAATGGTGTACTGACATAAGAGGTCTGTAAAGACATCAGTTCAATGGGCGCTTTTGTTTACAAAATTAATAGAAGCCATATTATTTATGTGTATCAGCAGGGGGAAATGTGAAAGCAATTCCTTATGGATCAAAACCTGCCAGGCTTTGAAACATCATCAGGCGCTGTTTATTATGTGTTGGGAATACGATTTTTGTACATGAAACAAAAATGTTTATCATTTAAATAGGCCCATTCATACTGGTTATATATAATTTTACTATATCCTTAAACTGCTGACCTGATTTTACTTTTCTTGGCTTGCTTCTTATTAACTGCTAATGCTGAGGTTTCTGTTTGCAAGACATTTTTATTCATTCTGAACTCCGTCACAACTTCTGAAGCTCTTTGTACTTTATATTTGTTATATTGGGTCTGTCTCTGAGTAGGGTTACCGAATCCTATACCCTGTTATAAATATACAAATTATAATGTCAATACTTTTACTTTATGTTTTTTATATTGGATCTGTCTTTGGCTAGAGTTACTTAATCCTATACCCTGTTATAAATATACAAATTATAATGTCAATACTTTTACTTTATGTTTTTTATATTGGATCTGTCTTTGGCTAGGGTTACTTAATCCTATACCCTGCAATAAATATACAAATTAAAATGTCAATAGTTATAGATTATCGTTGATCATCTTAGAGATTGATTTTTTCTCTTGAGCCAGGACGGCGAAAAGTGAGAAAGGTAATCGAGCTAAGAAGACCAATGATAATCTGTTTATTGCTTTTTAACCTATGACGACATTGTCAATCACATGTCAATTTCGTTAGCAACGCCACGTGCCTGCATAGTTTCTAGCGATTATTTTACATCTCAAGCGAGTAGCATGATATGAGAAGTTATCACAAAAAAAGGTCAAAGGAAAATGCACAAAATAGCGATAATTATATTTCAATATGGTTTTAACATTGGTTTTACTATACATCCATAAATAAACTGTTTTATATGTCTAGCATGGATGCAAATGTTGAAATTAAAATGGCAATACTTAAAGAATGAAAAACATTAAAAATCAATGAACCATGATTGAAGATTAAGGGCAAATAATCAGTAAAAATGAGACATGTCAATGTTAATGCAACTGTTTATCTCATATCATTGACATATAATAAGTGGTTCCCTGTACTCTGAACTAACCACACCCTAAACATGTAAACTTCAAATATATATATATGCAAACAAGAATGTGTCAATAATACACAGATGCACCACTCGCACTATCATTTTCTATGTTCAGTGGACCGTGAAATTGGGGTCAAAACTCTAACTTGGCATTGAAATTAGAAAGATCATATCATAGTGAACATTTGAATTAAGCTTCAAGTTGGTTGGACTTTAACTTCATGAAAAACTACCTTAACCAATACCTCTAACCTGGAGCGGGACAGAGGATGGACGGACGAACAAATGAACAAATGAACGAATCAACGAACAAACAAACAAACAAACAAAGAAATGCGTAGACCAGAAAACATAATGCCCCTCTATTATCGTAGGTGGGGCATAAAAAAAGTCAATGATTTATCACTGAGAATGGGACAATGAAATCTTTCAAATGAGATGTGTTTATAAATGCTAATATAAAGGCATTTCTCGTTTGAATTGTTTTACATTGTCTTATCGGGGCCTTTTATAGCTGACTATATATGCGGTATGGGCTTTGCTCATTGTTGAAGGCCGTACAGTGACCTACAATGTATAATTGTTAATGTTTGTGTCATTTTGGTCTTTTGTGGATAATTGTCTCATTGGCAATCATACCACATCTTCTTTTTTATATATACGGTTACCAAAAATTAATTACCCACCATTTAATAGAGGTTTTAAACTGACCTAATCACATTTTTTTTACATGTAAATTATGCAAAATTGTCATGACTGAGGAGCAGAGTCAAATACATTGTAGTTTCCATGGAAATTGAATGTGTCAATCTCGGTGTGGGTGTGTGTGTGTGTACATACCTCATTACCAAGGTATTGTCTATGCTGTGGTAGTGTCTGTGTGTGTACATACCTCATTACCAAGGTATTGTCTATGCTGAGGTAGTGTGTGTGTGTGTGTACATACCTCATTACCAAGGTATTGTCTATGCTGAGGTAGTGTGTGTGTGTGTGTACATACCTCATTACCAAGGTATTGTCTATGCTGAGGTAGTGTGTGTGTGTGTGTACATACCTCATTACCAAGGTATTGTCTATGCTGTGGTAGTGTGTGTGTGTGTGTACATACCTCATTACCAAGGTATTGTCTATGCTGAGGTAGTGTGTGTGTGTGTGTACATACCTCATTACCAAGGTATTGTCTATGCTGAGGTAGTGTATGTGTGTGTGTACATACCTCATTACCAAGGTATTGTCTATGCTGAGGTAGTGTGTGTGTGTGTGTACATACCTCATTACCAAGGTATTGTCTATGCTGAGGTAGTGTTTGTGTGTGTGTATACATACCTCATTACCAAGGTATTGTCTATGCTGAGGTAGTGTGTGTGTGTGTGTACATACCTCATTACCAAGGTATTGTCTATGCTGAGGTAGTGTGTGTGTGTGTGTACATACCTCATTACCAAGGTATTGTCTATGCTGTGGTAGTGTATGTGGAAAGTCAAATATTCCCTCTTCCTGCTCCTCAACCATGTCAACTGGCATCTGTAGATCAGCTTTCATATTTGCCTGCAGAAAAAATAGTTCTTTATTAACTTACAAAGATCAGAAAATGTGTTGCCACTATGCCACACTTAAAAATAAGAAATCTACTGTGTCAAATATTGGATGCTTGTACATATTGTTTGTTTGTCCAAATGTTGTCTATAATCATTTCTCAATTATAAAAATTCAATTTTGACATTTAATTTTCTTCCTATTATCTTATGATTTCTTTATGCCATATAGTAATGTAACCAAAGACACAAATATTTTATAGGTTTACAATTGAAAAAGTTTGCAAACATAAACTATGCTCTAAAAATGCATCAGAGACACAGATTCCATTACTGTCCATTGATCTTGTTTAATATATCATCATGTATTTCACACACTTTGAAATCTGAATATTTTTTATAGGATCTCAATCCCGATTGATTTAACCACTGAGCATACCCTAATGGCTTTATAAGCATCCTGAATCTGTGAAAACTTGCGAGGACATGCTGTTGATGTCCCACTGTCTGGATGATACTGTTTAGCCAATCGTAGATAGGCCTCTCGTAACTCCTCCTCTGAACAGTCAGGTGGCAGATTAAATAATGAATAACAGTCTTTGACATTGTTTTTTAGATTATAACCAATCTGACAATTAATACTACTGGTGGAAAAGAAGTGTTGTCCGTAGACAAATACCTTTCTTTTCAAGCATAAAACTGAAGAAAAATTCTGATACAATTTGTTTTTTCCTCTCAAATTTGCTTCTTTTTGTCCTGAACCTGACATGGAGAAGTAGGATAAAATGACATGTGATCCTTCGCCATTTACTCTTGGTACATTTATCAGTTCTTTTGAGGTAAATTTATGACCACAACTTGAAGACCTGGCTACCAGACCAGTTGTAATAAGCCTGTTACAACAAAATGTAAATGTAGACATCACATTGACTGAAGTCCGTCTTTTACTACAGCGACAAGATCGTTGATATGTGCTGATGTTTGAGCAGACTAATGTATTTTTCTTTGGTAATAAATGAACATGTTGATGTAATATGTGTATCCTGTTTTGTAACATTTCCTAGGTGACTGTATCAGGGAATATCATGACTGTTCTCATCGAAACAACAAGACCTGTGATGATGTCATGACTGTTGTTCTCAAATCATCTTTAGTGTTTACTTCTCTGTTTCTGTAAAATAATCATGATAATTATCATATTGTTTATTTTAATTACCCAGAAATAACCTAGAACAAATATGGCTACGTGTCTGTTTTTCTTTTAACATATTTTATTCAAATTCAGTATAATTTTATTCTTTAAATGTGCATTTATATATAATTACGTTTTTTTTATAACAGTTGAATGCATTTGATACAAAATATTTGAGAAATAATTCATGGGGGCTTGAATATATCGTGATTTTACCACGGGTTGGCCCTTTATGACAAATATTTTAACCTGAGCGACAGCGAGGGGTAAAATATCGGCTTAAAGGGACAACCCATGGTAAAATATAGATATATTCAAGCCCCCATGAATTATTTCGATTCTAATAGGACAAATACGGCAATTCTTTTGGATCAAAGCGCTCTAGGTGGAGGCTGATATTTGCCGTTCCCATAAATAAACGCATCATTAAATTCGCGTAAAAGAAAGGAACAAACTGAATAAGTGACATGCTTAAACTGTTTACAATAATGTATTTAGATAGTTTTGTATGAATTTAATGATAATTTACTCAAATGTCTTATATGTTTTAGAAAACATTGGCTTATATTACATTTTAGCATCGTTTGTTTACGTTTTCTTGTTGTGATGATTTTCGGTTTCACAAACGTGTATTTTCCCGTAAAATGCTTATATTCTGACGTCTTTGTTCTATGACGTAGGGTAGCTCATTCATTAAAATACATATGACATGGGAGTACAATAGGAACAGCCATAACAATATATTTGTATTTTACCATGGGTGTGTACTCAAAGCGTTTGAAGGACGTCATGTTAGAATATTTATTATTTGCCATTCTTTTAACGATTCAAGATACTACAAATGTATGTTTGTAAAATGTTGCATGTGGCCAGTTTAAGGAGTTATCGGGTACGTTCGCCCTAATGACATGTTCGCCCCGTTTCCGTTCACCCTGAGTTTGTTCGCCCATAGAGTCTGTTCGCCCTACTTTAAAATATTAATATTCAGGGCATTGAAGTTGAATAAACTTATTCAGATATTTCTATGGTATACATTCTTATATTTAAAAGTTTATGGCTTGTTTAGGATCATTAATTGTTCAATGACGTTAATAAAAACAAACGTTTTGTTTTTATGATATATTCAGCTTGAAATTAATAAAAACAATGATGTACGAACTGTTAATCATGAAACAGATTTTCAAGTTCATTTATTATAATACTCTGGGACTAGTCTCAGTTGAACTTCATACATTGGTGATTCAATTATTTTGTTAACAAATATCAATAAAGATAAAGTAATACATTGTACTCCAAGTATTCTACTCTGCAAATCAAAGGGAAAATGATAAATTGATTGCGGCAATATTATATTCTGTCAATTTTTCAACAAACTTTAACATATTTTGTTAACCCTCTTGCTGCCGAGTTTTTTTCTTGCTTTGTCGCGCCAAAAGCATCTTGACGTTTCTTATCTGTGACGTTGCAAAACTTGTGTCTCTCTGTAGAACTGCGCTTTCCCGCCGTTCATAGTTTTTCCCGCGTCAATGTAGCCGTAATTATGAAAAGCGATGTATAAGTAATTTTACGGAAGTTATTGCTCTAAGATTGTTATAAACGATGTTTTTAATACAATATTATTTACAAATACAACTTTTAACCTTTGAATATATATATTTTTTTTATCTTTCTTGTCTTAAAATGAAGTGAAAATAATATACCTATTGCTATACTAGCTTTGAAGGCGACTATGTTTTATCTTTGTCAAGTGAAATGTATAAATGATTCTTGACCACCTATAAAATACTAAAATATTTATTATCGTTTTTTTAATTCTAGGTAATTGGTAAATACTGTGAAAAAAATTCTCAAATCATTATATAAATGGCAAAACAACGGCACCCAATGAAAATAAAAATAAAAACAAAGCGTGTAAAAATTGATAAAAACAAATAAATATCCGAACAGCTGTTCTATGATTCTATGAACTACTTCTTGTCGTAAAGAATCAAACGTGTCAGATTAAAATATAATGATTTCAATCCTTGTTTCAGTAGGCGAGGAAATATGTTTTAAACAAAAATTATTATCCATATTCATTTTGCTTATTTTTTAATCATGTTTATTATTATTTTGTTAACCACTTATTGTTCAAAATTTTAGAGAATACGAATAAAAAAAACATAGTAAAAACGAGGGAAGAAATTCAGTTTCTAAAACTAATTTGTATCGTCTACAAGTGAACCTGAATCAATAATAATTCATTTTAATTTACTATGATAAAGTACACACTGTAATTGACATACACGAATTATCCGCTTTAAAATCTGTTAATTGATAAATTGTTCTCTTCTCAACGTTCAGTGGCAAATATTTCATGCAATATTGAGGACGTATGAAATTCAATAAACAATAAATCTACTGTCCTACAAAGTAAAAGACCTGTCATGAATGCCAGAAAAAACAGTTTGCCACTAGGAAAGGATATCTATGATATATATGATATGAATAGAAATCATTAAAATTTGGGTCTACTATATACACATGTATATTAACATCCCCATTTCGAATGAAAATAAATAGTTTTAAGTCAGTGCTTCTATGATGAAACAGTTCTAAAATGTATTGAAATATATCGTATGGCAATACAAGTACATCGGTTAACATGTGTGTACTTTTACAAAAAAAAACACTGAGATTTCAATCGTGGTATTTGAGACCTAAATAAATTATCCAGTTCTTTTGAATAAAGCGTGTAATAGGTGCATTGTGAATGAATGTTATTATTTCGCGTAATCAAGTATAACAGTAACGTTTTTTTTATTATCATTTACTAGGAATACTATTATTGATTTATATGAGATACTCTGATTGATAGATGTTCGAAAAAAACGTTAAACAAATTTCTCGAAAGAATGCAACATTTTACATGAAAATGACGAACTAGGTAATTAGTAAACACGATAAATAAGTTGGTATTATAGTATTAAAAAGCTTATGATCCTGTATCATTTCTTTACATCCTTTTAAGTATACTTTTAAAGCATTTTATTCATTTTGCTTCATTCCCGCCAAAATCGCCTTTTTGACGGCGTCTTTTGACGTTGTCAGTGCCCCTGAGTATTGTGACGTTACACTGGACCTTTGACGTTCTACACAATCAACAAGATTTGTGTGTAGAAGCCATAAATGTCCCTTTGGCAGCAAGAGGGTTAAACTACTTAAAATATGCAGCAAGACTGATAGAAGAAGAAAAAATAAAAAAATCAGGGCGAATGGACTCTGGGCGAACAGGTATCAGGGCGAACAGGTGCTAGGGCGAACGCAAATCAGGCGATCACACCCGGATTCATTTAAGGACAAGATACCTATTAAACACACAAATTTCTAATGCAAAAATGTTTTTGTCCTTATGAATTATATAAACACAGATGTTTTCTACCCTGCTTTTTCAGTTTGTGCTTTATAAAATCATAAATTATTTAGACATAAATAAATATACACCAGCAATATATCATATATCAACTACGTCACATCAATCAGCCTAATCTTCTTGGTTATTCTTTGAAATGTGTATGTTCGATGCTCCTCAGCATAGCCGTAAACTTTACCGTTACATAAAAACAACATGACCCCAATCATGACCTATACATACTGGTATTGTAGGACGTAAACCAGTTTGACTAGCGACCTGGTATCAAACAGCATTTTTATGCTTTGCTCTCTATTGTATTTTTGTAGGGTACCAGATTGAAGAATGGCAGCGTTCATGGAAGAAGATGGTCTTGCATCTGAAGATTTATATGCTGTTTTAAACGTCGAGCGAAATGTATTAATATAGCAATTTTATCATTTAAGAACTGTGTATGATAAATTCTTTTGATTTCAAATTTAAAACCACATATTTGACTAAACTGACCCTTTTGACATTGAATTACATCATGCACATTTTTCATTTATTTTTTTAAGTAATTTCTGCATCTGGATAAGTCTGTCAAGTTTTAATGTCTAGAAATGCGTTTAAACTCAAATCTGGTAGCAATACTTGGCATTATAAAAAAACGGCTGTCTATACACCTTATGACTATTACCATGATTACCAGTAAGTCCTAGATTACTCTGACGTCCGACGGCTGTTTTGCTAGACAAGCTGGGACCGTGGGACATCAGAGCTTGTCCCATATCAAAAAGTGGATATTTGCCCACCCAAAATAGATGCGCTGATTTGTCGCTTCTGGAGATGACTGAGGGCCTTGGAATTATATAAATCGGGCTTCAATCTCTTCATTTTTCATTTATCTCTTCATTTATGTAAGTTTCACCTACCTGCCAACCTTTATTTTTCTATATTTTAACAGTTTTTACAGAGACCCGTCGATTTAAACATTTCGCCTTTCATTTTCAAAGATTATCACGTGACCACAAGAAAACAGTGCAAATGACCAAAATGTAGCACCTTGTTCATTTACGATGCAAGTTACCTAAATGTCCGAGAGCTTCCGATTGTTATCGCGGTCAGAACTAAATGCTAATTACGGATCTCCTTTGAAGGAGGTAAAAAAACGTGGTCAGGTGGTTGCTTCTAAATGTTAAACATTGATCTCCTAAAAAGGAGTTAAAAAAATGTAAATATTTGCATATTTGAGTCTCAAGGCCACGAACTCTCTCGTAACTTAACGTCCATTTGAAAGTGAAAGTCAAAATGTTTAAATCGAAAGGTCTCTGTGAAAACTGTTAAGATATATAGAAAAAAAGGTTGGCAGGTAGGTGAAACTTAAATAAATGAAGAGATTGAAGCCGATTTATATAATTCCAAGGCCCTCAGTCGTCTCTAGAAGCAACAATGCAGCGCATCTATTTTGGGTGGGCAAATATCCACTTTTTGATATGGGACAAGCTCTGACGTCCCACGGCCCCAGCTTGTCTGGCAAAACAGCCGTCGGACGTCAGAGTAATCTCGGACTATATTACCGGCTGCAGTCATACAACAATCCCTTTTCCATTGTGGCGTCAGATATTTTGTTTTATAATGTCAAATCTATGGGGAACCTGTGTGATTTCTAGTTTTATGGCAGACAAATAGTGATCAGGTGAATTCTGATGCCTGCATACACCTTATCGCTATTTCAAAATCTGACTTCATCTGTCCCAGTTGTACTCTGAATATGTTCCGCTTGAGTCATTGCTGTCATGTTATCGTCTTGTATTGTGTTTTCGATCGTTACATTTTCGACCTAATTTTACTTTCACTTCCATTATGCTGGGCATGCCCGCATGATGTCATATTCGGCTGCTATACTTAGTAACAATAGCAAATGAAACCACTTGTGGTGAAGATTTTTCAAATTAAGTGATTATATTTAAGTATTTACGTTTTATTATTTGATATCACATTTTTGTTCCCTTTCACTGATACAAGTTTAACCTTCCAAAAGAATCGGTCTAAAATAAACAAATTTTTTAAACTTATGGCAGAGGTCTTTTTGTATGCAAAGTTAACTTCAAGGTTTTTAAGTCACATGACTGTCAGATGGTTAGTTGTAATAAACTTCAAGTTAATTTGAATATGGAAATATGCATGCTCCTTTCAGCTTCTTACCGAAAAAATAAAATATCAGTTAATTTTTATTTACAGAAATAACTGTCTGTCAGACAATACTCACCAACCTCACTTCATAATGCATTACCCAAAGTATTTAACAAAAACATGAATGGCTTCCTAATTTAGTGCCTCATTCTGAAATGTGTACAACTTGTCCAAAAAAGACATCAAAATAATATTTTATATATTATAGTTGTATATTTAACCATTTAATTCATTGATTCGTAAGTTTGATTGCTTCTAACACTTTCATATCATATTTAGAACCAATTAGGGATTTTTACGACATGTCGTTTTCGACTTTTGACCAGTTTTTTTTAGATAGGTTGAAAATGATGTCAAAATTTCCAGGAACCTTTGTGAGGTCAAGTATTTTGAAGTAATGGCAGACATCTAGCCATAAGGTGTATTGGTAGATTGATTAAGTAAACAAATACCTAACTAGCTGATATATTTACATGATATTCGAATGGGTTGATATGAGGTCAGTTGACATGAATGACATGTAAACACTGTCGTCAGTCCATCAGTTCTTACTATGATGTATTAACTTACGATTTGTGACATTGTAAATTTAAAGGGAATGTACCTAAATTTGAAAATTGTCTATTTATACTCCTGTTTACCACGAGTTGCTAGACGTTTATTTAAATTATTTTCGTAAACTTTCATCCGACCATATGTTGGTTACATGTTGTCGTCGTAGTCCTTAGACATTTGGTTTTAGCACGATAACTTAAGTTTAAGTAAATAGAAATCTATGAAATTTAAACACAAGGTTTATGACCACAAAAGATTGGGATTGATTTTGGGATATGTGATTCCAACAGTTTAAGTTAACCAGAAGTTTGTTTATATTATAGGCTAGCACAGATGAAATCAATACAGCGTTTCGTAGATACAGTAAAATCTTCCACCCAGACAAACATTTAGATGAGAAGAAAAAGAAGCATGCAGAAAACATGTTCAATAAAATCAAGAAGGCTCATGAAGGTAAACAATAAAATAAATATAGAATTGAAAAGCTCATTTATATATGCATCATGTACATGTAGCATTGCATAGGAGATGAGTGACTCAAAGCAGGAAAAATACTTTCAAAATTAGGTACTACCTTAAGAGACAAATTTAGAATTTTACAAACAATTTCACTGTAGTCTGTACTTTACACCCTCCCATAATTGAGGTTTCCAAGTTCACTCCCTGGGTTCCATGACGTATATTTTTGGGTATTCAGACCAACTTGCATTGATGAGAATATATATATGCACTGTATACCTAATTATTATTATGAGATGTAACAGATTTAATAGTGACAAAGATTGCTTGGGCATTTGTTTGGCAATAGTGTCAATGTCATGTAAATTGTCATAAAATTGCTCTTAACATAATGTAATCTCTGAACAGCAAACAGAATTGAATCTGCATCAACACAAACAAACTAGACATGCTAGATAAATTGTAGAATGTCTAAAATTAGAATAAAACGTTATGTGCCTGTAAATAAAGAAAATAGTTGGGAGTCGAGAAAAACTATTTTAATTATTAGAAGTTTTAAAAGAGCAGTTTTGGAACTAGTTGATGAGAACATTATTATATTATATTTTAGTTTTAACTGACCCAAACAAAAGACCGGTGTATGATCAATTTGGAATGAAAGGTTTAGAAATAGAAGGCATGGAGGTATGTAAGTTTGTGAATAAGATGACCTATACCGCATGTACTGCTTATCCAAGTTCTAAGGATGTCAAAACAATCATTGTGGTGTTTTGCTTTTGCCCAAAAGTAATTTCATTTTTGCCGAAATCAATTTTCATTCGTGCCATTTCATTTGCAGCAATTTATAGGTAAACAAATACAAAAACAGAAGTTTTATATGATTTTGATTGAAAAGATAGCAGCTACTGCTAGCACTCTTTCCATCAGCATTCTGCCCCAATTAACAAGGGGAAGTAAATTGGAAGTTTGAAAAGGAAAAGATTCTAAAAACTATTTTTACATCAACACGTAGAAAAGTCCTCATTTTCTTTGTTCACAACAAAAAGCAAAGTATTTGAAGTAATGGGTACATCAAAATATTTACAAGTCCGCTCTGATGGAGCATAGAAAAGCAACTCTTCTAATAGGGCTATTCCAGAAAAAAGAATGTATGGGGGGTTTGGAAGGCACGTTGTATTAATAATACATGGGTGATGGGTATCAGAGCAACTTTTCACACTGTAATGCACTATAATTCTCAATTACAATTGTCTGGGTGGCGGGTGCTGACAAAAACTGTCTTCCAACCCCCCATACATTCTTTTCTGAAATAGCCCTTAGAAAAAAACACAATTTACAGGTATAAAAGATTAAAATTCTGCAAGTTACAACAAAAAAAAAAAAGAGCAGCTGTCTCATACTTAACTATGTGAATAACATTTTTGCTTTATCCTACATATTGGTCTTTTGATGTCATAGGTACATAAAAATATTTACAAGTCTGCTCTGTTAAGGCATATATAAAAGCAACACTTCTAATAGATGATTTTCATATAACTGACATAACTCAGGCATTTACATTATTTCAACAGTTTACCTTATCTATGGAAGTAATAGCTGTCTTTCATTGCAACCAAATAATAATAGATTTTAAATATTTGACTTGTTTTCAGTTAATATCAAAATCCAAGTCAGCAGCTGAAATAATTGCTGAGTTAGCAAAACAAGAAGAAGAAAGAAAGTTACAACAAATGACAAATCCCAGGGTAAGATTAACATGATCTTTGACATTAGTATACATTAAATGACGACATCACAAATGTATTACTGTGGATTCATTTATTTTCGTGGATACCAATTTTCGTGGATTGCTGAAAACTTATCTTTTCGTGGATATTTGATTTCGTTGTTTTGCCAAAGTCTGCACACATCCTAATACAAAATTTGTTATTCGTTGAACATTTAAATTCGTGGTTCACTTGTACCCACGGAAACCACGAAAATTGGTATCCAACGAATAATAATGAATTTACAGTAGTTATAAGTTCAGTTTATTGGGAATAATTAGTTGTTGGGCAATGAAACTGATATAGTTGTAAAAGCATTGACACATCTTATTTACATGGATTTTTTTGGACTCCCACCCCTTAGCTTCAGTCATGGTCCTTGGACTTTGAAACTTTTGAATACCGTAGTTTGCATTTATAAGTTTGGTAAGGCCAGTTTGAAGGGAATCATTAGTGGAAGTTCGATGATATGTTGTAGTTGTTTTAAAATTTATACCGGTACATTTAATTTTCAATTGAGATAATATGACTCCTACGCCTCAGTCACGGTATATTGACTTTTAATATTTTGCATAGTTCACATGTTTAAGTTTGTAATCAGATCAGTTTAAAAGGAAATACTATTATAAGTCTTAAAATAATTTGTATGCAAATGTATAACCATTTAAAAGTCTCATGGAGTTTTAATTGCCCACCCCTCATCATGATTATTTTGTAAAACTGTTTTATCATTTGTAAGATCCAGCCATCTTATTAATGTGTTTTTATTTTTTATTTTTGTAGGGTCAAGTAGTTATAGAACTCAATGCTTCTGATTTATTTTATAATGAAGAATATAAAGAATACAGGTAAACAACAATTATTGCGTACAATCCCCCCCCTCCACAAACACACACTTAAATGGAACCCATGGTAATGAATGACTGAAGATTATTGATTGAAATATATGCTCTTGATCCTTATAATTTTGATGGAAGAGGGATGTGATATACCCTGCAAAATATGCAATCTTTTAACAATAATTATTTCTTATTTTATAGTTTCAGAACTCTTTTAACAAAATATCCTACAAAAAAAATAGTATTATATATATTTATAGTTGTATTTTGATAGATTATATATTTGTTTGAACAATGTTGGAAGTACAGTTTAGAAAGCAAAAAAAAAAGAGTTTTCATATCCTGTAGGTCAAAATATTAGTTCTTATCTTCAGCATCCAGAAAAATTATTTCCCCAAATTCTATACAGATTTATTATACACTTTTGGTGTTCTATTCAGACTCGATAAAGCTTTTGTGATGTTCGATGTCATGACAACTCATTTGCTCAAGTAAAAGTCTGTGTTACATTATAATTTTGGTTGGTTGTTAAAATACTATGGGACATTGCAGTTTTTGGTTTATTTCCTGTTTTATGATATATTTGTGATAATGGTATTTGCTATATTATAGTTCTGGTTTAAGATGTTTATATTTGCATTATAGTTCTGGTTTAAGTGGTTTAGAGGTCAGTAGTATGAGTTTAGTACAAACTGTCGAATGTCCTCTGACGAGACGAGATACTGTCAGACTTGGTGGGAATGTGACGGCACAGAATGGAAATGGGCAGGGCATGTTTACAACAGTATGGAGGAGGGTGTGGTCAGCTAAAGGTTGGAATGAGGTAATATGATCATATAAATTTTTTTTTCTTCAAATATCAATAACAAATCCAATGGTTAGATAAATTATGTATCTAAGAGTGTTGGAGAACTAACGCTTTATCTGCAACTCCTTCAAAACACTTGAACAGAACTACACCAAATTTCAATGTGTTCAAATATAAATGAATAAATGACAAATAGGGTATTCATCAATAAGATGTTTACTCTTTATATGATAATATAGAAAATGACATTTGTAAGCTTGATTATAAAGTAAAAAATATATAATATGACAAGTGCATAAATGCATTGAATGGAATTTCCTCTAATCAAAATACAGCATCAAATCATAAATTTCCATATATGTGCATGTATTTTTTTGTTGTTGAAATATTGCTAAAAAAGTCTATTGCTTTTCTGGAATCAGCAATCAATTCACATGATCAATTTTGAATGCAACAAGAGGCCCACTAGCTAGGTTAATATTATTTTTTTTCAAGTTCATTTTTATATATATATTTTTTTTCAAACTCCTCAATGCCCTTTTCTTTAACACTTACTACAGAAACATTTCAGTCATATAAATCATGATTTTAATGTAGAATTTATCATTTGTAGTTTCAAGTGTCCGTTGGTAATGGTTTTAGAGGAGGACTCCAGGCTTTTTATCAAATCAACAGAAGATGGTAATATAACGATGAAAAGGTGTACATTAGTCTGGAATATACACAAACAATCAGACAACTCCATACAATGATAAATTTAAACCTTACTGAAGACTTAATCAGACACCATAATATAATAGATATAAGAAGATGTGGTGTAAGTGCCAATGAGACAACTCTCCATCCAAATCACAATTTGTAAAAATAAGCCATTACAGGTTAAAGTACGGTCTTCAACACACAGCCTTGGCTCACACCAATAAGCAAGCTATAAAGGGAAGCAAACATGACTAGTGTTAAACCATTCAAACAGTAAACCCAATGGTCAAAACTATATTAAAAAAAACAAGAAAAAGAGAAACATTATGAACCACATCAACAAAAGATAACCACTGTACATCAGGTTCCTGACTTATGACAGGTGCAAACAAATGCAAATTAAACGTTTTAATAGGTACTAACCTTCACCCTCAACAGATATATTAGTGTACGATCACAATACAGAAAGACTATATAATATGAAATACAAATGGCTTTACTCCTTAAAAAAAAACATATTAAAGACATGAAAGTGTTTATTGATGAAATAAACAAAGAAAAATCATACAACATTTGTATACAATTATAAAACTCATTTCTTGCCATATAAAGAAATTTACTATATAGGCTGCATATGGAATTTAAAACAAATGGTCTACAATCTCATTGAAAGGGGTATTCATGACATTGACTTATGACCTCACCATTTACTCATTCTACTCATTAAAATCTGAAATCCAGTAGCTTGACAGGGAAAACTATCACACAAGAGAACAAAGTAAAATTTAAGAAAATTGCGATGAATACTAAATATGTTTAATAAAAATTTCTGATTTGTTTTTTGAGTATTTACATTTAGTAATTTGACAAACCTGTACTATTTTTCAGTTTTTGTGTAGGGTCAGTATCAATTTTAGCAGTACCAAATGGAATAAAACCAGGATTATCAACAGGTGAGTTGCGTATTGTGTCAGTACATTAAAACAAAATCATTCATTTTTGTTTCAGCATAATCAATCAATATATATCTTGATTATAATATAGAGTCAATTAAATATTATACTGTTCCCTAATGAATTGAGAAAACCTTCTAAAAAACAAAAAAAACTATTTCTGTATTATAATGGAATACAGAATAGAAACGGGTAATATGTCAAAGAGACAACAACCTGACCAAAAAAGTTCCTATTGTATGTTCTTGTATGTACCTTTTGAGTCTTGACTACATTTTATTTATTTTTCAGTGATTGCTTGGCAACTGGATAAAAATTTACAAGGAAAAATGCTTTTCAATGCCAGTATGTCGTCCTCCTCTGTAAAAACTCTACTTATATTTGAGCATCAACCTTATACAGCTAAATTATCATTACAGGTAGGTGTACTTTAAATTGTATTAGATGTTCTACATTTAGCTTACAGTTAAAATTCACTGGCAATATGTATGGGGGTGTTTTGTTACTCAAACAATGTTATTTTGAAGTAAAAACTATATGAGACTTTAATAGTGAGAGTGCAACGTGAAATCTGTTTTTATCATTGTAACATCTACCCATTGAACAGAATTCATCGATCTAAACTGTATTTATTGTCAAAAGAGGATCCATGACTTATTTTGGGTACTAGTTTGAATATATTTGTTGAACTTAGGTTTACATTTGTATTTGAAAACAAAACAAAAAACAGGGAATAAAGTATTTAGAAAATAAAGTTTTTCCTTCAATCTATAGCAAATTGATATAGAGACATCTATGGCAGTTAAGGTGTGCATCTCATCTTTTATAACTGCCTCCAGGCTTTTTACAGGGAGATTTAAAGTGTCGTGTAGAATGGAGTCCATCTTGTAGTTTTGATAAATCTCTACACTATATGGCACAGGCATGTGTGAGATAAAAACAAACCAAAATATGAACTACCAAATTACTGACTCGCATAGACGACTAGTTATTTTTTTTTATCAACCTTGACTACCTGTCTTGCATGGTCGGCTTACATGTTCAATTTCATCTATTTTTTTTCTGCCTTACAGTTAGGTGTACAGATGGGGATACCAGCTAATTTCATCCAGGCTGCTTTATCTAGAAAATTTACATCACATGACGCTGAGGTTCGTGTAGCAGGAAAGTAAGTACGAAAGTCACTGTACATCCCAAAATTAGTTTCCATTCTGTAATTTTAGTTAAATTGAAAATATTATACATGATGCTTATTACCACAAATCATAGATAAAGTTCAAATTTGGGTTGTGTTTGTTATACCCCCGCTTTAAAAAAGGGGGGGTATACTGTTTTACCTCTGTCCATCAGTCCGTCCGTCAATCAGTCCGTCCCTCAAAACTTTCGTCACATTTTTCTCAGGAACTACACATCCACCGAACACTTGTATGATTTTACACATGATAGCCAAGTTGAAAATTTTCGTCACATTTTTCTCAGGAACTACAATACAATGATTTCTGAAATTTGGTTTCAGGATTTATATAAGTCATCTATACCGTGTGATGCGTTTTCAGATTCATCACTCGACAACTTCCTGTTTACCGAACACTTGCATATTTTTACACTATTAATATTATCCACTTGCGGCGGGGGTATCATCAGTGAGCAGTAGCTCGCAGTTTCACTTGTTATTCCTTTATAACATTATATTACTTTGAAGTGCTATTGAAGGATTTATAATCATAAACTTCAATGTCTGGGTCCTACTAAAATGGCCCGGGTGAAAAGAAAAAGCACCCGGGAAGAGAAAAGGCGCCCAGAGAAAATATATAGATATTTTATTGGCATGAGACAACTTTGTGTTGAAGAAATAAGTTATGCACATTATTTTTTTAAATTTTAGACCAGTAATTTTCAAATTCAGATAATAGACATTTGTAATAAAACAAGTATGAATGTTTCAATTTCAACAATAATATAATTCATGAATACTATTTCGAAAGACGGATTATAATGGATCACAGTTTATGCGGAAGATTTATAAAATGTACATGATGTAAGACATCAAAAGGCATACTTTTCAAAAACAATGTCAAAATGAAAAATGTTAAAAAAAAACAAAACTTAAATTTCACAGATGAATATTAATTGAATCAAAATTAAAAGAGTTACACATAATACATCAGCGAATAAAGCAGTACTATACATGTACCGTAGTTAAAACAAGGGGATAAAAAGCAGGAGTTTGGTTTAAATTTAAAAATAAGCATTAAAACCCTGATAAGAATAGCCATTGAAACCGTTTTAGTTTCATAAAAAAGATTGATAAATATATATCAGCATCTGCATAAAAAAAGTGTTCACCATGCAGTTGCTAAAATATTAGACTTCAGGCATCATATCCACATTTATATTAAGGACAAAACAAGCAATGATTATTAATTTTTTTTTTAAGGAAAAAATTTATTGTAATAAAATATTTTTATTTTTTTCCCCCGGGCACTAATTTTCCTTCACCGGTCGCCTTTTCTTTTCCGGGCGCTCTCGGGCGCTTCCAGACGCTTTTTAGTAGGACCGCAATGTCTATGTAAATTTTTTCAGGATATATTTAATTTGTTAAAGGTATAAAGAATTAATGTGCCTCTGACAAAAGTCATTAAGCCTTGACCTTAGCTTCAGAGTTCATATTAAAAAGACATGCATGTATTACAAAAAATTTCAGCAGGTGACTTTTTTAAATTCATTTCAGTATCAAAGAAAAAGAATCAACAACTTAAAAGGAAATTCATATATTGAGAACTGCTATCAATAATTTATGTACGTACAATGTACCAATTAATGAAAATATTTAAATGTTTGTTTGATAAAAACAAAATGAAATTATCATAGATCAATATTGATAATTAGATATTTTAATATTTTAGGCTTGGAACGATAGAAAGTTATATTGAATATGGTATTCAGAAAAAGATTTCACAGTTCAGCTGGATTGGTGCTAAAATGATGATAGGGGTTCCATTTGGGGTATATGTACAAATCAGGTAAATACACACTTAAAAAAAAAAATGAACTAGGTAAGTACCATAAACATTTGAATTTGAAAACTCAAGTGAAATGAATTCACGACCACAACATTCATCCTAGAAAACAAACAATAAGAAAACAGAATGTTAAGTCTGGTAGATTAATATAAGATGTGATTGCCAGACTATTCTCCATAAGAGACCAAATATCGTAGAAGTTAGCACCATGCAGACATCAGTAATCAGCAAAACACATACTGCATAGCAAGTATAAAAAGCCCTGAAATGAAAAATGATGAAAAAAGAATAAAACAAGATAAAAAAACAACCTGTTTTGTACAAAACAATAAGCAAAAACAAATATGATATACAGCAACCAACCACAACAACTGAGTTAAAATGACTTGAGACAGGCACATACAGAATGTGGTGGGGTTAAACATGGTTGTGGGCACCTTACCTTTCCTAACCTGTGAAAGTGGTATGAATCAAAGGAAATCAGATGTTTGGTGAACAATATTTGGCATTTATGAATGTGAAACAAATAACAAAAACTACGTATAAAACTCAATATACAGTCTTCAATAATATAAGTGTAAATTCAAAAACTAATGCAAGGTTTTTATTAATGCGAAAAATACTACTGGGTTGTAAAGGCAATACTGTAAATTCAGAAATTATTGCGATGTTCTTATTATTGCGAAAAATGCGACAGGGTTATAATCGCAATAATTTAAACCCGCATTTTGAAATATTTTATATGAATAAAATAGGATTTTTCTCAATATCGCATAGATTTAAATCGCATTTGAGACTAAAATGACAAAATCGCAATAATAAGTGCACGAAATAATTTCTGAATTCACAGTAATTAAAACTGGCATTTTGAAATATTTTATATAAATTTCACAGGATTTTTCTCAAAATAGTAAAAATTAAAATCGCATTTAAATGGATTTATAAGTATATATATTATGATTATATAGTCAGGTCATTACTGTAATGTTCAGTGGAGATATTTCTGTATGTTCAATTGTTTTTGCTGAACTAAAGTATAAGTGTTGTTTTTGTGAATAATATTAGATAAATACTTCTTTTCTTTCAGACTAGTTAGAGGACAACAAACTTTTGTTTTTCCCGTGAAATTGTCTGAACACATAATGCCTAATGTTATATTCTATGGAACATTTTTCCCTATGGTTGTGTATTTTGCTGTGCGTAAACTTGTTGTCACACCCTACCTCAAAGAGCAGGAAGAAGAGTAAGTAAACTGGTTACCTGACAAAAGGTTAGAAAACAGTAGTAACATGTGTTGCAAGCATACCTGCTAAACTGAAGAAAAAGTAGGTTATCTTATTATAAGTACTTTAATAAGAGGAGGAAAGGAAACAGTTAGTAGTCTGGTTACCTGTTGTAAATTTATCCATGTTTTTTTTTATAAAAAGGGATGTATAATATATAAATTGTATACAATAACACATTTTCCCAGCTAATTTAGTTAACAGGTACTTATTTGAATTGAAAACAGCATTGTAGGAAGAAATATCTGAAATCATACAAAATTAATGAAAGAGACACTAGAAAGGCTAATAAAAACAATACAGAATTAAACAATCGAGAGAATGCACTTGCAATTTAGCAGGGTTCAACAGTCGTGTAACTTACCAGGACAACGATAACGATATGATTTAAGAGCAAATAAATTGAAAGAACCACAATATCTACATAAGTACACATGTGTGCATGTGAACAGATGTAAAAAAAAAATTGAAGTGTAAAACAACCATTTTACTGTCGAAAACTGTGTAAAATCAATATGAAAAAAATTGTTTAGGGTAAAAGGTGTTTGCAAATGAAATAAAACAACAAAGAAATTAGAATTGTGTCTTTTAACTTGCTTTTAAGATAACAGTTTATTTTTATACGACCCCAAAAATTTTATTTTTTTCGTCTTATATTGCTATCACGTTGGCGTCGTCGTCGTCCGAATACTTTTAGTTTTCACACTCTAACTTTAGTAAAATTGAATAGAAATCTATGAAATTTTAACACAAGGTTTATGACCACAAAAGGAAGGTTGGGATTGATTTTGGGAGTTTTGATCCCAACATTTTAGGAATTAGGGGCCAAAAAAGTAATTTCTTGGTTTTCGCACATTAACTTATTAATAAGTTCAAGTAAATAGAAATCTATGAAATTTTGACACAAGGTTTATGACCACAAAATGAAGGTTGGGATTGATTTTAGGAGTTTTGGTTGGAACAGTTTAGGAATTAGGGGCTAAAATAAGCATTATTCTTGGTTTTTGCACGATAACTTTAGTTTAAGAAAATAGAAATCTATGAAATTTAAACACAAGGTTTATGACCACAAAAGGAAGGTTGGTATTGATTTGGGGAGTTGAGATCCCAACAGTTGAGAATTTGGGGCCAAAAAGGTTTTCACATTATATCTTTAGTATAAGTGAATAGAAATCTATGAAATTTAAACACAAGGTTTATGACCATAAAAGGAAGGTTGGTATTGATTTTGGGAGTTTTGGTCCCAACAGTTTAAGAATTTGGGGCCCAAAGGGTCCAAAATTAAACTTTGTTTGATTTCATCAAAAATTAAATAAATTGGGGTTCTTTGAAATGCCAAATCTAACTCACTGTGTATGTAGATTCTTAATTTTTGGTCCCATTTTCAAATTGGTTTACATTAAGGTCCAAAGGGTCCAAACTTAAACTTTTGTTTGATTTTGACAAAAATTGAATCCTTGGGGTTATTTGATATGCTGAATCTAAAAATGTACTTAGATTTTTAATTATTGGCCCAGTTTTCAAGTTGGTCCAAATCGGGGTCCAAAATTAAACTTTGTTTGATTTCATCAAAAATTGAATAAATGGGGTTCTTTGATATGCCAAATCTAACTGTGTATGTAGATTCTTAATTTTTGGTCCAGTTTTCAAATTGGTCTACATTAAGGTCCAAAGGGTCAAAAATTAAACTAAGTTTGATTTTAACAAAAAATAAATTCTTGGGCTTCTTTGATATGCTTTATTTAAACATGTACTTTGATTTTTGATTATGGGCCCAGTTTTCAAGTTGGTCCAAATCAGGATTCAAAATTATCATATTTAGTATTGTGCAATAGCAAGAAATTTTCAATTGCACAGTATTGCACAATAGCAAGAAATATCTAATTGCACAATATTGTGCAATAGCAATTAATTTTCAATTGGAGTTATCTTTCTTTGTATAGAATAGTAGTTGAATCAACTTTAATCATTGTTTTATACAATATACAATGTATTTTCATTTTTACTACCAACTGATAAATTAAAACAATCTTTACCATTCAGTGATAACAAGCACTTTTTAGTACATTTTAATATTGTATGATGTATTTAAATGAGCAGTTATTCTTGCAAACTTCATTAGAAATTTGAATTGAGATAAGTACACTATAACTTTAGTATAAGTGAATAGAAATCTATGAAATTTAAACACAAGGTTTATGACCATAAAAGGAAGGTTGGTATTGATTTTGGGAGCCCAAAGTGTCCAAAATTAAACTTTGTTGATTTCATCAAAAATTGAATAATTGGGGTTCTTTGATATGCCGAATCTAACTGTGTATGTAGATTCTTAATTTTTGGTCCCGTTTTCAAATTGGTTTACATTAAGGTCTTAAGGGTCCAAACTTAAACTTTTGTTTGATTTTGACAAAAATTGAAACCTTGGGGTTTTTGATATGCTGAATCTAAAAATGTACTTAGATTTTTAATTATTGGCCCAGTTTTCAAGTTGGTCCAAATCGGGGGTCCAAAATTAAACTTTGTTTGATTTCATCAAAAATTGAATAAATGGGGTTCTTTGATAAGCCAAATCTAACTGTGTATGTAGATTCTTAATTTTTGGTCCAGTTTTCAAATAGGTCTACATTAAGGTCCAAAGGGTCCAAAATCATAATGTGACATAAACCTATGTTGTGTCAACTATTTAATCACAATCCACATTTATAGCTGTATCAAACTTAAAAGTTGTTTTCATACTTGTCCCTCTGTTCAGGGTTCTACATCTGCGGTCGTATAATGCTGCGCCCTGCGAAGCAACTGGTTATCCTATACAATGAGTATAATACATTTTAGAGAATTAGAGAAGAGGAAGAAAGACCATGCTGAGACGTTTGCCCAACAAAAAGAAGAGGCTGAATCGGCAGTACGTATAGATCACTAAGGTTCATCTCATGCATAAATAATCAGCCTTAGAAATGACAAGTTTGAAAGCTTGAGATTGAAGTATGGCACATGTATGACAAGCTGTAATATACTTGCTTAGTGCAAATATTCCGGTCCCCTTCTTGTAAAACCTTTTAATTTGGTCTTTTAAAATATAGGCTTAGCAATTTGATATTGAGATTGGAGAAAGTTGTCCTATAGACACATACATATTCTTATTTGAAGCTTTCTAAGATGCATAGTCAAATTTTAATACGACCGCAAATTTTGAAAAAAATTTCGTCGTATATTGCTATCACGTTGGCGTCGTCGGCGTCCGAATACTTTTAGTTTTCGCACTCTAACTTTAGTAAAAGTGAATAGAAATCTATGAAATTTTAACACAAGGTATATGACCATAAAAGGAAGGTTGGTATTGATTTTGGGAGTTTTGGTCCTAACATTTTAGGAATTAAGGGCCAAAAAGGGCCCAAATAAGCATTTTCTTGGTTTTCGCACTATAACTTTAGTTAGTTAATAGAAATCTATGAAATTTTGACACAAGGTTTATGACCACAAAAGAAAGGTTGGGATTGATTTTGGGAGTTTTGGTTGGAACAGTTTAGGAATTAGGGGCCAAAAAAGGGCCCAAATAAGCATTATTCTTGGTTTTCGCAAAATAACTTTGGTTTAAGTAAATAGAAATCAATGAAATTTAAACACAATGTTTATGACCACAAAAGGAAGGTTGGTATTGATTTTGAGAGTTTAGGTCCCAACAGTTTAGGAATTAGGGGCCAAAAAGGGACCCAATTAAGCATTTTTCTTGGTTTTCGCACCATAACGTTAGTATAAGTAAATAGAAATCTATGAAATTTAAACACAAGGTTTATGACCATAAAAGGAAGGTTGGTATTGATTTTGGGAGTTTTGGTCCCAACAGTTTAGGAAAAAGGGGCCCAAAGGGTCCAAAATTAAACTTTGTTTGATTTCATCAAAATTGAATAATTGGGGTTCTTTGATATGCCGAATCTAACTGTGTATGTAGATTCTTAACTTTTAGTCATGTTTTCAAATTGGTCTACATTAAGGTCCAAAGGGTCCAAAATTAAACTTAGTTTGATTTTGACAAAAAATGAATCGGTTGGGTTCTTTGATATGTTGAATCTAAAAATGTACTTAGATTCTTGATTATTGGCCCAGTTTTCAAGTTGGTCCAAATCTGGGTCCAAAATTAAACTGTATTTGATTTCATCAAAAATTGAATAAATGGGGTTCGTTGATATGCCAAATCTAACTGTGTATGTAGATTCTTCATTTTTGGTCCCGTTTTCAAATTGGCCTACATTAAGGTCCAAAGGGTCCATAATTAAACTAAGTTTGATTTTAACAAAAATTAAATTCTTGGGCCTCTTTGATATGCTGAATCTAAACATGTACTTAGATTTTTGATTATGGGCCCAGTTTTCAAGTTGGTCCAAATCAGGATTTAAAATTATTATATTAAGTATTGTGCAATAGTAAGTCTTTTCAATTGCACAGTATTGTGCAATGGCAAGAAATATCTAATTTGACAATATTGTGAAATAGCAATTTTTTTTTTTAATTAGAGTTATCTTTCTTTGTCCAGAATAGTAAGCAAGAAATATCTTATTGCAAGAATTTTTTTTAATTGGAGTTATCTTTCTTTGTCCAGAATCAACTTAAATCTTTGTTATATATACAATATACAATGTATATTCACTTTTTACTACCAACTGATAAATTTAAATGATCTTTACCATTCAGTGATAACAAGCAGTTTTTTTACATCTTAATATTTTATGATGTATTTAAATGAGTAGTTATTGTTGCAAACTCCATTAGAATATTTTAATTGAGATTAGTTTTGGAATAAGGGAAAGGGGGGTGTGATTAAAAAATTGGGTTCAATTTTTCTCATTTGAAATTTCATAAATAAAAAGAAAATTTCTTCAAACATTTTTTTTAGAGGATTAATATTCAACAGCATAGTGAATTGCTCTAAGAGAAAACAAAAATTTTAAGTTCATTAGAACACATTCATTCTGTGTCAGAAACCTATGCTGTGTCAACTATTTATTCTTTGATGAAATAAATTCATTATTTTATTCATAATTTATTTTGACTGTTTCATAAAAAAACATATTTGGTATGGCCACTGCCCAAACAATTGCATACATAAACACAAAATTTCTCTATCCCCTTCAAAAATAATTCAAGTGCCACTCAAAAATCCTGTTTAGTTTTTACTGGGTTAGCCCTTAGCTAAAGTTAAAATGTGAGTTTGAATGGTTGCAATTTTCAATTTGTTGCATGTTTATTAATTCCTAGTGTAGACAGTGTTTAAAATTGTTTTATTGATTGTGTATTGTTTATTGACAGGTAGATCTGATGATGGGAACAGTGGAGAGAATTATAGAAACAGAGGAAAATAAAAGTGGTTTAATTATAACAAAAGCTGTTTATGGTAGACTTCTATCGGAAGGGTAAGTTACCATAGTAACAGATAAACATGGTCTAATTATAAAAAAAGCTGTTTATGGTAGACTTCTATCAGAAGGGTAAGTTACCATAGTAACAGATAAACAAGTTCTAATGATAGGAACAGTGGAGAGAATTATAGAAACCGAGGAAAATAAAAGTGGTCTAATTATAACAAAAGCTGTTTATGGTAGACTTCTGTTAGAAGGGTAAGTTACCGTAGTAACAGATAGACAGGGTTTAATATAACAAAAGCTGTTTAGGGTAGACTTCTATCAAAAGGGTAAGTTACCATAGTTATTTATGAATTTGGGCTGTGAGTCACTTACTGTTCTAGAGTTATGTCCCTTTAAAACTAGGAAAATTGCAATTATTGTATTTCCATACTCAGTCTCTAAGTTTGCCTTATGCAAATTTTATGAACTCATGCACAGTGGTAAGAACCAAAATCCCAGACAGAGTTAGAATTTGGTCAGTGATTAACTTGTTGTTCAAGAGTTAAGTCTCTTTATAACTTTGTGGAATTTTTTATTTTGGATGTTAGCAGAGGCATCAAATGTTCTCAAAAAGTATTTTCACATATAATGAGCAAGCTTGAGAAGGGGCATTCATCTCCTCAAACACATTCTTTTTTAATTTATTAATATAGTAATGTTGAACTAATACATGTACCATATATTTACAGGGAATTATCTGAAGATGAATGTATAAATGTGACCATTCCTCTACAATGTCTAGTCAAGGACTCAAGATTGCAGCTACCAGAAAGTAAATCTAAGGTATTTATAATTTTTTGCTGGTACAAAATTAGAATATTAAATTCCAGCGGAATATTTCTAGGATTCTCTACAAAGAGATTCACAAGATGATTCTGTAACAGAATTATACATTTGCATGAGACTTCTGGCTCTTAGAGGGTGAAAAGAAGTATTAATACCCTACCCTATGTGGTTGCAGTGTTATATAGTTTTTACCAATCTTGCTTAATAGATGCTAAATTAAATTGTTTTGCAACCATACTTGAATATGGTCTGACACACATACTGAAAGGAAGGTCCATAGTGAGTTAGAGGACACTATGTCTAATGTTATGGTTAAAGTTTTTGAAAAATTTAAAAATGTTGTATTTTTGTAAGTTTATTGGTGATATCCCAGGATTTTATGATCCTTAGAATTGAGAATGAAAATGGGGAATAGGTCAAAGTGACAACAACCCGACCAAAGAGCAGATCTTTGTCTAATTAAAGTTTTGGATTTTATTGTTTTTGTGTATTTACAGGCTGATATCCCAGGATTTTATGATCCTTGTCCAGGTGTTGCCAAATCACTTTATATACAATACAGATTCAGAGACCAACTTCATGAAACAACAGTACCAGATGAAGAACCAATCAGATTACCTTTACAAAGTAAGTATAAATTTGTTTGCCAACAAGACAATATCTACAAATAATATAAAAAAGTAAATGTGGTATGATTGCCAATGAGCATTTTGACACTCCACAAGAAACCTAATGACACAGAAATTAAAAACTACAGGTCACTGTACGATCTTAAACAATGAGAAAAGCCCATACCACAGCGGCCTTATTTATGTACAAAAAAATAACGAAATACAAATATGTAACACATAAACAAATGACAACCACTGAATTACAGGCTTGTGACTTTGAACAGGCACATACATACAGAATGTGGATATATTCACTGGTTGATACTTACAAGTAGCATTACACTTTTAGAAAGAATCCTGGTTTTTTTATGTTGCTTGAAATGCTTTGAGTGGGTGAAGAAAACACAATCTGCAAATTAGTCTTTTCAAACAATAATGGTCAGCTAAGTGCTGCCTGCCTAGTTTACTTTCTAAATGGTAAATTAATACTATTTAATTATTTTTCAGGTCATTTAATAAATGAAGATTCTGGTGGTGTATGACATAAGGAATATAGTTAGAGAAAACTTGTGTGCCAATCTGTACTCTATACAAACCAGCTGACTGAAGAACTCTTATCAGAGTCTGTTTTATCACTGAACGGAACGGTTCCTGATAGAATCTGATCATTTGAGTGTTAACTACAGCTGCGTGTGGTTTCTGTCATATTGACCAATCAAAATCTTAGTTATTGAGAAGTTGTTGAAGCATGATTAATTACTTGTTGCAAGATGATCTGGTATAAGGAATATTTTGATTATTCACTGTCATGTTTACATCTATTAATAGACCAGACATATGATTTGCTATTCGATGACTTTGTTTTCATATTAAGTATTAACAGATTGTCAAGTTTTTAAATGAGGATTATTGTTAAATTATTGATAATATGGCCCAATACAAGACTATTAGAAAATCGCTAGAATAAATTGAGAAGATGCACAGAAAGTGGTAAAAATGAAATATAGTATTTGCCAACATAAATTGGTTTACGATAATTATGTTTTGTCTTTCAATAATTATTAGCTCAACTTTACTTCATTGTTATTTGTACACACTGAATTATTCCTAATGTAAATTTAATATACATTCATGTACATGTGTATAATAATCTCAACTGTAGATGGGACGGTCTCATCTCTTATCTTTCCTGTTCATGTAAATTTTACAATACAAAATTGGTGCTTTTTTATCAGTTGACTTTATGAACAATTACTCTAATATGGTAAATTATAAAGATTGTACAAGACACATATGTCATAATATTGGCAGATCAATTTTATTCAGAAACTTTTCCCTGCATTCCCTCTACATTAAATAATATAGACTTAGTGTTTGGTTGAGCAAACTAATGCTATTTTGAAGTAAATTTTAAGAAAGATCCACAATTGTATTATTTGTGAATTATTTTTGTGGTACGCTTTGTAATTTTCTTCTTGCCAAAATAGAATTAATGAATTGGTAAACATTTTATTCATTGTTTTGACACTTGACCAAATATTCTATGCAAAAGATTGTTTTTTAAGCAAACAAGACTCATTTCTCTTGGTCTGCACATTTATTTACTGTACAAGCTTGTTTTACTCATGTGTAGAATGTCTTTTACAATATATTATTGACTTATTTTACCGGTGTGTTTTGTTTTAACTACATGTATTAGTGAAAAAAAATATTGTACAACTCAAGTCATACATTTTGAATGAACTGTAATTTTATTTTAAACCTTCTGAAAAGAGTCAATTATTTAGCCATATTGAGAGCCTACACAAATAAAAAAATGTGTAAAGCTGATGAGAAAATATTTATATATGTTCAAAAAAGTTTCAACTATTTTATTGGTGGCAAATATGCCATGAACTGTTCTTTAAAAATGAGAATTAAAAAAAATAACGAAATGGGAGGGGATTTCTTTAGAAGGTCAAATGAATCATATTCTATGGTCCAATGTCTTCTGTGTAGCCTTAAACTTTATAACTGATATAAAGATTAACATTAAAATTTTAAATGTAACCTACAATAATGGAACTTTGTATACTGTAAATTCAGAAATAATTGCGTACATTTATTATTGAGATTTTGTCATATAAGACTAAAATGCGATTTTAATTTTGGCGATATCGAGAAAAATCCTTTTTAATTCATGTATATAAAAAATCAAAATGCGAGTTTAAATTATTGCAATTATAACCCTGTGGCATTTTTCACAATAATTTATGAATTAACAGTACTTCTTTTTTTTATGAAGTTTTGACAATGTTATTGATGTCAGTGGATGATAAATGAGTATGATGACAATAAACCAATTAAACACTACTTCTTACAAGTTTATTTTAAGAAAGACTTATTAACAGATTTATCTAAGGATGGTAATAGAAACTGTCATTCCATAATACCTGGTCCCTTTGGCTAGGGGTTATAACAGGTTCATTCTTCTATCCATAACATAACTTTGTCTGAACTCTATTCTCCAAGACAATAATATCTAAAAAAAAGTCTCCCATTGACTGAGTTAAGAGCATCACTTTGTCTTGTTTTTGTCGAGCCTGCACCATTTGTTGCAGAAAGCTCGACATAGGGATAGTGATCCGGTGGCATTGGCGACTAGAGCTTACTTCTTAAAAGTTTTATATTTTAGAAGGTGGAAGACCTGGGTACTTCAATCATTTGTATATAAATGCCACATGTTACGAAGTTTCCGTCAGTCACATGTCCAATGTCCTTGACTCATTTTCATGGTTCAGTGACGTCTTGAAAAAAGTAAACAAGGTTAAGTTTTGGTGGTCAAGTCCATATCTCAGATACTATAAGCAATAGGTCTAGTATATTCAGGGTATGGATGACTGTAAGGTGCAGATGTCCAACTGGCAGGTGACATCTGACTATGACCTCATGTGCATGGTTCAGTGGTTTTAGTTAAGTTTTTTGTGTTTTGATCTGTTTTTCTTATACTGTATGCAATAGGTCTATTCTACTTGGTGTATGGAATAATTGTAAGATGTACATGTCTTGCAGGCAGGAGTCATTTGACCTTGACCTCATTTTCATGGTTTCAGTGGTCAAAGTTAAGTTTTTGAGTTTTGGTCTTTTATTCAATACTACTGGGTTTATGCAATAGGTCAACTATATTTGGTGTATGGAAATATTTTTTGATCTATATGTCAGTCATGCAGGTTTTATTTGACCTTGACCTCATTTTCTTAGTTGCTTAAGTGATTTTTTGTATTTTAGTCTGTTTTTTCTAAAACTTAAGCAATAGGACAAGTTCAACTGTATTTGTTGTATGGAAGAATTGTTAGCTATACATGTCTGCCTGGCATGGTGCATCTGACCTTGACCTCATATTCATGGTTCATTGGTCAATGTTTTGTTTTCTTGGTTAATATTAAGTTTATGACTATCAACATAATATCAATGATTATTAAAGAATTCGAGATATTTCAGCATGCGCACTCTTGTCTTTATATTTAAAAGCTACATTTTTATTGGTAAAACATTCTACCCCTCTTGAGGATTTCAGACTAGCTCCTTTGTATTTTGACAAACAGTTCTTTCAACTTATGGAACGCCATCACTGCCTTATAAGAAGAAGCTACTATGACATGATGCAAATGTTGCTTACATGATGTGAATTCTCCTTTATATGATGTGAATTCTTCATTACATGATGTGAATTCTTCTACTCATGATATGAACTCTTCTTGACATGATGTGAACTCTTCATTGCATGATGTGAATTCTTCATTACATGATGTGAATTCTTCATTACATGATGTGAATTCTTCTTTACATGATGTGAACTCTTCATTACATGATGTGAATTTTTTATTACATGATGTGAACTCTTCATTACATGATGTGAAAACTTCATTACATGATGTGAAAACTTCATTACATGATGTGAAAACTCCATTACATGATGTGAAAGCTTTATTACATGATGTGAAAACTTCATTACATTACATGATGTGAAAACTTCATTACATTATGTGAAAACTTCATTACATTATGTAAAAACTTCATTACATTATGTGAAAACTTCATTACATGATGTGAAAACGTCTTTACGTGATGTGGTTGTTTCATTACATGATGTGAAAGCTTTATTACATGATGTGAAAACTTCATTACATTACATGATGTGAAAACTTCATTACATTATGTGAAAACTTCATTACATTATGTGAAAACTTCATTACATTATGTGAAAACTTCATTACATTATGTAAAAACTTCATTACATGATGTGAAAACGTCTTTACGTGATGTGGTTGTTTCATTACATGATGCGAAACTTTCCTTATGTGCTGTTAAAATAAAAACCCTTGTACATGATGCGAATACTTTAGTGTATGATGTGAATATTGCAGTACGTGATGCTAGAACTGCATTACCTGATGTGAACGTCACCTTATAATTATAAGTCATGTAAATTGTTTAATGAGACCATTTAAGGGTTCAAAACTAGATAAAAGCGTGCTTTGTGTTTTTTTTTATTATAAGAATTGGCCGTTTCCGGTATTCTTGTGCTCCATAACTCCTTAACTTAAATCTGTGCCCTATATTCACTATTAACGTTTTGTTGCACAGTTCATAGGCTTGTTAAGGATATATAAGATTTAAGGCCATTCAAGGGTTCAACACTTTATAGAAACGTTCTTGGTGGTGTATTTTTAGTTCACCTGGCCCAAAAGGCCAAGTGAGCTTTTCCCATCACTTTGCGTCCGGCGTCCGGTGTCGTCCGTCGTCCGTCGTCGTTAACTTTTACAAAAATCTTCTCCTCTGAAACTACTTGGCCGAATTTAACCAAACTTTGCCACAATCATCATTGGGGTATCTAGTTTTAAAATGTGTCCTATGACCCGGTCAACCAACCAAGATGGCCGCCACGGCTAAAAATAGAACATAGGGCTAAAATGCAGTTTTTGGCTTATAACACAAAAACCAAAGCATTTAGAGCAAATCTAACATGGGGGTAAATTTGTTTATCAGGTCAAGATCTATCTGCCCTGAAATTTGCAGATGAATCGGACAACATGTTGTTGAGTTGCTGTCCCTGAATTGGTAATTTTAAGGAAATTTTGCTGTTTTTGGTTATTATCTTGAATATTATTATAGATAGAGATAAACTGTAAAAAAAAAAAACAATAAATGTCGGCAAAGTAAGATCTACAAATAAGTCAACATGACCGAAATTGTCAGTTGACCCCTTTAGGAGTTATTGTCCTTTATAGTCAATTTTTAAACATTTTTTCGTAGATCTTAGTAATCTGTTACAACAATCTTCTCCTCTGAAACTACTGGGCCAAGTTAATTATAGATAGAGATAATTGCAGCAAGAATGTTCAGTAAATTAAGATGTACAAACACATCACCATCACCAAAACACAATTTTGTCATGACTCCATCTGCGTCCTTTGTTTAATATTTACATAGACCAAGGTGAGCGACACAGGCTCCTTAGAGCCTCTAGTTATGGTAGTGTTATTGTAACGGAAGGGTCGGTGAAGACACCTCCAGGGACGTGTAGTTGCCCGTATTGTGTCCCTATTCGACCTGATGTCAGATTATGGCTGAAAAACATACAATTAATCAAATGAAACTATGTTTAGTCACAAATGTACAATAATTGCGGACAAACGAGAGTCAAAAAACTTTCTTGAATGAAGTTCAAAAATAGAGTAATTTCAAATGTAAAATGAAAAATAAAGTTTTCCCAGAGTAAGTCTTTAGTAAAGTAAATTGGCTTCGCGTTGTGTTTTAAGTAGTAAAACTGCACCAAGAAGAGGTGACTTACTCTAGCGAACTGCACCGAAGTGGTGACTAACTCTAAACTCAAGTGGACTGATACAGTCCGGAGAGTATTTGGAGGCCTGTACAAGGCCGACTCCGACTGAAAAACAATTAAAATCCTTATATTGTCATTAAGCCGGATAACTTTTACATTAAAGGTACTGAAGACAAATTGAATAAACTAATATTTATAAAACATTACAGACACATCAAAAGATAAATATTAAAACAGTTAAATTAACAATCCTTACTTTTATCTCACTATGGAGTTGAAATACAATTAAACTTTTAAATTAAATAAACATTTAATCAACAAATAATTCTATCCAAAAGTAAAGGGAATTAACCGTGGCCTTAGGCACATTTATTACACTATTATGAGGTTTATATTTTAGGAAACCTCAGTATTATATACTAAACGTTTATGAGTCCATTACCAATGAAGTTGAAGGGGACTTTAGGTTTGCACTTTGTCCGTCTGTAAGAACGTCCGTCCGGAAAATTAGCTTTCCGCATTTTTTAGTTTTAAACATATTTATTTATAGTGGATTCGGGAACACGTTTTGCAACTTATATAAATCCCTTTCCACTTTGCGAATGCGAGTGCTGCCTTGTAGCGGCATTAGCCAATTCGTTTTCGAAATCTACAATGATGTCTTTTACGTGCTAGAGATATGACACTGTTGTTGGCCATGCTTGAAGATATTGATTTGATATTTGGTATATAATATAACCATGACAATTAAGTTACAGATAAAGTTTTAATTTTGTTACGGTTTGAGGATTTTTTGCAGAGTTATGGCCCTTGGACTTAGAAAATTAACTCCGCAGATAATTGGTTTCCACATTTTGTTTTTTTTTATAGAAATTGACTTAAAATTTGACATAAAAATTATTAGTAAAACCATGACATGTTACAAACCAAGTGCGAATTGTGTTTGCAAAGTAATGGTCCTCGAACCTCGAAAAATAATGCAAAAAATACATTTTCCCCTATTTTTTTGTCATTAACTTACAGATTTAGATTTGAAATTTGGTCTATAGTTTTACCATTACAAGTTACAGATCAAGTTTAAATTTAGTTTTGATTTGGTGATATTTTGCAAATTCATATGATCCTTAGACCTAGAAAAATCACACAATGTTCTGCACATGTTTTAGTCATGCTTGTCTAACTACCGTTATATTGATTTGATATTTGGTATCTACTTTTAGCATTACAATTTACACATCAAATTCAAATTTTCTGTTTGAGAATAATGAATTTTAACTGGTAGGGGACTTTGTATTGCCATGTAATACTCTCAGAATGCTGGATACTATCCATACTGGTCTTTGTCCACACTTTTTATGTTTGTGTATCACTTCTTAGCCATTTTTTATGGATTTATTTTTTTAATTTAAGTTAATAGATTAATTAATTTGCAAGTTAGATATGTTACAAAGTAACGTATAAGTGAGACAATTGTACATGTACCGTATAGCTTCTGGATATACATGATATAGGAGAAGTATTTTCGAATATTTTTTGGAAGGGGTTTGCCAACATTGCTATATATTTTCTATTTACTATTTGCATATAAAATTCTTTGGAATTAGGTTCCTAAATTTATATAAATATATAAAAAAAATGACTTACATGTATACTTAAAAAGAAAATTTTAGATATGACACGGCCATGCGTATATAAGCTTTAAATGTATAGCATCACTCATAATTTACAGAAATTTTATATTCAGCTCCCTTTAAATGCATGTAAGAATGTACTAAGTTGAAATTTAAAAAATCCAGAAACTAAAATTGATGCTATAAGTCGAAAGAGCATCAGCTAAGGAACAAAATAAGCTAAAAAAAATATTGATAGGTCATGGAGCCCCTTTTTGGGATATTTCAGTTTTAAAAAATGTCGGGAAAAGGCTGATATGGACTTTTACCTTGCATTTGCATTGATATTAATTGGATTTCAAAATAAGCTATTGAAGATTTTTATAAAAATTAAAATTGGTGTTATGGGGCAAAATATTTTACCCTATAGCTTTGGAAAAAATCCAAGGAGTCTGAATAATAATTATAACGTCCGAGAGGTCCCGTGTTCTTATAAAGATGTTTTGACATAATGAAGTGTACACATAACGTCATATGTGTTTCTTACCTCGTAATACACATTTGACATTACGATGTATATATTTTGGCATAATGTAATAGAAATACGACATAAATATTTTTTAACATAACGTAAAGAAATTTTCGCATCATGTAATAAAACTTTCAGATTAGATAATGAAACAACCACATCACGTAATGAAGTTTTCACATCATGTAAAGAGGAAACCACATCATGTAATGAAGTTTTCACATCATGTAAAGAAGATTTTTCATCAAAAATTGTAAAGAAGAATTCACATCATCATGACATGTAATGAAGAATTAACATCATGAAAAGTAGAATTCACATCATGTAAAGAAAAATTTACATCATGTAAAGAAGAATTCACATCATGAAAAGTAGAATTCACATCATGTAAAGAAAAATTCACATCATGTAAAGAAGAATTCACATCATATAAAGGAGAATTCACATCATGTAAGCAACATTTGCATCATGTCATAGTAGTTTCTTCTTATAAGGCAGTGATGGCGTTCCATGGTGTCCATTTAGATAGGATTTAGATTTTCCTTCAATTTTCACAACATTTTGTTTAAATACCAAATCAATGATATTAAAATTAGCTTTGATGTCATTTTACATATACAATAGTACATTGTTTGTCCATATAACCATGATAACTGTGAAAAAACATTGGTCAATTTAAAAAGTTCCTGTGCATGTGGAATTTACTGATTTGTAAAAATTTTAACATGCAGTGATCTTAACATACCATTAAAAGTCAGTATCCAGTATTATAATTTAAGATTTGAAGCAAAGAGTTTGGTCTCTTGTGGATAGTTGTTTCATTGGAGATATTACCACATCTTATTTATATTTTAAGATACCTTTACAGTAAATAATTGATATAAAACGAGGAATTAGTGTCAAACACCAAAACAATGTCTGCACAATATAATACAGAAAACTCAACATTAAGCAAAAATAAATTAATAACAAAAGAGAGCCCAAATTGATCAGTCACACATTACTAAGTTAGAAATATATCTACAGATCCAGCCAGATATGACTTACAATCATTCTATACACTAAAAAAAGTTGACCAATTGCTCACAAAAACTTTATGCTGAATGATCAACTCCAAAAGAAGTCCAATAAGAGATTCAGTCTGCAAGACAAGTACACCTTATAATCATTTTAAGCCAAGTACACCTTATAATCATTTTATACACTAAATATATCAATGAAGTCACTGAACCATAAAAATACTGTCAAGAACAATGAGAAAATACCAAAGTGATCCTCTCAAAAAGTGTATGCATCTGGTGACAACTCGTAGATTACCATGGTTAAAGGCGAGACAAAACACCAAACTATAAAGAATAACATCCTTCCAAATATATAACAAAATTCACAGATTTAATATATTTATTACGTAAAATTTGTAGACCATGCATAGTAATGTTAGGCCAGATATGAAAATTTCTTGGATTCTCATCTTTATCAGTATCTACAGGTAACTTCAACACACTAGACATGTATACATTGTATATCTAATTTAAATGTCATGTACAGTTCACTGTAAATAAATATAAGACTACATATAATGTTCTATGTGAATTAAGACATACATTCAAACAGTCTTTTCTTCAAATGATTTTATTTTCAGACTATGAACTAGCACATTTCATTTTTACATAAAAGTAAAAAATCTAAACGGCTAAAAATAGAACATAGGGCTAAAATGCAGTTTTTGGCTTATAACACAAAAACCAAAGCATTTAGAGCAAATCTAACATGGGGGTAAATTTGTTTATCAGGTCAAGATCTATCTGCCCTGAAATTTGCAGATGAATCGGACAACATGTTGTTGAGTTGCTGTCCCTGAATTGGTAATTTTAAGGAAATTTTGCTGTTTTTGGTTATTATCTTGAATATTATTATAGATAGAGATAAACTGTAAAAAAAAAAACAATAAATGTCGGCAAAGTAAGATCTACAAATAAGTCAACATGACCGAAATTGTCAGTTGACCCCTTTAGGAGTTATTGTCCTTTATAGTCAATTTTTAAACATTTTTTCGTAGATCTTAGTAATCTGTTACAACAATCTTCTCCTCTGAAACTACTGGGCCAAGTTAATTATAGATAGAGATAATTGCAGCAAGAATGTTCAGTAAATTAAGATGTACAAACACATCACCATCACCAAAACACAATTTTGTCATGACTCCATCTGCGTCCTTTGTTTAATATTTACATAGACCAAGGTGAGCGACACAGGCTCTTTAGAGCCTCTAGTTATGGTAGTGTTATTGTAACGGAAGGGTCGGTGAAGACACCTCCAGGGACGTGTAGTTGCCCGTATTGTGTCCCTATTCGACCTGATGTCAGATTATGGCTGAAAAACATACAATTAATCAAATGAAACTATGTTTAGTCACAAATGTACAATAATTGCGGACAAACGAGAGTCAAAAAACTTTCTTGAATGAAGTTCAAAAATAGAGTAATTTCAAATGTAAAATGAAAAATAAAGTGTTCCCAGAGTAAGTCTTTAGTAAAGTAAATTGGCTTCGCGTTGTGTTTTAAGTAGTAAAACTGCACCAAGAAGAGGTGACTTACTCTAGCGAACTGCACCGAAGTGGTGACTAACTCTAAACTCAAGTGGACTGATACAGTCCGGAGAGTATTTGGAGGCCTGTACAAGGCCGACTCCGACTGAAAAACAATTAAAATCCTTATATTGTCATTAAGCCGGATAACTTTTACATTAAAGGTACTGAAGACAAATTGAATAAACTAATATTTATAAAACATTACAGACACATCAAAAGATAAATATTAAAACAGTTAAATTAACAATCCTTACTTTTATCTCACTATGGAGTTGAAATACAATTAAACTTTTAAATTAAATAAACATTTAATCAACAAATAATTCTATCCAAAAGTAAAGGGAATTAACCGTGGCCTTAGGCACATTTATTACACTATTATGAGGTTTATATTTTAGGAAACCTCAGTATTATATACTAAACGTTTATGAGTCCATTACCAATGAAGTTGAAGGGGACTTTAGGTTTGCACTTTGTCCGTCTGTAAGAACGTCCGTCCGGAAAATTAGCTTTCCGCATTTTTTAGTTTTAAACATATTTATTTATAGTGGATTCGGGAACACGTTTTGCAACTTATATAAATCCCTTTCCACTTTGCGAATGCGAGTGCTGCCTTGTAGCGGCATTAGCCAATTCGTTTTCGAAATCTACAATGATGTCTTTTACGTGCTAGAGATATGACACTGTTGTTGGCCATGCTTGAAGATATTGATTTGATATTTGGTATATAATATAACCATGACAATTAAGTTACAGATAAAGTTTTAATTTTGTTACGGTTTGAGGATTTTTTGCAGAGTTATGGCCCTTGGACTTAGAAAATTAACTCCGCAGATAATTGGTTTCCACATTTTGTTTTTTTTTATAGAAATTGACTTAAAATTTGACATAAAAATTATTAGTAAAACCATGACATGTTACAAACCAAGTGCGAATTGTGTTTGCAAAGTAATGGTCCTCGAACCTCGAAAAATAATGCAAAAAATACATTTTCCCCTATTTTTTTGTCATTAACTTACAGATTTAGATTTGAAATTTGGTCTATAGTTTTACCATTACAAGTTACAGATCAAGTTTAAATTTAGTTTTGATTTGGTGATATTTTGCAAATTCATATGATCCTTAGACCTAGAAAAATCACACAATGTTCTGCACATGTTTTAGTCATGCTTGTCTAACTACCGTTATATTGATTTGATATTTGGTATCTACTTTTAGCATTACAATTTACACATCAAATTCAAATTTTCTGTTTGAGAATAATGAATTTTAACTGGTAGGGGACTTTGTATTGCCATGTAATACTCTCAGAATGCTGGATACTATCCATACTGGTCTTTGTCCACACTTTTTATGTTTGTGTATCACTTCTTAGCCATTTTTTATGGATTTATTTTTTTAATTTAAGTTAATAGATTAATTAATTTGCAAGTTAGATATGTTACAAAGTAACGTATAAGTGAGACAATTGTACATGTACCGTATAGCTTCTGGATATACATGATATAGGAGAAGTATTTTCGAATATTTTTTGGAAGGGGTTTGCCAACATTGCTATATATTTTCTATTTACTATTTGCATATAAAATTCTTTGGAATTAGGTTCCTAAATTTATATAAATATATAAAAAAAATGACTTACATGTATACTTAAAAAGAAAATTTTAGATATGACACGGCCATGCGTATATAAGCTTTAAATGTATAGCATCACTCATAATTTACAGAAATTTTATATTCAGCTCCCTTTAAATGCATGTAAGAATGTACTAAGTTGAAATTTAAAAAATCCAGAAACTAAAATTGATGCTATAAGTCGAAAGAGCATCAGCTAAGGAACAAAATAAGCTAAAAAAAATATTGATAGGTCATGGAGCCCCTTTTTGGGATATTTCAGTTTTAAAAAATGTCGGGAAAAGGCTGATATGGACTTTTACCTTGCATTTGCATTGATATTAATTGGATTTCAAAATAAGCTATTGAAGATTTTTATAAAAATTAAAATTGGTGTTATGGGGCAAAATATTTTACCCTATAGCTTTGGAAAAAATCCAAGGAGTCTGAATAATAATTATAACGTCCGAGAGGTCCCGTGTTCTTATAAAGATGTTTTGACATAATGAAGTGTACACATAACGTCATATGTGTTTCTTACCTCGTAATACACATTTGACATTACGATGTATATATTTTGGCATAATGTAATAGAAATACGACATAAATATTTTTTAACATAACGTAAAGAAATTTTCGCATCATGTAATAAAACTTTCAGATTAGATAATGAAACAACCACATCACGTAATGAAGTTTTCACATCATGTAAAGAGGAAACCACATCATGTAATGAAGTTTTCACATCATGTAAAGAAGATTTTTCATCAAAAATTGTAAAGAAGAATTCACATCATGTAATGAAGAATTAACATCATGAAAAGTAGAATTCACATCATGTAAAGAAAAATTTACATCATGTAAAGAAGAATTCACATCATGAAAAGTAGAATTCACATCATGTAAAGAAAAATTCACATCATGTAAAGAAGAATTCACATCATATAAAGGAGAATTCACATCATGTAAGCAACATTTGCATCATGTCATAGTAGTTTCTTCTTATAAGGCAGTGATGGCGTTCCATGGTGTCCATTTAGATAGGATTTAGATTTTCCTTCAATTTTCACAACATTTTGTTTAAATACCAAATCAATGATATTAAAATTAGCTTTGATGTCATTTTACATATACAATAGTACATTGTTTGTCCATATAACCATGATAACTGTGAAAAAACATTGGTCAATTTAAAAAGTTCCTGTGCATGTGGAATTTACTGATTTGTAAAAATTTTAACATGCAGTGATCTTAACATACCATTAAAAGTCAGTATCCAGTATTATAATTTAAGATTTGAAGCAAAGAGTTTGGTCTCTTGTGGATAGTTGTTTCATTGGAGATATTACCACATCTTATTTATATTTTAAGATACCTTTACAGTAAATAATTGATATAAAACGAGGAATTAGTGTCAAACACCAAAACAATGTCTGCACAATATAATACAGAAAACTCAACATTAAGCAAAAATAAATTAATAACAAAAGAGAGCCCAAATTGATCAGTCACACATTACTAAGTTAGAAATATATCTACAGATCCAGCCAGATATGACTTACAATCATTCTATACACTAAAAAAAGTTGACCAATTGCTCACAAAAACTTTATGCTGAATGATCAACTCCAAAAGAAGTCCAATAAGAGATTCAGTCTGCAAGACAAGTACACCTTATAATCATTTTAAGCCAAGTACACCTTATAATCATTTTATACACTAAATATATCAATGAAGTCACTGAACCATAAAAATACTGTCAAGAACAATGAGAAAATACCAAAGTGATCCTCTCAAAAAGTGTATGCATCTGGTGACAACTCGTAGATTACCATGGTTAAAGGCGAGACAAAACACCAAACTATAAAGAATAACATCCTTCCAAATATATAACAAAATTCACAGATTTAATATATTTATTACGTAAAATTTGTAGACCATGCATAGTAATGTTAGGCCAGATATGAAAATTTCTTGGATTCTCATCTTTATCAGTATCTACAGGTAACTTCAACACACTAGACATGTATACATTGTATATCTAATTTAAATGTCATGTACAGTTCACTGTAAATAAATATAAGACTACATATAATGTTCTATGTGAATTAAGACATACATTCAAACAGTCTTTTCTTCAAATGATTTTATTTTCAGACTATGAACTAGCACATTTCATTTTTACATAAAAGTAAAAAATCTAAACGGCTAAAAATAGAACATAGGGCTAAAATGCAGTTTTTGGCTTATAACACAAAAACCAAAGCATTTAGAGCAAATCTAACATGGGGGTAAATTTGTTTATCAGGTCAAGATCTATCTGCCCTGAAATTTGCAGATGAATCGGACAACATGTTGTTGAGTTGCTGTCCCTGAATTGGTAATTTTAAGGAAATTTTGCTGTTTTTGGTTATTATCTTGAATATTATTATAGATAGAGATAAACTGTAAAAAAAAAAAACAATAAATGTCGGCAAAGTAAGATCTACAAATAAGTCAACATGACCGAAATTGTCAGTTGACCCCTTTAGGAGTTATTGTCCTTTATAGTCAATTTTTAAACATTTTTTCGTAGATCTTAGTAATCTGTTACAACAATCTTCTCCTCTGAAACTACTGGGCCAAGTTAATTATAGATAGAGATAATTGCAGCAAGAATGTTCAGTAAATTAAGATGTACAAACACATCACCATCACCAAAACACAATTTTGTCATGACTCCATCTGCGTCCTTTGTTTAATATTTACATAGACCAAGGTGAGCGACACAGGCTCTTTAGAGCCTCTAGTTATGGTAGTGTTATTGTAACGGAAGGGTCGGTGAAGACACCTCCAGGGACGTGTAGTTGCCCGTATTGTGTCCCTATTCGACCTGATGTCAGATTATGGCTGAAAAACATACAATTAATCAAATGAAACTATGTTTAGTCACAAATGTACAATAATTGCGGACAAACGAGAGTCAAAAAACTTTCTTGAATGAAGTTCAAAAATAGAGTAATTTCAAATGTAAAATGAAAAATAAAGTGTTCCCAGAGTAAGTCTTTAGTAAAGTAAATTGGCTTCGCGTTGTGTTTTAAGTAGTAAAACTGCACCAAGAAGAGGTGACTTACTCTAGCGAACTGCACCGAAGTGGTGACTAACTCTAAACTCAAGTGGACTGATACAGTCCGGAGAGTATTTGGAGGCCTGTACAAGGCCGACTCCGACTGAAAAACAATTAAAATCCTTATATTGTCATTAAGCCGGATAACTTTTACATTAAAGGTACTGAAGACAAATTGAATAAACTAATATTTATAAAACATTACAGACACATCAAAAGATAAATATTAAAACAGTTAAATTAACAATCCTTACTTTTATCTCACTATGGAGTTGAAATACAATTAAACTTTTAAATTAAATAAACATTTAATCAACAAATAATTCTATCCAAAAGTAAAGGGAATTAACCGTGGCCTTAGGCACATTTATTACACTATTATGAGGTTTATATTTTAGGAAACCTCAGTATTATATACTAAACGTTTATGAGTCCATTACCAATGAAGTTGAAGGGGACTTTAGGTTTGCACTTTGTCCGTCTGTAAGAACGTCCGTCCGGAAAATTAGCTTTCCGCATTTTTTAGTTTTAAACATATTTATTTATAGTGGATTCGGGAACACGTTTTGCAACTTATATAAATCCCTTTCCACTTTGCGAATGCGAGTGCTGCCTTGTAGCGGCATTAGCCAATTCGTTTTCGAAATCTACAATGATGTCTTTTACGTGCTAGAGATATGACACTGTTGTTGGCCATGCTTGAAGATATTGATTTGATATTTGGTATATAATATAACCATGACAATTAAGTTACAGATAAAGTTTTAATTTTGTTACGGTTTGAGGATTTTTTGCAGAGTTATGGCCCTTGGACTTAGAAAATTAACTCCGCAGATAATTGGTTTCCACATTTTGTTTTTTTTTATAGAAATTGACTTAAAATTTGACATAAAAATTATTAGTAAAACCATGACATGTTACAAACCAAGTGCGAATTGTGTTTGCAAAGTAATGGTCCTCGAACCTCGAAAAATAATGCAAAAAATACATTTTCCCCTATTTTTTTGTCATTAACTTACAGATTTAGATTTGAAATTTGGTCTATAGTTTTACCATTACAAGTTACAGATCAAGTTTAAATTTAGTTTTGATTTGGTGATATTTTGCAAATTCATATGATCCTTAGACCTAGAAAAATCACACAATGTTCTGCACATGTTTTAGTCATGCTTGTCTAACTACCGTTATATTGATTTGATATTTGGTATCTACTTTTAGCATTACAATTTACACATCAAATTCAAATTTTCTGTTTGAGAATAATGAATTTTAACTGGTAGGGGACTTTGTATTGCCATGTAATACTCTCAGAATGCTGGATACTATCCATACTGGTCTTTGTCCACACTTTTTATGTTTGTGTATCACTTCTTAGCCATTTTTTATGGATTTATTTTTTTAATTTAAGTTAATAGATTAATTAATTTGCAAGTTAGATATGTTACAAAGTAACGTATAAGTGAGACAATTGTACATGTACCGTATAGCTTCTGGATATACATGATATAGGAGAAGTATTTTCGAATATTTTTTGGAAGGGGTTTGCCAACATTGCTATATATTTTCTATTTACTATTTGCATATAAAATTCTTTGGAATTAGGTTCCTAAATTTATATAAATATATAAAAAAAATGACTTACATGTATACTTAAAAAGAAAATTTTAGATATGACACGGCCATGCGTATATAAGCTTTAAATGTATAGCATCACTCATAATTTACAGAAATTTTATATTCAGCTCCCTTTAAATGCATGTAAGAATGTACTAAGTTGAAATTTAAAAAATCCAGAAACTAAAATTGATGCTATAAGTCGAAAGAGCATCAGCTAAGGAACAAAATAAGCTAAAAAAAATATTGATAGGTCATGGAGCCCCTTTTTGGGATATTTCAGTTTTAAAAAATGTCGGGAAAAGGCTGATATGGACTTTTACCTTGCATTTGCATTGATATTAATTGGATTTCAAAATAAGCTATTGAAGATTTTTATAAAAATTAAAATTGGTGTTATGGGGCAAAATATTTTACCCTATAGCTTTGGAAAAAATCCAAGGAGTCTGAATAATAATTATAACGTCCGAGAGGTCCCGTGTTCTTATAAAGATGTTTCGACATAATGAAGTGTACACATAACGTCATATGTGTTTCTTACCTCGTAATACACATTTGACATTACGATGTATATATTTTGGCATAATGTAATAGAAATACGACATAAATATTTTTTAACATAACGTAAAGAAATTTTCGCATCATGTAATAAAACTTTCAGATTAGATAATGAAACAACCACATCACGTAATGAAGTTTTCACATCATGTAAAGAGGAAACCACATCATGTAATGAAGTTTTCACATCATGTAAAGAAGATTTTTCATCAAAAATTGTAAAGAAGAATTCACATCATGTAATGAAGAATTAACATCATGAAAAGTAGAATTCACATCATGTAAAGAAAAATTTACATCATGTAAAGAAGAATTCACATCATGAAAAGTAGAATTCACATCATGTAAAGAAAAATTCACATCATGTAAAGAAGAATTCACATCATATAAAGGAGAATTCACATCATGTAAGCAACATTTGCATCATGTCATAGTAGTTTCTTCTTATAAGGCAGTGATGGCGTTCCATGGTGTCCATTTAGATAGGATTTAGATTTTCCTTCAATTTTCACAACATTTTGTTTAAATACCAAATCAATGATATTAAAATTAGCTTTGATGTCATTTTACATATACAATAGTACATTGTTTGTCCATATAACCATGATAACTGTGAAAAAACATTGGTCAATTTAAAAAGTTCCTGTGCATGTGGAATTTACTGATTTGTAAAAATTTTAACATGCAGTGATCTTAACATACCATTAAAAGTCAGTATCCAGTATTATAATTTAAGATTTGAAGCAAAGAGTTTGGTCTCTTGTGGATAGTTGTTTCATTGGAGATATTACCACATCTTATTTATATTTTAAGATACCTTTACAGTAAATAATTGATATAAAACGAGGAATTAGTGTCAAACACCAAAACAATGTCTGCACAATATAATACAGAAAACTCAACATTAAGCAAAAATAAATTAATAACAAAAGAGAGCCCAAATTGATCAGTCACACATTACTAAGTTAGAAATATATCTACAGATCCAGCCAGATATGACTTACAATCATTCTATACACTAAAAAAAGTTGACCAATTGCTCACAAAAACTTTATGCTGAATGATCAACTCCAAAAGAAGTCCAATAAGAGATTCAGTCTGCAAGACAAGTACACCTTATAATCATTTTAAGCCAAGTACACCTTATAATCATTTTATACACTAAATATATCAATGAAGTCACTGAACCATAAAAATACTGTCAAGAACAATGAGAAAATACCAAAGTGATCCTCTCAAAAAGTGTATGCATCTGGTGACAACTCGTAGATTACCATGGTTAAAGGCGAGACAAAACACCAAACTATAAAGAATAACATCCTTCCAAATATATAACAAAATTCACAGATTTAATATATTTATTACGTAAAATTTGTAGACCATGCATAGTAATGTTAGGCCAGATATGAAAATTTCTTGGATTCTCATCTTTATCAGTATCTACAGGTAACTTCAACACACTAGACATGTATACATTGTATATCTAATTTAAATGTCATGTACAGTTCACTGTAAATAAATATAAGACTACATATAATGTTCTATGTGAATTAAGACATACATTCAAACAGTCTTTTCTTCAAATGATTTTATTTTCAGACTATGAACTAGCACATTTCATTTTTACATAAAAGTAAAAAATCTAAACATCTTAACAAAATATCCAAACTCAGATCTATAATTTACAGAAAATATACATTATATTATAAATATAAATTTGGCAGCATGGTATAAATTTTTTATTCACAATACACAATCACAACCAGGCAAAAGATTTTTCGTATCGAGGAATTATATTGATGATCTTTGGGGATCATGGACGGTTCTATAGGAGTAAATTGATTCAGAACTTTCTTGATTATTTTCACACAAATCTTTACATGCATTTGTAACTATGAAACAAATTCTCATGGAATATTGTCTTCGTATTAAAGTTTTTTATTATTATTTTTTGTAATAAATCCTAAATTTGAAATGTGCGTAGTCTTTTTATCTAAGTATTTTTAAGTCTTGTATATATCTAAAAAATGCAACTGATAAATAATTGAAGGTAGTATAAACAACGTTATTATTCCTTTATAACGTAATTATTCCTATTCAAATAAGATTCAAATATCTCATAAATGCCTTTCAATCTGGCAATGTACTTCATTTAAACATTAAACAGTAATACAAGTTACTTTTTTGCTTACAAAAAAGTATGATATGTGCTTCTAGACTCAAGGCAAAAAATAATCGTGGGTATTATGAACCTTTATACTTAAATTATGTATATTTCCATGATAAAGTCACAGTGAAATTTCAACACAAATCCATGATTTAAAGTATCAAAATTAAGATGATTAATTGTATCCTATAACTTCATAAGATTTTATGTTTGGTGGATTGAATGGGCCAAATAGGCCAACAAATGTATAGCTTCTAATTGTAAACAAGTTCTCTTAGGCTTCCATTTACCATGTTTACAGCAATAATTTAACAATACACCTAAAATCAATAATTCTGTATAAGATCACAATTCCACATGGAAACAAGCCACACCCAACATTGATAATAATTCCATAAATGCCGGGAAGGCACTACAAAATCCAAAGATGTACCAGTAATAGTCACATGGCCAAAACTGAAACAGGAAGTAAACTAATGCCACTGTACCAGATGCATGTGCTGCACAAGCTGTTCAATTGTCAAGGATAACATTCTGTAGTAAGTATTCTTACCTCCCTTGTGCAAACTAGCCAAGGGAAGTAATTTCAACAGATAGTCATTTGGTATGTTTCATGAAATATCTATTAACGTAATCATTATATCTCCATGATGAGATCATGAGACTGTTGTAAATATAATTGTTTTAACATAATTAACCACAAATATTGATCATTTAACACATATCTATATCAAATCAATAAAGCTGTGTTACTCAATAGCAACAAAATATAGTTACTTTTAGACTCAGATCACTTTTAAGTCAAAGTCCAATTGATATTCATATAATTTAGCAATTTTTTTTCTATCATGTTTACATGCACTTTTACTAACAATAAGGGCTATAAAAGTCCTCGTCTACAACATCCAATCAAAATCATAACACAGATTTCTGTAAATGCCGGCAGAGCACTTGAGAAGCTGAAGATATACCAGTAGCGATAACAAGGCCAGGATCGGAATATAAAATATGACAATGCTACAGCTGCCCCTGAATGTGCTGCTATTGCTAATCAAAAGTCAAGGAATTTAATCAAGTTTAATAAAAGAAAATTCTAGTAAAATATTTTTCAACATCAATATAATTTTCAAATTTTGCCTCAATCATTCATTTTGTATAACAATTTGGGTTATCTGACCCTCTATTAGGTTTGTCATATTTGAAGCTGGTACTTTGTATGTTTAAGAATGTTATTGTCCATTTTTCTGGTTAGCTCTTTTATTGAAAAAGATGCATAAAATTCACCTCCGTTATTACTACATGTATGTACATTTTTACTATGTACTTGTACTACAAATAATTCTATATACATGTTAACTCAACTGGTTTTTTTTGTCACATCTACATATGCTTTTTAATTGTGTTTAAGTTCATTCCTTTCCAAAACAAAATTGAACCAAATTGACTTTCCATAGTCTAAGCAAGCATATTACCATAATACTACTGATACATTACAGTTGAAGGGGAATCCAAACTGAACTATTGAAAAGTCATGACTTTTAAATGAAGAAAGCTTAAGGCATTAGTCTTTGTGTTTGCCAAGATCCTGACTAACTCACATAGATGATGTCAAGTGCCCCCATCACCCACCATTAATTTTGTCATGTTTATCCCATCATTTACTTTACTTTATGATAAAAAGGATACATAACATGCTTTGCATAGGTAAAAACATGGAGATGCCACCGATGAATCCTATCAGCTCTATACCAAATAATCCTAGAGCTACAGACAAACCAATTATCATTCTGAAATAGATAAAAACTATATTAAATACAGAGATGCCACCGAGGAATCCTATCAGCTCTGTACCAAACAATCCTAGAGCTACAGATTATCATTCTGAAGTAATAAAAATACAATCATCATCATCAAATCATTCCTAAATCTTATCAATAAAAAAGACGATTAAACTCATTGAAACAGAAACATTACAAAACAAAAGCCCAAAAAATCTGCACTATATCATTGTCTTGATGGTTTATATTTGTTCCCTGGTATTAGATTGCTCTTTGCAGAGTTCTTGAAGGACATTGCCCTGGAGGTCAATACCAGTAAAACACTTGTCATATTATCATTATTTTTAAGATTTTAATTATCTTAGTGGCATGAATAATACTGTAAATTCATGAAATTGTTGCAATGTTTACAGGTACATGAAACTGTATCAGAATAATAGCCACAATTCTTCTCTTTGTCATGTGTATATACAATTAGTTTGTCATTATTAAGATTATAGTGTACTTACTGCATATCTTTGTCATCATATTCTGACTGAGTGTAGCTACTCGGCAAACATTGTTTTATATTCTCCTCCTGAAAAAGAAAACACCAATAGTTAATTTATTCATGTTTTTTTAATTTATTTTTCTACATTGCTGTTTTATAAACTGCTGGTACTTGTAGATGATGTATATGTCACATAATAACAGCCATCAAATTTGTTACGTAAGGAACTTGCATACAAAAAACTAAGCTGTGCCCGGTTGCCCTCAGACGCACACTTCTGCCCCGACTTTTCCGAAAAAACCTTGTGCCGTTTTGGTAAAATTGCCTTTTTTTTGTTTCATGGATTTCTTATCGAAATTTAAATGACATACATGTATATGACACCTGGTGATTGCCCCCATTACAATCTATTATTGTGGTTGATAAGACTTCAAAGGCGGTAATTACTAGTTAAGACAATATACCTTATTGTCATAAATTTGATGATTATGTCACAAGTGTTTTAAGCTTGGGTCGGCATATTTTCGATCTCCAAATCACAATGGAAGAGAGTATAAATGAAGACTTTCATGACTTTAGAATAGAATTGAAGTTATTAAAATAAAACTATGCCTTCACAGAAACAACGTTTATCAACTTGTGAGCAACAAGCAAACGTAAACATGTTGGAAATTAATTTTGGAGTTGCTTCCCCTGAAAAAGCTTATTACAAATTTGTACTCCTAAAATATTATCTTACATAAAAAATAGGAATTAATAACCAATTGAATACAAAATTATATAAGAATGTTATCTTAAGATATTAATTGTCTTTGAACATACATGTACAAAAAAATATATATATTGCAATTTATTATTATTTGATAATCATACTTTTGGCAATCCATGTCTCAAGTAAGAAATATGTTTTGAAGAAATATTAATGTAACATCATACTTTGAGTTTCCAAAAATGATAGTGTGCAGCTAAACTCTCATCACAACTCAACTTTGATGAAGCTATACAAAATAATTTCTGAAAAAAGGTTTAGAGGGCCAAGCTCTAGATGAAAATGTTGAAATACAGCTACTCTTTCATGTACATCATGTACATGTATGCTTAGAACTATGAGATGGTAAGTCCATGTTGTTTTTTTGGAAGGAGAGGGGAAGGGGGAGAAAAGTAAGTTTATTTTGCCTCTTTTGGTTAATAGCATGAATGTGTATTGCCATGTTTTATGAACATAAAGTATGAATGACTTTTCTAATGCAAATTTTATAGAATAAATAATCAAAACAACAACTTATGTATCTTTATTAACAATATATACAGTAAAAAAATATGTGAACTCATGATACACACAGGAGTGTTGACAAAAGAAATAAGCAGTGCCTTTTCCCGTCATAATAAAGTGCCCTGCCCTCCACTGGCACCCTGCCCCTTTTGATTTCTAACTGGAGCACTGATAATTATGTATGTGGTTAAATTTGATCCCTTAGTGAACAATCGAATGGTGATAAGCAGATAAGCTGTTTCAAATCACAACTTGTAACACCTGTTGTAAATGTTAATTACCAGCTCAGGTTCAGAAACTTGTCAGAAACATGAAGACAATTAGATTTTTAATACAAAAATATTATTAGACCTTCAAACATGTCAAAATTTAAGAGACGAAATTGAGTTGAATTCCTTTAAACATTTTAAAAACCATTTTTTGAATGACGAAATGATGGAACGCTTGCAAAATCACTGCAGGTTGGACTCTGGATACACCTTATCGCTAATCCAGTCTGAGTCACCCCAGAATCTGTCCCACTTGAACTATTGATGTCATATATACAACAATCGCTTTTCCATTGTGGCGTCAGATATTTTGTATTATGACATCAAAATTTTATGTGAACCTGTATGATGTCCAGTTAATTGTAATAGCAGACAAATAGCGATAAGGTTTATCACAAATTATACACCTTAGTCCTTGCGCAGTTACTTATCTCTATTTTGTGTAGTCCGAGATTACTCTGACGTCCGACGCCTGTTTTGCCAGACAAGCTGGGGCCGTGCATTTTGACTTTCGCTTTCAAATGGACATCAAGTTACGAGAGAGGTCGTGGCCTCAAGATTCAAATATGCAAATGATTAAAAAAAGTTTTACCTTCCTTATAGGAGATCGATGTTTAACATTTAGATGCAACCACGTTTTTTCACCTCCTTTACATGAGATCGATAATAAGCATTTAGTTCCAACCACGATAACAATCGGAGGCTCTCGGACATTAAGGTAACTTGAATAGTAAATGAACGAGGTGTTACATTATGGTCATTTGCACTGTTTTTTCGTGGTCACGTGATTATCTTTGAAAATGAAAGGCAAAATGCAGAAATCGACGGGTCTCTGTGAAAACTGTTAAAATATAGAAAAATAAAGGTTGGCAGGTAGGTGAAACTTACATAAATGAAGAAATAAATGAAAAATGAAGAGATTGATGCCCGATTTATATAATTCCAAGGGTAAGGCCCTCAGTCGGCTCCAGAAGCCAGGAAGCAGTGCATCTATTTTGGGTGGGCAAATATCCCCTTTTTGATATATGAGACCAGCCCCGACTTCCCACGGCCCCAGCTTGTCTGGCAAAACAGCCATCGGTCGTCAGAGTAATCTCGGACTACACAAAATAGAGATAAGTAACTGCGTTGGACTAACTATTAGGTGTATTGTAAAAAGTATTATTGTGTAAAGTTTACTTACTTTTGACCAAAATAAAACTATAACTACCACAAGATGGGCGACAATTGTGAGAAATCTTGCTGGAACAAGACCACTTATTCTCATTTTGACTGTGTATGTATTCCTTGTATTTGTAAGTTGTAACTAAGAATTTACAAATTACGATAGTATACTTCTTGCCAAGTGTTGTTTTAACTCCTTAAGTATGCGTAACCATTAAGTTTTGCTTTTACAATAAAATGGTTATGTCTTTGATGATAACTTGCTATGCACTATGTACACAATGCATAAGTATAAAAATATTGGTATGTCTAAGCTTGTTTGGCGGCCATTTTCAAACAAATCATGTTTAACTTCCGACTCCGGTCACGCTTGCGCATTCACTGTGGACACGTCTCTTCATCCAGGTTGAAACTGAACCGGCGAAACTTATTTGTTTACAAACTTATAACCCAAGAGAATGGTAACGAATTAATATTTTAGAATTTTATAACGCATGAGATTCTCAATATGTAGTAGCTGTCAGGTTTTAGGGCGAACAATAGTATAGCTCAACGTTAAATGTGAAAAGGGGGGATATGGACCATTGTTGACACATTTTTAACATTAAATATGTTGTAGGTCAGGCCTCTACATTATCATTTTTTCTCACTTGTCCCTTCGGACAAGTTGCAAGAAAATCAACTTGTCCGAACTCTTAACTCACTTGTCCGAATTTATAATTGAAAATCCTCCATATTGATTATACATGTTGTAGGCAATAATAACACTTGCCCTTTGATTGTACCTAATAAAGATCAATAAAGGGAGCATTTTATTATGTTATATGAATGCCACATCAGAATTCATTTTATTATTTCAGACTGAAGGCTTATTTGCAAGACTGAGCTCTCTGACTCATTGTTACTATCATGTGTCGATCATTAAATCATATCTCTTCCCATACCACTAGGTTCTCCTATTCATGGACCTATATTCATTCTGAAGTAGTGGTAGCACCTTGTTTACAAATAAACCTTTTTAATTTATTGATGGTGCCAAACAAGATTTTACAATTTATTTTGATTTTTACATACATTGATATATAATCATGAAGTACATTAAACATTTTAGTAAAAAATCTGCCTTTTTAGATTTTATTTAATTTTTACATCTTAACTTATTATTTTAACATATAGATCTTATTAAATAAAACCTTATTTAATTTAATGTTATGCCTAAAAGCAAAATCAAATGATACAAACTTTAATTAAAAATTTTAAAGTTAAGGTAAAACTCCATATCATGAATATGGAGGTGCTCCTAATTCAAGAGGCTTATACTAAGAAGACATTTACATTGGTTTCCTTCCCCTTACTTATTTTTCCCTGGTTAATGGCTGCCAGCATGTTCAAATTCGTTCAATCAGAGACATATTATACAAGTTTATATGTCTCTGGTTCAATCAATGAATATTTATTTCATTTTGTATGATCAATTAAACAATCATTCATTTTTTTAGGAATGTATAAGTCTTGAATTTGATCTATTAACATCTGACATCGATTTTTTCACTTGTCCCATCGGACAAGTAGTATGATGAATCTACTTGCCCGACACCGATTTCCACTTGTCCCGGACAATCGGACAAACGGTAATGTCGAGCCCTGTAGGTTACCGAAATTATTGCAATAAGACATTAAGCGTAAAGCAAAACGACTCTAATTTATGAAATGAGGTCATAATGGTTGTAAGCTAATCATTTTTGTACCACTGGGGCTCTCCCATTTTGTACCCTATGCCTATGGGCCAAAGCATCTATCAATAAACGTATTTACACTTTTGGTATTTAGCTGTATCTTGCCTCCGAATGACCTTATATCACCTCCGAATGACCTTAGATCACCTCCAAATAACCTTTTGACGTCAAGCAACAATCACTTTTTAGTTGTGACGTCATATGTTTTGAATTATGAAGTCAAAGTTTACGGGAACCTGTGTGATGTTATGTAATGGAGGACAAATTTGCATACAAGTGTAAATACGTCTATTTGTCCCTCATGAACAAAATACATTTTAACTATTTCGTATTACAAACAGTCTTGGTAAATGATAGTAATATTTAAAAAATATCAAATCTGTTTGTTTTTATACGCCTGTTTACGGGATGTATTATGGTATACCGTTGTCTGTCCTTCCGTCGTCAATTTGTTGGACAATATATAACCAGGGCTCACACTACTTCAGAATTATAGGAAGAAGTGACTTCTCTTTTTGAAACTGATAGGGAGATGTGGTGAGATTTGAAAGAGAAGTGCTCATTCGCACGGTGTGCTACAATATTTGGATTTACTGTAGTATAAACGGTCATAAGTAAATAATGTTCTTTTGATATTGTTTAATTCATATCTGAGTATACAATTAAAGTCACATTTCAAATTAAAAGTTGTTAAAATTTTACTAAGGTCCTTGTGAGAAACTACCAACTAAATATCTAACACTAAAAAAAAAAAATTTTTCAGAAAGGTAAAGAAATTATAATATATCAATTTCAATTTGATTAAAAACTATCTTGTGTATGAAATTCAGTGTTTCTCATCAAAAGATATATAAAGGTACCGTAAGCTGGGCCATAATATATTGATATTAGTGTAATAGCTAGTCTAAGAGTTTTAAAAGCAACTTTACAATAGTTTACAACAATCCATATAAATTATAGGGAATTATATACACTAATCAATGATGAGTTTATTTAGATGTAACCAAAAGTATTTTAATGCGTGTGGAATGCGTAATTTTTCCTTTTGGGATCTATATTCTTCTGTCAGCTGTTCCATACGTGCGTCCATAGTAATTTTTGTAAAAATACGGATTTGGGTCATAGCTGGTCCATTTCCGATTAGTTGTTTAGAAATCGGTCAATGGCGGACGATTGCAAGAAAATTTACATAAAAAAACTATGTTTGACAAGTTATAAGGAAAGGATCATGACGTTTTTAATGCAATAAATGGATTGAACATTTACTGGAGGCACTTGTTATCACGTTTAAATGAAGTTACAAACTTATTTTGCAGCCGAAAGTTAGGTTGATGTACGTTTTCAAGTAACAAGCACCGGACCTTTCGGAAGTGCATGAAGTGATAAAAAGTTGTATTTTTATTAAATAACTTGCTACACACCATTTTGCACACTGCAAAAACAATGCTTCAACGTCTATTCATACAGTCAGGGGTACCGTACTAGTACAAGTGTATTTTATTTACTTGAAGAAGTGAAAAAAAATATACACATATAAGTAAATAAATAATGTTTGATTAACAATGATTAATGTCCCCTTAATTTTCTGAAAAATTTACTTATGTAAGTAAATTTTTCTTACAATCCCACAAAAATCCTCAAGTTTTGAGATGTAAAATCATGCCTTAAATGATTTTTCCCAGGTTTGCTCAAATTTTTTCATTAAAGTTCAATGCTTCATCTCATTAAATCATCAAAGAAACTGATTGAGCAATGATCTTGTATATTTGCGCAAGGCATTAAAAAATTGCTCCTTTGTGGCTTGTAATTAAGCAGTGTTAAGAAGATAACAGACAAATGGAACTTTCATTGTCCATGAAATTATGCTTAAATGATTAGTAAAGACATCTGCAAAGGGTACACAATTTAAAATTCTATTAGAGCAAAGAAATCTTAAGAATTCAAGAAAAGTAGAAAGGATGATTTTTTTACTAATATGTAAGTAAAAAATTCCAAATGCCTAAGGGACATAACTTAGCCAATTATTTTTTTACCTATACAAGTAAATAAAATTCACTTGTATAAGTATCCTACAAATTTACTTATATGTGTATATTTTTTTTTACTTCTTCAAGTAAATAAAATATACTTGTACATGTAATACCCCTGACTGTCATATGATAATGAATCGTTTTTGTCTGAATTTCTGTAATTATCAACAAAAAGTTGATGTTTCATCAACTTGGTAAAAAATGAATGTCCGATGACGGAAGCTACTGAAATCGAGTATTGTAAACAACAGGGCGACTTGTCTTCGCTTTTGGGGGTCGGGGAAAGTGAAGTGACGGTCGGGAAAGCGATTTCTTCGCCCAAGTCGCCTGGTTGCATGAGCCCTGTATAACTCAAAAATGCTTGAATGTTATTAATTTATTCATGATTAAGTAATTGTACAATAAGTTCATGTGGAGTACATACATCAATGAAATAGTATACATTCAAACCTTCTAAAATGATAACAATAAAACATACAAAACTTCCATGAGGTAAAATATGGTAAACATACAAACCTGACTTGATGAGATAAGAAATGGTATACACATAAGTTGTTTATGAGGTACGAAATGGCTTGGTTACAAAAAAACTTCCATGAGGTAACGAATTGGTTTACACACAAACTTTCCATAAGGTATGAAATGGTATATAACTAAGTTTTCATGAGGTACAAAAAGGTACTACAAACTTTCCATGAAGTTATTATTAGAAATGGTATAAATAAAAACCTATTTGATAGGTAGAAATCTTCCATGAGGTACAATTGAGAAAGTGACCCAGTTCTATAATACTGTCAGTAAGAGTTTGGAATTAGTAGGACCAACCACTCAAATACCAGTAAATTTCATTTTGAATCAGCATAAATTTTCCTACAGGCTACTTACATATATATGTAGCACAGTGTTCTCCCCAGGCCCTTAAAGGACCACGGGCCCGCGATGTATAATTTTCTACCGTGGTGGTATCGTTCTTGCCGCGATGTATAATTTTTCTCCGTGGTGCTAAAGTTTTCAGTAAAAAAACCGTATTGAAATCGGTAAAGTTTCAGATGACTTCAACTTCACATCAAAATTGACCAGTTCTAACCAGTTTAATCCAGTATTGACAAGTAAATTGTTTACACCACGTGATCTATTTACCTGTTGAGGTTAACCTTGATGATTGGATTTAATCGATGTACATGATTCTTTTGTGTTTTAATTAATTAAGAGATCATAATTTTAATAACAGACTTGTGAGGGACAAGCAGACATTTGTTAATGAACCCTATTACGCCATTCTCAAGTCAAAATAATTTGCCTTTTAGGAATTAATTGTGAAGTTACTTCCCCTGATTTTGCTAATTACAAATAAATGCTCCTTACATATAATTTCTCATTGCAAATAAAAATAAAGTACAAATTGAATGCAAAATTATATTAAAATGTTACTTAAAGGATAAAAACATTCTTAGAACATACCAACAAAAATGTTTTGCAAATTATTTTTGAGAATCATACCATTATTGATGCACAGACATATTATAATAAATGGGTATGTTTTTGAAATGGAGAATTTATTAGACTGTTAAAGGTATAAAAAGCCTACTGCTAGAACAGTAATAAATTCCCATGCAGGACTATAGCTAGGAATGAACCATGTCAATAGATAACTCTTATAAAATTCTCATTGTGTCTGTAACAAAATATTAACCATGAAATTAAATTTGTTGTTGTCTAAAAGAATCACGTCTAAAACTATGGAAAATAGTTTTTAATTTACTGAAGGTTCTATATCAAAATCTTGTTCAAAGTTCATTGTTATGGTGAAATCTAACATGGGGAATGTGTAGTGTAACTACACGTATCGGGACAAAATGGCTTGATCAAAATATAAGAAGTGACTTTTGCTTAAAGACTAATTGTGCTTTCTTTTATTTATTCTTCAAAGATATTAAAGTATACAAACTGTTTATTGATTTACTTTTTCTACCAATAATTTTCTGACCCAAAGTCCTACAAAACAGTACCACAGTAAACAAAACAAAGGCAAACAGGTAATGACAAAAAGTAACAAGAAAAAAATAAGCGACGCAACGCGACACAAAATACTGTTAAATTCATTTCGTCACGCGTTACCCTGGTGCTATCCAAAAATCCTGGGGAGAACACTGTAGCAAGTGAATATTATATATTTCAATGTCAACCATACATTGTACATATATATGTGATATAAAAGTCCAATCTCTGTTACCCACTTTTTCTATGTTGATAATATTAAAAACCAGAAATTTTAATAATATATTTCTGATTAACAATAGTCTTCTAAATGTATCTTTCTTTTGTCATGTTATTAAACCTTTCGCCAACGAGTCCCGGTTTACCAGGATTCACGCTTCAGACAGCTGACGATGAGTCCCGTTTTACCGGGATCGGAATACCTCTTTTATAATTCCCGCTCAAACAGTGCAAACATGAGTTATCTTTCTTTGATGAAAAACCTGGATGAAAGTGTAAACATGGCGCTTCTGTTTGTTGAAAACCGTGTCAAAATCAGAGGAAATTTACAGAATTTACAAGAATTTGAAATGAGGGAACATTTTTTTTGAAAGAATATGGAAAAATTGAAGCCAAACAAGTAGACTTTTTTGACATAAAATGTTGTTGTATGTACAAAACACGTGGAATAGACATCGATCAGTGTGAGGAAATTGTACAACCTCATTAAAATTTTCAAAATTTTGCCGTTTTGGGTTAAAAAAATTACGATTTGGGTTGAAAGAGCCGAATTTTGAGAATTTCAATTGGATAATGCATAAAATTTGAAACTTTGAATTTTGAATATTTTATGAAGAAAAAAAGGTCAAAACATGAACAAAACTGTGAAAATGGTGTGAGTGAATGAAATAAATACACATAAACAATTATAAACAAGTTTTTATTGACATTTATCATCTCCCACTTGAGTTATAGTAGCCAGGCAAGCCATCGTCTCAGAGTAGTTTCTGTCAGGGCAGCAATCGGTGAAAGGGTTAAGTTTGTGCATGCTCCTTTTTGTTATGGAAAAAGTACTCTTGTATCTGGAGAACTTCTATGATGGGTTAAAAGGAACTACCAAACAACAGTGGGAAGGACATAGTATTAAAATAATATGAAATCTAGTATTTACAGCTCTACACTGTTCAATCTTACTCTATACTTAAACATGATCAAAGTCTAATATCTAATGAATTATATATTGCAGCCGTTACGTTTGAATATAAAGCGGGTTTTGACAGCCCGATCAGATCGTGTTAAAAGCATGGGTCTGCACCCAACTGAACCATGGATGATGGCTAGCTTGTATGATGGCAAGGTGGTCATTTGGAATTTTGAATCTCAGGTATATAACTATTGACTTTTATTATTCTTTTCAGCCGCTACGTTTGGATATAAAGCGGAAGCTGTCAGCTAGGTCTGATCGTGTCAAATCTGTGGACTTGCACCCTACAGAGCCATGGATGTTAGCCAGTTTATACAATGGAAATGTACACATTTGGAATTTTGAATCGCAGGTATCTCAAAGTTTCTCTAGGCTAGCATGTGAGCAAGTGTACCCCTTTATATGCTCCAAGTAACACTGATATAATGTGCTGCATGTTTTTCCTATTGTTTTGTCCATACCTTTGTCCAGATACCTTTATATGTTCTAACCAATGTACCTGCTTTTTATGTTTTAATTAATGCTATTTGACATAAAAATATGTTTGTATTAATTTTTGGAAAGAAATTCTATTTGACTGTGTTCAGACATAATATCTCTCCATATATATTTCAGACAGTTTTGAATTTGTTATTCACAAATTATTAAGATCAGATCTAAAATAATCCAAATTTTACATTAAAACCTCAAAAAATTTCAGAATAAAACAGTCCAAAAGGAATAAACAGCCCTCTCTCTCTAGAGTATTGTTATATTGTGTTTACTTTGGTTGTGCCATTTCATAACATATAATGTCATGAATGTAAAAGAAAAAACACCTTACAATGAACTTATTGTCTGAAGTTCAAAGAAAAAATCTGTTTGATACATTTAATACACTTCAAATAGGTTTTCTTTTAAATGCAATTTTGCTGTACTTTATTAAATGTATCTTAAGCTTTGGTTGTCCTTTTCTAGAATTTGAAATTCAACATATTACAAGAAAAATCTCAGAGAATTTGCAGTAGCTAAAACATGATATTGCCTCACAAACAAATAATACAAATGCATGACATCATGGACATGATGATTTATAATTGAAATCAATCAAATGGATAATTTCTTGGTGACTTATTATCTGATTATTGAATTCTGTATTGGTAGATTTTTTCAATTGGAAATGCTTCCAAAAAATGAAAGATAAATAATTGTAGACATGGTAGATATACTGTGTATTTTAATTCAAGAACATTTTTTATGAAATAACCATTTAAATGCTAGAACTCAAAGGTATCAGTTTAATTTTCAGAATTAACATATTATTAGCAAATGAGGATAACATTCATTAATATTTTTATTTGTTAATTTAAAAAAATGTAAACCTTTTATAAGTCATACATAATACATATGTACAATTTGTAACTTAAAGTTTGTGATTGTCTTATTCATGTTATTCAAGATTTCAGTACATAAATGACACCTTTGAGTTGGCTGTGAATTACATACTCTCTCTTTTCAGACATTAATCAAGTCCTTTGAAGTATGTGATCTGCCTGTGAGAGCTGCAGCATTTGTTCCTAGGAAGAACTGGATTATTACGGGATCTGTAAGTTAATTATTGTTGTGTCAAGACACCATAGACACAGTACAGAGAAATTAAAGGTCAATATAAAAATAGGGAAATTTGGTATGATTGCCAATGAGACAACTATCCACCAAAGTTTAAATAAAATGGATTTAAGCAATTATAGGCACCTGTACAGCCTTCAACAATCAGAAAAACTAATACCCTATAGTTGGCTATTATAGGACAGGATATGAAACAATATAATCAAGAAAACTAACTGCTAATAAGAAAGCAATTTACGAAAAACAAGTATGACAGATGCAAACCAACAACAACCACTGAACTACAGACTCTTAAATAGGGACGAGCACATAAAAAATGTGGTAAGGTTTAACATGTTTGTAAGCGTTTAATCCTCCTAATCTGGGACAGTGGTGTAACAGCACCACATAAGAAACTATAAAAATCAGCTGAAATGGTAATGTCTACTACATGTATAACAGGAGCATAGGAGTATTTAATAAACTTTTCTTTTTAAGAGTAGTTTTTTAGCTTTTTAACTATTTTGATCTGAGCGTCACTGATGAGTCTTGTGTAGACGAAACGCGCGTCTGGCGTATAAAATTATAATCCTGGTACTTTTGATAACTATTTGTCATACCTAATCAATATAGTCGGTCCATTTTGAGGTCCTAGTTTATCAAATAGATTGTAATATGAATTACCACTCACATATAAATAGCCTTTAAAATGTTTACAGTTTGCTTGGATATTAAACTTGATGTAGTACATGTAGTAGAAAACAGAATGCTATTTTAGTTTACTTGATTATTAATTTGTTTATGTTCTCTAATTTTAGGATGATATGCATGTAAGATGTTATAACTACAATACACTTGAGAGGGTTCATCAGTTTGAAGCCCATTCAGATTACATCAGAGCTATCACAGTTCATCCTACTCAGCCTTTCATCTTAACCAGTAGTGGTAAGTTCATGTAGGCACTAGGCAACTATTACATGTATTAAGTAAGTAAGGTCCATCAATATGATTTATATATGCTAAACTAGACCCACCTCTGACTTCATAAGATCTTTAGCAGTTCATCCTATACAACCCATTGTCTGAGCAGTAGTGGTATGTTCATGTATGGTACTATAAAGACATTGGGTCCATTGCTATGAATATATTCTAAACAAGGTTCTGTATTTTAAACAAGCCCATTCAGACTACATAAGAATATCAGTTCTACACTAGGGTTAATATAATACACATGCTAGAGGGATAAACTATTTCAAGTCTTTCCATTTCATTACTAGCAGTCAATCCTATATAACCCATCACATCTCAGTTAGTAACTTAGGGTTAAGACATTAAGACTAGAGAGACAATCTTGAGAAACAATAGAGAGTGATCTAGTTGGTGTTGTTAGTGCGATAGCAGACCATCCTTCACAATTCATTCTCTAGAACAGCAACTTAAAGTATTTATAGGTACTTAAGACTAAAGGGGATCAGTGGTTAGACGTCTACTGTATCAATTTGAGGCATGTTAAAGTTTACAATTGATGAACTATTTAATAATTAGCTGTTATGACACAGGCTTCTTTTAATAGTTATACTCATTGTATATATGGTTACTTTCTTATTTCAGATGATATGTTGATCAAGTTGTGGGACTGGGACAAGAAATGGACATGCACACAAGTGTTTGAGGGACATACTCATTATGTGATGCAGATTGTTGTGAACCCAAAAGACAACAACACATTTGCCAGTGCCTCTCTAGACAGAACAGTCAAGGTAATTAATCCTTCAAACAACAATACATGCGGTAGTAATTTAAAAGGATGCAATTAAAACATTATCGTGTTAAAAAATAATCTGAATTGATTACTATGAGGTGTTTCTGGACTTGAGAAGTTCCAGTTCTCATGCAAACTTTTTTATTTGATAATTTCTGTGTTAATTTTTTGTTAACATAAATGTATTATAAAAATATAATAATTGTGAACATTTCAAAATTGTTTACAAATAGTTGTTATTTCTTGGAATCACATAATATTAATGAAATATTTATGTTTACAATAACGTTATCTATTATAGGTATGGCAACTAGGATCTCCGACACCAAACTTTACACTGGAAGGCCATGAGAAGGGAGTTAACTGTGTTGATTATTATTCAGGGGGAGATAAACCTTACTTAATATCAGGAGCTGATGACAGATTGATCAAAATATGGGATTATCAGGTAAATTATCAAATGATAAAGATATGTAAAAATGAAATAATTTTAAAACTAGGAAAGTCATTCATTTGCCCTTGAAAAATTCAGTAGGGTATAGAAATAGAACCAAATATAAATTAGTATCCATCATGTTAACTAGAATTTTTTACTATAAATACTCCTATGATTAAAATGCCTTTTGCCAGTTTAAGAATGTTAGTTTTGTTCTCTATATTATTTGTAACAGAGTAAAAGTATTAAATAAGATAGCTTAAATTTACATAAATATACATTTTGAGATCTATGTGTGCTCATAGTACATTCCCTTAACTTTATATGACATATTTGAATGCCACTGTGTGGTACAAATTTATGGAATAGGAGATATGCCTTTCCCTTGTGGCAATTCACCAAGGGGTTATTTCATGTTTGCATCTTATGGGCAAGTGTATCACTACACAACAACTTTAATATATTTGGATAACAATAGCAACCTTTGTTTATAATCAAGTTGTCATATAGTGATACACTTGCCCATAAATTTAGAGATCACTATATGATTCCAATTGAAAATAACAAAACATAACCACTAGAATAAATTCTTACAAGTTTATGAATTAATTCAACAGTAGCATGCAGATTTTAACATCATATTTATCAGATGCATATTAAAACATTTAGAGATGAATTAAACCTATTTCTAGTATCCACTACCTGAAACATTTCTTCCGTCATTACATGTTGTAGAAACAAGTTTTAATGGTTAATTAATAATTACTATTACAGAATAAAACCTGTGTACAGACTTTAGAAGGGCATGCACAGAACATTTCAGCAGTCAGATTCCATCCAGAATTACCCATAATTCTCACAGGAAGTGAAGATGGTTTGTATAAAAAATACTATAGAAAACTATTTTCAAAGTATTTCATTTTAATGTTGCAATGCTTCTTTAAACAGTTAAAATACCTTCTACAAAATAAGCATTTTGTTATATAGGTTAATTTTTTGAAAAGAAATTGATAAATAACTGATTTCAAAATAATGTGAAAGGGGAGATTACTCAAATAATTAGAAATATTTTGATGAGATTAAGTTTGGTTACAATGTTTACACACCTTTCATTCTTTTAAAGCAACAGAGACAAAAAATCATGGTTAGATGATCATGAATTAATTGGAATTTTAAGGTCTCTTGAACTTAGGTCAGAACCTATAACTGTATAAATTATTTATATGATTTTTGGAGGAATTCCATAGTATAATGTCAAAAGTTTTTTTCATTTTTGAAAAATAAAAAAAGTCTGGTGTGAGGTAAACAATTGAAACCTTACATCAGATTCTAAACAAAATCAACATAGATACAGTCATTCACTGAGTTTTTCTATATCTGTTTTCAGGCACTGTTAGGGTATGGCATGCCAATACATACAGACTGGAGAGTACATTAAACTATGGATTAGAGAGAGTGTGGGCTATTGCTTGTCAGAGGGGTTCAAATAATGTAGCATTAGGTTATGATGAAGGCAGTATCATGATTAAAGTAAGAATCTATCTGACAATTAATTACTTGAATAATATTATCTAATCATCTTGTTATAAGATTGTACATTTTATTTGTAACCGTGTAAAAAAGAAATCACTATAAAATTTAATTTCAGTTTATCAGTTTGAAATTGTTTTATGTAACTTTTTTTTCTGGACATGAACTTGAAACATCCTTTCTTGATTTTTACTTAATGGAAAACTACAATTTTCTGTCAGTCTTTTGAAATATTTATAAAAATACAATATGTTTGTTAATATGTCATTTGATTAAAAGTAAGAAAAAAAATCATCATATTAACACTTGTAAATCAAAATGTATGGATTAATTCTAATGGTTATTCTATGAACTTGGTAAATTTGCATTTAAAGTAATAAAAAAAAACGTTTCATCATATTTTTCTTACAACATTAATGAAAAAATGAATGTTCTTTATTTGTATAGTTGGGAAGAGAAGAACCCGCCATGTCTATGGACAGTAGTGGTAAAATCATCTGGGCCAAGCATTCTGAGATCCAACAGGCCAATATAAAAGCCATAGCAGACCAAGAGATAAAAGATGGAGAAAGGCTACCACTGGCTGTTAAAGATATGGGAAGTTGTGAAATCTACCCACAGACCATAGCTCACAATCCTAATGGAAGGTAACCATATCTACAAACTATTGCTCATAATGCCAATCAGAAGTTACTGCACATTAATATAAACTAAAGTTCACAATTGCTTACAGGTAATCAAATATATCCATAATTGATGTGAATAAAAGTCAATATGGGGTAAACGTCAAGTGAGATCAACACAAATAACAAGTAACCTTTTGGGACAAAATGTAACGATTCACTTGAGAAGACCAATGCACTGATTAATGATGAAACAAAACACCAAAAACAAATATGGCTAACAGCAACCAACTACAACCACTGAAAATTGTCTTTTTATCTCTATCTATAAAACTATTTTTGACCTTGTCTATTAGTACTTTCAGCACTTTGATTTTGTTTCAGATTCGTGGTGGTTTGTGGAGATGGAGAATATATAATATATACAGCTATGGCTCTAAGAAACAAAAGTTTTGGTTCTGCTCAGGAGTTTATCTGGAGTAATGACTCATCAGTGTACGCCATTAGAGAAAGTTCAAGCATGCTCAAAATTTACAAAAATTTCAAAGAGCAAAAGGCTTTCAAGCCTGACTTTGGAGCTGAAGGTAATTTATTTATAATATATATTCTCTCTCAGATATTAGATTTAGGCTAAATACCTTTAAGATCAACTTTATAACTGTCCATCAAAAAGATCTTAATTTGAATTTTGCAGTAGCTTTAGTTATTTTTTTTATCAAGTATTTTTTTCTTTTATAAATTATTGTCCTTCAAGGAAGTTATCAAGTCATTAAGGAGTCAATTTGTCTGTATGTTGTGCACAAAGTGACCATTAATTAAGAACTTTAAAGACCTGCTACAGAAAAAATATTTTTTAATTTGTAGTGAAAATGATATGAAAGATGTATGTATCTGAACTTGTAGATATCTAAGAATCTTTTTCATGTTTTAGGTCTTTATGGAGGAAATATGTTAGGAGTTAGATCTGTGAGTGGACTGGCATTTTATGACTGGGATACAACAGAACTAGTCAGACGGATTGAGATCACACCTAAAAATGTAAGTATGCTTTTGAGTAAGATCTGTTAACAGACACCAGTCAACTAAGTAGTAAATGCTAAGGAAATGGACATGATTTGAATGATACATTTTGTCAGTGAATTAACACTACTGTGAAACTACTAATGATAGATTAACGGATCACATATATAAGGATTAAACTTCTGTACAACAGACACTAGTTCTGTCCTCAAAAGACTCATCAGTGATGCTTGAATCAAACTAGTTTAAAAAGGCAAAATAAAGTATGAAGCTGAAGAGCATTTATTTAGGCCCTTTGTTTTATATGGCCTAAAACATAATATATTTTCGACTTTCCAAACATTCAGTCTTGAATACACCAGATGCAGGTCATTATGAAACATGAGGCATGTGCACAGAAACAGTAACTGTACTAATCATTTATAATAGATTTTTTTTGGGGTTGTATTACAGATATTTTGGAGTGAGAATGGTGAACTTGTTTGTATCACCACAGAGGAGTCCTTCTTTATACTAAAATATAACCAGGAAGCAGTTGACAATGCCAGGTCTTCTGGAAGTAAAGAAGACATCACAGAGGATGGTATTGAGGATGCTTTTGAGGTACATATATAAATGTTTTGTTCTTTTTAAGTGTTGTCCTACATGGTGGCAAATTTTGCAAAATATATGATATCAACAAATTAACTAAGGGAAATAATGTAAAAAATTTTCAGTTAACCTAAAAAAATTGTTTTACAATGTCCATCCACTTCAATAGTTGAAAACATTCAAAATTTGAAAGTTATCTCCCCTAAACACATTTGAACTGCAATAAAATGACCTTTTAATGACCATTCTGGTTACACGTTCTATAAATTTATTAATGGTAAGCTTAACCAGAATGGAAAGTAAGAGAATATGGAGTAAGAGGAATATTGATTAGGGGCAGAAATATAAACCATCTTCAGACTTTTAAGTGACAATTCTTCAATGTGAACAGAACGGCCACTATTTTAACACACTGTTTCAGATATAACATCTCCATTTTAACTGTTTTAATCCAAGTTAAAACTATTATTATATTGTAGGTTATTGGTGAAATAGAAGAAACAGTCAAAACAGGAATCTGGGTCGGAGATTGTTTTATATATACTAACAGTGTAAATAGATTAAACTATTATGTTGGTGGAGAGATCGTCACGGTGGCACATTTAGACAGGTGAGTTTTGTTGCAAATACTTTTACAGAAACCTAGATTAGAGGCAGAAATATGACCTTGACACAACCTGCCTACTGACCTCTATAAAAGCAATTATTTAAATAGTTCCTAGCTGCAGAGAAATTATAACTTGAGCATATTTAGACATTAAAAGAGGATAGAGTATATACAACTTTTTAAAAAGTTCCAATAATAAATCACAGTATATATATTGTAAAAACTTATCCTTGCAAATTTTTGTCTTGATAGTTGTCTTCAGCAAATTATGAGCTGAAGTGTTCACAATTCAAAAATGAAAAATTAGCTTTAGACCATTTTACCGGTATTAAATATCAAACCAATCTGGATTTGATGTTGACAAACTTTTGTGCAATTAGCTGTCCAAATTTGTGGTAGCAAGGATACTTTAAAAAAAATTGTTGTGAAATGAGATTTGTGAGTTGCTAAATTCAGTAAAATTATTTAAACAGGTGATAACATGAATATTATTTTCCTTATTTCAGAGTGATGTATCTCCTAGGTTACATACCTAAAGACAACAGATTGTATTTAGGTGACAAAGAATTAAATATTGTCAGTTTCTCTTTACTGTTATCTGTGTTAGAATATCAGACAGCCGTTATGAGGAGAGATTTTGAAACAGCTGATAAAGTTTTACCCACAATTCCTAGAGAACACAGAACAAGAGTGGCTCATTTTCTAGAAAAACAGGTAACAATTATAATTCATGTCAACATATGATAACAACTTTTGAAGACATTTTGTTATAAATTATTCTTAGTAGTATTTTAAATTGCAACAGACCAGGTGATGGCTGTATAGCCAGGCAAGGTCGTTTAAAATTACCGATTGCAAATAAAAATTTCTTACATAAGATCTGTTCATCACACTGACAAAGACCATGTATCTCGAAGTCCCTTTCATGCTGAATCTTTTTTATTTAAGGGATTTAAATCACAAGCTATGGCAGTGACCTATGACCCTGAACATAAGTTTGAGTTGGCATTACAATTGGGAGAATTAAAAGCTGCTTATGAAATAGCCAAGGAAACGGAGGTAAGTTATGTCTTTATCTCACATGAAGGCTTCTATGGAAGTCAAAATTTACTACTAAAAAATTTAAATATTTCAATTCTTATTGATATGAAGGTTTTGTTATATACCTGAGTGTGAGATAATTATGCTGATTTTCTTGTCACAAGATTTCAGAGAAAATATCTTAAAAATTAAATGCAGGTCTTTGGTAGAAGCTGACAACTTTGATAGATAAACTGTTGTCAATTGTATAATGCTTTTCAATAAAACAATTTAATTTGATTATTATTGTTAATTTTGACAGGACACTGTTTTGTTGTCAAATACACATTTGTGTGATTGTTATCTTATCATTGATATTTTTCAGAGTGAACAAAAATGGAAACAGTTGGCTGAGTTAGCCATTAGTAAATGTGAGTTTGGACTGGCCCAGGAATGTCTACACAATGCCAACGACTATGGTGGTCTTTTACTCCTTGCCACCTCGGCAGGAAATGTTGGCATGGTGGCCAAACTTGCACAGACAGCGGAAAAATCTGGACAAAATAATGTGGCATTCTTATCGTACTTCTCACTTGGAAGGTAGGTGAAGGTAGAATTAAGGGGGTGCAAGAAACTAGTTATTGGAGCCATATGGTGGCTTATAAATGTTACTACCACTTAAAATATGGTGGTTAGTTGTCTCAATTGCAATCATACCATATCTCCTGTTTGTAATAGGGTTAAAGCATTAAATTATATGTAGATTTGTAGGTCAGCTTATATTACAATTTTATTGAGGATTATGATGTAATGTCATTGAAAATTCATAATATCTAAAACATATGGTACTGTCAATATATATTGGACTCATTTGAAATATGAAGAAATAATTGGAATTTCTCAATTGAACAAAAACGGATGTTTTCCCTAAATACGATTGTTTGTCATTTTCATTTAATTGATAAGAAGATTTGTTAAATTTGCACATGTCTCAACTTAAACCTGTGTCTAACATTACACTTTATTTCAGATTGGAAGAATGTTTAGAGGTTTTAATCAACACAGGGAGACTACCAGAAGCTGCATTCTTTTCCAGAACATACCTACCTAGTCAAGTGTCCAGGTAACAAGCTTATCATAATCAAATCTGGAAATTTTATTTTATAGTACGCACATTTCATTGTGTACACAGGAAATCTGTTTTTTTTTAAATGACTAGCTTTTTATGTCCAATCTATATTTGTTGTGGCATTTCTTATTTCCTGACAGTCCTGTTTCTTGATACAAATAAATTTTAAGGTAGTTAATCATAAAGTGGTCACATCAACTTAGAACTTAGTTAGTACACAAGATAAATTGATTTAAAATATATATGTAAAATTAGGTAAAATCAGATTTTGTGATTCACTGAAAATATAAATGAGATGTCGTGCATCATACAATTTACTTTAATAAAGTCTTAACAACAAACAAGCCTATATGGTCAGAAAATTGCAGTGTAATTTACAGTTTGTTAAAAAGAGATTATATAAGTGAGACAGCAATTTGATAACTTAAATAAACAATTGACATATAGGGAACAACTAGCTTTAATACAGTCTTCAGCAATATTTCCTGCTAAAAATTTTGTCTAAAGTTCAGCCCTTTTAAAAAAAATTCAAATAGTAATCTGTAAATCATAACTGTTTTAACACTATTGTACAGACCCAAAAAAAAATATATCTAAATAGCTACAATCAGATATGAAATTAAAAATATTAAAACTTATACACTAATTAATAAATCTTGTTTCCTTTTCAGGGTTGTACAATTATGGCGGGAGAATTTAGGCAGTGTAAACAACAAGGCAGCTAATTCATTGGCTGATCCAGAGGAATATGAGAACTTGTTCCCTGGCTTTGTTGAGGCACAGAAAACAGAACAGTTTCTACGACCACAAAGAAAAAGTTTAATACCAGCTAATAAATACCCACAAGTTCCTGTAAGTTTTAACGTATTGTTAATTGGGGGTTGGAGTTTTGTATTCATTGATTTACTTTCAGCTCTTTCTCTTGTTACGGGTGAGGTTTAAAAGACAAAAGATTTTTAAGTTTTATGAATTGCAGACTAATTATGCATCATGGAATTCACGATGTTTTATAATTCCAAGAAATTGATAAGAGTTGCAATGTCTTGAAGGGAAAAAACATAACAGGGGGTCTCATTGGGGTCTATGCGTGACGTGGGATTGCTGATTTTTTTGTAAGCGGTACACGTGAAAGTCAAATTATTGTGTTGTGAAAACAAGAAATGAGGTCTAGCGGGACCCGGGAAATGACAAAAAAATGAGAATTGCTTACGTACATAGTGTAAGCGGGATACGGGAATCTGACAAAACAATAAGCAGGATTTGGGATCTGAACCCCCCAATGAGACCCCCATTATAATACAATAAATAAGATTTCAGGTTAATCATATGAAAAAAGTAAAACAACAAAAATACCAAACTCTGAGGAAAACTCCAAACGAAAAAAAGCCCCTACTAAACAAAATGGCAAGACTAGATGCTCAAACACATCAAACAAATTCCTGACTTGAACATTACCCTGTACATAATTACAATGAAATCTAAGTTCTTCTAGTAGGTGCCAATAGTAATTTTGTATCATGGTTTAATGCACCATATAGAATAATAAGGACATGTGGTATGACTACCATTGAGACAATTATCCAACAAAGACTATGATGTAGATCTCTTCAATTCTAACTTTTATTCAAATTTTATCCTGACTATAATCTTGTAGAAGAGTGGCAACTATAACCCTAATAATCTTTTTTCCAGTCAAATCATGAACGTAACCCAGTAGAAGAGATGCAGGCTGCTGAACAAAGTGGTTCATTTGTTTTTGTGTCCGATACGTTACAAGAAAACGAGGAGGAGGAGGAGGAGGATTTCAAAGAGGCAGAGGACGTTCCAGTATCTGAAGTAACTCAGGTACTGATGTAATACCATATGTGAAGCTGGGGGGAAAGGGGGAGGGGCAATCATTAATCCAATCTCCATGTCGACATTTTTTTTTAATTAGTATGATACTATTGCCAATGAGGCAACTTTCCAATAGAGTTTAAATGAAGTGGATGTTAGCAATTATGGTCACCATGCAATCTTCAACAATAAGAAAACTCATATACCATATACTGTGGATTGATTATTTTTTGTTGAATACCAATTTTTGTGGGTTTGATAGGTTCAGGTGATTGACAAATTTAAATGTTCAATGCATGCAATGAGTTACAAATTTTCTAGAGGCTTTATATGTTGCAAAACCATGATATCAAATATTCCAGAAAATGCAAGTTTCACTCAATCCACGAAAATTGATGCCCACAAAATTAAATGAATCCACTATATGTGAAACTGGGGAAAGGGGAGGGACAATCTACAATCAATTCACTATGTCAACATTCTTATTTGAGGAGTATGATTTAATTGCTATAAGACAATTATCAACCAGAGTTAAAATGAAATTGATGTTAGAAGTTATGGTCACCATACACTTCAACAATCAGAAAACCAATATTAATCGCTTTAAAAGGCCCTGACATGACAAAATATGCAATGTTCAGAAGAGAAAACTAATGACCGGATTTATATAATATAGCAATGTAATTTTAGATAAAGAATTAGTTAACATTGAAAAAATTGAAGCAATTCTGTTGAAACAGTGTAGCTATGAACCACAACATAAAACATCCAATAATGTCTAGGAATTGTTCTCCAAATGTTTTGTTGTATAATTACAGAAGCCTGCTACACCTAAACAATCTACAGAACCGAAACAGACTACAGAGCCCCCACCTGAACCCTCAGGGAAAGCCCTATCACAGGCAGGCATGGATGATATAGAGAAAGAATTAGAACTGGATTTAGAAAATATGAAATTTGATGATGATATAGATACATCTGTAAGTTAATAGAAGGATTATTTATAGCTGTTTGGCAACATATGATAGAAATGTAGTATTACCCAGAGTCTAGGGTGACCTTTAAACATTCATATTCTGTTATTAAATTTGATGTTTTACCTTTTCGTTATCAGTATCTAGTTTCTTCCATATCAAAGTTTATGGTTATTTTTTCATTAGTTAGAATTCCATTTCACCCAAATATAGATTTGTTGAAGTTCCACATGTTTATTTAGTTGTTACATTTTAGGGAATTGATGACCAAAAATTTTTATCAGAGGTAAGAAAGGGCACCTGTTTTCTGCATGGCAGTTTATATTTCTGTAGTTTTAGTTAGTTCTTGTAATGGAGTATTGGATTACTTCCCTTTGTAAAGAGTTCTTCATCATCAAAATGCTGGTCTTTGAGGCACCTGCATTTCAAACAGTTTATTGATCTGTAATTGAATATTTTCATTTACAAACATCTTGCTTGGTTGTTGGACAGATCCCTTATTATTATAAACTTTAGTACCATTTGACCCAGATTTGGTTGGTTGTTAGACAAATCTCCTTTAATAATATATTAACAATTATTATTGACCATTATCAATTGTTCAGAGAAATTAATTAATATTTACTCAATTTATAGTTGGGTGTTGAATTTAGCTGTTTTTACTCATGATCATGTGTTTATTCAGATTCAAGGAAATGGAAAGAATATTGATATATACATTTAGAAACAACTAACATTTTACTGCAGTTTTACTAAAAAAAAATTTTTTGTAAAAATACCTATGAGGTTTATACTCAAGCTTTACAGAAATTCAAAACCACAAGTTAGTAATCAGTTCCAAATTTGATGCACCAAAAGGTCATTTTAAAGATCTATGTTTTTCAGTATTTTTTCCGCGTTAAAAGATTTGGAAATCCAGAATTTAATATAGAGTTAAGAAACCAAAAAGACCTAAAATCATAGTCAAACCTTGACAAGTATTTAGACCTGTTATGTATGCATGAAAGAATTGCATTCCTAAATCATGTTCATGTTGGGGAGAGGGGGGGAGTGTGGAGTTTTCCATATTTTTTTGTTCATTTCTTGAATCTGAAATTTGAAATTGGTTACAGATTTTGGGTGCTGGATGAATAAATCCCTTATAATGTATTAACATCTTATTAATTGATACTTTATATGATATTTATTAATCATTCAAACATATTCATTATATTAATTTTGTCCCGGTGCCTGAAAAGGTCAGTCAATGTTAATTTTGACTGAGCCATATATTACCTTAGTGTTGGGGAATTTAGAGCTAATTTCCTAAAGTTTGTAGAGTAAGACTTTATTTGACTTCCTTGCCTTGTTTGTATAAACATTATCTCAAGCATTGTACTTAAAGATATCTCAGTTACAATTGTACAATGTACAAACAAACCAAGCAAGCTAACCAAAGTCTTACTCTACATGTATTAGGAAATTAGTTCTAATGGGAACTTATTTTATGTTCTTCTTGTCACCGTATGTTAAATCTAACCTAACATGTGTTCCTTCTAATGCAATTTAATTTGTAACAACAGTTTTGATTGGATGACATCATAAATTTAAAGGGTGTTTAGTTTTATAACTTGAGAAGCCACCATTTTGCACTTAAATACCAGAGAGCAAAATATGAAAGGATTGTTCTGAAGATTTCTACTAACAAACTAAATGATGTATTCATATATTTGTGTATCTTATCCACTAATAAATCTATATCATATATAACTGATTTAATCTTGGCTAGTATAACATTTACACCCTATACAAGCTATACTATTTGTTTTGGCTCATGCTGTTGCAGAGTTAAGTTTTACCCTAGTCAGTCTGTATGTATGTACGTCCAAAATTAGTTTCCATTATCTAACTTGAGTTTGCTTCGACTAAATGTTATGAAACTTATACACAATGCTTATTACCACAAAACTCAGATCAAATTTGGGTAGCTTCACTTTTATCGTTCGTGAGTTATGTCCCTTTATATTGTTGTATGCAAGCGGGGGCATCATCTGTGTCTAATGGGACACATTCTCCATTTATTTTCAATATTCAGATGCAGTTTAATGATTTCCAAATTTATACAAATTTAAGTACTGCAAAATTATGTATGTTTTGCCTCTACTTGTCATTTCAAAATATACTGCCAACTGTCTATTAAATTATAACTGGACCCTTTTTAATATTTATGATTTTTTTGTATTAAAACAATTTAGTGTCAGCTGGTCATTAGTTAACATATGTATATTAAACCCCATTGACCTTTAAATCTTTTATGAATATGAGTAGAAGTTTGTGGATAATATCGCATTATATTGTATTTATATCATGATTATATTTTTTTACTGACAACTAAAAAAGAATAAATTAGCAACCCTGTTTATTGTTCTTAAATCTTTAAATGACTTGCTAATTGATATTACTTAGTATGACGTGGCATGAAGCAGCATACAATCCTTTTGTTATATGCAAATTATCAAATCATACATCTACCAATGTAGAATAATTGTTCCAAATCAAATCAAATAAATACCTAGCAAAATAAATGATACTTCCAAATTATTACATTTTACTAAACATCAATGTCATTGTGCATGGGGTACCAGAAAATCTTGACAAAATAAAAACCCATGTTACTGTCCTTACAAAATATTTGAAGTTGTTTTTGGTAAATTGTGTAAGCTTTTGAATAAGTCTTGAATATCTCTTGTGGTACTGTATATAACAAAGAAGATGTGGTATGATTGCCAATGAGACACCTGTCCACAAGAGACCAAAATGACACATACATTAACAACTATAGGTCACCGTACAGCCTTCAACAATGAGCAAATAACTAAAGGACTATGTGTTATCCAACTAACATGTTTTTCTGGGGGATGATTAAAAATATAATGTTTTTTGTACAGTTTCTTTACATCCAGAGTCACTGAAAAGTTTGAAATAAACAATGGTTTAAATCCAATTCACTATGTTACCTGTTCACTCTTTATTTAATAAAAAATATTTTTTGCAACAACTTTAGGAGGGTTCGGATGGGGTTAAATGATTAAAGAATAATGCCCTTAAAAAATGAAGATTAGAGAAAAAAGGAGTGAAAATTAAATGTTTACAGAATAACAGACCTCCCCATCCAGACCCTCCTTTAGACCTCACATCTCTGATTTTATGTAAAATTAATTCAGCGGCTTGGGTTAGGGATAGTTCATAGAGCCGTTACAAAGTTCATTCACTATGGAAATAATGGTAACAGTTTATTAGAAGGGTCATTCAGGGTTCACAGACAGACTTTGGACATTGTTATTTAAAAAAAAAAATGAAAAGTTTAATTGAAAAACATTGGTAGATACAGTACAACTTTGTTAAATACTCTTTTTCAAAAGATTTTTTTTTTATCTCTCATTTCTAATGAAAATAAAAAATTATTTAACAAAATCTTCATTGATCTTAGTCCCATTAAACTTGCAAAGTAATGGTAGAACCAATTACAAAAACATGTATTTGAATGGTTTAACACTAGTAATTTTGGGGCCCTGTATAGCTTGTTGTTCGGTGTGAGCCATGGCTCCGTGTTGAAGACCGTACATTGACCTATAATGGTTTACTTTTTTAAATTGTTATTTGGATGGAGAGTTGTCTCATTGGCACTCACACCACATCTTCCTATATCTATCAGTATTCATACTGTTGAAACAAACTATGACAAAGATTTATTGCCTTGCAGGTGGTTGGTAAACAATTTGTTCATTTATCATTGTTTGTCTGTAGTTATGAAATTACAAAAATATGCTTATCCATAAGAAAAAAATTACAATGTTGTTCTTTTATGATTTTTTTTTGGCAATATACAACACACAATATGATTTCAATGTTTGCATTTACGGGAAGGAAAGGCAGGATTTTACTTCATACATGGACATGATGGATGTTTTTATAATCCTCAAAATTGGATTGGAGATTTTATATTGACTTTCTCTTGACAATAACTTTTGGTTGAGTGTCAAGGGTATTAAAAAGCTTTCATGGTTGTGTAAGCTGAAACAGACCCTATTTGAAATACCCTTCCTGCTGTCTGTTTATTATTTTCCAGAAATAGCATTGAGATGATTTTAGAATTCCATTTTTAAAGAGATGGTATTTCATAAGATTTATGCATATTATAAAAGTTCATTTTATTCTTAACAGGATGTGAATTTAGATGAAGACCTACTGGAGGATTGAACTCTTATAATCATGTGATCAGGAAATGAACCAATCATAGACATTGTTACATTTCACCAATCATAAACATTGTATGACAATTGTTGAAAGAATATTTATTATTAAGTGCTCTGTTATTGTCTTCATATTTAAATGTCATGGAATAATGAATTTCTATTGTGAAATATTTGTTTTTATGTTACAAGTCGGAATTTGAACCATACTTAGTACATTTAGTGCAATAGAAAAGAATGTTGAAGGCTAAAAAAAACTAATCCATTATTAATACCATATTTACCCAAATGAAGAGAAATTTTATGGAACCCTACATTTTATTTTGTAAGACAGCATTACTTTGCATTAAACCCGTCTGGTTGAAGATGTTACTGCAATATTATTTAAAAATCCAGGTTTAATGATTAAAAGTCATTTCCATTTACTAAGATGCTCTTGAAAACTCAGTTGTTTTTGAATGTGTAATAATTATGTATAGTGAAATATTCTTAGTGTTTTTAACACTGAAATAAAAAAATTGAAAATACTTCAATTTGACATTTGAGATGTTATAAATAGATATTTATTTCTTAGTTTGTTTCCAAATGAGATATTGTATATGATACTGTAATGTGAAAAAAAGGGGAAGAGTAAAATAAACTATGAAACTTATCCTATGTCTTTTATTATATATCTCACATAAACAAAAGATCTGTCTGAACCAATAGACCACTTTCGAGTTCATCCATCACTGTAAAAAACTCGCCAATTATACATGCCTTTATGACGTCATTTACCAGATAGAGAGGGTCGCCTGTATCCCTGCACTATCAACATTCATCAAGCGTCTTAGTCATCGTCATCGTGCAGGATAAACCAGAAATAATATTTGTTTTGTAAGTACTTAATCACATTTCCCTAATGAAAGCAGTGCTGATTGTTTATTATGATAATTTGATTTGCCAAATGATTTGTGCATTATAATATTAAAAATTTCAAATCACTCGCTCAACATTGAAATGGAAATGCACGAATAACGTTCACTAAAACCAAAGTTTTTGACAGAAATGCATCGAACTCGAAAGTTGTCTATTATTGTCTTAAAAATACATTGAATCTACCAAGGTCACCATTTTGAATTCTGGAATTTTACAAGATGTGATGGCTTCAATCATTGATACATTTGTGTATAATAGTCAAGTTCTTTTCTATTTAATTTTCTTCTTGTTTAAATTATTCCATTTTAATGCATATTATATACAAAGCATATTCCAGTCTGTATGGTTGGCACGTGAATTAAATTCTTACTGAATAAAAGTTTGAGAAAATACTTTTACCAGCAAAGCTCAAATCTTTGAATATGTAAGCCATAGATGTATGTGCATATGATACCTAAAAAGGTACCTATTACTTTTAAATACTGGTGAAGGTGCCAAGATCAGGACTGATGCAGAAATTTATTTTATGCTCCCACTAAGAAATTTATGAGGCATATTGTTTTACCATTGTCTGTCTGTCAGTCCATATTATTATTATTAGAAATTTCAAGAGGGTCAATTTCCACTTTATTCAATTCCTATTCAGGCTATTTTCAAAAAGGGTTTCATTCTTTTACCTTAGTTCATAGAATTGCAGTCCAATGAGTGCCGGAAACTGCAATTTTCAATTTTTTTTTAATATTTGTGCAATAGTATATAATCATGATGATAAAAATATTTTAAATAAAACTTAAATTTCCACCTTAACCAACCTCAGTGAAATGATGTTTATCATTTTAGAAGTCCGGTATATTGCAGAAATGTCCTGTCTTGGTGCCACAACAAAGTACTACTGCAAATATTGTGAACATATCATCATATGTATAACCAAATGTCATATCTATGAATTCACTTATTTCAGACATTCAATAAAATAGTTGTGATGGAAACTGAAAATGATACTTCTAAAGCAAAAAGAGAAGCACAGATTAAAATCAACATAAATTACTCTGGTAATATGACTGCACCAACTACAAACAAAATGAGCCAGTTACTAGAGATTAAAGTGGTGAAACACACACAATTATAAATAAGTTTCTTTGTCCAGGGGCCACAATGTCTGTAAAAATTGTATCTAAACCATACTTTCTTTTGTCCTTCACACAATTGGAAATATCAGAACGCACAGGTTCTTTTCTCAAAAAAAATTCTCCTGCATACTTTTTATAACACAAGGTACTAAACCTAAAAAATTGAAAAACATCACCCGGTCGCGAAATTCCATTTTATTTCGATTTCCTCTGTTAACAAACCTACTTAAACTTATAAGTAGTAAATCTTAAAACCTACTTAAACTTAGTACGTAGTAATTTTTAAAACCTACTTAAACTTAGAACGTAGTAAATCTACAGTTGTTAAATTCATTGTCATTTTGGGTCTCTGCTGGAGTTTTGTCTCATTGTGACGTCCAACATGTCATTTTGGGTCTCTGATTAAGTTTGGTCTCATTGTCTCGTCAATCATGTCATTTTGGGTCTCTGATTAAGTTTTGTCTCATCGTCACGTCAATCATGTCATTTTGGGTCTCTGATTGTGTTTTGTCTCATTGTCACGTCAACCATGTCATTTTAGGTCACTGATTGAGTTTTGTCTCATTGTCACGTCAACTATGTCATTTTGGGTCTCTGCTTGAGTTTTGTCTCATTGTCACGTCAATCATAGATATAGGAAGATGTGGTGTGAGTGCCAATGAGACAACGTTCAATCCAAATAACAATTTAAAAAGTAAGCCATTATATGTCTTTTTGGGTCTCTGATGGAGTTTTGTCTCATTGTCACGTCAATCATGTCATTTTGGGTCTCTGATTACGTTTTGTCTCTTTTGGGTCTCTGATGGAGTTTTGGGTCTCTGATGCTTATGTCTCATTGTCACGTCAATCATGTCATTTTGGGTCTCTGATTGAGTTTTGTCTCATTGTCACGTCAATCATGTCTTTTCGGGTCTCTGGTGGAGTTTTGTCTCATTGTCACGTCAATCATGTCATTTTGGGTCTCTGATTGAGTTTTGTCTCATTGTCACGTCCATTATGTCATTTTGGGTCTCTGATGCAGTTTTGTCTCATTGTCACGTCAATCATGTCATTTTGGGTCTCTGATTGAGTTTTGTCTCATTGTCACGTCAATCATGTCTTTTTGGGTCTCTGGTGGAGTTTTGTCTCATTGTCACGTCAATCATGTCATTTTGGGTCTCTGATTGAGTTTTGTCTCATTGTCACGTCCATCATGTCATTTTGGGTCTCTGATGCAGTTTTGTCTCATTGTCACGTCAATCATTTCATTTTGGGTCTCTGATTGAGTTTTGTCTCATTGTCACGTCCATCATGTCATTTTGGGTCTCTGGTGGAGGTTTGTCTCATTGTCACGTCAATCATTTCATTTTGGGTCTTTGATGGAGTTTTGTCTCATTGTCACGTCAATCATGTCATTTTGGGTCTCTGATGCAGTTTTGTCTCATTGTCACGTCAATCATGTCATTTTGGGTCTCTGGTGGAGTTTTGTCTCATTGTCACGTCCATCATGTCATTTTGGGTCTCTGATTAAGTTTGGTCTCATTTTCTCGTCAATTATGTCATTTTGGGTCTCTGATTAAGTTTTGTCTCATCGTCACGTCAATCATGTCATTTTGGGTCTCTGATTGTGTTTTGTCTCATTGTCACGTCAACTATGTCATTTTAGGTCACTGATTGAGTTTTGTCTCATTGTCACGTCAACTATGTAATTTTGGGTCTCTGCTTGAGTTTTGTCTCATTGTCACGTCAATCATAGATATAGGAAGATGTGGTGTGAGTGCCAATGAGACAACTCTCCATCCAAATAACAATTTAAAAAGTAAGCCATTATATGTCTTTTTGGGTCTCTGATGGAGTTTGTCTCATTGTCACGTCAATCATGTCATTTTGGGTCTCTGATTACGTTTTGTCTCTTTTGGGTCTTTGATTACGTTTTGTCTCTTTTGGGTCTCTGATGGAGTTGTGGGTCTCTGATTGAGTTTATGTCTCATTGTCACGTCAATCATGTCATTTTGGGTCTCTGATTGAGTTTTGTCTCATTGTCACGTCAATCATGTCTTTTTGGGTCTCTGATTGAGTTTTGTCTCATTGTCACGTCAATCATGTCATTTTGGGTCTTTGATGGAGTTTTGTCTCATTGTCACGTCAATCATGTCATTTTGGGTCTCTGATGCAGTTTTGTCTCATTGTCACGTCAATCATGTCATTTTGGGTCTCTGATGCAGTTTTGTCTCATTGTCACGTCAATCATACTACAATCTTCTAACTTTGATAACTACCTTTTGCTAAACCACTTTACATCCACCCTTTCAAAATTAAATCCTACTCTTCTTCTGTTACCGTACTATTGTAACTGGCTGTGCTAGTTTGACTCGTCATGTTAAATATTCATGGTGCAAAAACGGCATTAAGATTTCAAAATAATATTATTGCGACAGCTTAAATTCAAGTAGTGTTATTTAATAGAAAAAAAAAGTAGGATTAAGGATATTTATTCAAGCTGTATTTTATTTTGTCGTCGACAAAATAAAAAAAAAATACATTCTCGGTCTAAAAAAACAAGAAACCACTATGCTAGAGTTGACTGCATTTATTTATTGACTTTCTTACACAAAGAAGATAGTATGTAGATTCATTCAGAGACGAAATGACATGATACAAATGCGCCTGGTGCAATCGTCTCCGGTGGAATTAGTGTCGAACCTTATGTTGTAATTTCAAACGGTGGCAAAGTTGGTTGTGCCATTGTAACTGAAAAAGAAAAAAAAACAATAGATAATATCTATTTCAGTAAAATGTGGTCATTACCAAAACAGAAGACTAACGTAGAAATGAAGTCAATAAATACAGCTATAGGCATTCAAACAGCTCTAACTAAAGTGACCGGGGTTATAAAAACTGAAGGGGCCGGGGTGCCTTTCTTTAAAAAAATATTAAGGAGCGTGGGTGTCTTGCTATACAAACTCAAGGGGGCGGGTGTCTTGTTTTAAACACTCAAGGGGCCGGGGTGCCTTGTTATAAAAATATATCAAGGGGCCCGGGTGTCTTGCTATAAAAACTCAAGGGGCCGGGTGTCTTGCTAGAAAAACTCGAGGGGCTGGGTGTCTTGCTAGAAAAACTCAAGGGGGCGGGTGTGTTTCTATAAAAACTCAAGGGGCCTTGCGTCTTGTTATAAAACTCGAGGAGTCGGGTGTCTTGCTATAAAATCATTTTTTTTTTTCAATTTCAGCATTACATATAGTGGCACCTAAGGGTGAATCAAACATATTTTTTTTTCTCAGGGTCGAAACAAATTAATTTTTTTCTCCAGAAACTGGTTGCTGACATGACTGGTTTCTTTCTTTTATATGATAAATGTTAGCAAACAACATTCAGTATACATTTGTAGTTCTGTAAAAGTAAGTCGAAATTGCCATACTAAAGTGAAGTTAATCAGAATCATTTTTGTCATATTTTGAAATACGTATCCCCTTCGTGCAATTGATGATCAATCATTATAATATACGTACCTCCGACACTGCTAGAACCAGATTTGGATTCTTTTGAACCACATTTGGATTTTTTAGAACCAGATTTGGATTTTTCTGGAACCAGATTTGGATTTTTTAGAACCACTGTTTGAACCATCAGATCCGGAGTGTGATCCGTGAGATTCAGATTTGTATCCTTTAGAATGTGGTGCTCCTATAAAACATGGTATCTTAATTTAGATTGACAGTTATTTGCATTTTTTTAACTGTGACTTACATGTAAAGAGAGTTATTGTTATGCGTTTACTTTTCTACATTGGTTAGAGGTATAGGGGAAGGGCTGAGATCTCACAAACATGTTTAACCCCGCCGCATTTTTGCGCCTGTCCCAAGTCAGGAGCCTCTGGCCTTTGTTAGTCTTGTATTATTTTAATTTTAGTTTCTTGTGTACAATTTGGAAACTTAGTATGGCGTTCATTATCACTGAACTAGTATATATTTGTTTAGGGGCCAGCTCAAGGACGCCTCCGGGTGCGGGAATTTCTCGCTACATTGAAGACCTGTTGGTGACCTTCTGTTGTTGTTTTTTTTATTTGGTCGGGTTGTTGTCTCTTTAACACATTCCCCATTTCCATTCTCAATTTTATTAGACAATATGACATACAATTATAGCCTTTGAATTAGGTCGATATAAGGATATATTGACCTGAAAGAATTATATTGGCTGAAGACCAATTAAACAACTCCAAATTAGAACACCAATAGACTTATTGCATTTCTGCTTATTTTTCATATTCCCAATACTACGTTGCCGTGGTTTCTGTAACATGTATTAATCACTTTTCCGGAAATTTATCTGGTAAATTATAAATATATTTATCTGGTAAATTATAAATATTTGAATATATATTACATAAATTATCTATTTTATTTTTTTAATAAAGAAAATGTTCTGATCTTATATCTTCAATATACTAGATATAACTAGTTGACTCTGGTAAGGAGACTCGAGAACTGACATGATTGAAAAATGCTTTGTTGAATTAACAGCCGATGCTCCATCTGACGATGGATGCATGAAGTTTGCCGATTATATATTAGAATTTAATGTAGATGGCAATTGCAATTTGAGATATCCATCAACCATTTGGGCATCACCTCCTGACACCGAGGAAAATAGAACATCGAATAGTGCCGAGTCTTTTAATGTCCACCTGAACGAGCAGTTTTACGCTAGCCATCCTAACATTTTTGTCTTTGTCGTTGTGTTATTGAAACGGCAAACAACATCTTACATAAAGATGATAACTCTAACTGTAAAAGCATCCGTTCGGAAATATGAAAAGGAGATAAATATTTGAATTATTTTGAGCTAAAATTTATCACAAAAGCTCCGTGTTGAAGGCCGTACCTTGACCTGTAATGGCTTACTTTTAGAAATTGTTACTTGGATGGAGGGTAACCTCATCGGCATTCATATCATATTTTCCTATATATATATGCAATATAAGGAAACTCAGGTGATATATATATACAAATATATAAATGAAAAAATAAGAAGATGTGAATTGTTTGCCAAAGATGTAGCTATCAGAATTCATGCGCGAACGACAATCGTACCTGTTGTAACCGGCGTCGAACCTAATGTTGTAGTTTCAACTGGTGGGAAAGTAGTGGATGCCATTGTTACTGAAAGAAAAATAATAAGATAATATCTATATACATGTTCATTATAAACAAAAATAGACTTTCGTAGAAGTGAAGTAAATAAAAACTAATACAGGCATTATTAGAATACAATAATTTAAATGACAGCGTCGAAACACTAAACAAAAATGTTCACGCTTTGCGGGAAAACTATAGTTAGTACCTGTTGTAACCGGTGTCGAACCTAACGTTGTAAGTTCTACTGGTGGGAAAGTAGGCCGGGGTCCCATTGTAACTGAAAAAAAAATGATATAAAAGATAATATCTATAAACATGTTCATTAACAACTACAACAGACTTTCGTAGAAGTGAAGTAAACAAAAACTTATATAGGCATCATTAGAAATACAATAATTTAATTGACAGCGTCGAATAACTAAGCAAAACTGTTCACGATTTGCGGGAAAAACAATCGTACCTGTTGTAACCGGTGTCGAACCTAACGTTGTAAGTTCAACTGGTGGGAATGAAGGCCGGGGTGCCATTGTTACTGAAAGAAAAACCATTTTGATAGATAATACCAATACACATGTTCATTATCAAATAAAGAAGACTAACGTAGAAGTTGAGACGAGAAAAATGTCATGGTTGCTGTTAAATCTTTACTATCTAAAACTGGTTTTTTTTCACAGATGCATTGTCGTAAGAAGAGAACGACCATTTAACTTCGAGAGGAGTCAATATGTTTTTTCCTAAAAAAAGAAATTCTGATCCCCAATTTCATGAAAAATACATTCTGGTCAAGCAGATGACAAAAATAAAATATTCTGTTCCATATTTTCCCCAAACCTTATATTGATTAATTCAGAAAACAAAATTTGATTAATAGCATCGACTCGAAAAACTTTAAAAAAAATGTTTACGCTGTGCGCCAAAAACAATCGTACCTGTTGTAACCGGTGTCGAATCTAACGTTGTAAGTTCTACTGGTGGGAAAGACGGCCGGGGTGCCATTGTAACTGAAAGAAAAAACAACACCAATATGATAGATGATAGCAATTAACATGTTCATTACCAAATAAAAAATGGTTGCTGTTTAATCTTTACTATCTAAAACTTGTCTTTTTACTCAGATGCATTTTCGTAAGAGAACGACATTTAACTTCAAGGGGAGGCATTATGGTTTTTTGTGTAAAAAAAAATGATGATCCCCATTTTCATGAAAAATACATCCTTATCAAGCAGATTACAACATTTTTTTAAATAAGAATCCATATTTTTCCCATTCCTTATATTGATTAATTTAAAAAAAAAACAATACCGGTAAGTTTGATTAATAGCATCGAAAAACTTTATAAAAATATTTACGCCTTGCCCCAAAACAATCGTACCTGTTGTAACCGGTGTCGAACCTAACGTTGTAAGTTCAACTGGTGGGAATGAAGGCCGGGGTGCCATTGTAACTGAAAGAAAAAACAACACCAATATAATAGATAATACCTCCAAAAAAAAAAACTGATGATCCCCAATTTAATGAAAAATATATTCTGGTCAAGCAGATGAAATGAATTAAATATTCTGTTCCATATTTTCCCAATACCTTATATTGATTAATTCAAAAAACCAAAAAAGTTGATTAATAGCATCGAAGAACTTTATAAAAATGTTTACGCCTGGCGCAAAAACAATCGTACCTGTTGTTACCGGTGTCGAACCTAACGTTGTAAGTTCTACTGGTGGGAAAGACGGCCGGGGTGCCATTGTTACTGAAAGAAAAAGAAAAAAACACCAATATAATAGATAATACCAATTAACATTATCATTACAAAATAAAGAAGACTTACGTAGAATTCGAAGTTAAGACGGAAAAATGTCATGGTTGCTGTTTAATCCTAACTATCTTAAACTTTTTTTTCACAGATGCATTGTCGTATGGGAACGACCATTTAACTTCAAGGGGAGGCAGTATGTTTTTTTACCACAAAAAAATGATGACCCCCAATTTCATGAAAAATACATTCTGGTCAAGCAGATGACAAAAAAAAAGAAGAAGAATCCATATTTTCCCATACCTTAAACTAAAAAAAAACCAATTGTACCTGGTGTAACCGGTGTTGAACCTAACGTGGTAAGTTCAACTGGGAAAATTGGGGATTCCATTGAAACTGAAAAAGAACAAAAAACTTATTAAAAGATATAGATAATACAGAAGTAAAGTCAATAAATACTACTATAGGCATCCAAACAACCCAAACTCAAGGGTTATAAAGACTAAATATATAACTGCTATATTATTAATTTTCCATTATATTTGTATCAAAGTCGTTAGTTCATTATATTCTCATTTTTTCGATCATTCAAATTTGTTGAAATTTAATAGATATCATTGTTAATTTGACAGTAACAACATATAAGTGTTATCTCAATTATTCTGTTATGCTATTTTGAGTTCATCTATGTATTTGAAGATTTGTTTTTTCAAATAAAAAAATATATAGGAACACATTAGGTTCCAGATAAGACCACTCAACTGCTATAACGTTCATATTTAAACTCACGCCACCAATTCAAACACTCACGTGTAAAACATGATTGTGTTAAAGTATAGCCCTATCTTGACAAGGAGTAGTGCTTTTAAGGATATATTTTACTTAAACTATAAAGTGAATTTACATGAAAGCAAACATTATAATGAGAAATTTGATATGATAATTTGAGTCTAGATGTGCTAAAACGTAGGCGTATAAAAATGAGCAGAGTGCCTTTTTTGTCTAGGGGACTCATAAAACATCATGTTTGGCTACACGATAGAACAATGGCACGTATAAAACATCATGTTTGACTACACGATAGAACAATGGCATGTAAAAACTCATTTGAATTGTTTTTAAAAAAAATTTCTCATTTTGAAGACTTTTAATTATAGTTTGCTGCGCTGTGACAGTTTGGTGTTTGAATATTATTGAATTCCCCCGGTTACCTATATGTATCGGACCATCAAATCACCCACTCCAATTTAGAACACATGTAAAAGTAGGCCTTACCGGACATATGAATGGTTTCGATTTCATCGTTTACTTAAATCCTTACTGGCCTAAAAATTTCCACATATGAATTGTTTCGTGAAAGCCAAATATAACATTTAAATTATTTTGAACCACAATTTACTAGTCCACGAGTTTGCATTAACAATTGAGAATTTTTTTTACTTTTTAAGATTTTCATGTAACCAGGGGTTATGTTTAGAATTAGTTCTCCCCGAGTGCTGACTGACATTGGTTGAAAATTGCCATGGAGAAAGGTAAAAAACGCACTCATCAAGATATATCAGTTTTATGAAGTTAAACTTCGGGTAAAATATTTAAAACCTATGAAAATTGAAAACCCATGGGTATGATGAATCAGAAATAAACATTTATATAAAAGAAAAATTAACAATAGAAAAAAGGAACTTTTGTCAGAAATAATATAATCACTTAACTTGTTTACTTTCAGAAATAAGAAATTAATTTCTAAAAGGATCTAACTTAATCTGTACATAATATCACTCCTGATACGCTGACTTGCCTGTTTTTCTGCCGAAGATAGGAGATTTTCTTATAATTTTCACATACTTTTTAAATTAAAACGCCTCCGCAGTGATATTACCTCTTGAAATATCAACATGATAAATAAACTCATCATTTATACAAAGATTGTAATTGTGTATCTGCGCAAGACGCGCATTTCCTTTCGAATAAAAACAGTTCAAAAGTCTATATGAATTTGAAGGCATTAAGGACCAAACATTCGTTTAAAGTTAAAATAGCGTTTAAGGTGGTATGGGAGTCTAAAATAAAAATGATAGAATTTGTTCATACTTTGCCAAAATGTAGTATCTATTGATACATGTTAAAAAATATTACAAAAATGATAGGTCACCGTGCATTTTTTCAAGCTACGGGTCGTGACAAAATGACACATTTTGTATGGATTATACAGGAAAAAACACCATTTTGTGAATAGAAACTAAACGAAATGATAGAATTGTAAAATAAATTAGGAAAATATAGCTTTCAAACAATGCTTTGATAATATCAAAAGAAAAGATAGGGTCACCGTGCGTTTTTTCCGGCTAAAATACAAAGTAGGAAAATTCCATGAACAATCCAACAGAAAATGCACTGTTTTAGAGTTACCTCCCCTTAAAATGACAGTTTCAAAATATTTAAAAACAACCAAAAATAATCTACACTTGAACATATATTTATATTTATAAGTTTTATTCTTATAAATTGGATCTTTTAAATGTAAAAACACATGAAATATCTGCATTTTTGCATCAAATTTTGCTAATTTGATAGAAAATATGGACCTTAGATTCTCTGTTTTTACAATCCAAGATGGCGAAAGACACCCATACCACCTTAACACACAAAAAATGTAGAACGTTAATTAATGTCGTTCAAAAGTTAAGCAAATTTACTTTATTAAAATCAACGTTGTATTATTCGTAGGATATGTTTTTAAGAAAAGGCAATTTAAAGCGTTTTTTTCTTCGATATTTACATTGCATCCTTTACTTCTGTACTGTTTTCTACAGAAAAGATATATCCGAAGGTATAAAACTTATATAATTCAAATGCAGTTACACATGCACAAATTGCATGCACAATTTTATAAAAAAAATAAAAAAATCCGTGACATTAAAGCTAAATCATGTTTGAAAAAAAGGAACCAATTTTAACTTATCGAATATATGTTAGGACAATTACAGTATTGCAAGGACAGTTTTTAATTCATTGTGTGATTGTCAGAGGCATACAACTGACAACTCTGGAAAATTACTTTTTGGAAATTTGGGTCATCAATGCACTTCAACTTTATACTTGTTTTGCTTTCTAGCTAGTTTCATATGAGCGTCACCGATGAGTCAAATGTAAAGGACGAAAAGCACGTCTGACGTATCTTAAAATTGAAAGCCTGGTACCTTTGATAACTAACTACTTACCATTTTCTAGAAGAGTACCTGCCAATACAACGAAAACAATAACAAAAACAGTAGCAAACTTCATTTTTGGTTATAGTACTAGTACGTTGTCTATCACTATACCTGTTCTCTAGATACTTATGACTGACACTCAGACTATTCAGAATTTATAGTACTACTCGAATGACAGATGTTTTAGAATTATAGTTCATCTTCAGTTAATTGCATTTTCAGTGGTCCGGCAAATTGTTCAAAGTACAAATTCACAATGCAATAACCTTCACACAAAATATGTTACACTGGTACTTTTGAAGACTTATTTGTTTTAAACAGATTCAAGTGTTTACTACTTATAATGCATAAAAATCGCGAATTTCACAATAATCACTGTTGCATAGATTTTGTAAAGTATAAAGAATTCGTCTATTTCATCCATTCTTAGAACAAACACAAACATGGCGCCCACGTGTCACCTATATATTCATGACTATCATAAAGTAATATCACTGTTTTCTCTACATCTTTATCTTTGTAAGATTGTAACGATGTATTCATGTAAAAAAAAAAGGCGGAAGATTCCAAAGGAACAATAAAACTTCATAAGACAGACAATAATGTAACAACATCAACAAAAACGATCAAAAGATATTATTCAAAACACTACGTAAAATCTAAGGATTAAGCATTACGAAGCAAAGACTTCAATTTCAAATTCAAATATCAATGAATATTTGACTTCGACACTCTCCAGTAGCATGCAATCGTGCAACCTAAGAAAACCAAAGGCCTAATGCATGTATAAAACAATAAACAAGAAAATAAACTTGTTATACAGCAAACGACAACCACTGAATTAGAGGCTGCTAGCTTGGGATAAGCTCGATACTTAATCTACAGTTTTTGTTTTGTTTTGAAATCGTAAGCTGACGATAGAACTATTTACGTTGCGCGCAGTGTTGATGATTTTCTCAAATATTACTGTATTGCACTGAAAAGTACCATATAATTTATTAAGTAAATCTTGTACTATACACATGAGTCAGGAGAAAAATAAAATCCATGTCGGTTTGCATTGACGGTTAGTGCACCGCGTTCGTTTCGTTTATTTTAAATGCAAATTGTGTGTGTTTGTGAAGTTCACCATAGAATACATATCGAACATCTTAAATGTGTGCGAATAATTAAAAAAATCAGGGTTCGTAGGTTGATGAAATCGATTTCAATCAATTTAGTAGCAAACATTGGAGAATGGATGAGATAGGGACGACATCAAAAAAAGAATGAAGGATCAAAACTAAATTCAAATAGTTTGTAGTGGGGTCAAAATTACCCCAAGTTTTGTTTAATTGACATCGATTTTATATAAATCCTTATTGGTCAATCGATTTTTCTCAAATTAAGTTAAGAGAGGGGGTAAGGGGGGATGTCAGTGACAAAACTATATGAATTAAGTTTTTTTAATCCTACATTGAACTTTTGATATCGTCCCTTTTATGTTAAAATCAAAATCAATCATATGAAACAAGAATATAACTAAAACAAGTTTGGAGAGATTCATATGTATTAACAAAAATGGTCACCTTAACATTTCTTTGGTATCTTAGGTAATAGCCAAAGTAATAATTTTCCAAATTGTGTACTGCAAATATTTCAAGAGAACGTTGCTCTGACATCAATTATCCAGGTAAAAAAAGACATAGATCTATATCAGAAAAAAATGTGAAAATAATTTTAATAATGAGAAAAAAAGCAACAATATACATGATATACAAACAAAATATTCTTAGTTTAAATTGGAAATTTTGCCTTATGTTATAAAAGTGATACATGCAGTCATATACAATTAAACATAAGTTATTGAAATATGAAACCAATTGAAAATCCAAAATCATTTAAATGTATTATTTAGTTATAAGTTGGACCTAACGAGAGTTGTAGCAGAAACCAAGATCAAACAGTGCCAAAATTTTGATGTCACAACATCTCCTTGCAGATATAGCATTTCAAACAAATTTGTTTAAACTAAACATATTATTAAGTATTAAATGTTTGTTTATATTGTTAATAATTGATAAGTATACATGAAAAATACATGTGTATAGATTTTATTTAAAAGCGACATCTGACGGCAAACTTTTCCCCTCTGTGCGAAAGGTAACAGCTTGCATTGAACTGAGTCATATATATGGATACAATATAGATAAATAAAAATATTACATAGGAAAATCGAAGATTTATGGGATATCAAATTATACCTGGAGATATATGTTCGCCGGTATCTGAATAGACAATTAAGAACAAAATCCAACTCAAAAGTTGTGGTGATTAAAAGGACTAAATTCAGAAATCTGTAAAAGTATGCTTTACGTGCAAAAACTACTTTTTGTGTTGACGTTGCAAATTTATATAGAAAGCAGTGAAGTCCATAATGAATAATAACACAGATGAGTAACTATAGGCAAGTATTATTTCACTGTAAACAGGGTGGAAGTTTTCAAAGTATTATTTCACTGTATACAGGGTGGAAGTTTTGAAAGTATTATTTCACTGTATACAGGGTGGAAGTTTTGAAAGTATTAGTTTACTGTACACAGGGTGGAAGTAGATTTGTTAATCTGGAGAGCTTTTGTAATTTGTAATGTATATGCTGACTGTCTAAAAAAAGGGTGGAGTGATGACGAAAAGACAAAGCCTAGTTCTTGCTTAGAAAGGGCAAGGTATCTTACTCGAATTAACAAAAACATGGTACGTGACAGTATAATTATAAAGTGACAGATGAACCTCGAGATGAACAACTGTTACAGTTAAAGCAGATGTACATTTACCAAGATTGATATCTTTTGCCTTTCAATAAATATATGCCTATACCATTTCTATTTTCTTGTTGAATTTTATACTTTGGTGATACCCAAACCATTCCTAATTTGTGTATAAATTGCACTTCAAGTATATTCGCTTATTCCTATAGATATAGGAAGATGTGGTATGAGTGCCAATGAGACAACTCTCCATCCAAGTAACAATATAAAAAGTAAACCATTATAAGTTAAAGTAAGGCCTTCAATTTATATTTATAAAGATTTCGCCTTGTATTTCAGTATGGTTATTTTTATTAACTAAATCACAACCGGAATTTAATGACAGATAGACATTTATACCAAACTTAATAAAAATTAAAATCAGGATGCGTGCGTAACATCGCATCGTTATTTCGCAAACGCAAAGTTGTCATTAATTATGAAAGGTTTGCGTTTCAACCGTAAAGGTTTGGGCCAAAGGTTTGAGTTGTAGAAAGGTTTGCGCTATATTTTAAATATTTAACACAAATATTTCTCTCAAGGACCACCAGGGGGAAATATTTCAAGTACTCTGCATATTTTTTTACATTTCAAAGTCTGCACCATCAATGCATGAAATATGTATATCTGGACGCCGTGTTGTCCAAATAACAACAAAAGATTATATCAAGCTACTTATTGTGTTGTTATATCCAATCCTAATACCTAAAATAAACATCAAATATAATTCAGGTTTTGTGAAATTTGTTTAAACAAGGTAATTACCATTATTTTGAACAATTACTAATATTATATCAATAAATACGGGAATTTGGTTTGACTTCAAGCTAAGCCATGACGTTCATAAAATCTTTTTTTCTCTGTATATTCGACATAACATAAATATGTGGTACACACTTTTTGATAACCCGCTACGGTTTTTATACCAGATTTTTAGGTAATTTTTCACTGATAGAAATGTTTTGATCAGTCCTTAATTACCAAATAATTTCTGTTTGCTACTCTTAGAAATATTTTTTCACAAATGCAAAAGCAACCCAAGTGAGAAAAAAAAATGACATTGGATAAAAAAAGGCAAATGGTCCCTAGGGGACACTATAAATTATTAGCCGAACATTATTCTTAATACGTAAAGGCGTATGAAATAATTGCCACTGGACGTTAAGCAACTAAACGATCAGCCTTATCAGTTAAAAACAAACAACATGGAAAACGACACAATGATATCACAAAGTAGACTTATAGCTAAAAATCAACAGGAACTCAATAAAAAAGGAGAAGGAAATCATATTTGATTTAATGTACTGAATTTATGACGAAAGTGTCATCGTGATGAATTTGTTATATTATGTGTTTTCCATAGCAAGGTTGCAATGTGTATTTTATTGTTCGTGCATTGATAAGTATTCCTCTAAAAGTGGAGAAAATAAAATTACATTGTCCTGAATGACAAAAAGCTGTGACGGGATTGCTTTACTTAGAAATGTGGTAAATATCTAGTCAGTCGTAAGAGGTTGAGCTATGGAAGTACCTCTTTGGCTTAGTCGGTTATCGCACTGCCTAATAATACAGTGGACCCGGGTACAAGTCCCGACAGATACAAGCAATTTTGTAATACAATTATTGCTCTCCGGTAACCAACCGCTAATAATAATTAAAAACTTTTGAAAAAAAATCATCAGCATCTTGAGGTAAGGGCTTACATTTGTCATGGTTAAATTGTCCAATAAAATATACATAAAACAAATTAATAATTGTATACCACTGGACATATTGATTAGACAGTCCAAACCATCTACTAGTATTGGACTGAAGTTGTTTATAGCTGACTAAACGATATATGAGTAATAGCTCATGATTGATAGCCGTACACTGACCTATTGTTGTTTACATCTATATAAAAAAGAAGATGTGGTATGATTGTCAATGAGGCAACTCTCCACAAGAGACCAAAACAACACAGCAATTAACAACTCTGTGTCACTGCACTGCTTTCAACAATGAGCAAAGCCCATACCATAAAGTTAGCTATAAAAGGTCTCGAAATGACAATGTTAAACAATTCAAACGAGAAAACTAACGGCCTAATATATGTATGAAAAATTAATGGTGGATAGTTGACTCATTGGCAATGATTCCTCATCTTTGTATTTATATATTGAATGAATACTCACTTTCAATACAGATATTGTTTGATAGAGGCATTTCTAGAAGTATGCTTAATTTCAAGTGAATAAAAAGCTGTTATTCAATTCTTCTTATACTCTACGTTGTCCGCGAAGTGATATATGAGTCGATTAGTTCTATCGTATCACAGGCACTCGTCTCAGAATTTGTGTTCCCTATATAGCTTTATATAGCAAAGGTATATATAGGAATTTTTTTCTGAGACAAGTGCCTGTGCATCGTATGTATCTAATCATGACAGCTCTATAAGATTTGACAATTTCAAGGGATTACAAGACCATGGACTCAGTCGAAGGAATGTTTTCATATCTGTTTTTTTTACTCCAGGTACAGGTATATGTATGTCGGTTGCCTGTTCTTAATTAAAAACCTACATACCACATTTTATAAAGCTAAATTGAATATAAAAACACCTATTTCAAAAAGAGGGTAGAAAATAGACAAAATCACTTTGTTTGATGAAGGTCATATGTATCTTTGGCAATATAAATTATTACAATATAATTCCTTGTAAGAAAGAGCATATTTTTCATAAAAAAATGTTTATTTTGATTTGATTTGATTTGCAACCATTGAAAATTTAGTTTCAATTATTGTATTCGATCATGATTTAGATATAATCTGCAATCACACATTTTGGTCACCAATGAAGTCTTCTTCTATACAAAATGATAGAAATATTAAATCGAGCTATCATAAACAAAAGTAATCCATTCTTATGTGATCATCATCTTATGTGAGTATAAGTAAATCAACAAATAAATTTTGGAATAAATTTATTTGTTTATGTACATATACATGCAGCTTTTCATCTTCCTATGAACGTTTTCGTAATTATAGTTTAGTATTACAAGACGAAGTAGATTGTACAAAGACTTCAAATTGAATGATTTCGATTTGTTTCAAACGACATTGAAATAGGGTTATTTAGGGTATTTTAATTTGAGATCCCTAAAACATAAAAACAACTGTAAGCTGGTATCGCTTTTTACTATTAAGTTTTCTATACGATTGATCCCAAATAATTTTTTTTAAACTTCATTATTGCATCCGTTTTCAATAATTGCACGATAAATGTAACTCGCGGCAGGCTCAATATCCGACAGGTCATTGTATCTAATAACATAAAATTGGAGGGTACTATTATCAATTGTATTCTATCTGATGATTAAAATTAATATACTACCGTAGTTAACTCCTGAAGCTAAATGTCAGATGTTTCAGTACAGGTTCCCGGTATTTGTCATTAAACAGTCCGACCGAATTATTATTTTTAAAACGAGTAAGGATAGTTAGAATAAAATTTGAAATTGATCGTTTAATTCTGAAAAGTAAAAACATTTCATGATGCTCATGATAACTCTACTATTATGTTGAAACTACAACCATCATGATCTAATGTTGTCATAAATATTGTTTGGAGAAGAATGTATTTAGTAAACATCATGCGATCGTGCCATTCTATAAAGGAATTAAGTGGAACAACAATTGTTCAACTTTTCCGTAGTGATAAGGACAATCTCAGATACTAGATTGATAAATCTTAACAATGTGAACAAAATGGCTGAGAAAGAAGGTCAGTGTCAATATATATCTGAAACGTAAATGAATAAATCGCCCAATATACATGTATAACCAGGCGAAGACATTTGTTGAAATTTCACATCAGTAGTTGCATAGCTGACATAGCTAATATAATCTTCTAAATACCTACTATGTTTTTTTCATTTTTGATATTGTTTTCCACAACTGACCATTTACCTTGCATGCACATTGTATTAGAATTTTGAGTGTTTATAGGTAAGCACTTCCTTTTCTGAACATTATACATGTAAGTATGATAAAAATGACAAAAGTCCATATGAAAATAATGCATGCTGAAATTTAAGATGCAGACAAATCAACCAAAAACTTGCCTATGAAAGCTATCAAGTATTTGCATATCCTTGTTGGTTGTCGTGATTACGATTTTATAACTTGCTTTGTTGTGTGTTTATGTCTGTATGTAAGTTTGGGCTGTTTTTTATATGATGAATGAAAAAAATCAATAAATTTGAAGAGTTCAATGCGCTGGTTTATCTTCATCAGAAATTCTTAAACCAAAAAATGGTAAAAGCTCGGATGTACAAGAATACTCAATAATTTCTGCTCTTTGGTCGGGTTGTTGTCTTTTTGACACATTCACCATTTCCATTCTCAATTTCTTTAAATAATTTAAAAGCTAAAATAGGACCAACCAAATGGATCTAACAAGAATAGTCAATTCACATGAGGGGTTGATGTTTCCTGATGGAGTCGGAACCTTATATTCTTAAAATTTTCTGAATCAATCAACGAATTAAAGAAAGTTATAAATCAATGAACCATGCCAAAACAGAAGTTCTTACTACTAAGCTGGTGATACCCTCGAAGACTATCAGTTTACTTGAAGCAGCATATATCCCGACCAAGTGCTACAGAAACCCACTCTATAAATTTTTAGCGTCTACGATTACAAGTTTTGATATACTATTTCAAAAGCTATAGTTTCGATAACTGTCTATTTCAAGTTTTCGTACCTGAATTTCTCACTTTGGAGTTTATGCTCACTTTTCTAGTTTTGACTTTGAATAGTATCTTCTTAATTGCTTTTTGAGATTTTTGTTAACTACTGTTGCCTAAACTAGCACATTGATGCAAGACTAGTTTACGGAACGATGGTTTGTTGAGATTGGTGCAATTGTTATTTGTTTAGAATTGAACTATATTACAAAGAGTGCAAAGTTTCAGTGAAATTTGAACAAACAAAATTATAAAATGTAGGTCGCTCTAACCGCTCTAAATAGCTTTAAGTGGTAACATCTGTGTACATAATATTAATTTCTAATGCAAGGAAATATACATATTTATTGAAATCAGTCATCTGAAACGAATATCACAGCTTTATAGATATATCTGTGTTTGTCCATTATTATCCCTGGAAAAGGATTTCAGTGTCACCAAGTTAGAGTACGACTAACACTACTTTCTTCTGATATTTATAACCCATAGTTAGTTTGAGCTTACTCACATGTTCAAAATTAGCTTCCGTCTGTTGAAAAATAAATTACGAACGCACCTTAGAAATAACACAGAACATCAGGTCTCGAGCGGATCTGATGGAGATACCAGAAAAATACCCCAAATTGACAACATACTTGGTAACTCCTTTTACGTAGTAGTGTTTAACTCTATCACACCAAGAAAACGACAGCCGATATTATTTGTTCTAATAGTTTTAAAAAAAAAATACGTTTTCCAATTTCATATTTTCATGCCCCACCTAGGGGCATTATTTTTCTTAGTCTGTGCGTTCGTTCGTCTGTACACATGTTCCCTATGATATGATATTTCTTATTTTAATGACCTCAAATTCACGGTCCAATAAACATACAAAATTATAGTGCGAGTAGGGGATCTGTTTACTTATTATAGACTCATTTTTGTTGATGGTGAATTACGCTTAATACCTTAACTTTTCGTTTATCGAAAAGGCTTGATTATATATCAATCTAGGTTCCATATCAAACATGCACTGTATGTTCTAATACCGGCTTGATATCAAGTATGAATGGTGGTTTTCTAATCCAAGCTTGACATCAATTATGAATGTTGGTTTTCTGATCCAAGCTTGATATCAAGTATGAATGGTGGTTTTCTGATCCAAGCTTGATATCAAGTATGAATGGTGGTTTTGTATGAAAAGTGGTTTTCTGATCCAAGCTTGATATCAAGTATGAATGGTGGTTTTCTGATCCAAGCTTAATATCAAGTATGAATAGACGTTTTCTGATCCAAGCTTGATATCAAGTATGAATGGTGGTTTTCTGATCCAAGCTTGATATCAAGTATGAATGGTGGTTTCTGATCCAAGCTTGATATCAGGTATGAATGTTGGTTTTCTGATCCAAGCATGATATCAAGTATGAATGGTGGTTTTGTATGAATAGTGGTTTTCTGATCCAAGCTTGGTATCTAGTATGAATAGTGGTTTTCTGATCCAAGCTTGGTATCAAGTATGAATGGCGATTTCTGATCCAAGCTTGATATCAAGTATGAATGGTGGTTTTCTGATCCAAGTTTGATATCGAACATGAATTGTGGTTTTCTGATCCAAGCTCAATATCAAGTATGAATGGTGGTTTTGTATGAATAGTGTTTTTTCTGATCCAAGCTTGCTATCAAGTATGAATAGTGTTTTTTCTGATTCAAGCTTGATATCAAGTATATAGTGTAGTTTTCTGATCCAAGCTTGATATCAAGTATGAATGGTGGTTTCTGATCCAAGCTTGATATGAAGTATGAATGGTGGTTTTCTGATCCAAGCTTGATATCAAGTATGAATGGTGGTTTCTGATCCAAGATTAATATCAAGTATGAATGGTTGTTTTGTATGAATGGTGGTTTCCTGATCCAAGCTTGATATCAAGCATGAATAGTGGTTTTTGATCCAAGCTTGATATCAAGTGTGAATAGTGGTTTTCTGATCCATGCTTGATATCAAGTATGAATAGTGGTTTTCTGATCCAAGCTTGATATCAAGTATGAATGGTGTTTTTCTGATCCATGCTTGATATCAAGTATGGATAGTTGTTTTGTGATCCATGCATGATATAAGTAGGAATTTTTTTTTTCTTAACTTGGTTTGATATCAAGTATATAAATTATCATTCCCCGACAAGCTTGATTTCATGCATGAATAAAAAAAATCTGATTCCATCTTGATAATAATATAAAAAAGAAGATGTGGTATGACAAAGAGACAACTATCCACAAAAGATCAAAATGACACAAACATTTACAACTATAGGTCACCTAACGGCCTTCAACAAGTATGAATTATTTGTATCAATTGCGTTTTTATGATCTAGGCTTTATAGTTACAACCTTTCCCCTTTTTTCAGGTTTGATATCACATATAAGTAATTGTATAATCTTTTATTCAGGTTTGATATCTCGTATAACTAATTGTATAATCTTTATTTTAGGTTTGATATCACGTATAACTAATTGTATAATCTTTATTTTAGGTTTGATATCACGTATAACTAATTTTATAACCTTTTATTCAGGTTTGATATCACGTATAACTAATTGTATAATCTTTATTTTAGGTTTGATATCACGTATAACTAATTTTATAACCTTTTATTCAGGTTTGATATCACGTATAACTAATTGTATAATCTTTTTTTCAGGTTTGATATCACGTATAACTAATTGTATAATCTTTTTTCAGGTTTGATATCGTGTATAACTAATTGTATAATCTTTATTTTAGGTATGATATCACTTATAACTAATTGTATAATCTTTATTTCAGGTTTGATATCACGTATAACTAATTGTATAATCTTTATTTCAGGTTTGATATTGTATTATAACTAATTTATAATCTTTTTTTCAGGTTTGATATTTCGTATTGTAATTGTTTACCTTTTTTTCAGGTTTGATATCACGTATACATAACTAACTGTATAATCTTTTTTTCAGGTTTGATATCATGTATACATAACTAACTGTATAATCTTTTTTTCAGGTTTGGTATCACGTATACATAACTAACTGTATAATCTTTTTTTCAGGTTTGGTATCACGTATAACTAACTGTATAATCTTTTTTTCAGGTTTGGTATCACGTATAACTAATTGTATAATCTTTTTTTCAGGTTTGGTAATACGTATAACTAATTGTATAATCTTTTTTCAGGTTTGATATCACGTATAACTAACTGTATAATCTTTTTTTCAGGTTTGGTATCACGTATAACTAACTGTATAATCTTTTTTTCAGGTTTGGTATCACGTATAACTAACTGTATAATCTTTTTTTCAGGTTTGGTATCACGTATAACTAACTGTATAATCTTTTTTTCAGGTTTGGTATCACGTATAACTAATTGTATAATCTATTTTCAGGTTTGATATCACGTATAACTAATTGTATAATCTTTTATTCAGGTTTGATATCTCGTATAACTAATTGTATAATCTTTAATTTAGGTATGATATCACGTATAACTAATTGTATAATCTTTTATTCAGGTTTGATATCACGTATAGCTAATTGTATAATCTTTTTTTCAGGTTTGATATCGCGTATTGATGGAACTATCATGTTCTCTATCACAACAGAGGCATCAGCAGCTGTTATTACATTAGATCCATGGGATAAACTTTTAATCATCGCCAGCGCTGGGCTATTTCTGTTGTTTGTACTCGTCTGTATCATGTGTGTCTTGTCTCCATTCTGTTGGCTGTACCACTACTGTCCATTCCAGACTCATGCACCAGTCAAAGGTACGTGTATATCTAGCTTATAATCGTCTGTATCATGTGTGTCTTGTCTCCATTCTGTTGGCTGTACCACTACTGTCCATTCCAGACCCATGCACCAGTAAAAGGTACGTGTATATATAGCTTCTACTTCTGTATCATGTGCGTCTTGTCTCCATTCTGTTGGCTGTACCACTACTGTCCATTCCAGACCCATGCACCAGTAAAAGGTACGTGTATATATAGCTTCTACTTCTGTATCATGTGTGTCTTGTCTCCATTCTGTTGGCTGTACCACTACTGCCAATTCCAGACCCATGCACCAGTAAAAGGTACGTGTAGATATAGCTTCTACTTCTGTATCATGTGTGTCTTGTCTCCATTCTGTTGGCTGTACCACTACTGCCAGTTCCAGACTCATGCACCAGTAAAAGGTACGTGTATATATAGCTTCTACTTCTGTATCATGTGTGTCTTGTCTCCATTCTGTTGGCTGTACCACTACTGTCCATTCCAGACCCATGCACCTGTAAAAGGTACGTGTATATCTAGCTTATAATCGTCTGTATCATGTGTGTCTTGTCTCCATTCTGTTGGCTGTACCACTACTGCCAATTCCAGACCCATGCACCAGTAAAAGGTACGGTATATAACTTTTACGCGTCTGTCTCATGTGTGTCTTTTTCCATTCTGTTGGCTATGCCACTACTGTCCATTTCAGACCCACGCACCTGTAAAAGGTAAGTGTATATCTAGCTTCTACTTCTGTATCGTGTGTGTCTTGTCTCTATTCTGTCAGCTGCACCACTACTGTCCATTCCAGACCCATGCACCAGTAAAAGGTACATTATATATAACATAAACTCGTCTGCCTTAGGTGTGCAATGTTATGTCTTGCCATTTTTATTTAACATTTGATACAATGTTTTGTCATATCATAATCTGTGCTATTGTCTCATTTTTTATTCATATTTATTTAAAATATAACAATTTTCGATTTATATATGTATCTATAAAAGATTACGTCCAGACCTAGATTATAAATCCATATTTGAAACGTGTTGTTTTCTCATTGACATGACCCACGTGGTATTATTATACATAAATAATATGCAGCATATGGCGAATTGGCCAATTATCACCTAACTATATCCGGCCCTTATTTATAAAATAATTTTTGGATATTATTGACATGGTTTAGATACGTGTGAAATATGTTTTGTTGTTTAAAAAACTGGTTTACCAAAAACAAAGGTAAGTCAAGATTTCAGAAATTTACATTACAATTATTATCATAAAAATTTAAAAATTAAACGTCGGACGTTTGAACGTAAATGCCGGAAATAGTTACCGAACACCATACGTCAACAAAGAGTTAGTATTGTTATACAAAATACATGTAGTTCAGTCTGACTTGTACTTGAAAGAAGTTAAGGTTAACAACTCTGAGAACTTTATATCGAGTCTCTGTTCATCATATTTGTATTTTATTTTGTCATTGGACATTTGACCACTTGGATAATTTTGTTGTTGTTGTTCAGTTAAAAACGGCTTATGATAAGTTAGTAACGATAGCTTTTAAGTTACTCTACTGGTAAAGATATGAAAATAAACAAAAATGAAAATATCAATATCAGTTTTTACAGTAAAGGCTAATACCATTACTGTTAACCGTGATATGTATTGATTTGATAAATAGTAAGTTTGTATATACATAAAAAAAAATATATACGTGCAACAATGTCAACAATTGATCTGAATATTCGATGCAGCATATTGCATCGAATTATTCAGATTTCACATATCAAACAAAGGAATTAGTTTATTTAGAGTGCTTTGGGGAAGGTTTTAAAATCTAACAAAACATTAAAAGTTAACAAAACAAATGTGTTTTTTTGGTGTATTTTGTTTTATTAAAAGTTAGTATGCGGTTTAGCAATATCTTGTATCACAATTGATATTTTACCCTTATTAAAATAAAATTGAGAACGGAAATATGGAATGTTTACTCAGTAACAGAGAAAGTAACCCGACCATAGAGCAGAAAACAGTAAAAATAAACACCAACGTGTCTTCAACACAGCGAGAAAATCCCACAAACGGAGTCGAGCTTCAGCTGGTCCATTAACAAAAATTGGAACTAGACTAATTAAATGAAAATGGAAGTCAGACTAAACTACAAAATATATAGATGAACTAAAGTTAAGTTCATCTAATACCATCTCCGCTATCGGCATACATTCGATTTTGGATTGCACTAGCAGTTCATTTCCTGCCTGTATTCCTCTCTATGTTAAATATATTACTATTTATCATATGTTTAGTAGTAAATACAGTAGTTTTGCATATGTGATAAATAGCCTGCTGTTTAATCCATATCGCGCAACTTTGATGCGCACCCTTTATCGCATACCCTTTATCACACCCCTACCCTTTATCGCATACCCTTTATCGCACCCCTACCCTTTATCACCCCCCTACTTTTTTTTTCTATTTTTTACATAAAGTCAGTTTTATTTTTTTTTGCTAAAGAAAATTTTTCCTCAAAATATGTCATTTTTTTTAATGACGTCATTGTTTGGTATGTGATGTCACAAACGTCTAAAGGCCCTTGGGCTGATATTGATGTCTCGGGACCCGAGGGATGATATTGGTCGAGGGTGATACGGCATGTGATACGGATTTTGCCATGTATTATACGCTTTATCATATATTTCAACAGAAGACTATTATATTATATGAACTGTTTTCTGGTCCATAGCACTTGGTTACCTTCTGTTCTTCTTTTGTCTTGTTGCAAAGGCCTTTTAAAAAAGAACTGCTCAATTACTTATCCGAAGCACCTTACAATTTGCGTGCTGTTGCCGGTTTAAAAAAAATATTGTGTTTATTATTGTATTTATTTGGGTGTTTTGTACTTTTTAAAGTTGCATTAAGTGTGTCAAAAATATGAAAACTTGACGTTCGTGACGTCACATACAATATAGAAAACTTGACGTTCGTGACGTCACATACCAAACAATGACGTCATTCAAAAAAATGACCTATTTTGAGGATTTTTTTTTTAACAAAATAAAATAAAACTGACTTCATGTAAAAAAAAAAAAAAAAAAGTAGGGGTGTGATAAAGGGTAGGGGTGCGATAAAGGGTATGCGATAAAGGGTAGAGGTGTGATAAAGGGTATGCGATAAAGGGTGCGCATCAAAGTTGCGCGATATCGATTAAACAGCAGGCTATTTATCACATATGCAAAACTACTGTATTTACTACTAAACATATGATAAATATATATATATATATATATGACATTTGGATAACATTAACCTCACAAAACTATCTCTGCTAGAGTTTTGTAAACGTATATTTGTTCTGGCTTACAGAAGTTCCCTTGGAAACTACGTTATACATGTACACTATGCCATAATACCAGTAAGTTCCTGTTCGAACAAATGTCATATTGTTTCTTGATATTTGTTCAAGTGAAAATGAATAGTTATCCACTTCGAAATTATATTATGAGGGAGCCTCTATCTCATGACAGTTGACCAAGAGAGAAAGGAACGGTATCAGCCATATTTCTCTTTTCAGTTATGTCATTTGAATAAAATAAGTTGATTCTAAAGAAAAAAATCCAAATAACTAGCGTAAAATTAAGACTAGTTTGAAGCTAGCCGTCGATAGCAGCCGTGATCTAAACAAATTATGATAATTTCTAAATATGCCACATCTTCACCCTTCATGAGGTGGTAGTGATATTACATATAAAGGATTCTTGAAATATGGAATTACGAAATGTTTGGTCTACAATGTTGTTTTTTGGACAGAGTATCCTACAAAGAAAATATTGATTTTAATTCTTGATAACTAGCATCTAGATAATACTGACCTAAATAAAACGTTTTACCTCATATTTATTTGACTATAAAATTCCCGGATCCCAAAAGTTCATCACATTCTGAATTGTTTTATCTGCATATGAATTCGCCTGTTGAAGCTCTTAGTTTGATTTGTCACCTGGTTAATCAGTTTAAAAAATGTTTGCAAAGAATTATATAATATTTTCGATGCGAGTTCAATGTCCTTACAAATCTTTAGACGAATCAGTAAGACCTTGATTATATTTATTTTCAATATATTATTGTATATTTTTCAAGGTCATGATCCAGCGCAAGGATATGGATCAACTTCCACTGGAAGTCAAAGTCCTCCATCTGAGTGCATGCCGTTATCGCCACGCATGCGTGTTGGATCCGTGAAAGAATCGTCAGAATTTTCTGACTCTAGTGGTCCTAGCATGATAGAAATGAAAAGGGTAAACAATTAAGAATACTTGTTATTTTCTGGTTTACATTGATACAGACTATCCATACTCAGGTATAGTAAGATGTGGTATGAGTGCCAATGAGACAACTCTCCATCCAATTTATAAAAGTAAACAATTATAGGTCAAGGTACGGCCTTCAACACCGAGCCTTGGCTCACACCGAAGAACAAACTATAAAAGGCACCAAAATTACAAGTGTAAAACCACTCAAACGGGAACACCAACGGTCTGATCTATAAAAAACCCTCATATTACTGGAAAATACCTAATTCAAGACTTGCACATAGTTTGGCCAAATAAATTGACTTTTGTCCTTACATTCTCTCATCCTCTATAATATAATAAACTGTTTTATTTCACACTTTTTATACCTAACTACAATCGTCAATATAAAGTTGAACGTTATGCATGTTATTGAGTATTTAGGTCACATATTAACATGATTTATTTCAGTTTTTTATTGTCTTTTTCTCGGTTATCGATTTTTATGCCCCACCTACGATAGTAGAGGGGCATTATGTTTTCTGGTCCGTCCGTCCGTTCGTCTGTCTGTTCGATCGTTCGTCCGTCTGTCCCACTTCAGGTTAAAGTTTTTGGTCAAGGTAGTTTTTGATGAAGTTGAAGTCCAATCAACTTGAAACTTAGTACACATGTTCCTTATGATATGATCTTTATAATTTTAAAGCCAAATTAAACTTTTGACCCCAATTTCACGGTCCACTGAACATAGAAAATGAAAGTGCATGTTTCAGGATAAAGTTTTTGGTCAAGGTAGTTTTTGATGAATTAAGTTGAAGTCCAATCAACTTGAAACTTAGTACACATGTTCCCTATGATATTATCTTTCTAATTTTAATGCCTAATTATAATTTTTATCCAATTTCATGGTCCATTGAACATGGAAAATGATAGTGCGAGTGGGGCATCCGTGTACTTTGGACACATTCTTGTTTATTGATATGTTTTTGTCGAATATGACGAACCTCTTACTGTTTACTGGTTATGTCAATTAGATTTGAGCACCAAAATGGAGTATGAACTACTTACCGTCATGGACGGATGAGTTTTATTTTGCGTACAGTGTATTGCATTTGTTTTATGGAATGCTTGTTTTCTTTTTCGTTTTATGCTCTAACAGACGGTTAACCTCTCAAAACCTCTCAGTTTCAGTATTGTTTATTTTTTGTAAAGAATATGCCTAGATCAACCATTGATTATTCTATATGTTTTAAGCTATTTTGTCGAAATTTGTTATAATTATCATGATTATTATTATGATCTATTATCTACAAACGAAATCGCAGAAGTTGATTTGGAAAAGGAAATCACTATCAAAAATAACAGAAATAATTTAAAGTTTAGAAAGCTAATAAATAAGTTTTGAATGGTATATGTAAATTAGATTTATAATTCCTTATGTCTACCCGAATATAAATTTATATCGCATTTGATTTCCGGCTTTATGCATTCCATTTTGTTTATCATGAATATAATAATGCTAATTTATTGAACCAAGGGCACATGTCTGTCTCCCTGATGGTTTTAAAAAAGACGTAGTTGTAGTTTGCAAATACCACGACAGGGAGAAACTCCCATCCTTATGCATATCTACCGTAGCTAATGAAATGTGAACGATATGCATTAAAAAACAAATACATGCAAGCCACTGCCATGGCTAGCTACCAATTAAAATCCAGTGAACTTGTATAAGGCGTAATTGAGCCAAATAATGCAAATAATTACATAATTTTTTTTTAAAGGATAAGGATAGTTTAATACGTCCCCAAACGAAGTATGTCTTTGATTTGCCTTAAATTTTGACAAAAATAACAACAATTGATTTTTTTATAGGCACAATGGAAAGACGGTTTAATGCAGAAGAGAAGTTTAAGTGTTCCCAATGTCGACTCCATGGACCATAAAGTAACGTTACTGAAGGGGAGTCTGGATTTTACCATGAAATATGATAAAAATGAACGTAAACTTATAGTAAACATTTTAAAAGTAACCGAAATGATCTTGAGTGACACAGCAGCAGTGATTTCCCCTTATGTGCGCGTGCGCTTTTACAGGGTTCCATATCAATTCTTTAGTCTCAGCAAGGATCACGTGATAAATAATTTACATATTGAAATTCGAACTAAAATGAAGAAACATAATGACAATCCGACATTTAATGAACTTTTTGTGATTCCAATAGATAAAGACGACTTAAAATTATATACCGTAAAAATACAACTATGTGACCTAGATAAATATTCCCGCCATATTGTTCTCGGTGAGGCAACGTTTACACTAAAGAAACTTAATCTGGCGGAAAACGAAGAAGCAGAATGCTCTGAAAATCTACAACCTCCTATAGATGTGAGTATTAATCTGATGTTGTTCATATTATAGACGTTTATGTCAACATAAAGTTACGGCAATACATTTCAGATTTTTGCTTTTCATATTTTTATGAACTGCTTTTACTAGCTAGTATCAGGACCAACCAATGACGTAATGTTATAAGGTGGTACGTGTGTCGAACAATGTGATTACCTATAGCTTTTTAGATTCTGAAAAGGCAAATTTGACGATGAGTACTGTATGATCTCATTCAAATGAAGTTTATTAGTCTGTTTAACTATTTTGACTTGCTATTATATACAGCACTCGAACGGTCGGTAAATACTAACGGTATTTTTAAAGTAGTGGTGTTTCCCTGGTTGTGATCTTTCCTTGTAAGGGAGGTGTTCGATTAACCAAAAAGCTCAATGGTATAATGTTAATTCACTTTTTGAGTAAAATGAAGTTTGAACACATTTTTCACAACACTTACTATATAAATAAACGTTATATAGACAAAAATAGATATAAGATGTGGTATGACTCATAGCCAAGGACACCAATTGGTCTTCAAAACAGCGAGGAAATCTCTCAGCACGAGGCAGTTTTAGCGAAAACGACGCAAAATTAACCTCCGAAACAAATGAACTAAAATTAAAAAAAAAAAAAAAACAAGCACACACAAAACTAACAAAAGCTGCTGCTATATGTTCCCCGTTCCGACTTCAATGAGACAGGTATATAAATGTGGCGGAGTTAAATGTTCATTTAGATATCAACCCTCCCTATGATCTGCTTTAATATAGTCCAATGATATTATTTTCTTCAACAGGAAGATATAGGAGATGTCTCTATAGGACTTAATTATCTACCAACGGCAGAAAAGTTGTATCTGACTATTGTAAAAATCCGTGGACTTCGACCGATGAATAAACAAGATAATACAACCGGTGAGTTTATATTAGGATAGAAAAAAAGGATGCCTTTTTCTGTGCAAGATAATTTAAGTACTCGTTGTTAATTAATAACATTACTATAAGTATCTGTAGAATATTATATTTTTGTTTATCCGTTCAACTTGCTTGTTACATTTGTACTATACATTTTTGTCTTGTCAAACATTTCGATTTTTCTATTCCATTTGCGCAGCTATGTCAAGAATTATTACCATTGAGTACTATTTGTCGAAATATTTGCATAGTAATGATAATTGAATCGTTTCGTAACCCATTATTTGTTTTATTGCAGGCATCCCATTTTTACAAGATTTTGGAAAAGTTAGTGGTCGAAATTATTCAATATGATAAAGTCAATTCCTGAATCTTAAATTTTAATTTATGGAATCGTTTGTGGAAAAGTGAAAGTAGCTATGCATCTATTTACTAACTTATTGTATTTCTTTCAGATGCATACGCCAGGGTCGCTTTAATGTTCGATGGTAGACATCTTAAGAAAAGTAAAACAATTATCAAAAAAGGAGATCTCAATCCTGAATTTGATGAAACATTTGCATTCGATGTACCAAGTCAGAAGCTTGGGAGCGTTTATTTCCGAGTGTCATTACTACACGCCGGAAAGACTAAGGAAGAGCATAGACTATTAGGTCGAGTTTATATTGGGCCGAATTTAGATGCTGATTCTCATGCACACTGGATGGAAATGATTCAGTTGCCAAGGAAACAAGTTACAGCTTGGCACAAAATCCAAGGATAAGTCAAGGTCACATCTTCGATCCAATAACAAAAATGTAACGTAGAATTTTTTGTTTACGAAATCTAATTAGCAGGAAGAGTGCGCTGATTAAAAAACTAAAATATCATAAAACAAATCATTATGATTAATTGTAGAGGTGTAGAGATGAAATTATATTATATATACTGTTGATTCAGAAATTATTGCGATGTTTTTATTATATTGCAAAAAAATGCGACAGTGTTATAATCGCAATAATTTATATTCGCATTTTGAATTTGACAGAGTAACAAGTGTAGTTTCAAATTTCTTAATGTCATATATATCAAAAATGAACAACCGGTAAACTTCTTCGAATTACATTAAATGAGAGGAGTAGGTCCGGTAAGGGCCGATTTTAGCCTCAAATTTCAGGTTCATCTAACAAAGATTTTGGACACTTATCAAACTTTTTTTAGAAGTGTCTACTTCAATTGATTCAATTAGTTTATGTGAAAGATTTAAACTCAACTTGTCATTAAAAACGCTCCGAATCAAGCTTAAATATGAAAATTCTGTCAAATATGCAAAAAAACCCGTCACTTTTCAGATGTTTTTTTGTCTTAAATGAAAGTGGCCGCTATGTGTTCATCCTCAACCTTTAAATATGTTATGTATTATCATAAAAAATACAACTTACATTTCAATATTATGAATGAACACGGATGCGGCCAATTTCATTTAAGAACTAAAATGCTAAAATTCATCTTGTGAAGATTTCAGTAATTTAGCACGACTTAATGATGTTATTACCCGATATATGTGCATTGTATTGTCAGAAACAGCCCAAATTTCTGTAGCAGAAGCATTCTACTTTTCAGTAAATATCTAAAATATTTACATTTTCACAATTTTGTAAAACTGCTATATTTTGGGGCCAAAACGGGGTCTTACTGAACCTTCTCCTTTTGTACCTAAGAAAATAAACCACTCGACAAAATTCAACTATTATAATTTAAAGTTATGTTTTTCCAAATTTTACTTCTTTTTAAATCAAAATATATGTTGCTAAACTTTTTTACTTAGAATAAACACATCTACCAGAAATTAAACTTTTTCAATGTTCACTGACCATAGAATAAACCAGTTAATTTGTCAAAAAATCTTTGATTAACCAATGACCTTTTTAAAAACAAACGGAAATAATAATGATATCAAATTGGTACATAATAATAAATCTCCACCCCCTTCCCCCCAAAAAAACAGACCATTCCGGCTTTTGTCATTCTCTGAATTGTATACAGTACTGTACTTACATTTTGATATATATCCGGTGAAAAGTCTTTCCTCGTTATATAAGGATATAGATTTAAACCAGCATGAAATTATTTTTTATATCTTAAATTGATATTTTTAATATCTGAATATAAACAAAGGGAGACGGATTTATTTAAGTTTTTCTTGTTTCCGAATCCCTGTATTTATATTACATAATTATATTTCGTGCAATATTTTTGAAATAAAATATTGTTTAAAACAATACTGTAATGTAATGTTATTCACTGTTATGGTTAAGAGAACAACATCTAAACTTCCAAGAAAGGTAAGGACCGATTTTGGCCTCAAATTTCAGTTTCATCTGACGAAAGATTTTGACCACTTTTTAAACACTTAAGTGTCTATTTCATATGATTCAATTAATTCATGTGAAAGATTTTAACTTATTTAGTCATTAAAAACGATCCGATTCAGGCTCAAATATGAAAAATCTACCAAATATGCGAAAAAATGTCCCTTTTCAGATGGTTTTTGTCAAACACGAAAGTGGCCGCATCCGTGTTCATCCACAATCTTTATATATGTTATGTATTATCATCAAATACAAGTTCCTTTTCAATATTTTGGATGAAAACGAATGCGGTCACTTTCGTTTTATACGGACACCGTCTTAAATTTAACTAAAATGCTGGAATTGTGTGAAGATTTCAGTAATTTAGCATGACTTAATGGTGCTAGTACTCAATATATGCGCATTGTAATGTCAAAAAACAGCCCATATTTATGTAGCAGAATCATTCTAATATCCAATAAATGACTAAAAGTTCACAATTTAACAATTTTGTAAAACTGCTTTATTTTGTGGACAAAAAAGGGGTCTTACTGGACCTACTCCTTTAAAAAAGTGACGGGAAACTGCTGACCTTGACTTTTACCTTATATTTGCATTGGTACTATTTGGGTAGGACAGAAATTTAGAATCTGATTAAATTTTGATAAATGACCTATGTTGAGCTATTGAAGTCTTTCATGAAAAGGAAAAAAATGGTGGTATAAGGGTAAAATGTGCTATCCTGTATTGCAGGGAAAGAAACTCAGGAGTCCGGACATCTGACACGAATTCCTAAACCTGACATAAACTTACATCCTTAATCTAGTTCTAACTTTTATAATATATATACAAAATATTATGTATAAATTATGTATTAACATTCAATACCTGTAGAAAATCAAATTGTTTAATTTCTGTTTATAATATGAACCAGTTGTTCAATAATTACATACTAATGTATTATATACACCAGGCTATATATTACACATGTTACATCACATCAGGAAATATTTCCATAAAAATATTAGTGAAAATTCATGTAAATTTTTTCTTGCATTGTATGTAAGATTGCCTGTTATTATGTGTGATAGCAGAGCAAACTAGCGGTTTAGTTGTTTATTTTATGTTACATTAAAAATATCATTCCATTTTATGTGTCAAATATTTTATTTGATGTACAGAAAATTTGATAACATTTCCTTCAGTTTATGGTAGTTAAGTTAGTAAATATGATCAACAAGAGAAATAACTTAAATGAAAATGCAAAACAAACCCACAAAAAAATGTATGGATTTAATTGTACCGTACTTCCAAAAAAAGTTGAGAATACTGAAGGGTTATGATCCAAATTGTTCAGAGATTAGAATCCAAAAGACAAGGAACTTATTGTTTTCGGTCGATAAAATTGTATGTCTAAGGAGCTCTTTGACCAAATGAAAGGTCTATATTATTAAGGGGGGGGGATCATTGTTTCTGGCCATAATCGTTTTGAAAAGGGACAAACAATAGAAAACTTACACTATTACTAATTGCATTTTTCTTGACAAATTCCAATGAGGTTTAATTCATTCTTGAATTTTAGGAGTTCCTTTATACGCTGAATCTTGCCGTGTATTTGTCATTGGAAGGTACATAAAGATTATGGCGAAGTTAATTAACATGTATGTGAGGTCTCAACCACCTATCCATAACAAGGAACATTTATGTTAAAACGAACGGTAAAAATAAGTTCCAATTTACTGAAAGATAGTTCAAATCAATAACAACAAATTGATAAATCATTTTATCACATACTAAAATATCAATCGGTATACAGCCAACGGATCTAGTGTAAAGACGTCATAAACAGTATGATGGCAGTACGTCTTCTTTATATCTCCATATCCAGGATTCTGTAGATGTACACTAGAGAGCAAAAACACGCACTCCTTTAAACTTATCTAAAAAAACCAGATAAATGTGACTGTAATTGCACAATTTTGTTGAAGTACCTACATATATCCCGAGATTACCACAATCACGACAGCAACAGTAAGCTATTGAGGATAGTATTTTCTGACAGTCATTTGTGTATATTTTCTTCCATCTTCACCAGTAGAATAGGATATTAAGTTGTCTCCCTTCAATTCTGAGGGGAAATTAAGAGAATGAGAAAATATCTCAATTATAATCGTCCTTAGCCGTATTTGGCACAACTTTTTGGATCCTCAATGCTCTTCAACTTTGTACTAGTAAGGCTTTATAAATATTTTGATATGAACGTCACTGATGAGTCTTATGTAGACGAAACGCGCGTCAGGCGTACTTAATTATAATCCTGGCACCTTTGATAACTATTAGCAATAACCAGCAATGGCGTGTGTCGCTACACCTATGGCATACGACCTCCTATGGCACCCATTAGTAGTGAAAGATTTGATTTCATTCAACAAATCAATTGATGACCTTTATGTACGTGTCGTTTAGAACACAGCCATATATCAAATGGTCAATATTAATCATTCATGTAATTTCAACGTAGACAATTTCTTGGCATGTTCTCTGAATTTTTATACAGTACTATACTTACATTTTGAATTGTATCCGGTGAAAAGTCTTTCCCCGTCATATAGTGATATAGATTTAAACCAGAATAAAAGTATTTTTTTTATCTTATTAATAACATTTTTACATCTGAATATAAACAACTCTTAATTAGTTTTCTTGTGGAACTATTTTCCTCTTATCTGCTTCTTAATTGAAGACTGTAAAGTAACCATGCAGTGTCTATGGAATATAATTGCGGTATAAAAATATTAAATACCGCAATGTAATTCACAGTTGAGATTTTAAAAAATCTAGATTTTCAAATTGATACGTTAAGTCGGAAGAGCATTAGTAAAGATAAAATCAACTAAAAATATTAGGGTTAATTAAGCTTTTTTCGAGATATAGAATGTTTAAAAGAGGCACGCAATGGTCGACTCGGACTTCAACCTTATATTTGTAATAGTACTATTTGAATCTCCTTGAATTTTGTGGTAAATGACCTTGTATGAGCTATTGAAATCTTGTATGAAAAAAATTAGTTATACGCGTAAAATATGTGACCCTGTATCGTAGGAACATCTAACAACATTTCTTAACCTGAAGTACATCCACGACCTAGCAATTGTGTTCTAACTCTTAAAGTACTATTATGTATACAATATAATGCATAAGCTATGTGTTAAAATAATAAAATGATTCAAATTGTTTATATTACTATTTATAAAATGAACCGGTTGTACATTAATTACAGAATAATGCATAATCTACACCGGCTATTAAATGTCACGTGAGGAACTCTTTACACAATAAAATTACAAAGGAAATTCGTTGGTAGTTTATGGGAATTCATCTTATTTTTTGCAGTGAATATTAGTGTATGTTATAACATGTAAAAGTAGTGCAAATTGTTTTAGTTGTTTATTTTATGTTACATTAAAAATATCATTCAATTTTATGTGTGAAAGTTTTTATTTTATATACAGAAAATTTGATTTTGTTTTCTTCAATTTATGATAGTAAATCCGATCAACAATATTCTAAAATGGGCATATCGTCAGTATGAAGTCAATAAAATTCGTTCATCAATATAATCTGATAAGGGATGGAATTATTAAAACGATATGAAACGGATTTTGCTTCCAAGTTTCCCCCATCAATTCTTGCGGGAAATTGAGACGAAAGCTAGGAAATACCGCCAGTAACATCATTCTAAATTTAGCAATGGAAATGTGTTGCCAGTTGGTATGTTCAGAGAAACTGCTCTGTGTTGCAGTGGAGAAACAGTAACGTTCTAAACATTATACATTACTTTTAAATAGAAAATTTAGGGGATCATGATAAGTCAATAATAAATGACCAGCGATGAAAATTTGTGTCAATTAACCGTTTGTATCCTTGTATTTAAGCCAGTCTGAAAAGTTATTTTTCTTTGCTACATAAAAGCCCAGAACATTTGTTCCACTTTATATAAAACCATATTAATATGATATCCATTTGAAAGAAATATGGCTATAGGCCACCAAAAACATTGCGCATGAGCAATAGATCAAATACTAATTTAATGCGTCAACCTCAAAAATCAAATGTGAAATATTTCTAAAAGATTTCACTCTGAATCAAGAAAGTGCCTTAGATAAAAATACAGGAAAAATGCTCTCCACTGGAATTTACCTGAAGGATAAAAAATCTCATAATTAAATGCAACACAACAGCATTTGGAATAATAAAGGCAAAATTGAACGGTATAGTTCAGCTCCAACACAACATTTTGAACATACGAAAGATGATTCTACAGGCTCCTACTTAAAATTTACTGTAGAGGTGTATAATACCATTTCATCATTTTTGATAAATGGTCCGTAAACATTTTTACAGAGTCTATCTTACCGGCATTTTTAAAGGACTACATTAGTTTGGTGTTATTGCGAACCCAATTAAACCTTTTCATAGATTCACCTGATAGTAACCTGTCCATTTTAACTTTTGGCAGTTCTATTGTCCCATCTAACAAATACAACAGATATTGTTCTCTGTATAGTTTATTCGCCAGGACCTTTAAATTTCTTCTAAGAGAAATATATCACTCATTGATTAATCTACCAGAGTAAAAAGTTTATCTGCTAAACTGATAGAAATAACATGTTTCACATAAAAAATATGTCTGTGATTTCGTGTTTATTAAACATATATAATATTTTTTCAATATGTTCAAAATAAATAATAATTGAATCCTAAAAAAAATTGTTTGTAAGAAAATTTGCAACTTTTACTTTTTGTTTAGTTAAAGAATACGTTTAAGGAAGCTGGCTTGTCATGTTTTGGATTTTTTGTCATATTTTCGGAATCCTTTGGTTTTATCCATTTGAATGCCTTGAAAAAATTTGCCCGGTGACCCCTATTTTTCTTTTTGTAAATCTTTTACATGTATAATGATAAGCCATCTGTAAAAGTTTTATAAAATTTTAATTACTTTTTAACAGTTTTTGAGAACTTCAACCTGTCAATGATAAAGCTATGAAAAGTCAAGAGAGAATATTTTCCCGCCAAAATTTCAATGGCTTATATCTCGAAAACAAGCACGGTGACCTATATATTTTTTTTGCTCTTTGGATTCCTTTATTAATTCCCTATCAATATAAACTAGTGTTTTGAAAAGTTAATTACTTTGAAACTGAGAAGCGAACTCCCTTAAGAAGGCTTTGGTTATAAACATCACCATTTTTATTTTTGTTTATCAATTTTTTTCTTCAGAAATCAACTTTTATTAATGTTTGAGTCAGTATTTACATTCAACAGATTGAAAATATAATACAGTTAAACTCATAACAGTCTTTTTTTATTAAAAGTAAACATGTTATTTCCATCAATTAGGCAAATAAGTTTTTTTGCTCAGATAAATCGATCAATGAGTGATAGATTTCTCTTAGAAGAAATTTAAAGGTCCTAGTGAATAAACTAGTATTATATACAGAGAATAATAACTGTTGTATTTGTTAGATGGGACAATAGAACTGCCAAAAGTTAAAATGGACAGGTAACTTGCAGGTGAATCTATGGAAAGGTTCAATTGGGTTCGCAATAATTATAACCAATTAGAAGATATGAATACAAAACTGAAATCAGTAATTCAAGACAGACAACCAAAATCACTGAATAACTTGAATAACCATCAACATGAAGACAATGAACATGACCAAACATCTTATCTTGGCCCAGAAAATGACAGAGTTCAATGTTAGGCACACCTGTCTTAGCACGTGAAGAACCAATGCAGCAACTCTTTGAGGGGTCCGTAGGTGGTCTGTTGCAAGGCAAAATTTCTGTCCCTATCCAATATACCCTCATTTTCCAGTGGCAGTCCAAATTTACCCGACCATCATTTCAAATGGCCTCTTCTTGTCTTGTCCTGAATATGCATAAGATATTTGCCACTGGACGTTAAGCAACCAACAATCAATCAATCAATCAATCAATCAATCAATCAAACAATTCATCTGCGTGTCATGTAATGGAAACGATCCAAATTCCGACAACAATATATATCCTATATCTGCCAGTACAGAGAAATTCTACTCCAATCATATTGTGTCTAGATCAAGATGACAAAATATTACAAAATCAATTACCTGAACCTGCGCCATCTATTCAGGCTAGTTAAACGCCTCATCAATCTTCTCAACCATATACCGCATCAGTATGTGGATTGAATGACATTCACCTGACCAGACCAAAATCACCGAGTCGCTCAAAAACTAATAAATCAGTCTAAAACAGAACAAATGCTATAGAACTAGAAAAGCGAATAAGAGAGCAAGAAAAAACAATCGACCTTCATCAAAAGACAGAATCTCATAGGGGTGTTGAAACACAAATTACTTTCACCAATGATCAGCAATCATATCAATGCGGTAAGCCAACCTATTTACAACTGTCTCACACACCTCTAGACTTCCAATATCTTAACTTTCAAAAGCAAATTGAAATATCAGCTCTGGATTTTAGATTAAATGCTGTAGAAACTCAGACAATGCAAAATATATCGATAAAAACTGTAATGACAAAACTCCTGGCCATAAATATACAACAACAAACAATCAGCCGACTTTAAATTAAAAAAAATGCCTCCCTACACCATGCAAACACAAATGTTTTTTCCGCCACCACCATTTCAACAAGGAATGCAACCAACTCCATACCAGCCAGCTTTACATCATAGACATCCACCACCTACCTTGTATTTTCCACTATCACATTTTGAACCAACCAATCACCCAGGTACTAGGAGTTACTCTCCATCATTTCTAATTATTTCTTCTCAATAATTTCATTCTTCTCAATAATTTCATTCTTCTCAATAATTTCATTCTTCTCAATAATTTCATTCTTCTCAATAATTTCATTCTTCTCAATAATTTCCAATTATTTCTTCTCAATAATTTCATTTTTCTCAATAATTCCCAATGAATTCCTCTCAAATAAGGACACCAAAGCTACAGCGAACTACAAACCAAGGGATATTAACCATCATCCAAATAACACAACTTGCCATCTGAAAAATTTCAATCTTGGGAGAAACACTGATAGGTATCAGTATACAAATACATTTAGAATCCCACCTTCAGTACAAACAATTACATCACAACCTTCCAGATGAACAGAAACAGAGTGTTCGCATGAAAATAACAAATACTGTGCAGGACTTTAAAGATCAATCAGTCAGAATGGATATTCATGTTCTCATGACGATATATATACCAAATTTTTAAGCACGCAGAGGACAAGCAGATACAACAATCCTGTGGCCTACCTCTCTAAATACATTTATTCACAAACTTCCAACCGGTAGTTCAAGAGTAATGGCTATAAAGATTGAGTTAGAAAACCATACAGTTTGTTTCATAAATACATACATTTTGTTTATATAGATTAGACCGTTGGTTTTCCCGTTTGAATGGTTTTACACTAGTAATTTTGGGGCCCTTTATAGCTTGTTGTTCGGTGTGAGCCAAGGCTCCGTGTTGAAGGCCGTACTTTAACCTATAATGGTTTAATTTTTAAATTGTTATTTGGATGGAGAGTTGTCTCATTGGCACTCACACCACATCTTCCTATATCTATGCCAACCATTGGAAACAAAAAGAGAACGTCTAGACAAAGTGTCATATATAACCGAAAAATATTGAGAACTTATTCTTTGTGATGACTTGAACGGAACTCTAGAAACCATCAAGCAAAACCCCCATGATAAACTCATAAGAACATTCCAAATTCAAGGTAAATGGATAAATAAATAAAATAATATGATACAATAAAGTGTCATATATAACCGAAAAATATTGAGAACTTATTCCTTGTGATGACTTGAACGGAACTCTAGAAACCATCAAGCAAAACCCCCATGATAAACTCATAAGAACATTCCAAATTCAAGGTAAATGGATAAATAAAGGTAAACATTTGGATAACGATACTTCTTCTACAACAAAAGGTTATTATCATCTCAAAGTGACACAAGATTTGGATATATTAGATAAAGTTGTTATAGAAAATACCTCTGGAAACATTCTATCATCTCATGTTCCAGTTTTTGGCGTTCTGGCAGCAAAAATACTATAAAATAACATTAAAAAAAGTTCAATCCCAGGGGAAAAGTTTAAAATTGAATGGGATGGTGTACACATAAATAATTATCAAGTAAAATTAAAACTTCTTCAAGAAAACAAATCACCGAAATTGACCTCTACTGCAACGAACTGATTGAAAATTAAATATACTTTTAAAAAAAAAGCAGAAAAAATTGCCACCAGAAGCATTAAGCTAAATGGTTCAAAGCTGAAGGTCTCAGCTGAAACCCAAAAATTACACAAAAACATATGATATGGGAAATTGCTAGTCGAAAACAGAGGCTTAGATGACTACAAATGGTGTCTTCTGGCTATTCCTACATAGAAAATTTAACGAAGAACAATATAGTGGAGTGACAAATCAGGAAAAGTCGCTTAGTTAAGGAGTTTAATGCACCGAAATACCTCACGGCTGAAAATGCACATGAAGATAGAGTTAACATTATACATTCATTTTAGCCCTGTCGTAGAGTTTTTCCGCGGTGCAGTTTTTTGTAAAATTGCAATAAAGTGTGACTTTCCGATTTTTTTCTTTTTCATTTTCAAAAACAGGAACGTTTATAAATAATTCCCGAATGAAGATATCAAAACAAAAGTTGTTATCAGATGAAAGAGTAATGTATCAGCTTTAGTTTGATATCAAACTTTCTTATCATATGAACATATAAATTAAGTGAATTGGACGATTTTCAAATGTTTATGTCATTTTTTTACAATGTTACCGTCTGACAAAGTATATAACATTTCTTATATATATCATCAGTGGTACATTTTCACAAAAAACAGTATAATAATCAATGCAAGAAGTTTTAATGCCTAAAATTTCGAAAAAGCATGCAAATTAAATTTTTCTGGCCGTTTTATAATACTTATCATTTAGCAGTTTTTCTATTTGATTTTCACCTCATTAAGTCTTGTTGCTTTCCCTTTTCCCATTTTCCCCTGACTTATGATTGCTGGTTTTACGAAGAAAATAAAACTGTGTATTTTCTTTATTTTTATCTATAGTAAGACATATTTATATTATTGTCAATACCTAGTTTTTGACTGAGTATACAGATTGTATGTGTTAGTGTTTTTTAGTTGTTTTATTTCTTGTTGATTTTGTTGAATAAACTAATTTTAAACCACATTGGTACACCCCCGAAATAACCCGGAAAATAATGGACACGAGTCCTGTTAAGTTTGCTCACTCAGTTCCAAAAAGGAGTAGGCTTAAGAGTAATTGGGAATTATGCGTTATTTGTCAAATATCTACTAATCAATGGCGGATTCAGAGGGGGCGTAGAGGGCATACGCCCCCCCCCTTTTTGCTCGGATATTTTTTTGTTGTTGGTAAAAATGATTAATCAGACTAGACTTCATGGACTTTGACATTTTCCGACTATTTAATTTTTATACGATAATTCTTTACTTATAAAGATATTTTTCGCTGGAATTTACTGATAGTCAAAGTCATGTGATTTGCTATGGTGGAGTTGATCAGTGCGTTGAAAAAACGGCACTCGGTCATTTTGAAATTCAAATTACAGTAATACACATTGCTTAGGCTGAGAATGTAATGACAATCAGGAAACCTTCAAAGCGACACAGGATTGAGCAAGATATTATTGACTTCTATGTCACTACTCCACCAAACAGAAAGTAAAAGTAAATACTCTATAATAGACTATTACACTCTCATGAAATAAATGTTCCACAATATTATTTACCTACGAAAACATGTTTAACCCCAAATGCCCCAGCCTTTTTTTTTTTTTATAAAAAACAAAGTTGAATAATAATCCTCAGTCAGTATAAGCTCCAGAAAGATTTCAAGTCTCGTGTACGAACCATTTGATTTGAGGAGGCAGTCTGAGATATTTGAGAGAGAAAAAAATGACTCTGATTCTTACCTTAAACAAAAATTCTGGCCGTATCTGGATTGAAAACAATTGTCTTGTCCACGTTTTTGCTATTAAAAACGAAAATTTCCAAAAAAAATATTTAACATGAAATGCACATAATGAATAAAAACGGGCGTATTTTTTGTCTGTTTCGCCGGACCTATCACTACAAAAGTCAAAAAGTCTGAAAAGACCAGTTTTTATCTGAATTTGCATGAATTTTTACTTGACATTCTTAATTTGTCTGCATAATTTTTGAAAATTCTTGACATAGTATTAGTTTGTCTAAAAAGGTTCTTGATTTTTCTTGACAAGTGTCTTGACAGTATTAACATTGTCTTAAAATTTCTCGACACTTCCTATATCATCTGATAAGAGTCTGGATTAGTCTCGACCAATTCTTGACTGTCTTAAATTTGTCTCGATCTGTCTTGACATTCTTATTAATGTCTGAATTTGTCTTGACATATTCTTGACATTCTTAATAATGTCTGAATATGTCTTGACACATTCTTGACAGTATTAAATATGTCTTGACACTATCTCAACAGTATAAATTTCGCCTGAACGGTTTATGAAATCTTTTGGGTTTGTGTGGCTAAAAAAAGAGGAGGGGGCTTTCGTGTTGGTCAAAGAATTTGTTCTCGTCTTGATTCAAACTCTATATTTTTAGAACAACCCCAAAAACATTTTGTTTTATATTTGGGTGTTGAGTTTTATAATTTTTTTATTAACAAAAATTTGTGATAACGGGCTCCTTCCTGAAAAGAAAAAAATGTTTAGATCTATATTATGTATGTTTGTTTGGGACCAATGAAATTATCGATTAAAAATATAAAATTCAACACTCAAATTTGAATAGTAAATAGAAATCATTGATGGGATCCGTTATGAATACTTTTTTTATTATTATTCCTGGAGTAGATGATAATTTTCTTTTAATCTTTGGAATGTTTATGGCAGGTCAACTGATAAGTTGTATGGCTGATTACAGGTAAATCAGTAATTTCTATTTGACAGTTGTGTGTATTCTGGGGTGTGTTATAACTTAATTTCATGGGTAACATCCTGTCCATGTATAATACTTAATATATATTCCAACAGATGACATTACACAAATTTTTCTTCTGTTAAATGAATGATTTTATATCATCATAATTTGCAATTTATATAAACCACATTTTTGTACAATAATTATTTACCATATTAACATTGGATATTATGAATGTAGAGTGAAATATGTCTACCATATGATTGGTTTTAATAATTTACCGGTAATTAATAATTAAGATTTGGGAATCAAAATTTGTATTTTTTACAAAAATACACATTTAAATTGTTTTATATCAACACACCCTCATTTAAATTATTTTATACACTAGATTTCGTAGCCATATTTGCATTTGTGAAACTATTTAAATACCCAAATTTTCAATTGTTTTACATGCCCAACTTTCATATTTGTTGTAAGGAATGTAACTAATTAAAAACAACAGTATATTATGTAAAAAGAAATAAAGATTAAAGTTGTATTATGAATATTGGTCATGATTTGTAAAACTCAGAACTGTAAAGTAAATTTAAGACACAATTCAAAATGTTCAGAATATGTCAAGCCAAACCGAGAAAGAATAAGAATGTCGAGAATATGTCGAGAAATTTCAAGACGGTATTCAAATGTCAAGAATTTGTCAAGAAATTTTAAGACCATATTCAGAATGTCAAGAATATGTCGAGTAAATTTCATACAAATTTGATATAAATGAGATTTTGTCAAGAAAAATTAAGACACGAGTCATACTTTTGGAGAATGTCAAGTAAAAGTTCATGCAAATCAAGACAAAAACTGGTCTTTTCAGACTTTTTGACTTTTGTAGTGATATACATATTGATTTTTAAGACTGTAACCTGCCTGCTGGGTTTGACCTTTATGTCTGCAATTGTCTACCGTCATTTACAACTTCGTTATCATTTCAGACACTTTCGTAGATGGATTTAGAACCCCTCCTTATGTTGGATGAAACATATCAAACAAATATTTTGATAATAACTGCTAAACATATCAAACAAATATTTTGATAATAACTGCTTGATTGTCTTTTTTAACTCGTGTATTAAAGTCGTATTGTAAATTTCATCAAATATATCAGTACATAACTTTGGATCAATACTATCATTTTATGATAGACAATTAATTGGGAGAATACAGCTTAGAAAATGTCCAATCCTTACACTTTACAGCAACTACAAAGTATACATGTCCCTAGCCAGGAACCGTTTAAATAGTGCATATTACACTTATTTTATGTTTTTTAGCCCCAAAAAGGTCCCAAAATTTTTTCGCATGGCTCCGCTCGACGAAATTTTAAATCTTCGCCCCTTTCCAAAATCCTGGATCAGCCCCTGCTAATGAAAATTTGTCAAATGCAACAGAAAAGGGAAGACTACTCTTTTAGACGCAATAGATGTCAGACAGGGTATTGTTTATCGCCGCCTTTATGTATTGTTTATCGCCGCCTTTATGATGAATTTGAGTCAACGAAAGTGATTCCATTAGAACAAATAAAATATCATAGGTCGTGTTATAAAGCCTAAACAAGTAAAAAAAAACTTGGAAACATTTCAAATAGAGAAAAAAGTATGCTCAACATCGAGTGCAAACCATTCTGTGTTTGAACCAACTTGTGTTAAAACACGCTCAACGGTATTACAATTAGACTGGTCTAAATGCTTTTTCTGTAAACAAAAGCCCTGCAAGCGAGATAAGCAATTACGGCGAGTCGAGTCTGTTGAACGTGCTGATAATATAATAAATGCAGCAAAAGACAAGTTTGACTATCAAATGGTAAGTTTACTCTCTATGGAGAACTTCAAGGACAAGGCACTGTATTATTCAACATGCATTGCCTACTACATGCTGAACTGTAAAAGTGAACCTTCTGATGATGTTTCAAATGAGTCGGAGCATGATATTGTTTTCAAGAACCTGACGGAAGTTCTACACGATGATTTGTTTTTTTAATAAGAAAGCATTTTTTGTTGTTTGCGTTGTTTAATAAAAAAAAGGGGGATGCACATCGTCGTGCACTTTAAAAATGATATTACTCTTGCACTGGTTGACCTATTATCATCAATAAAACTTTATATACTATCGTGTTTATGCTGAATTTATGCACCAAGACTGTATTTATAATTTCAACATTATTTTTTATTTAAAAAAGGAATAATGAATTTGATCATTTTTTAAATAAAAAATCATGGACCGGGTGTAAACTTTACAGTACTAATTCTCCTTTATTCTTTATGTTATCTTAAACAAACTTTCCCAAAAATATCTTTATATACTGTTATATATTATTGCAAAGCTGAATATTAAATATAAATATTTTTTATCGATAATTATTGTAAATGAAAATAATCTTTATCACTTTCTTCCATTTTGGCTGCGGGGGTGCACGTCACTAATCTATGTCAATCTGGCATAAATATAAGAAGCTGAATTTGTGCAGCACCCCTAGAGCTTGCTTCCATTGAAATTTTTCTGAGTTATCATGACCGACTACCGAGAAATTGTCCAAAATGTCCAAAAATTTCGATTTTTTAAAATCCCCCCTTTTTACCTTTAATCGCAATTATCAAAAATCTGCACCTCTTTGGCATTCTACGACATGCCTTAATAGAAGGGTATTATATTTATCTTCAAAATAAGACCAAAATTAGCCGTGAGGTATTTCGGTGCATGAAATTTTTAAATTTACCTTAATTGTCACCGTACTAATAGATGTTGTTATTGAAAATATGTTGTTTTAGTCATTAGAGTCTAGTAAGCCATATGTTTATTTCTCCCGTAGAATTCAAATAAAAATAATAAGTAATATGAAGTTTATAACAATTGTTATTTGAAAATATGTATCAATACAAGTATTATTATTAAGTGAAATATCTTGAAAATAAAATCATTTAAAAGAAAGGGTAGGAAAAAAATCAATTTTCTGGGAAAAAACCCATCAAATCCGGGTAACAAATTAAAACTGAGGGAAACACATCAAATATAAGAGGAGGAGAACAACGACACAACAGAAACGTTAAATGCAACACACACACACAGAAACAAACTATTATATAACAATGGCCATTTTTTCTGACTTAGTACAGGACATTTTAAGGAAAAAATGATGGTCTGAACCTGGTTTTATGGCTAGCCAAACCTCTTGCTATTAACGATATACCCGGTATTACACCTATTATATAATTTCGATTGCATTGTGCCTTAAAATTCATTTTGTGTTTTTAAATGTTTTTTTTTACACCACATGGGATATGACATTATTGAATAGATATTGTTATAGATATTATTCTTTTTTCTTTATTTTCCACAAGATTTACCATGGTTAATTAGTTAAGTAATGATACAACATAATCCTACATTATCTCATTGTCTACATTATGCTATTTTACCTCTACAATTCAAAATTAAGGAAAAGCCGGAATAAACCAATACAAACAAATTAAGGAAGCTTAAAATAATGCCAGAAAAATGATCCGGAAGGAACGAGCCATGGAAAGGGATTTCTTTACAGTCAATTACAACAGAAAACTACATCAAACACCTTCTTTCAATTCTCAAAAAGACAATTAGGCAATAACAATAACTCATGTCATTCGTCATGAAGAAAAAGAAAGTACTTGCCCAGAAAAAGAGAAGTTCTGGCCAAATATTTGAACATTATAGAAAACGAAATAAAAACTATAAATCCAATTTCAAATGTATTATCACAACAGGCACAATTAAATGCAAAACGGATGAAGGAAATTTTCGTTACAGCATTAAATACTCAATAAGCTTGATAAGTGTTCAACCACAGCATCCGTCTTGATGAACTCTGTCAAAAAAAACCCAGTCCACCTGAAATTTGGGAAACTACATACGAAATGTCATTACCTTACTTTAAGGGTTAAATGGAAAGGCCAACATAGCAATAGCTTTAATTTCCAGTACAACAGGGAGTCCGTCAAGGTTGTACCCTGTCCATCCGTTTTTATAAAATAAATATTGAAGACCTCTTTTAAAGACATTAAGCAGACTCGAATATTTGTTTATATAGAGGCACTAATTATGCAGGATGTCATACGTGTGCAGATGATATCCTTCTATTATTTAAATTGAATGAAGAAATGCAAGTTATGCTCAACGTATTAGATACTTATTCGAAAGAGCACCAATATAATTTCCACCCTGAAAAGAGCGTTCTTATTAAAATGAAAATTACACAAACTCTAGGAAAGCATACATATGTTCTAGGTCTCTTGCACTACAAAAGTCAAAAAGTCTGAAAAGACCAGTTTTTGTCTTAATTTGTATGAATTTTTACTCGACATTCTTAATTTGTATGAATAATTTAAAAAAAATCTTGACATAGTATTAATATGTCTAAAACGGTTCTTGATTTTTCTTGACAAGTGTATTGATAGTTTGAACATTGTCTTAAAATTTCACGACACTTCCTGTCTCATCTGATAAGAGTTTGGATTAGTCTTGACCAATTCTTGACTTTCTTAAATATGTTTCGGTCTGTCTTGACATATTCTTGACATTCTTAATAATGTCTGAATATGTCTTGACATATTCTTGACATTCTAAATAATATCTGAATATGTCTCGACACATTCTTTACAGTCTTAAATATGTCTTGAAACTATCTCAACAGTATAAATTTAGCCTGAAATGTGTACAGACTTATTCTGCACTGTTTATGACATTCTATTGCTGGTATATATATACTTCTTTTTATTATGGCTAAACTAAACTTACCAGAATCAAGGATTAAATTGGTATAGTAAGATACCCATTTTTGAAGCTTAGTTGGAATACCCTGAATAATCCCCCATGTAGTTTAATTTTGATTTATTTTTATTGAATGTTTAATTAATTGTTTTGAATTGGAATATAAGTCGAAGTAACTGACAAACAGCATTTAGTTTTTTGCCATTTTGCAAAACTGCCAGTCAAATATGCTTTACTAAAATAGGTGTCTTGAAGGCAGTTTTTGAAAAATATGTGACCATGTGTCTCTTTTGGACCCCACAATTCATCTTTTGGGTTTGTGTGGCTGAAAAAGGTGGAGGACCCCTTCCGTAGAGGGGCTTTCGTGTTGGTCAAAGAATTCGTTCTCATCTTGATTAAAAAACCATATTCATCTTTTAGAACAACCCAAAAACATTTCTTATTCAAATTTGAGTGTTGAATTTTATAATTTTCTATCACAATTTTTGTGATAACTCCTTCCTGAAAAGAAAAAAAATTGTTTAGATCTATATAATGCATGTCTGCTTGAGATCCATTTCATAAGACCAATGATTTCTATAGAATCTATAGAAATCATTGATGGGAAAAATTATGAATACTTTTTTTAAAATTATTCCTGGAGTAGATAATAATTTTCTTTTAATCTTTGGCATGGTCAACTGATAATGAGAAGGGCTGCTTCCAGGTTAATCAGTAATTTCTATTTGACAGTTGTGTGAAATCGGGTGTGTGGAATACCTTAATTTTCACGGGTAGTAAGGTCGTCATATCGAGGAGCGTTTAGTACAGTGATTTTGTCATAGTTTGGATAAGTTTGACATGGTTAATTTATGTTGCTTCCCCAAACTAGTGTCTCAGTTCAATTCACACGACCAGATAAAAAGCAAGTAAGATGCTTGAATCTGTATTGGAGGTCAAACGATCTATATTGGAATTGTTGTTTCACGAAATTAATGCAGAATAAGCAAGATATCGGAATTGCTATGGTTTGGTTAAGCGATTGACATGGTTCGGTTAAGAGTCTAGAAATTCGTCATGGTTTCGGTCAAGATTGTCATGGTTTAGATCGAAATAAATATTTCTGTGTTTCACTTTAATACTGAAATTTTGTTTGATAGCGCCTGTTATTAAAGAAGTTACACTATATATTAACTGCCTGAGAAGAATGATTAGTAGGTGTAATCGTCAAAGCGTAATTTAAACATGTCATGTTACTTTTCGTAAGTTTTCTACAATATGAAAAAGTCACTGCTCTTTTAAACTAGCTTTCGATATAATTTTACAAAAAAAGACAAAGCGTTGCTTCTGTTTTACATATAATCTTTTCTCCATGTCACTAGTCAAATAGCTAAAGACTTCTAATCAAAAGTGACAGCCAGTCAAAAAGTAATTCTTGTTTTTCATTTTCTTTTCTAGAAAACTATACATTTGTTGGTTTTTCTTTATTTTAAATTTTGAACCAGTTTATGATGAATAAAAGGAGATATGGGGTTATAGGTTCATGATACAGTAACCAAACTACAAAAGTAAACAAAAGATATTGAGAGGACATCATAAGTCTTCAACCATTTACGAAACCGAATAGTTACGCGTGACATGGACAGCAGTTTTAAAACTTGTTGGTTTCAAAACTATAATAGGTGAAATTACAGGCGCAGATCCAGAGTGGGAGGTGGGTTCCGGGGGTTGGAATCCCCCTTTTTTGGACGATCAATGCATTTGAATGAGGACAAGTAATTTGACCCAACCCCTTTTTTGTCCTGTCTTAGGACCCCCTCCCTTTCTCCCTTTTAAAATGGCTGGATCCGCACCTGAATTACAATAAAAAGTACTTTCAAAGTTCTAATCTAAAATATAAAAGATCACAACTCTAATTTGGGATTTAAGCCGATATAATGTTCAAGTTTATCATTATTATTACGAATCAATAAAAATCTCTGTAATATTGTATGAATGAATCGTGTATAGTATCATTTAATGACTTCAAATATTTTACTTTTTATGTAATGTAGTTTCTATACTATCTAAAAAAACTCCTGCTATCTAGTTTTAAGTATGAGGTGGTATATTATAAAATGTGATTGAATAAAGGATTGAAAATCAAAGAACGTGTTAAATTGTCTGCTACATGTACATTTAAACTGTTAATTTTGACCTGGCTAGACAAAAAATCATCGTTTGTAATAGGAAAGAACGCATTATCAGATGGACGAAGATGAAACAGATGGTAAGTTTGTTGATATATATCACAAGTACACTTCATTTGAACTTCTTAGAAACATTCAATGATATTTTAATGCTATCTATATTTGCCGTTTATCATTTTTGCTTATTTGATTTTCAATTTACTTGGTAATATAAAATGTAAGATGACGCAGGAAATACATAAATGAGACAGCAAACCAACAACACAAAAATAAATTCTTTAACAATAGGATAAAGTAAATAGGCCAAACTCTGTATCTGCCTGTTTCTATAAAATGGGTAAATAAATTGGACAGCGACAACCAGAGATCTGAAACCATCAAAATATTCTTAGTAAAGCGTAAAACAGTAAGGTATGACATAGGACAACTTGTCGCATCACTAGGTTCTGGACATTTTTGGTGAGTCGCAACTTCGGAATTCAGTAAAAATGTTTTTGAAATTAAATGTGTAAAACCCTTCCTTTCATAATAGATTGTAGCACTTATGAATGCCTGTTTGGTGTCTGTGTCGAAAACTTATATTTTAATGATTTCGTAGTTTATAACTTCTTTTCAATTTGTGTAACTAAATATGTTTAGCAGAAAAAGAACGCAGTCAAATCCATAATTGTTTTTTTTGTTATTTATTTACACGATCAGGCTCAAAATTTTACACAAATGCATTGAATTGGACTCATACAATTTTTCAGAGGCAATTGCATCTATTGCTCCTTTAGACGGGTCATTTGAAGCTGTTGGTGATACTGAATAATTTATAGCATTCATAAGTTTAAATGATATATTGTCTCATTTTCAAGATAATGACATTTTTAGATATCATCACATGCTCTTTTATGGTACTGACGAATTCCTTGAGCACCATGTGCAAATCCATCATATGGGTTCACGATTGCACTTTTAAGTTTAGCAGTATATCTTCTGGGCTGGTCAAACATCGCATGGCTTCTGAAATAAATAAAGTTTTTTTAACGTAGTATTGTTTAACTAGTTCTTTAGAATTCAAGTTTATAATATGACTGCGGCAATAAAAGATTTAAAAATTAAGAAACAAATATTGAAAAATAGGACCCTCTCAATACTGTTTTATATAATGCTATTCAATGAAACTACAGTGTTAAATATACATCGTTCTTTATTGCTAGACATAACCCAAAGATGCTCACAATATTGGCAGCAGAATTCCATCCTGAAATTGAAAAGAAGCTACACTAAGAATCATGACTCTTTATCATTAATTTTGTTATTTGTTTGAAACTAGGTCCCACTAAATATCAGTAATTTATTTGTATTTTTAGTGTTTCTGTTACTTGATTTTCTTGTTTAAACCTGATCTGGTGAGTTTTACATGTGTGGCATGGTTAAGGCGAAGAAGAGGTTGGGGAGCCTGCAAACATGTTTTACTCCGTTATATTTTGTTTATACTGTCTCAAGTTAAGTGTATGTAATGCCGTGAGTGAATATCGTATGTAACTGTGTATCATATTTTGCTATTTATTTGGACAGTAATTAGGCTGATGGTTTTCTAATTGGAATTCCTCTACATTGAATTTTGTTGCAGCCTTTTATATCTTGCTATGAAATATGGTTTTGCTCATTGTTGAATGTTGAAGGCCTCTTGATGAGAAATAGCTGCTAACATCAGTGAGTAAAGTACGTCATTTGATATCAGGTGGATAATTATATCATTGGCGATCATATTGCATCTACTTATAACATATTACTACATTGTATGTGCGTTCTTCTGTCCTTTTGTGTTTCAAATGGAACGATTTGTGTTAATTTTGATAGTAAATCTTCATTATACACGACAAGAATTACATAACTGAACCATGTCGAACATGAACTTAACCATGACACGAATGAACCAAGCCATGACACAGATATTTCAGTAATTTTGAATTGATTGCAAAAGTAGATATTTTTCAGAATAATTGACCGCAGTGTTATATCACGAATATATATGTGATGTAACAGACTGAAAGAAAATAACTTTTTTTACGCACGATAAACCAATTAGCAACTTTTAAATTTTGACATACGCAAGCTTTGTTCTGTGTTAAATCATTTACCATATGATACAACTTGTGATGTACTAGCATATCTACTTTATACAAAGGTACTTACCAGCTTGGATTAATGATCAGAAGTTCCGTTTACAAAATATCCCAATGTTTACATTTTTCCATTGCTTGTCATCAAAAAGACTTAACACCGTCATGTCAAACTTATCCAAACTATGACAAAATCACTGTACTAAACGCTCCTCGATATGACGACCTTACTACCCGTGATTTTATGGCGAACATCCTGTCCATGTGTAAAAAAATTTCAATTGTTGTTTAATGTGTTAATTTTATTATTTGATTTAAATATTGGGAAACTCCCCCTTTAATAAAAAGGCCTCATATCATGCAGGCGGAGAAAAATATATCACAATGAAATGCAAATTTCCTGATGAAACCCTTAATCGATGGTGAAGGAATTATTTGGGATGAACTACAATGACAACAATAAGCATAAAACATCATGATTTAAGTGAAATATTTTTTTCTTTCTAAAAATTGTAACAGAAATAAATTTAAGGATGTTCGCTGCTCAGTTTCAAAATAAATAACTTTTCATAAAACTAGTATGTATTGATAGGGAATGAATTTAGGAATCAAAATAGCACAAAAATATAGGGGTCCATGTGCTTGTTTTCGAGATATTATCCATTATAATTTTGGCGGGAAAATGTTCTCTCTTAATTTTTCATAGTTTTATCATTGACCAGTTAAAGTTCTCAAATACTATTAACAATTAGATAAATTTTCCCCATTTCTCAGCAGTAATATACCCTCTGTCCCTTCGTATGGTGTTTACATATCACAACTGATACGTTATTCACGTGCTTCTTCACACTATACGGACTTCATATACAGGAGTGTGCTCCTTACGCAGAAACTGCTCCTACAAAAGTTATGAGGAGGACAGAATAAAATTGACACTCCGTAAATTTATGGACACCATCACGAATTGATGGATCCATACGATGTGTCTTTAACTAAACTAGATAAGGACATTTTTACCACATGGTAGATTGTGGTTTGTCATTATGTCGTCTAATCTTTTAATTACCAAACGTGACTTATTCCCGATTGTGACTGTTTTGCTGAATGTGAATTATTCGCATTACTATAAGACGTGTTACGGTACGTGTCTATCCCAAATTCATGTATTTAGTTTAAATGTTTAATGTTATATTTGTAATTCTCATCGGATTTTGTCAAATGTGTTAACGTCTTTTTTTTTATTATATTTAGGTGTTACGGAAAGAAAAATTAATCACCGCCTTTATTAATTATATTTAATTTTGTACGATAATTTACGTTTGAAGTTGGATTCATAACAAACTGGACATATACATATATTATAGTTAATTGCTATTAATAAGTATTGCAATATGCATGGTGTTTAAATGTTATATCAGTATTTAGTTCTAATATAATCTTAAATCAATCCTAATTCTATCTTACTTTTGAATTATAATTTTTCATATGTGACGTCATGCTGTTTCTAAATTCATAAATTCAAATGTGGCGTAATGTTTGTGCCTTTTCGCCATCGTATGTGACGTCATTTAAAATTTATCATTTACTGCGTTTAGGCCTGAACTGAGTCGGGTGTGTCTATTCTGTGTTGGACTTAGCATTATGTATTCGGGTTTAGTTTTCAGTAATTAGTTAATACTTCAGTTTCATTATGTATATCTCTTTCATATTCATTTGATAAAATTTACTGTTTACAATAGCATTAATTGTTCTAAATAATAAGGAGGTTCTTATCCCAAGCATAAAAACTTCGCCGTATTTGGCGCGGCCTTTTTCAACTTTTGATCTTCAGTGCTGTACAACTTTGTACTTTTTTTCACTTTCGATCTTTTATATCTGGGCGTCACTGGTGAGTCTTGTGTTGACGAGGCGCGTTTTTGACGTATTGAATTTTAAACCTGATTCTTTTTTTTTTTATCTTTTAATCATGTGTTTCTTTGTTTAATATGTTCTCCTATTTATTTGTATTGTAGTCCTGTAATATTTTGTTGTCATTTCAATGTTATATTTAAATTGCCATTAAAGTGCGAGGTTAAGCATGCCACAAAACAAGGTTCAACCCACCATTTTTATTCCCCTTTAAAAATGTCCTGTACCAAGTCAGGAAGATGGCCATTGTTATATTATTGTTTGTTTCTGTGTGTTTTGCATTTTAATGTTGTGTCGTTTGTTTTCTCTTATTTTTGAGATATTAAGATAAGACGTGGCACAGTACTTGTTTATCCCAAATTCATGTATTTGGTTTAGAAGTTATATTTTTTATTCTCGTGGGATTTTGTCTGATGCTTGGTCCGTTTCTGTGTGTGTTGCGTTTCTGTGTTGTGTCGTTGTTCTCCTCTTATATTTAATGCGTTTCCCTCGGTTTTAGTTTGATACCCCGATTTTGTTTTTGTCCATGGATTTATGAGTTTTGAACAGCGGTATACTACTGTCGCCTTTATTTGTAAGACTTTTACAAATGACTTATAATTATACTTGTAAAAGATTTATAAAAAGAAAAATGGAGGTTCATGGGGAATATTTTTAAGGCATTCAAATGGATAAAACCAGAGGATTCCGAAAATCTGACAAAAAATCCAAAACATGACAAGCAGACATCCTTAAGGTCTATACATTGGAAACAAGACAGATTGAATAGGTCGTATGAATAATCAATTACAATTTCGGCAATTTTTATTTAAATATTAATGAGGAAAAGTGATGTCAGGTCAGTGAGAAATATACAGTCAACGCATATTGACTGCTCAAATAAAACGAGTGCAGTATAAATACTAGTGATAATGGACGTCAATCCAAAGTCCGAATTATACACAAGAAACTAATATTAGAAATCATACAAAAATAACAAAGGCCTGAGGCTCCTGACTTGGAATAGGCGCAAAAATTGCAGCGGGGTTAAACATGTTTTTGAGATCTTATTCTTTTCAATACTTTTCATCAGAATAGACAATAGTGTAAAGGACACAGAGAACAGTTGAGATAGGCAAATTAATAGATATACACATAACTGCTATATCAAAATGGTAGCTGATATTTAATAGTGTCAAACCACGGTTTTACAATCGTCATAAGTAATCAGTGAAATAGATTTTAGATTTTTATTAACGAAGTAACAAAGTGAACTTTTAATATCTTCCGTGTAATATATAAGCCCATCGTCTTTTAAACATTTAATTGTGTGTTTGAACTTTGAAATATAAAATATGATTGTAAATATTTTCGACCGTGTAATATTAGCCCATTGTGAATAATCAAGCAATTGACCCGTACCACAGGAGGAAGTTACAGAACGAAGAAGAAGGTAACTATGTGAACAAATAAACAGACAAACCTGTTACCATACAAGGAAATGACTGTAAAATGGTCATGTTTTATGAATTAACGGAGTCATAAACAAATGTTTTGTCAACATTTTTCTTGTGAGTTTATCCATGTTATCGATAGCTACCAACAGACCAAGTTTCAAGAAAATCTAAGACTATGCGTGCCGTAACTTGATTAGTGGTTACAGAGAATTGCTATTAATAGGTGGGATTTTACTGCTTTGTTTTCTTTTTACAAAAACAGCATTCTAATTGTTAAATCGAGTAAAGAAACAGCGGAGAATACACGTTCAATACTTTAAAATACATTGTATTTTGGTTTTGGTCGAGCCTATTTTGTCGAGTCGTCTAGCGCGTCACATATATATATTACAAAGTAAATGAAACTTTCATATAATTTATGGAATGAACAAAAGAATAAAACAGTAAACTTATCGCAAATGGATATTTTAAACATATAATTAGATACAATGGGGGTAAGTTCATATTTGTTATTCTACTGAAAAGAGGAGCTAATTTTTTTATGAATAAAAAATGGCAGACAACTTTAATTTGCACGCAGTAAAACCAATACTAATACTGTAAACGGATGATCATAACGCTTTATGCTAGTGCAAATTACACCAACAGAGGTTAACGCAGATCAATGCTCTATCCTTATAAAATTTCATCATCCATTGCATGGAATTAAACTTTTTTTCAATACTTTTCAGAGTACAAAAAGTAGTGTGTATAAAGATCAGTTAGAAGTAAGAATTATTGGATATTTTAAACATAGATATATATATACAATGTGGTAAGTTCATAGTATTTATTCTACTAAAAAGAGGAGTTTATTATTTGATAAAAACAATGGGACAACTTGAATTTACACGCAGTAAAACCATTTCTAATATAGCGTAGTTGAATGATCATAACGCTTTGTCCTGGTGAAATTTACATCAACAGATGTTAACTCTGATCAATGGTCTATCATTATAAAATTTCATCATTCATCACATGGAATTAAACTTTTTTTCAATACTTTTCAGTACAAAATAGTGGTGTGTAAAAAGATCAGTTAGAAGTAAGCAGTACACAGAGGTAGATATACGTAGGAATACGTTGATATAGGGAAATTAATAGATATACAGACAATTGTTATAAACATACCGATGTATAGAATAAAGAGACATACAGATATTTAATTGTGTAAGATCACGGTTGTACTATCGTCATAACGTATATCAGTGACATTTTAGATATTGGACTATTATAAACAATGTAACACAGTGAATACCTTTTAATTTCTTCCCTGTCTTTTGTCTTTTATGTATGCAAGTGTGTTTTAAACCGTAAAAAAAACCAAATTGATTGTAGTTGTTTTCGACCGTGCAAATAAGCCTATTGTGAATAATCACGCAATTGATACTAACTACTAAAGGAAGTTACAGAAAAGAAATGAAGAAGAAGGTAAACAGGTATACAGATAAACAGACAAATCTGTTACTAAACAAGTAAAGACTGTGTATTGAAGTATACAGTAATGATTAAGGTATGATTTTACTGCTTTTCTTTCTTCAAAAATAGCATATTTATTGTTAAATCGAGTAAGAAAGCAGCAGTGAATAAACTTTCACAACTTTAAATAAGAAAGTCTTCTTTTTAACTTCCGATTTTAAATATTTTGATTATACCAACATTCTTTGATCCCAAAAACATGCGAAACAGCTTCTGAAAATTTCGAAATATTCTGAAATTCCGAAAGATTTAAATGTTGTTAAAAAAAAGGCACAAACATTCAAAAAGGAAAATTCCTATGTAGAAAATGGTGGATTGAACCTGGTTTTCATAGCTTACTAAACCTTGTAATTGTATGACAATCGCATCAAATTTGATTATATTGACAAAATCGCATGAACAAAACAAACAGACATAATAGGTAAACATGTAAAAAAAATAGGGGTATAGTAGTCAACATTGCGTTATAATCTTAATCACTATAGAAACAAACAAATGTGTAACAAAGAAGCACAAACAAAGATATATCGAATTAAACAACCTCATGCATTGGCTATTTATTGTACGATTAACTAGGATTCTCGAAACACAAACTCTTTGTAAATTACAGTTCATATGCAAGACATACTAGTGTCCTGTGAAAAAGTGTCCCTCTGGACAGTTTTTCATAAAATTGTGAAATCAAATAATGTCCATTGACATAAAATATTGTTCCCTAAGTTAACAGCACTTTACAACAACAGTTATGAAATATGGTCCACACACAGGACAATATTTCGTAATATAAATTGTTGTTAAATTGTGTCCTCTATTGAAAGTAATACCTTATATCTGTTACTGGATACAATTCAAATAAAAATATTAAACAACCCGACCATAGAAAAAACAGCAGCAGAAAGGACTTTCTATGCCCCATCAAAACAGACTATAATAAAAAAAAAAAGAAGAAATGGGTTTGATGAATGGAAAACTAATGTTAAAAAAAGGGTAACACTACGCCAATAATTGTTGACTGCAGCAAACTAGTAGGTTCTACAATTCAAAATGATAGTAATTTCTTTATTATGGTTGAATCAATTTTTAGGATTTTATGTGATAGATTACATCAACAGAGGTTTACTCAGATCAATCCTCTATCAGTATAGAATTTGACCATTCATCACATAAAACTGAGAATGGAAATGGGGAATGTGCTAAAGCGACAACAATCCGACCATAGAGCAGACAACACCGAAGGCTACCAACAGGTCTTCAATGTAACGAGAAATTCCCGCACCCGGAGGCGTCCTTCAGCTGGTCCCTAAACAAATATATACTAGTTCAGTGATAATAAACGCCATACTAATTTTCAAATTGAACACAAGAAACTTAAATTAAAATAATACAAGACTAACAAAGACCAGAGGCTTCTGACTACGGACCTGACCTGACAACAGTATCGTTACTATATCCCTTCTTAATAAGTCTATTTAAAGGTTTTGTTAGTTTCTGTGGTGAATACTGTCATTTTTGTGCTTTATAAAGAATATTTCCATAAAAAATGGATGTGAAATACCTAAACGTATAAGAAGTCTGCATATTGAGCTATATTTACGAATGATGTCCTTATACGAAGGATGTTTTGAGTGTGCAACTGAGACAAATCTCTGCCAAAGTAACAATGTATTGTTCATGGACAGTATTTAATATAAATAATGTCTGGTTGACTTTGTAAAATCCTACACATACTATGATCACAATATTTCAGCAATTATAACCCTGACAAATTCAAAACCTGTCCAAGATGGCATCGAATGCTCTTTCACAAGAAGAGGAAAACTATGTACGAATGACTTTGTTACTCACTGGAATTTCTCCTCGTGCAGTTCGTTTCCAGTTTGATAAAGAATTTCCGCCAACATCTCTAAGTTTTACTGTTAATGATAAGAATGGGAGGAAAAAGCTGAATGACTTGAGAAGAAAACGAGTCGTTAACCAGGCCCAATGGGATCTCCTGTTTCCGTGCAGTGGTTAGTATATGTTATAAAACAGCGCCATTTGGGGTCTTCTGTTATCCAGCAGTGGTTAGTATATATTATAAATCTTCAAGTGTGAGGCTTAGTTGGATCACCTGTTTGCCAGTTGTGGTAGGTTTAGGTTAAAACCAGACAGAGTGTAAACTCCTGTTTCTTAGCAATGGCTAGTATATATTATAAGTAAAAGCCTAATGGAATCTTCTGTTTCCTAGCAATTGTAAGTTGGAATGTCAACGAGTACTCGATTCGCGAGTATCGCTCGGTAGTACCGAGTACATATTACCAAAATGATACTCGACTTATTGGTTTCTAGATAGAATGTTGTTGCTTTTTTAAGTTTGTAAACAAACAAAACTGTTTTTATTTTTGCCCGGTTCAGGGAAATTATTATACATTAATCAGAATTAATAAAAATTAATAAGAAATTAAATACTATTCGATTGTTTGCGTCTAATTGTCTTTTTAAATTCTTCCAAGCAGATGTACATTTGGGATATATGAACAAGAGCATTTTCAAAAGACTGACTATTTTCTATATTTTCATCACCATCAAAAAGAAGATGTGGTATGACTGCCAATGAGACAACTATCCATAAAAGACCAAAATGACACAAACATTAACAGCTATAGGTCACCGTACGGCCTTGAAAAATGAGCAAAGCCCATACCGCATACTAGTCAGCTATAAAAGGCCCCGATAAGACAATGTAAAACAATGTAACTGTTAGTAGACAACAAATTTGATAAATTGCTTCGTCGCAAAAAAAGTTGATAGGATAATATTTGTATATGAGAACAAATTTGTTGCACCTTTAAAAGTACAAAAAATCACAAAAATGCTGAACTTAAAGGAAAATCAATTCGGAAAGTCCATAATCACATGGCAAAATCAAATAACAAAACGTATCAAAAACGAATGGACGAAAACTGACTTGGTACAGGCATTATCAAATATAGAAAATGGTTGATTAAACCTGGTTTTGTAGCGCTAACCCTCTCACTTTGATGACAATTTCAGTTATATTTACATTGATGCGTTAACTAAACAGACACAATAAATAAAATAGTCAAAATATAGGTACATCAGTCATCATCGTATAACAATTTTAAAAGGAACAATTTAACAGAACACAAAAACATCTATCTACAAACACATTAATAGATATGTGTGTCTGACGTCAGAAAATTTTATACGTCATAGATTTGTCGTTCAATGTGCATACAAACAATTTTAAAATTTGCATAGGCAATGTTAGCATACAGGGTTGAAAAATCAAAAGTATGTAAGAATAAATTTCAGAAATAGACCGAGATTTAAACTAGCAAAAGTTATATAAAGAATTTATAAGAATCCACAAACAGTTAATTCCAATACGCGATTGAATGATTTTGACGTTTGTGGTTCAAAGTATATTGTAATTCATAATAGAAATATATCATAATGACATAAAATAGAACAATATCATACTGACGGGATCTTTTTAAGTACAGAGTCACGTTATTAGAACCAAAGTAATACAAAAAGTCGCATATACAAAACACGCCACCAAAAAATTGAAGGACATTATTAAAACGGATTAATGGTATTGACAAGTTCTAATCATCACCCCTTTGTTGATCATTAAATAAGATTTTTCTATAGTTCCCTTAAAATGTTGTTTGAGTGATAATTTGTCTTTATATATGAATTAAATACTTGATTATATTATTATCTGTTTACACAATTGGTTCCTACAGTGCTAGTAAATGAGCTATTAATTATGGTATAAAATTCCATAAACTGTTATCTACCCCTATGCACTAATGTTGAGGTTTTTACGAACAGAAAACAAAGACCTTAAATACATGAACTTAAAAGTGTATAATTTGAGTTTCCAATATCGAGCGAGTACTCGATTATCGCTCGGTAAATTCAACGAGTGATAGGTTAGTAAATCTTCATCGAGTTGACATCCCTTATGGTAAGTATATGTAATAAAAAAGGCCCAGTGTGGTATCTCCTGTTTCCAAGAAGAGGTAATGATCTGTTATATACCGGACTCAATTGGATATCATGTATTCAATCATTGATAAGTATATATTATAACAAAATCTAAACAAGATCTAGTTAGATCTCCTGTTTCTCAGCTGTTGGGTCTCCTATTTCTTAGCAGTGTCAGTGCATATTTTATAAACCAAGCTCAGGGGATCTCCTGTTTCTCAGCAGTGGTCAGTATGTGTTTTATACGAGGCTAGTGGGATATCCTATTTCCAATCAGAGGTAAGTATATGTAAAAAAGGCTCAGTGGGATCTCCTGATTCATAGTAGTAATACTTATATGTTATTAACCCGGTTCAGTGACATCTCATATTTTCTTGCAGTTGTAGGCTTTGTATTTATAATGAACTAAGACATAAGATATAATTAGATCTCATGTTCCCTACTAGCTGTGTAGTCCCACCATAGTTAACATAACATGCATAATGGCGAGAGGCGAACTTTCGATTTAACAACTACTAGTAATGTAAAAAGACCTTGATCTTTAAAAATCTTTTTATAAAGGTGGATAATTGTTGTTTAAAATTTGTTTAAAACTGACAAAGTAACCTGAGATAATATTTAACGTTACTCTGTGACCAAATGGGGTTCCATATTCGGTTTTTATATTGAGAAATACAAAAATATGTGGTATGATTGCCAATGAGAGAACTCTACTAGTAATGTAAAAAGACCTTTGATCTTTAAAAATCTTTTAAATATGTGATACTGATAACTGTTGTTTAAAATTTGTTTTAAACTGATATAGTAACCTGAGATAATACTAAATGTGACTCTATGACCAAATGGGGTTCCATATTCGTTTTTTTTATATTGATTAATACAAAAATATGTGGTTTAATTGCCAATGAGACAACTCCCCACAAAAGACATGGCAAATGACATAGAAATCAATAAGTAGAACTCATCGTACCCATTACACAAAGCCAGCTATAAAGTTGAGAAATGTGAAACAATTCAACCGGTTGCATCCAACATGCATTGAAGTAGCACCAAGTTCTCTGATCACATGTTTATTGGATGTCGAAAGGTAAAAACTACAATAGACAAAATAAAAACAACCTTAAGTACTATTAACAACATATATGTACTGAATTTTACGATTTTTAATACAATGTCGGAAAAGTTCTTAACAAAAAATGAAGGCACAAATGGTGTTCCATAGAAAAAATTAACCGAAAAAGGAGATACTTTACAAAGAAAATATGTTCCCGAACGTCTATCATGGATTTACATATGCAGCAATGTGTAGATGGATTATGCCAATATTTGATGAATAAAATTATAATGTTGTTAAAAAGATTAAAACAATAAAAAGCAGTGTCGATCAAATATTTTTGATTATCTTGAAAAAAAATCTTGCAAGAACGTTATGAAACGTATATCATAGGTTTAAACCAGCAATGTCTTTGACACTTTGAATGTTAGTTATTTTATCTTAAAGTATGTCATCTGAGTATATAATTTGAAAATTTGCAGACAGTTTGGAAAAGTACCATTATTTCTAATATTTTTCTTTTTCATTGTTTCTGTTACCAGGTGTCACTGATTCTAAGACTTTTGATGTGACGCTGATGATAGCATTACTTAGAAACCTGACAACATCGCCCTTGGTGCCTCCTATTAATGGATATGACAAACTACCTGTATCTACAGAAACAACACCTTCCTCAGATTTAGCAAGAATTAAACATTATAGAAACTTCTTGGCACATCTTCATGATGGGAAGGTAGATAGCTCATTATTTACTACAGCTTGGAATGATATAAGTAATGTAAGTAAAACCTGGAGCTAATCCAAATACGTATATATGTTACGTACTTTGTAATTTTTCCTATTGTGGCATATGAGGTTGCAGTTTGAATGTCGTATTAGTTTGAATGTCCCTTTGTTATCTTTTCGCCACCGATGAAGATCATTTTCTTTTTACATTAAAAAATCAATTCTATCTTAGATGGAATTTTGTTTGTATTTGAAGAATTAAAAAAATAAATATAATCAAAACTGGAAAACAATCAAATAATATAACATTTCAGCATAATAAATTTAGAGGTTTTCCAAGGTTTTTATTCGGCTACAATAAGAAATTGATGTTGAGGGCAGATCTATTTTTAATTCTTTCCAAAACTTCGAGCTATTTTTGGTCTTATAATTTCTTTGGAATATATCAAACTTAAATGTTTAAAAAAACAATTATAAACAAAAGTTACCATATAACATATACATAAAAATATCGGAAGGTCACTTATCAAATTGCAAAAGCCAATATCAAAACATAAACGAACGGAAAACAACTGTCATCTTCCTAACTGCGTGCAGATATTTCATTTTGTAGAAAAATATGTACGACTGGTTTGACAACTGATTTTGAATATTTTTCCAGAATACAGAATACAGATAAGATTAGTTTATGAACTGCGTTTGTATATAGTTTCGGCACTGATTAGACAAGTTTGGCAACTGATTTTGTATATTTTTGAGAATACCGAAGACTAGGTTGACAACTGATTTTGTATTTTTTCCAAAATACTTAAGACTTGTTTAACAACTGATTTTGTTTATACTTTCAGAACTTATAACACTAGCTTGACAATTGATTTTGTATATTTGTTCAACACTCATAAGACTTGTATGACAACTGATTTTGTATATATTATCCAGAATACACAAGACTAGGTTGACAACTGATTTTGTATATTTTTGAAGAATACATAAGATTAGTTTAACAACTGATTTTGCATATATTTCGGCACTCATTAGATTAGCTTAACAACTTATTTTCTATATCTTTTGCAGGCTGTTTTCCGACTAGGAGGAAAAACAATGAAGCAGGAATGTGATCAGCTAATAACAAAACCACTTGATATGTCAAGCCAAGAAATCGTACGAGACTTACACCAAGCCAGCAAAGACATTCAAACTATTAAACAATCAATTGATTTGATTCAAACTTATCATAAAGGGGTAAAAGAGGATATTGAAATACTTAAAGAAGATGTGACAACAATACAGATGGAACAGGATAGTTTAAGAAATTCACATCAATTGCTTCAATTTGACCACTTGGACACGAAGATGGATGTCCTGTCTTTACAAATAGATTATGATATGTTGAAAAAATCACATGATTTACACCAAGTAAATTCAGTAAAAACAAGAACTGATTTAAAAGAGCTAACATCTATTCACGAGGAATATGTACCAAAAAATAGAAGAGGTATTCAAATAATATTATATCTTATGTCTAATTATATCTTATTCAATACACATGAAAAAAGTATTGCAACACCTTGATTTTTTTAATCTTGAAAAATCAGCCTCTTGTTTAAAATGGAATATGATAAAATATTTGTAAAATAATATTGAAACGTAGTTTATGGTAACATTTGTATTAAAAACAAACAAAAATTTAAAACAACATTTTTTATCTAACCAAATTTTTTATAATAATACGAAGTGTTTTTTGTTAAAAAAAATTGCATTTTACAACTTTTACAGTAGTAGAACTTTACAATAGCAGACATTTCAAAATTGATCTTTAGATGATTGTTTTCATCATGGTTGGTCGGTATACGCCAAAGCATTAGTACTTTGTGCGCAGCCTCCATTCAAACCGCATCTTAACGTCTTCTGATTCCTGCAATAAGTCGACTAATTTGATTTTAAGGTAGCAGCAACCATTCCTGACGAAGGTATTGTTTATTTCACGACGTGTTTGACCTTGGGTGTCCTTTCGTGGACTTTACGCCAAATAATGTCCCATTTATACTCTATATGGTTCAATCTCGGGTTGCGATCGGGCCAAAATAGATAAACCGAATTCCATTTGAACAATGGTTCTTCCTCCACGATGCTAATTTTCAACTTTGGCGAGCTCTGCACTATATTGGATACGGGCAACTGTGTGTCTGTTCGTAGGCAAAGGTCTCAAAATGGTCTTATCGCACGATAACCAGAGGCGATAAGCCGATCTCGAACAGTTCTGGATTAAAAGCTCCTGCATGGTCATCACTTTCTTTTTAGAAATGCACTGTTTGCAATGGGTTTCAATCTGACCAACCTTCATTATGCTTGATTTTCCCTAGCAGATGTTATAGGTGGTCTATTTGATCTCAGAAGGACTTTAAAAGGTTTGTTGCCTGATTTTTATTCTCAAAACGACTTACAGTGGAATGATGATGACCAACAATACGTGCAACTGTCACAGTGACATACCTTCTTCTCTCATGCTGATTATCTGCCATGTGTATACATCATATATACATGCTTAAAATTAGCTACGGATATAAGATTTTTAACTAGAGGCTGAGTGAGCGCAATTATTTGATTCAAAAAAAGAATTTGATAAATAAAGTTTTAAAAGGGTGTTTTGGCTTTTACCAGCACAACATACTTAGCGATTTATTTTTTTATGAAAAAATTTGATTGACTTAAAAGTGGCTAATGTTGAAGTTGTTAGAGATCGACGCGTAATCTGATATACTCTGTCTTAATCAAGTCTGTACATTATATCATCAATTTGGTTGTTTATTCCGTCATAGATGTGTTTGTTGTACAGTACTATTGAGACACATTATCTTTCGAGATTAAATCACAATTTAATAAATGTTGAGGTGTATAATAAACATGATTTAGACTTTATTTCATGTGAGTTAGTCTGACTGTGACCTTATAATTATGATTAGTTCTTTATGCAAGTTGAAAAACCAAAGTCCATTGACACATTCCCCATTTCCGTTCTCAATTTTATCAATCAAATATTCTTGAATGAGTTATGCCAAGTGACCACTGACTGCAAAAAGAGAGGGCCTGCTTGATTCATGCATCAGTGATTTACGAAATGATTAACCAAATGTTTCCGACAAAAAGGGGAGGTCCACTGCTTCTCTAAATCCACCTCTGATGCAAATTGGAAATATTAATTTTATTGACAATTGTATTGTTTTTCATGTCTTCATTTCTCTCAGATATTTGAAAAAGGTTTCTAGGATAGAAATAATAAAATATGTGCACTTCAGTGAACATTGGAACTTTGTTCTTTTTTTTTTTTTTTATCAAAGTGCAACTGATGAGTTTCAGATCGTTTCTTTAGTCAAGTCGCCTATTGTTTAAGAACAGGCACATAACGTCATCAGAGGCGACAGAAGTCATTAAAACTGTGTGAATAATCCAGGACACATTGTAATTTAGCACTTCTTTTAAGTATTTAACTTTGAAGCACATAAAGAATATTGACCACACATGATGAGTAGTGCATCATGTGTTTATATTCTGTGGTATCTTTTGGTATTAGTTTTAATGTAGTTTAAAGCTGATTCTGGGTTTGTGATTTATTTTTCAGCGCTAATCGATCAGTTGTTAGATGAATGGCAGAAAAACCGAGATTCAATAGTTGAAACCAGAGCTATGAAAGCTGTACTTGAATGTGTTCTGGAAAACAGCTGTGTCACAATAACAGCTAGTTCTGGTGCTGGAAAGACAAGTACTCTATTACATGTGGCTTTAAAAATGAAAGAAGAAGGCTACACTATACTGCCAGTAACAAATCCAAATGACATTGTTCAGTTTTGTAATCCAAATCAGAAAACACTGTTTGTTATTGATGACTTCTGTGGAACCTATTCCATAAACCAGTCAGACCTTGACAGTTGGGAACCAGTAATGAAACATGTAAAGGTAATGATGCAAAATAAACGAACAAAAATTATTGTTGCATGTCGTTTACAAGTTTACCAAGACAAAAAATTTGAATCTTTATCAATGTTTAGAACTTGCGTATGTAACCTCTTATGTAAAGATTTGTGTTTATTACAAACAGAGAAAAAGTCAATAGCAGAATTATATCTTGACACAAAGGCTTCTAAAATAATTCAGTTCTGTGATTTATATGACTGTTTTCCACTTCTCTGTAAATTGTCTAAAGATAACCCTGAACTCAATATTATAGATTTTTTCAAAAATCCGTTTTCAGTTTACACAGGTGAAATTGACAAGCTTGATAAAAACGGGTATAATGGAAAATTCTGTGGATTGGCGTTGTTAGTTATGTTTAACAACAAATTGGAGGAAAAATGGTTGACAGAGGAAATCGATCATGAAAAATCAAAGAGAATAAAAAACACATGTGAAGCAAGTAGACTGGCCAAAGGAACATCACGACTGTTTCTGCTTGATGAACTTAATTCACTCGAAGAAACTTTTATAAAGAAAGAACAAGGTGTATTCAAAACAAAACATGATAAATGCTTTGACTTACTTGCATGCTATTTTGGACAAAAAATGATTCAGTGTTTGATAAAGAATGCACACCCGTTAGTTATAATGCAGAGATTTTTACTAGAAAGAAAAGATGACATGGACCAGTTTATCACTATTGTTCCAACTAAATACCATCAGATGTACATACAGAGAATGATTGACGACTGGTCTATAGGTAGAGTACATATGGTGTTTAATAACATCAATATGAAGATACCAAACTTTAGACATAGATTTCTTTTTTACTTGAATACACTTGATAGTTCACTCCAGAAACAATTATCACTGACCTGTGATTTAGCTGACAAATCTACTGTTCTAATTCAATGTTGTTTTGTTGGTGAGTTTTCTTTGATTCAGTGGTGTATCAATCATGGAGCTGATATTAATAAGAGTGAAGATTCTGGAGCTTCTCCTTTGTTTATTGCTTGTCAGAATAATCATATAGATGTAGTTAAGATATTGCTTGACAGAAAGGCAGACTTTAATAAGTGTGTAAATTCTGGGGTATCTCCTTTGTATGCGGCTTGTTTTAAAAATCATTTAGAAGTGGTTACGATATTACTTGATAGAAAGGCAGATATTAATAAGTGTGATGATTCAGGAGCATCTCCTTTGTATATTTCCTGTCAAAAAAATCATTTAAAAATTGTTAAGATATTTCTTGACAGGAAAGCAGACATTAATAAATGTGTAATTTCTGGAGAATCTCCATTGTATATTGCTTGTCAGAAAAATCATTTAGAAATAGTTAAGATATTACTTGACAGAAAGGCAGACATTAATAAGTGTAGATATAATAAAGCATCGCCTTTGTATATTGCTTGCTTTTATAATCATATAGAGGTAATTAAGTTATTACTTGATAGAAAGGCAGACATAAATAAGTGTGTAGATTCCGGAGCATCTCCTTTGTATATTGCCTCTTATTATAATCATATAGAATTAGTTAACATATTACTTGACAGAAAGGCAGACATAAATAAGTGTACAGATTCTGGAGAGTCTCCTTTGTATATTTCCTGTCAGAATAATCATACAGAGGTAGTTAAGACATTACTTGACAGAAAGGCAGACATAGATAAGTGTAGAGATTATGGGGTTTCTCCTTTGTACATTGCTTCTTATAATAATCATTTAGAAGTAGTTAAGATATTACTTGAAAGAAAAGCAGACATTGATAAGTGTGAAGATTCAGGAGCATCTCCTTTGTACATTGCTTGTCAGAATAATCATATAGAAGTAGTTAAGATATTACTAGACAGAAAAGCGGACATAAATAAGTGTAGAGATACTGGAGCATCGCCTTTGCATATTGCTTGTCAGAATAATTATATAGAAGTAGTAAATATATTACTTGATAGCGAGGCAGACATTGATACGTCTAGAGATTCTGGAGCAACTCCTTTGTATATTGCTTGCCAGAAAAATAATTTTGAGGCAGTTGAAATATTACTTCACAGAAAGATAGACATAAATAAGTGTGAAAATTCGGGAGCATCTCCTTTGTACATTGCTTGTCAGAATAATCGTATAGAATTAGTTAAGATATTACTTGACAAAAAGGCAGACATAAATAAGTGTAGATATACTAAAGCATCTCCTTTGTATATTGCGTGTTATTATAATCATATAGAGTTAGTTAAGTTATTACTTGATAGAAAGGCAGACATTAATAAGTGCAGAGATACTGGATTATCTCCTTTATATATTGCATGTGAGAATAATTATATAGATGTAGTTAAGATATTGCTTGATAGAAAGGCAGACATTAATAAGTGTGAAGATTCTGGGGCTTCTCCTTTGTATATTGCTTGTCAGAATAATCATATAGAGGTAGTTAAGATATTACTTGACAGAAAGGCAGACATTAATAAGTGTAGAGATACTGGAGCATCTCCTTTGTATATTGCTTGTCGTAAAAATTATAAAGAAGTAGTAAACATATTACTTGAAAGAAAGGCATACATCAATGAGCGTGTAATTTCCGGAGCAACTCCGTTGCTGAACGGCCTTAACACCAATTGATCAACCAATAAATGAAATCTCGAAAAGAGTTATTCATTGGTTGAAAGCCTACGAATTAAATTCATTGCTATCTTATCTAAAAAAAAAAAAGGGGGGTTGAGATGAAATTCATATATATTTTATATTATATGAACCCTTATAAGGGGAGGTACAAATTCTAAATAATGCATTATAAAACTCATGTGAAGGAGATAACTCCAATATTATCATATAGATCTTTCGTGAAATGTATTCCTATAATCTTTCCTTGCAACCTAAGGCAGTAATTAAAATATCCTTCATCTTCTCCTATATTGCAACTGACAAAATAAACATTTTTTTATTGATATTGTGTCAGAGATCAAAATTATTCGTATGTTTATCTGTTTTGCTAATAATTCTTTTTGAGTTCAGCCATTTCAATTGATATTTTATAGTGTGTGTTTCCATATTGTAATGTTATACTACTGTTAATGTTAGAGTGAAGGTTTGTTCCTGTTAAAACGTTTAAACCATTCATACTGTGTGAAAACCTGCTACAATTGTTAAACTGATGACAATTAATTAAAATAAGACTATGTATCAGGGTCATATCTTTACTTTGATTCATTATCATAGCTTTTTTAAAAACAAAACTGTGTTATATAAATTCATAATTTCTGTCTATTTTTTAAGCAATAGATGCAAAGACATTAATATAAATATGATTATTATTTTTCTAAATAAAAGAAAGAATCAGTGTGTAATGTTGTCAAGTGGAAAGCCAATGAAATATTTATTTAAGATGAAGTTACAAAAAAGTATTAATGTGAACTAGATATTTTTACATACTTTTAACTGTATCGATCGTTTTCTTGCTTTTAATGTAATCCATACGAGAATTTGTGTTATGGTAATATATTTCCTAAATGTTATGTTAACAACTGTTTTATAAACAAAGGTAGAAGAAACCAATAGCTAAGACACAATCAGAACTTGAAAATCGAGGAGAAACCAACAACACGATGCTTAAAGCGAAAGAAAAAAGAACGAGACGAACAACAATCTACAAAACATTATATTCCAATATAAATATAAATAAAAGAAAATGTTGTATGCTTATCAATGGGACAACTCTCCATAATTGACCAAATGACACAATAATTAACAACTATAAGTCACCATCAAACAATTGTCTTAGAACAATGAGAACGGCCTAATTTATACACAATAATGAATGAACGAAAATAAATATGTTTCACAGCAATGAACTGCTGAAATACAGGCTCCTGACATGGGACAGGCATTTCATAAAGACTGATTTAAACAAACCTCACAAAATACAGGAGGTTTTCACGGGGTCCCTAGAGGGGTATTCATATCTTGTCCCAAATGATTCATCCTACGTGTTGCTTATGGTGAATCCAAATTCATTATAAATCTCATTTTGGTTTAAATTATATTCAAGGAATTGTGTATAGGGTTGGTGCTATAAGCTACTACAAAGAGAAATATATCTGTGGTCATATTTTATGTTTTTATGAAAGGATGCTGCATTGAAACGAAAAAGCACAATGAGTACTAATTGCTGATTAACCAAACTGAACAACAAAATTGTCAAGCGCTTTAATGATTCTGTCTTCTGTGTATATGTTGTTCGAATCAGTGGGGTTATTCACAAAGTTACATTTTTCATTTTGTCATACTATATCTTTGTGAACACTCAAGAATTCTATGTTGGACGCATATCATGAATCAAACAAATTTTGATTTTGTATACACTATATCATTTTAATCATATGTTGCGTACCTTGATATGTTTTTTTTATTTCCTTCAACTGAGAAAATATAAGTCGAACATCTACTTTATTTTAGATATACACTTGCAAATAGTTTTTTTTTTTTCAATTTAAATTCATAATGTGATGCAAATAACGCTTGGGTTCTTTTTGGTACCACACATAGCAGATATCTACAAAAGCTTGGCTACGACAAAACGACGTCTGCAGAACTCAAACTTTTTTGATAGAACAAACAATAGAAAAACAAGTTTACTCCAAACTCGCTAACCGTTACACTTTTTTACCTTTTATTTATAAATTGTTTAAAAGTTCTCAGAAGAACTGTTCCTTATGTAATCACTGTTTATTATCAATCTATGAAACGCAACAGTTGGAATATGTTTCGTTCCTATCTAACGGTTTTGGTGGCTGCTCATCTTCAGACTTCTGATGATTCCTTTGTGAGTGTGGAGCTTGTGTCCTTGACTCACTGGAATCTGAATTATACGTCTGTGTTGTAATCGCTGTATTTGAGGCACCATTGAGATACTCTGTTTTCTTGGTTATGTTGGCATCAGTCAGAATACCACATGAGACTGGACTCTATGCTCCCAAATCAAGTGATATAACCTCCTGATATTGCGATTTGGCATCATGTATTGTTAAATCCTTCATTGTATGTTCAGTTACTTTGATGCATGAATTCAAACTCTATACAGTCTTATTAAATGAACTAATGGTAGTATCTTCTAAAACTAAATTATCTTTTCTTGGACTATAAGAATCATCGTTGGCGATACACGCATGATACTCATATGAAATTACGGCAACCAAATTCTACAATTGCTTATAGTTATTATTCACAGTTAAACCTGAGTCGTAACTGGTGTCCTCGGCCCAGAAATCAATCACACTTTCCACGTCAAAATCCGGCACATCTTATTTTTATCTTAGTTTTTCTTGTAAGACGAGTTTCCACTAAACCCGATCAAGGGTTGCAACCGTTATATAAGGATAACGGATCCAAAACACGAACAACACTGGCTTTAACTGCAGCCGTTCCAATCACATCTGTCTCTGTCAAGAACTCCAAAGGGCTTCCCATATTAATCGTCAATTTAAATGTTTGTGATCAATTTCTTTTCGATAACTTCCTGGTATAAGCTGATCTTTGATCAGCAGATGGCCTTTCAGTTTTCAGCTGCTAGTTCCCCATGTAACTCGATACCACATGGTGTTTATGCTCTTGAAACTAATAGCCTTACTTCTTCAGCAAATCTTTCATTTTTTTTTCGTTATGTTGTCTAATATCATATGGTTTATTTCGTGCAGTGGTTGGGGCTCTTTTCAATGTGACGCAACAGGGGTTCACAAAACTTCTCTTTCCTGTGGCGGAATATCTGTCATTATTTAAATGCCTGTCATCTCAGGCTTTCTGTGTACCTATCATACTTCTACTGTTCTGTCCATTTGTTTCTCCTAGCTGCCCTGTTGGATGGGTTAATGAACCCTTTATAATCATTGTTTCCGTCTTATTTTTCTATATAACTTAATAATAAAAAAAATGTAAGGGGAAAGATTCAACGGATCTAGCAATTTATACAGCTATGATATTAAAAGGGACATACACACATGTCTATATGGAGGACTTTTAAACTCCTTCGTCATAATTATTTATGATAACCTTCCTTTTTGTTTTTGTCTGGTATTCCATCCCATCAAAATTTGATGATAATGTGTTGTATTTCTTGCATAACCTAAAATATTGGATTTGGAAGTACTGTCAGAACATGTACAAAAAGTAGAAGAGCCAAAGTTTTTGTAACAATGGTTGCCAAGTTTCTTTGTGATCATAAATTGAAAAGGGTTTTCATGCTTTTCATTTTCCTGCATAGTTTTCTGAAGTTTTATCCTCGTTAAAAAGATTGGAAGGAATTCAAAAACCCATAAAACTAAAGATTTTTCAATTAAGGAACATTCAAGGCTTTTTCAAAGTCAACCAGTAATATTTATCCATGGTTAACTTCTTCTTCTACTAACCTATCAAATCTGCCAATATTCTAACACATAGCCCAAGTCCACAATTGATGACCCCACTTTTCGTTGTCCGTGATTATTTGTCTTTCTCATTCATTTCTTAGTTTTTTAGAGTAAAGAATAAAAAAAGAGAGGTGAAATGAATTTTTGGATGCTGTATTAAAACTTATTTTGATATGAAAAGAGTGATTTAGCCAAGTGCAAAAAGATAATATTTAAAGTTTTCGGAACATCTCTTGACTTGTATATAAAGGTATGGAAGTGTATTTGCCTAATTTATAAGATGCTAGAATCTGAATGTTGTATTTATGATTGTGTAACCTATATTTGTAAATTTATTTGTCATTCGGTCTCTGGTGGAGAGTTGTCTCATTGACATTATACTTTACCTTTTCTTTGAGAAATTATGTACAGATATACAATTGAAGGCCTGTTGGTGACCTTCTGCTGTTGTCTGTTCTATTGTCGTGTTGTCTTTTTAACACATTCCCCATTTTCATTCACAATCTTAATGTTAAGGAACGAATGCAAAACAACCATTCACGAGTACTTGCCTGTACCAAGTTAGGAATATGACAGTTCTTGTCCATTCGTTTTTGATGCGTTTTGTTATTTGATTTTGCCACGTGATTATGGACTTTCCGAATTGATTTTCCTCTAAGCTAAGTATTTTTGTGATTTTACTTTTTTCTTTGACCGCCAAGCGAAGGAAGTCCGTTTTTTAAATACTGGCATTCGATACAAAAATTCCTCCTGAACATGTTATAAATTTCATGAAACATCAATAGGAATAGAGAGAGAAAATCAAAAAGGGACATCGTTGTGAATTTACCCTGTCGATCATGATATATAATAAAAGTTTGTTAAACGAAACTACATAAAAATTGAGAGGACGATGTGTACGATCTCATACAGATTATGGATAATATCAAGTATAAAACACAGTCGCTATCGTCATTGCGCAGAGTCATTTACATTCATAAAAACATGTACATATATACTGACCGACGTTAGAAACGCAACACTAAATTATTTTTGTGTTATTTTTGAATGAATGTGTCCCCGTCAAAAACGATGACTGCATGTTGCAAACGCCAAAATAATTGTCAGAAAGGTCAACAAATTCTGTCTGACATGTTTTGGGTTCTGATTTGCATTTGTTCAACCCATTAATTGGTTTTGGCAACTATGCGGTTGGAACTTGAGGGCTTTTAAGGTTTTCATCCAGTCGAATTTTCGGCAATTCAGTTGATGGGAAAAATTTATGGCATGAATCTGTACTCAATGGCACTCGGCAATTTGATTAGCAGTTTACGTTGCGGCAGTGAACATGTCTGGCTAATGACGTTGCGTAATAAAATTCTGTTGACGTTTCATTGTCACTAAACGTTTATCTGTTCATTGATGGCCAGCGAAAAATCTTGTCTTCTTGTATCGTTGTCGGGAGGACAGTAAGACGAGTTTCTGAAGTCATACAGTATGGTTGCGGCACGTTTATGTTTTAATGTTTGCAGTAATCTTAAGGGGTAATTCAGATTTTTGTTTTTCAGTCTTGGCAAAATGGAGAAGCAACATTTTTAACTGGTTTAAGTGAGGCAAAGGATTGAAAGAACTGTTTCACAAAGCAAAACAAATGAAATAATCTTTCATGGGTCCAAAATTTCGTTTCAAGAAATTCGTGCGACTTCAAAAATTCGGAATGTTCAATAACCACAGGTTAGTCACATTTTGATTTTTGTACGGAGAAAGAAGTATGATAAGAATGCAAAGTAGTTGTAAGAAAATCATACAAGATTTGGTGAAAAAAATCAATAAAATGAGTGTTGCGTTTCTAAAACCGTTCAGTATATAATGAATCGAACGTATACTTCCGTCTTAAGTAAACATGTACAAATTAAAGAAAAGCAGAAACAAAGATACATGTTAACTGTTCCCAGAAATAAGTACATATTAACTGGTCTTCTCAAATCAATGAAAACAATTATGAAACCAGATTTATCAAAATAGACTTATTTTCTATAAATTAGAATGTTCTTTTGACACGGGTCTATAGCTGGAATAGTGCAGACGATCTATAGAAGAGGGTTTGATTAATGTATAGATATGAGTCGAGTTAATTATCACGCTAACGTCAAGACGTGAACTGTACAAACAAATCTGATGACATAACAAATAAATATTTCATCCCGAAAAAAATTCCTGCACTAATCGTATCAAGCTTTTTTTCCTCTTTGAAAATTGACCATATAAATCCAATTCTAGTTGACCTGGAATTATAATTTTTAGGTCGACTCCGAAATAGAAAAAAAAAATAAAAAATTGGTATGATTAATACAGGTAAAATTTTGAAGAAGGGAGGTATATAATTCTAAACACAAATGCGTCGGTAAAGTGACGTCCGGATGCTTATTTTCTCAAACCCATAAGGTATTTTGAAGGCAGGAATATATATATTATATGTAAACATGTAACTCATCTAAACATCAACCCAACAAAGTTAGACCTGTAAATTTGCTTTCGCAAACTTTTTGTTCTTCCCTCGCCGGGATTCGAACCCATGCTACTCCGATATGTAAACATGTATACATAAAAGCTTTGTCAGTATTATTTGTGTAAATGAAAGGTGTATTCTAAATAAAATGGCCACTAAATAAAAAAAAAAAAAAATCTGCAATCAACTCAAAATCCTTTAAAAGAGAAATCAAAATTCACAAATTGAGGAGTCTTTAAGGCAAAAGCTCATTCAAAAAAGATTTAAAAAATTACTGGTTGGAACATTAAGAAGCTGTGTTTTTTATATGCATAATTATTTTCACACACTTACTCAAACTTGTTATTGTTGATGTTATTACTATGAATATATGTCATATGTGAATTTGTAATTTTTTTACCTGTTGTGAAAATTGTATACTTCATGACAATTTTTTATTTCATTATTCATGTATGTGTGTCTGTTTGATATTTTGTAATTGTTTGTTATATTTCATTGTATTTCATGAGGGCCTCAGGGAAGATTAGCTTTATAGCTAACTGTGTAACCCTCTTTAAATAAAGAATTATTATTATTATTATTATTAATAATGAACAGGAAAACACCCCATTTGTCAATATCGTAGAAAGCAATAACCATAGTTTTATGTACATATAAAAAAGAAGATGTGGTATGATTGCCAATGAGACAACTCTTCACAAAAGACCAAATGACACAGACATTAAGAACTACAATTACCGATCGGCCGTCAACAATGAGCAAAGCGCATACCGCATAGGCCATCAAAGGAACCGAAATGACAATATAAAACTATTCCAACGAGAAAAATAACGACCTTATTTATGTACAAAAAAATGAACGAAAAACAAATATGCAACCCATAAACAAACGACAACCACTGAATTACAGGCTCCTAATTTGTGACAGGCACATACATACATAATGTGGTTAGGTTAAAAATGTTAGCGGGATCGCAACCACACCACCCCCACCCACCCCCTGATGTTTGTTTTATAATATTTTGACAACAAATGGTAAATAATTAAACTTTGATCGATGCATTCGTTATGTATAACAACAAAAATAAGATGTGGTTTGATTATCAATAAGAAAGATACCCACCAGAGATAAAAGGACGTAAATGTTTTTAGTATACGACAGTCAACAATGAGAAAAACTAATGCTGCATTGCAAGCTATAAAAGGATTCGACATAACAAATGCAAAAAATGTCATAAAATAATACCAATGTTATGTAAGTGATTTATGTACAATTTGGGACCTTGGTGTTAAAGCGAAACACATTAAAAATATATAGCGAGGTTTTTTTAGGATTTTTTCACAGTTTTTCGTGACTGTGCATTAACTGACGCTGGGTCCTGAAAGGATATCCCTTATCCTTTCTTTTAAATTGTGTAGGATCATGTAATAAAAATCAGTTGAAAAGGGGTTGACTCATCTGATTGCCACAGAGCTCGAAAAGAAACCCCTATATAACTAACTTTAAACCGATTCACTCTATTAACATTTTTCGCAGGAACTGTGTACCCTTACAAACTAGTGGAACTGGCTTCAAGTAGGATATAAAGACAATCAGTTTAGGTAAAATACAGAATGAGTGGGCTCTAAACCATGTTTGGATCTCACGGGACAACTAATGATAGATATTTATCACTTGTCCTTATCAAACACAAACAAATAAAAAGAGAGTAAATAGATGGCATGTCTTTAATAGGTTTACTGAAAATACGACGTGTTAAAATTGACACCTACAAAAAGAAAATCGTACCTACTAAAACAAAAACATATTGGCCTTTCCAATGTTCAACTTGTTTTTAACCCCGATACAATGTGTACATTAAAAAAAAAGGAAATTTGAATGGATGATATAACAAATTAAAAAACCCATTTTACAACATAATAAGCTAAAAATCGGCAAGCTTTTTGTAAAAGCTATTACTTGTAATTTAAAGGGATTTTACACCGATTCGTAAGACTGGTGGTTCTCCTGACATAGGCGGGAGTTTCAGTATAGGTAAATCGGTAAACAGGGAAACGGGTAAACATACACACCAAACAAGGAAATGTCCCTGTAATTATTATAACTTTAAAGGTATATATTTTACGGTATTTTTCTACAAATTAACATAAACATGAGTAAATCAAGTAAAACAAACAGCGGTGCGAAATAAACTTTTCAGAACTTTACATTTAAACAAATTTTCGTCTTTACTTTCGGTTTTGATTTCACATAATTTGAAAACACCTTGGTTTAATAATAATTGGAAAACCAAGAGGAATATATTTGGAAAACCGACGTTTTACTCAAGGAATTGTACAATGTAATAATGTAGAAGTTAACCATTTTTGAGATTCTTAAAATATTGTATTAAGTTATTAGAAGGTACAGCCACGTGCATTCTGAGACATATATGGAAATAAACTCATCATAGATACCAGGACTAAAATTTGTATATACGCCAGACGCGCGTCTCGTCTACAAAAAAGTTATTATGTCAGAAGTATCTAAATTATTCAATATGAAATATGCATTAGTTGTCGTTTGTTGATGTGGTTCATAAACGTTTTCGTTTCTTGTCTTTTCTATAGAATAGACCGTTGATTTTCCCGTTTGAATGGTTTTAAACAAGTTTTTGTTTGGGCCTTTTATAGCTTGCGGTTTGGTGTAAGACAAGGCTCCAGGTTGAGCAGCGTACTTAATGGTTTACTTTTACCAATTGTGACTTGTATGAAGAATTGTTTCATTGGCACTCATACCACATCTTCTATATCTATAAGAACTCAACCTGATGAACATTTTACCCCGTTCAGACATGCTCTAAATGATATAATCCAAAAGATGCATTTTACCCTTATGTTTTTTTAAGCCATGTAGGTCATTTGGGTTACCTGCCGGTGTCATCAGACACAGTCTTTCAAGTAATTATACCCACATGATAATTGTGGCAAAGTTTTGTTGAATTTGTCTCAAGAGAAGAAGAGTTTTGTAAAAGACTACACAATTAACGTATAGGATTTCGTTATTTTTTTCTATAAAGGAACTTTTACCTATACTTAATAGAAAAATAAAATAAAAAATATGGGAGTCACCGTATAAGCCCACAATCTGCCTTCCGAAAAAAAAACATGCTTTTTTGTTCAGGTATTATTTTTCTGTTGAACTTCTATGTGAAATAAAGGAAACATCGAAATAAAAAAAAAGAACTAGATTAAAAAAAATCGATTAAATCTTTCAATTGTTTAGTTTATCTATAGGTTATTTGAAAAAATATTAAAAAAATATATGTCACCGATGAGTTAAAAAAAAAATTTCACCAAAAGGAGATAATTTGGAGCTTTTTCAATGATGTTATCAATTTAAAAATAATCTAGTTCCAAAATAAATTGATATGTTTGGTTGATTTTTGTACCATATCATAAAATTACAAGTAATAGTGTAAAATATGAAATTTCTATAAAAAAAAATGTCTAATTTTTGCTGATTTTTTTCTCTCCCTTGATCCTCCTTTAAAAGGTGTCAATTAACAATTATGGTCATGCTGACTTATTTGTAAATCTTATTTTGCTGAACATTATTGCTGTTTATAGTTTATCTATATTTAAATAAAGTCAATGATAAATTTCAATATGATTACCAAAAACTGAAAAATTTCCTTCGAACTGCCAATTTTTGGGTAACAACGCAACAACGGGTTGTCTGATACGTCTGATAATTTAGGGTAGATATATATGTGTAGCCATATATGAGACGTCAGATCGAACAAGACAAAGTTTTTAGCAGACAAAACTGATTCCTCGTCTGTCATATTAAAAAAACAAATGTATGTTTTCTAATTGTTAATTCACAGTTGAAAAACAACAGTGCGCTTGTAAAGTTTCAACATATATTTTTGTACATGTATTTATGAATTTAAGATGATAACAATTTAATAAAGCAAAGAACGGTAAAAACCGAGTAAGATGGGACATTTTTATAATGCGATTTTACTTTGATATTTGTAAGACGATATGCTTGTGAGGGATTAATTTTTCTAGGACACAATTATTTTATCTTTCAGGTCATATTAACTTCCGAGATGTGCACGAGTTGCAGTTAAAAAAAATGTAGGAAATGATAAATGTATATAAAACATGGATGACAATAGTGATACTACCATAATGCTTTGGTCCCAAAAACATAAAACAGTGCCATCTGAAAGATCAGAACACTACTGAAATTCTGAAAGATTAACAAAGTAGTTAAACAAAGGACCAAGTATGCAATTGACAAGAAGTCTGTAAAAACTAACTCATTGTTGATTACAGTCCATATAATTCCAAAATTGAAGTTACTTTAATACAGACATATTCAAAAACTTACCAAGATGGCATCTAATACTCTCTCACAAGAAGAGGAAAACTATGTTCGAATAGCATTGTTACTCACTGGAATTTCTCCTCGTGCTGTTCGTGTCCTGTTTGATAAAGAATTTCCTCCAGCATCTCTAAGTTTAACTGTAAATGATAGGAACACGAAGAAAAAGCTGAATGACTTGAGAGGAAAACGAGTCATAAACCAGGCCCAGTGGGATCTCCTGTTTCCCAGCAGTGGTAAGTATATATTATAAACCAGGCCCAGTGGGATCTCCTGTTTCCTACTAGTGGTAAGTATATATTATAAACCAGGCCCAGTGGGATCTCCTGTTTCCTACTAGTGGTAAATATATGTTATAAACCAGGCCCAGTGGGATCTCCTGTTTCCCAGCAGTGGTAAGTATATGTTATAAACCAGGTCAAGTGGGATCTCCTGTTTCCTACTAGTGGTAAGTATATATTATAAACCAGGCCCAGTGGGATCTCCTGTTTCCTACTAGTTGTAAGTATATGTTATAAACCAGGCCCAGTGGGATCTCCTGTTTTTCAGCAATGGTAAGTATATGTTATAAACCAGGCCCAGTGGGATCTCCTGTTTCCTACTAGTGGTAAGTATATGTTATAAACCAGGCCCAGTGGGATCTCCTGTTTCCTACTAGTGGTAAGTATATGTTATAAACCAGGCCCAGTGGGATCTCCTGTTTCCTACTAGTGGTAAGTATATGTCATAAACCAGGCCAAGTGGGATCTCCTGTTTCCTACTAGTGGTAAGTATATGTTATAAACCAGGCCCAGTGGGATCTCCTCTTTCCTACTAGTGGTAAGTATATGTCATAAACCAGGCCCAGTGGGATCTCCTCTTTCCTACTAGTGGTAAGTATATATTATAAACCAGGCCCAGTGGGATCTCCTGTTTCCTACTAGTGGTAAGTATATGTTGTCAACCAGGCCCAGTGGGATCTCCTGTTTCCTACTAGTGGTAAGTATATGTCATAAACCAGGCCCAGTGGGATCTCCTGTTTCCTACTAGTGGTAAGTATAGGTTATAAACCAGGCCCAGTGGGATCTCCTGTTTCCTACTAGTGGTAAGTATATATTATAAACCAGGCCCAGTGGGATCTCCTGTTTCCTACTAGTGGTAAGTATATGTTATAAACCAGGCCCAATGGGATCTCCTGTTTCCTACTAGTGGTAAGTATATGTTATAAACCAGGCCCAGTGGGATCTCCTGTTTCCTACTTGTGGTAAGTATATGTTATAAACCAGGCCCAGTGGGATCTCCTGTTTCCTACTAGTGGTAAGTATATGTTATAAACCAGGCCCAGTGGGATCTCCTGTTTCCTACTAGTGGTAAGTATATGTTATAAACCAGGCCCAGTGGGATCTACTGTTTCCTATCAGAGGTAAGTATATGTCATAAACCAGACACAGTGGGATCTCTTGTTTCCTATCAGTGGTAAGTACATGTTATAAACCAGGTCCAGTGGGATCTCCTGTTTCCTACTAGTGGTAAGTATATGTTATAAACCAGGCCCAGTGGGATCTCCTGTTTCCTACTAGTGGTAAGTATATGTTATAAACCAGTCCCAGTGGGATCTCCTGTTTCCTACTAGTGGTAAGTATATATTATAAACCAGACACAGTGGGATCTTCGGTTTCCCAGCAGTGGTAAGTATATGTTATAAACCAGGCCCAGTGGGATCTACCGTTTCCTATCAGAGGTAAGTATATGTCATAAACCAGACACAGTGGGATCTCTTGTTTCCTATCAGTGGTAAGTACATGTTATAAACCAAGTCTTGATTGATCTACTGTTTCCCAACAGTGGAATGTATATATTATAAACCAGGTCTCGCGGGATCTCCTGTTTCCTTGCAGTGGTAAGTATGCGTTTTAAACCAGGCCTAGTGGGATCTCCAGTTTCCTACTAGTGGTAAGTATATATTATAAACCAGGCCCAGTGGGATCTCCTGTCTCCTACTAGTGGTAAGTATATATTATAAACCACGCCCAGTGGGATCTCCTGTTTCCTACTAGTGGTAAATATATGTTATAAACCAGGCCCAGTGGGATCTCCTGTTTCCCAGCAGTGGTAAGTATATGTTATAAACCAGGTCAAGTGGGATCTCCTGTTTCCTACTAGTGGTAAGTATATATTATAAACCAGGCCCAGTGGGATCTCCTGTTTCCTACTAGTTGTAAGTATATGTTATAAACCAGGCCCAGTGGGATCTCCTGTTTTTCAGCAATGGTAAGTATATGTTATAAACCAGGCCCAGTGGGATCTCCTGTTTCCTACTAGTGGTAAGTATATGTTATAAACCAGGCCCAGTGGGATCTCCTGTTTCCTACTAGTGGTAAGTATATGTTATAAACCAGGCCCAGTGGGATCTCCTGTTTCCTACTAGTGGTAAGTATATGTCATAAACCAGGCCAAGTGGGATCTCCTGTTTCCTACTAGTGGTAAGTATATGTTATAAACCAGGCCCAGTGGGATCTCCTCTTTCCTACTAGTGGTAAGTACATGTTATAAACCAGGTCCAGTGGGATCTCCTGTTTCCTACTAGTGGTAAGTATATGTTATAAACCAGGTCCAGTGGGATCTCCTGTTTCCTACTAGTGGTAAGTATATGTTATAAACCAGTCCCAGTGGGATCTCCTGTTTCCTACTAGTGGTAAGTATATATTATAAACCAGACACAGTGGGATCTTCGGATTCCCAGCAGTGGTAAGTATATGTTATAAACCAGGCCCAGTGGGATCTACCGTTTCCTATCAGAGGTAAGTATATGTCATAAACCAGACACAGTGGGATCTCTTGTTTCCTATCAGTGGTAAGTACATGTTATAAACCAAGTCTTGATGGATCTACTGTTTCCCAACAGTGGAATGTATATATTATAAACCAGGTCTCGCGGGATCTCCTGTTTCCTTGCAGTGGTAAGTATGCGTTTTAAACCAGGCCTAGTGGGATCTCCAGTTTCCACCTAGTGGTAAGTATATATTATAAACCAGGCCCAGTGGGATCTCCTGTCTCCTACTAGTGGTAAGTATATATTATAAACCAGGCCCAGTGGGATCTCCTGTTTCCTACTAGTGGTAAGTATATGTTTTAAACCAGCCCCAGTGGGATCTCCTGTTTCCTACTAGTGGTAAGTATATGTTATAAACCAGGCCCAGTGGGATCTCCTGTTTCCTACTAGTGGTAAGTATATGTTATAAACCAGGCCCAGTGGGATCTCCTGTTTCCTACTAGTGGTAAATATATGTTATAAACCAGGCCCAGTGGGATCTCCTGTTTCCCAGCAGTGGTAAGTATATGTTATAAACCAGGTCAAGTGGGATCTCCTGTTTCCTACTAGTGGTAAGTATATATTATAAACCAGGCCCAGTGGGATCTCCTGTTTCCTACTAGTTGTAAGTATATGTTATAAACCAGGCCCAGTGGGATCTCCTGTTTTTCAGCAATGGTAAGTATATGTTATAAACCAGGCCCAGTGGGATCTCCTGTTTCCTACTAGTGGTAAGTATATGTTATAAACCAGGCCCAGTGGGATCTCCTGTTTCCTACTAGTGGTAAGTATATGTTATAAACCAGGCCCAGTGGGATCTCCTGTTTCCTACTAGTGGTAAGTATATGTCATAAACCAGGCCAAGTGGGATCTCCTGTTTCCTACTAGTGGTAAGTATATGTTATAAACCAGGCCCAGTGGGATCTCCTCTTTCCTACTAGTGGTAAGTATATGTCATAAACCAGGCCCAGTGGGATCTCCTCTTTCCTACTAGTGGTAAGTATATATTATAAACCAGGCCCAGTGGGATCTCCTGTTTCCTACTAGTGGTAAGTATATGTTGTCAACCAGGCCCAGTGGGATCTCCTGTTTCCTACAAGTGGTAAGTATATGTCATAAACCAGGCCCAGTGGGATCTCCTGTTTCCTACTAGTGGTAAGTATAGGTTATAAACCAGGCCCAGTGGGATCTCCTGTTTCCTACTAGTGGTAAGTATATATTATAAACCAGGCCCAGTGGGATCTCCTGTTTCCTACTAGTGGTAAGTATATGTTATAAACCAGGCCCAGTGGGATCTCCTGTTTCCTACTAGTGGTAAGTATATGTTATAAACCAGGCCCAGTGGGATCTCCTGTTTCCTACTTGTGGTAAGTATATGTTATAAACCAGGCCCAGTGGGATCTCCTGTTTCCTACTAGTGGTAAGTATATGTTATAAACCAGGCCCAGTGGGATCTCCTGTTTCCTACTAGTGGTAAGTATATGTTATAAACCAGGCCCAGTGGGATCTCCTGTTTCCTACTAGTGGTAAGTATATGTCATAAACCAGACACAGTGGGATCTCCTGTTTCCTATCAGTGGTAAGTACATGTTATAAACCCAGCCTTGATGGATCTACTGTTTCCCAACAGTGGAATGTATATATTATAAACCAGGCCAAGTGGGATCTTCGGTTTCCCATCAGTGGTAAGTATATGTTATAAACCAGGCCCAGTGGGATCTACTGTTTCCTATCAGAGGTAAGTATATGTCATAAACCAGACACAGTGGGATCTCTTGTTTCCTATCAGTGGTAAGTACATGTTATAAACCAGGTCCAGTGGGATCTCCTGTTTCCTACTAGTGGTAAGTATATGTTATAAACCAGGCCCAGTGGGATCTCCTGTTTCCTACTAGTGGTAAGTATATGTTATAAACCAGTCCCAGTGGGATCTCCTGTTTCCTACTAGTGGTAAGTATATATTATAAACCAGACACAGTGGGATCTTCGGTTTCCCAGCAGTGGTAAGTATATGTTATAAACCAGGCCCAGTGGGATCTACCGTTTCCTATCAGAGGTAAGTATATGTCATAAACCAGACACAGTGGGATCTCTTGTTTCCTATCAGTGGTAAGTACATGTTATAAACCAAGTCTTGATTGATCTACTGTCTCCCAACAGTGGAATGTATATATTATAAACCAGGTCTCGCGGGATCTCCTGTTTCCTTGCAGTGGTAAGTATGCGTTTTAAACCAGGCCTAGTGGGATCTCCAGTTTCCTACTAGTGGTAAGTATATATTATAAACCAGGCCCAGTGGGATCTCCTGTCTCCTACTAGTGGTAAGTATATATTATAAACCACGCCCAGTGGGATCTCCTGTTTCCTACTAGTGGTAAGTATATGTTATAAACTAGGCCCAGTGGGATCTCCTGTTTCCTATCAGAGGTAAGTATATGTCATAAACCAGACACAGTGGGATCTCTTGTTTCCTATCAGTGGTAAGTACATGTTATAAACCAGGTCCAGTGGGATCTCCTGTTTCCTACTAGTGGTAAGTATATGTTATAAACCAGGTCCAGTGGGATCTCCTGTTTCCTACTAGTGGTAAGTATATGTTATAAACCAGTCCCAGTGGGATCTCCTGTTTCCTACTAGTGGTAAGTATATATTATAAACCAGACACAGTGGGATCTTCGGATTCCCAGCAGTGGTAAGTATATGTTATAAACCAGGCCCAGTGGGATCTACCGTTTCCTATCAGAGGTAAGTATATGTCATAAACCAGACACAGTGGGATCTCTTGTTTCCTATCAGTGGTAAGTACATGTTATAAACCAAGTCTTGATGGATCTACTGTTTCCCAACAGTGGAATGTATATATTATAAACCAGGTCTCGCGGGATCTCCTGTTTCCTTGCAGTGGTAAGTATGCGTTTTAAACCAGGCCTAGTGGGATCTCCAGTTTCCACCTAGTGGTAAGTATATATTATAAACCAGGCCCAGTGGGATCTCCTGTCTCCTACTAGTGGTAAGTATATATTATAAACCAGGCCCAGTGGGATCTCCTGTTTCCTACTAGTGGTAAGTATATGTTATAAACCAGCCCCAGTGGGATCTCCTGTTTCCTACTAGTGGTAAGTATATGTTATAAACCAGGCCCAGTGGGATCTCCTGTTTCCTACTAGTGGTAAGTATATGTCATAAACCAGACACAGTGGGATCTCTTGTTTCCTATCAGTGGTAAGTACATGTTATAAACCCAGCCTTGATGGATCTACTGTTTCCCAACAGTGGAATGTATATATTATAAACCAGGCCAAGTGGGATCTTCGGTTTCCCAGCAGTGGTAAGTATATGTTATAAACCAGGCCCAGTGGGATCTACTGTATATGTTATAAACCAGGCCCAATGGGATCTCCTGTTTCCTACTATTGGTAAGTATATGTTATAAACCAGGCCCAGTGGGATCTCCTGTTTCCTACTAGTGGTAAGTATATATTATAAATCAGACACAGTGGGATCTTCGGTTTCCCAGCAGTGGTAAGTATATGTTATAAACCAGGCCCAGTGGGATCTACTGTTTCCTATCAGAGGTAAGTTTATGTCATAAACCAGACACAGTGGGATCTCTTGTTTCCTATCAGTGGTAAGTACATGTTATAAACCAAGTCTTGATTGATCTACTGTTTCCCAACAGTGGAATGTATATATTATAAGCCAGGCCAAGTGGTATCGTCGGTTTCCCAACAGTGGAATGTATATTTTATAAATCAGGCCAAGTGGGATCGTCGGTTTCCCAACAGTGGAATGTATATATTATAAATCAGGCCAAGTGGGATCGTCGGTTCCAAACAGTGGAATGTATATATTATAAATCAGGCCAAGTGGGATCGTCGGTTCCAAACAGTGGAATGTATATATTATAAACCAGGCCAAGTGGGATCGTCGGTTCCAAACAGTGGAATGTATATATTATAAACCAGGCCAAGTGGGATCTTCGGTTTCCCAACAGTGGAATGTATATATTATAAACCAGGCCAAGTGGAATCGTCGGTTTCCCAACAGTGGAATGTATATATTATAAACCAGGCCAAGTGGGATCGTCGGTTTCCCAACAGTGGAATGTATATATTATAAACCAGGCCAAGTGGGGTCGTCGGTTTCCCAACAGTGGAATGTATATATTATAAACCAGGCCAAGTGGGATCTTCGGTTTCCCAACAGTGGAATGTATATATTATAAACCAGGCCAAGTGGAATCGTCGGTTTCCCAACAGTGGAATGTATATATTATAAACCAGGCCAAGTGGGATCGTCGGTTTCCCAACAGTGGAATGTATATATTATAAACCAGGCCAAGTGGAATCGTCGGTTTCCCAACAGTGGAATGTATATATTATAAACCAGGCCAAGTGGGATCGTCGGTTTCCCAACAGTGGAATGTATATATTATAAACCAGGCCAAGTGGAATCGTCGATTTCCCAACAGTGGAATGTATATATTATAAACCAGGTCTCGCGGGATCTCCTGTTTCCTTGCAGTGGTAAGTATGCGTTTTAAACCAGGCCTAGTGGGATCTCCAGTTTCCTGCTAGTGGTAAGTATATGTCATAAACCAGGCCCAGTGGGATCTCCTGTCTCCTACTAGTGGTAAGTATATGTTATAAACCAGGCCCAGTGGGATCTCCTGTTTCCTACTAGTGGTAAGTATATGTTATTAACCAGCCCCAGTGGGATCTCCTGTTTCCTACTAGTGGTAAGTATATGTTATAAACCAGGCCCAGTGGGATCTCCTGTTTCCTACTAGTGGTAAGTATATGTCATAAATCAGACACAGTGGGATCTCCTGTTTCCTATCAGTGGTAAGTACATGTTATAAACCAAGCCCTGATGGATCTACTGTTTCCCAACAGTGGAATGTATATATTATAAACCAGGCCAAGTGGGATCGTCGGTTTCCCAACAGTGGAATGTATATATTATAAATCAGGCCAAGTGGGATCGTCGGTTTCCCAAAAGTGGAATGTATATATTATAAACAAGGCCAAGTGGGATCGTCGGTTTCCCAACAGTGGAATGTATATATTATAAACCAGGCCAAGTGGGATCTTCGGTTTCCCAACAGTGGAATGTATATATTATAAACCAGGCCAAGTGGAATCATCGGTTTCCCTACAGTGGAATGTATATATTATAAACCAGGCCAAGTGGAATCGTCGGTTTCCCAACAATGGAATGTATATATTATAAACCAGGTCTCGCGGGATCTCCTGTTTCCTTGCAGTGGTAAGTATGCGTTTTAAACCAGGCCTAGTGGGATCTCCAGTTTCCTACTAGTGGTAAGTATATGTCATAAACCAGGCCCAGTGGGATCTCCTGTTTCCCAGCAGTGGTAAGTATATGTTATAAACCAGTCTTAGTGGGATCTCCTGTTTCCTAGAAGTGGAATGTAAATATTATAAACCAGGCTAGGTGGGATCTTCTGTATCCCTGGAGTGGTACATTTGTAAGTTTATTTTATAAACAAGGCCAATTGGGATCTCATGTTTCCAAGCAGTGGTAACCAGGCCCAGTGATATATCCTGCTTTAAAGCAGTTGTAAGTTTAGGGTATGAACCAGGCCCAGTGGGATTTCCTGTATCCCAGCAGTGGTCAGTATATGTTTTAAACCAGGGGAAAGTGGGACTTCCTGTTTCCAGCAGTCGTAAATACATGTTATTATTAGGCCCAGTTTAAATATCTGATGAAATATGTTATGTAAATGACTGTTTGTTTCAAATCTATGTAAAACAAATATAGTGACCTGAGGTTAATTCTAAACATGATCATTTAACAAGATGAGGGTTCCAAACTGGAAAGTGGTTCATGTCAGCGTGTGTAATAAACTAGATACAGCGGCTGGGGACTATAGGAAAATTAGGCAATTACTAGAGATTAAAAAAAGAGTGATTAACAAGGCTCAATCTGACAATATTTTATTTTCCAGTAACAATAAGTTTGTGATAATCAGGATTTGTTAACCCTTGTGGGTCACCATAGATCACTCCCAATTTGTGTAGGGTTCGTGTTGTTTAGTATTTATCTGTTTATCTGTTTGTCTCTTTCTATTTTATCAATGGTGTTGGCAGTATATTTTCAACTTATGAGTTTGAATGTCCCTCTGATAGATTGTGCATCTCTTTTTTGACCTGAGATCAAATCATGTAGAAGTTGAAACTGAGCAAATATCCATACCGCATTGTAAGCTTTCAAAGTTCCCGAAATAACAAATGTGAAACAAAATAGATGAATTATACGACAGTCTTATTTAACAAAACAATAAATGAAAAACAAAATGACATACAGCAACTAACGACAACAACGGAGCTACAGATTTGTGGATTTGGATATGTACATGCAGAATATGACAGTATTCAACATACTTGCTGGCACCAAACCCTCCCGTATCGATACAAAGCACAAAAAAGTAACAAAATACATAGGACGTACAGTACAGTTTTGTGAGTACTCACAGCTACCGAAAAATGGTGTACAGATAGGGTGTAAAGATGTAATTAAATATTCGCCGCGATGTAGGTTTTAACAGATCGTAGGACTGAATGTACATGTGTGTACAAAAATGATATTTAGTTGGGTTTTATTTTCTGACTAACAAAATTAGTATTTATAACGATATAAACAATATTAAATTTTCTAAATAGTGTTGAATTTGTAACCTTTTGTAATAAGTTTATTTTAAGGATCGATATATGAACCCGGATCGTATCGAAATGTAGGAGCTCGGTAAACTAAATCACCGTAAGACTGATTAGGATCTGCCATCCTGCTTGTGGTAAATGTTCCATAGGAATAGCTAAAACAACAATCCAATTCTTTGCAAATATAAAAGAATTTGGTGAAGATTTTAAGTAACTTGTGGTAGCGACATTCTTTACTTAAAATTTTACCGGTATAACGTAGATATCTCTCGTTGAAACCTAAAAAGTTTCTGCAGATCACGTCATGTATTGTAGCGGACGAGTATGGAACGCCGGAACTGTCTTATAGTGTAAATATTTAATGTGTTCTGTCGCTTTGCCGTTACGTCCTGTTATTTCTTCTTTATGTTATGTGCAAATGCCGTTATATCCTGACACGACATCTCTGTGTTATGTCAAATTAGTAATTTGTTTGGTCAAACAATTGTACGATATGTCATTGCTAAACTTTGTTCTGTAAAATATGCATTACATTATGCTGTAACTACTGTATATTCTGTGAATACTTCAGAACTTTATGATCAACCACCTTTACATTCTCTCATATTTTATCTACGTTGTGTCTATTCTTCTTTTACGTAAGTCAGTTAATAATTGCGTCCTGTCTCGAGTGTTATTGTTATGTCAAATGTTCTAAACGTTTTGTTTTGATACACCTTTGTTCTATGTAAATCTCATGATATTATAGTCTTTTGGCGTTATGTTGTGTTTATACATATGTATCTCCAGTGAAAAACATAATACATCATGGTATAATTCATATACGTTTTGCCCTACAGCTGATACTCTCTGTGAGCATTCATTACGTCATGTGCAAATGGTTTTTACATTATGTGCAAACAACTAATACGTTTTGTGCAAACCTCGTTTACCTTATGTGAAAACATTGTTCACCCTATGTGCAAACATCGTTTACCTTATGTGCAAACACCTATTACGTTATATGCAAATACCTATCAAGTTATGTATAAAAACTTCATCATTATGTGCAAATACTATTACGTTATGTACAAATACCGCTTACATTATTTGCAAACACCATGAAAGTTATGTGCAAATGCCTATTACATTATGTCCAAACATCTATTACGTTAGGTGCACACACCTATTACGTTATGTCTAAACACCTATTACGTTATGTGCAAACACCTATTACGTTCTGGTAAAACGCTTTTTTGACACAGATAAAAACAAAACGCATCAGTGATATACACTTTGAAAACTATAAGTTTTAGCTTTCTAAAAAGCTCTTAATTACTTCGCTGTATTCTTTTTCCGACGTAGTCGGTGTAGTTTCTGTTTGTGATCTTTGAACTTAAGGACGCTTAACTATGGCAACAGAATACGCATGCTCGAAAATACTTTCTGTGATTGGACAAAATGATCTCATGGTGGATGATTTGGTTGTGTTTGAAAACACGTCTGTTATTTATATCGTGATGGAAAGCAAGTGAAAAACTATAAATATTTGAACCAAGAATACTGAACACAAGTAAGAAGCTAAGAAGATATGGCGTCTGTGACTAGTCGAGGGTATTGACGCTCCGATGTTTTTGTGCTAGTTTGAAGTTTTACAGTTCTGTATATGATTTTTCCTGGACTTTCGAATCTCAAGTAATAATATGTGAGTCTTTCTGAATAATAATTTTGATGCATTTACCAAAGAAAGATACTTTAATAGCCATTTGAAGTTCGGACAAAAGAAAAAAACAATCTAAATATAGATATTGGTAGTGATTTAATTGAGTAAATAAAACTCACGGTATAATAGTTCGAAAACTAGATCGTAAATTGTTTGTAAACAAAGCAAGTTTTATACAATAACTATATATTGTTCATACATTAACATTTAAATATCTCGTAAGCCGAGAATGACGCAACAACAACAAATAACGAGCTTTGTTTCGACAGCTAATGTTGGCAAACTCTCTGCTACACAGGAAAATGATGACTCTGTATTTAATGACTCAACACCTGCAAAACCAAAATCTGCAAAACGCCCGCATACATGTCTCTCTAGCGATGGCGATCATGGTTTATGCATCGAAACCGAATTAAATGAGATAAGGAATTCAATGAAAAACATATTGAAAAAAGAAGACGTTAAAATGATTGTCACTGAAACAGTTACAAGCTTGCTTGCACAAATGAAAAAAGAGATGAAAAAAGAACTTAAAAAAGAAATGATGGTTGAAATTCAAACAAATAAAGAAAAGGTAGAACAGCACTTTAAGTCAGAGGTATCTAGACTTAGTAAAAGAATAGACAGTGTAGAATTTGACAATGCTAATATATTAGAAAAAAATGCAAACCTTCACAAAGAAAACAGATTTTTGAAAGAAGAGATTGAAAATACGGGTAAACGTGCAACCGAAGCAATGGAATTGTCAAACTGGAATGAACAATACTCAAGGAAAAAAAATATTAAAATATTTGACTTTCCAGAAAAAAGGGGGAAAGATTGCCTCATAGTTTTTTTCATGAGATAAGTAAACTGGGTGTAAATATTGAACCATCAGAGATTGTAGCAGCACACAGGATACCAGGAAAACACGGCAAACCTAGACCAATTCTTGTGAAATTTATGCGCATGGAATCGAAAATCTCTATTTTGCGAAATCGAAAACTTATAAATGAGAAGTTAGAAGTCCGCATCTCTGACGATGTTACAAAACTGAACCAAGGGCTACTAAATAGACTATACCTGCATGAGGATGTCACCAGTGCGTGGTATTTCAACGGTCACATATATGGCACCGACAGCAAGGGGGATCGGCATCGTTTTGACATTTATGACAACATAAGGCAGAAACTGGGCTCATAAGAATAGCTTCCGTATAATGCGGACCGGTTCTAACATTACAAATTTGTTATACCTTTATTCAAAGTTGTTTATTGTTGTTTATTATTTGTTGATATCTTGTAAAAATGTCATTCTTTTTTATATTGTTTTCAACACCAAAGTTGAAAGTTTGAACCTTTGCATTGTAGCCTGTATATTCAGGGAGTGGCATACCTATTTTATTTATTTTTACGGAATTTAGGGTCTATTTCCGTACTAGTCTTTAATTTTACTATCCGTTTCAAAACTTCCGGTAGAGAATTTAACAAAAACTGCATATTTGAAATACACATTTTTTAATATTTTTGGTAAGAAGTAATCGGTTTTCAAGCTAGTCTTCGATTTAAAAACTTCTGGGCCACTTCACTGATATGAAAAAATACACCGAACACCATCTCCTCTTGGAAATAGAAGTAAAATCTTATCTGTTCTCTGCGAAAATAATGAACCGTTAAAAAATGACTCGTAGACCTATAAATTATAACTGTGAATTTGTCCTAGTACTACTTCAGAGGAATCTCTGCACATAATCGTGAGATTGATAAACAAACACTTATTAAATGAAACCCTTGTCAATACATTTTATCATACAATAAATGTTTAAGTGTTAGTTTCACTCTGGATAAATACAATATACATGTAACACTGAAATGAGCTGATGAGAGATGCATGTACATGTACAGTTAAGATGGGGTCAGCAATTTTAATTCAATTGTATATAAAGATGGTTGTTTCGTGTATCAGGATTTAAAGGTGTATGTTTATGGCATATGTATGTGTATATTTGTATGTGTTTTTTAAATTTTTTTTCTTCAATTGTATTATTGCATGTACCTGTGTTGATAAAAATGCTTTGTTGTTATTATGTTGGTTTTTTTTTTTGTTTCTTTTTTTCGTTACTTTACTTTCTTTTATTTAGCATGGGGATTATAAATTAGCATGTTGACTTTTATTAATATATATGCTATTCTTTGGTATACATTGTCTGAGAATTTGTCTCTCTTAAAAACTAACAATACACAAATTAAAAATTAAAACGTGCAAATTGAGGTACAAATGAAGTTTCACAGAACTTTTTGATATATCTTTCAGTTTTACTTTAGCACAAAAATATTTGCTCATTTTATTTATACTATGATGCTCTCGACACTTTTTTTGGGGGGGTTGGGGGTAACTCTAAGTAAAAAATTGAAACATTGGGAAAACACTTTTACGTATAGATGCACATGTGTATGGTTTGTGGATACTGTTTGGATATATTGGGGTTATAGATATTTATATTTATTATTATTTAAGCTATTCTTGTTTAACCACTTGATAATATTATGTCGACTATAACTATTGGTAGTGTAAACTGCAGGGGTTTATCAGAAACAGTTAAAAGAATTGATATATTTACAAAATATAAGGACTTATATGATATAATTATATTAGTAGACACCCATAGCACATCTGAAAAAGAAAAACAATGGCTGCATGAATGGGGATATGTGGGGAAATTTAGTTCTTTTTCTAGTAAAAGTAGAGGGGTAGCTGTTCTTTTCAGAAATACTTTTGAATTTAAAATCCATGGAGAAAACATAGACTTGTCTGGTAATTTTGTTATATTAGATATCACCATTCAGGACTATCGTATAACTTTGGCAGCAATATATGGACCGAATAATGATGAACCAGCCTTTTTTGACAACATAAAAAACAAAATATCCCACTTTGGCAACTCGTCAATTGTAGTCGTGGGTGATTGGAATGTTGTTCAAGATTATGAGATGGACACATTATATTATAGAAATGAAAATAACCCCCAGTCAAAAGCTAAGATACATGAGGTTATGCATGACCTTGATTTATTAGATATATGGCGCCTGCAACACCCTTTTGAAAAGAGGTACTCATGGAGGGGTCCAAATCGCAAACAAAGTCGTTTGGACTACTTCATGATTACCTCTGATATAGAAGCATTTGTAATTTCATCAGATATAGGAATTAGTTATAGATCGGATCATTCTCCAGTACTTATTGATTTAAAATTCTCAAGCCAGATTAGAGGGAAGGGTACATGGAAATTTAATAACAGTCTTTTGAAGGAAACTGAGTTTATTGAAAAAGTTAAAGGGGATATCAAAACTGTCATTGAAGAATATGAGTTTGATCCATCTATTGATATTGAGACAGAGGACAAACAGTTTAATATAAGCTATCAGCTTTTATGGGATATGATTAAATTGAAAGTTCGTGGATCTGCAATCTCATTTTCGTCTTTCCGGAAGAAGGAACAAAATAATAAAGAAAAAGAATTATTATACAAGATATCATTATTAGATAAAAAACTCATAGAGAATAACTTGCCATCAGTACATCAAGAAAGGGAAGGGTTGGAACTAGAATTAAAATTAATAAGAGAAAAAAATGTTAAAGGGATAATTACAAGAGCAAAGGCAAGATGGCATGTAGAGGGGGAAAAGGGAAGTAACTATTTTTGTAATTTGGAAAAAAAACATTATACAGAAAAAATTATTCCCAAACTTATTCTGGAGGACGAATCTGAGATAACGGATCCATGTATTATTAGAAATGAACAAAAACAATTTTATAAAAAATTGTATACTAGTTCTAACCCATTGTTACTTGAGACTCACAGGAGCACATTTCTTCAGCATGACAATCCTTTTATTACAAAACCTATTGAGGAAGAGGTGAAATCATGTGAAGGACCTTTATCAGAACAGGAATGTCTGTCTTCTCTTAAACATATGAAGAACTCTAAATCACCTGGTATAGATGGATTCACTGTTGAGTTTTATAAATTTTTCTGGAATGATATTAAATTTCCACTAGTAAGATGTTTAAATGAGGCTTTAGAGTATGGAAAGTTCTCTATCACTCAAAGACAGGGACTCATTACCTGTATACCAAAGGAGGGTAAGTCAAAGTTTTATCTTAAGAACTGGCGACCTATCACACTGCTGTGTGTAGACTATAAGATAGCTACAGCCAGTCTAGCAAATAGATTTAAAAAGGTCTTGGTAAATATAATTAGTCAAACACAAAAAGGTTTTCTTAAAGGTAGGTATATTGGTGAATGTACTAGATTTATTTATAATTTAATGGAAAAGATGGAAGAAGACGACATTCCTGGACTTTTACTTTTAGTCGATTTTGAAAAAGCTTTCGACACAGTCGAATGGTCTTTCATATATGAGGCTTTGCAGTTTTATGGATTTGACCATACATTTATAAATTGGATTAAGGCTTGCTACTGTGATGCTTCTAGTGCTGTGTTGAATAATGGTTATATTTCTGAATTTTTTTCATTAAAAAGGGGGGTCCGTCAAGGGGATCCTCTGTCTCCTTACCTTTTTATTTTAGTGCTAGAATTACTAAGTGCAGCTATTAAAAATGACCCTGAGGTTGCAGGTGTAACAATTAATGACTCTGAATTTCTGTTGAGTCAATACGCAGATGATTCTTCCGTAGTCCTGGATGGTAACCAAAAATCCCTAAATCAGTGTTTATACTTGTTTGATAAATTTTCAGAATGTGCTGGACTTAGGTGTAATGTTGACAAAACCGAAGCTGTATGGATTGGGTCAAAAAAGGGTAGTATGGAAAAACTTTTGCCAGAAAAAAATCTTGTTTGGAACCATTCTGGGAGGTTTAAACTACTAGGTATATGGTTTGAACTTGCTAAAATGGATAAAACTCTATGTAATTTTACAGCCAAGATAAACAGTATCAAGTCATTACTCAATACTTGGGCTTATAGAGAACTGACATATATTGGGAGGGTTGTAGTTATTAAGACTTTAGCACTTCCCATTTTGGTCCAAGTTCTGACTGTCCTTCCTAACCCCCCAGAAGGGGTTTTGAGGGAGATTCAGAATATATTTTTTAACTTTCTATGGAAAGGAAAACCTGATAAAGTGAAAAGGGCAGTGATAATGTCCGAACACTGTGATGGTGGTCTTAAGATGCCCAATATTTATTATTTTTGCTATAGTGTAAAAATGTCTTGGCTGTATAAATTATTAGATCCCCAAAACTACTCTCCTTGGAAAGTCTTGCTACTTAGTTATATACAAAAATTTGGGGGGGACAAGATTTTACACTTAAGTCAGGAAGGTTTACTTTATTTAGCAGAAAAAGTTAATCCATTTTGGCATGATATCCTGGTAAATTTTTCCAAGTTAAAAAATAAGCTTAAAGTTGAAAACAATACTGAAATTTTGACCCAGTCCATATGGCTGAATCCAAACATCAAAATAGATGGCAAGATGATTTTGAGGTTCAAATATGTTGAAAATAGTATATTCTTCATTAATGATCTTATGTCAGAAAAAAATACATTATTCTCATATGATGAATTTAAAAAAAAGTATGATATCAATACTAACTTTGTAGAATTTTATAGTATTTTAAGTGCGATTCCAAAGAGATGGAAAAGTATGATAGAAGGTAGTTCAAAACTGGAAATTATTGAAAATAAATTAATAGATAAAGTTAAAAAGGAACCAAAATGTTGTAAATTTTTCTATACATTATTTTTGGAGGATAATAAAGTGTTATCTTTATCTTCCCGTGAAAAATGGGATAGAGATTTAGATATGCAGATTGAGGATTGGAATGCTATTTACCCGTATTCCATGCCCTTCATCATAACCAGAAACTCTTTTCTGCAAAACTTCCAATTTAAGATTGTTCATAGGATTCTACCATGTAATTCATTTTTATTGAAATGTAAATTAAAAGAAACTGAACTTTGTACTTTTTGTTCAGAAATTAAAGAAAATATTTTTCACATTTTTTGGGAATGTAATGTATCACAAAACTTCTGGCTATCCGTTATAGATTGGATTAAAAATTATGGCATTCTCCTGCCTTTCAGTGCAAAAGAAGTCATTTTAGGTGTGTCTGAGGATTTTGTCAACAGTAAAATAGTTAACAATATTTTGTTGTATTTCAAATATTATATATACAAATGTAGATGTAAGAACATATTCCCCACAAAATGTGGTGGGGTAGAATATTTAAAATATTGGATTAATATAGAAAAATACTCTGTATGTTTCTTAACCCCTGTACAAAAAGTAAAAATGGATCAGAAGTGGCATTTGTTAGAAGCAGCTTTTATTTAATTTATTTGATTAATTAACAAAATCTTTTTGTAATATTTATATCTATATCTTATTATATCCATATGACTTAATTGATTTATCAAGTATTACTTTATTTTTAAAAATGTGTATCGAATACTGTAGTATGTAATTTCACATGTTTCATCATCAAAAATAAAATAATTACAAAAAAAGTAAATTGTTTAGGTGACATCACAATATTCTTATATATTATTTCCCTAGTATAACCAGACTTAGTATAGAATTTCTTGTAGTTACATTCAGATGGGATTTAATTAAAGAGGTCCTGCATCATTAAGTCATTGTGCTTCTGAAGGTTATCGAAATGATAGTTTTAAACATATACTCAAATTTAAATAGGTCGGATATCTTTTTTAAAGATAGTTCTTGTTCAAGGTAATGTCCGCGGCAACCTAGCGTGGTTTTGAATAGTCAACGAAACAAAAAACGCAGTGCCATAAAAACACACAGAACAAGCGCACAACTTAGTCGATTGTCGGTTCATATATTGTGCTACATATATAGAGAGATACTTTTTAAACTACGATTTGATTTATCTATATGTTACTGATTTTTCTGATTATTTTTATCATTCTATGATATGTTGCCCTCAACCCGGAACAGATTGAATGTTTTAATGTTATTCGCAAATTTTAAATTAAGTGCAACACTTGCAAGTTTAAACGAGTAAAACTAGGGTGCGTAATTGCACGAGCATTTTTTGTTTGCGTTTCTATCTTATAGCATTAAAGAGTCTTCTTTAAAATTTACGGACGAAGAATGTTTCGGATGATGCTCCCAATGTTTCTTTGAAACAATACGAATATATAACTGTAAAAACTAAGAAAAATCTTACACTTGTTAGAAAATACACTAGATCGGGTAACATGTTGAATTACTTTAGAGAACTTTAAGACAAATTCGCTAGACATCAGTTCCGTGCATAGTGGCAAAATGCACAATTTAAATGTTTGAAAGAAAACTTATTATCTATACAATATTAGCACTGTAATATAATGCAAGACTATTCCAAAAAGGACGGTTGCAAACTTATCTTCAGCGCAACGAGATATTTATGTATGTGTCTTTCATTTATCGACATAGAGGTAGACGGAGTAGAAAGTTTGCCGGATATTTCATGTACTATCACTTTATATTCTCGGTTCAGTATACATGTAAGTCACGCAACTGGTTTTGAATGTTACTAAACCGACATTTGTTTCAAACACGGATATCTAATTTTTATTCAAAAATAATATTTCGAAACTTCGTGAAAGGGACATTAGGACGCAGCCGGGGGCTTTTTCGAGTAGACAAGATTTTTTTTCGCAGGAACGAAATAATACAGTCTGTGGTAGAATTTTTAAATATTGCGGAAAACATTTGAACGACACTAAGTAACTGTATTTACATATTGTTTTCGGGGCCTTTTATTGTTGACTATGTGGTATAGGCTTTGTTCATTGTTGAAGGCCGTTCGTTGACTTAAAATTGTAAATTTCTGTGTCATTTTGGTCTCTTGTGGAGAGTAGTCTCATTGGCAGTCATACTACGTCTCCTTTTTTTCAACTTATTTTCCGTTCACATTTGCCGTAAAGAAATAAGGGTGCATTTTGATTTTTACATGTAGTTTTTTTTTGTTTTTTTAACAGGGCAGAACTCGGGAGTATAGATCGTGAGACAATATCTTTTAAATCGTCCCTAATATCAATAGTCTTTATCAATTTTTTTTCTTCTTTGAAAGGTGCTTATTTGACAGTAACGTGCCTGTCATGTTATTCTTGTGAAAACTATTTGTTTGGTACTTTCAAAGACTGCATAAATATTCCATTTGAAGTATAAGGCCACCATACCGACAATTGTCGAGAACAACTAAAGCCGTTATTGGGGTCCCGCAGAAGATGTGGTATGATTGCCAATGAGACAATTAACTCTCCACAAGAGACCAAAATAACACAGACATTAATAATTATAGGTCACCGAATGGCCTTCAACAATGAGTAAAGCCCATGCCGTATAGTCAGCTATAAGAGGCCCCGCAATGACAATGAAAAACAATTCAAACTGGAAAACTAAGAGCTGTATTTTATTTAAAATGAACGAAATACAAATATGTAACACATGTAAACAACTGACAACCACTGAATTACGAGCTCCTGACTACATGGACTATGGACAGGCACATACATACATAGTGTGGCGGGGTTAAACATGTTAGCAGGATCCAAACCCTCCCCTAACCAGACAGGTACATTAACTTTACTCATTCTAGAAGTATTTTTGTAGCGTCTAAACCATGAAAAACGTCCGATTTTAGCGATAACGTATGTTACGCTTATAGACACGAACATCGCTCGTAACGTCTACATATTGCAGATTAGCAATGCAAGTAAAGACGTATTAATGATTGATATTTCAATTTTCAATTTCAGTGTGTAATATATATGCATAATAAAACGACCATGAATTAATTACATTTGATATGAAATGTAATACACACAGTTAATTTTCCGGCATTTGATGGCTTTAAAATAATATCCTGAGAAGAGAACAGTCTGTAAATATTTATCTCATGTAAGCCAATAGTTGTTGCTGAATTTCAGCCACATCATAAAGCAAACAAACATAATTTATATGTGAAAAGTAATTATTTCAAGATAGCGTGTATGTCGACTGAAACTAAAAGGTCCGCCCTGTCATTCGAAGCAAAAAAAAAGCTACATTTAAAAAACAAAATGCAACCTCATTTCCTTACGGAAAATGTGAACGGAAAATAAGTTGATATAAAAAAAAAAGAAGACGTGGTATGATTGCCAATGAGACAAATCTCCACAAGAGACCAAAATGACGCAGAAATTAACAACGTTATGTCAACGTAAGTTCTTTAACAATGAGCAAAGCCCATACCGCATAGTCAACAATAAAAGGCCCCGAAAAGAATATGCAAAACAATTCAAACGAGAGCACTAACGGCCTTATTTATGTAATGTTCTTTTCAAACTGCACCAAGCGGGGCATTTCATAGGTCGCCATATCTTGCATACATAATCATAACATATAGTTTTTGAGGCGCCAAATTACATTTATTTATTATAGACTGTTGACAAGTTCAACACATAATATATACGTCTTTTCAGATTATATTGTCTGAGGACGAAGATATTTTAACATAAATAAAGTAAACAAATCTTTAATATTTAAACACACGTACAGAAAAAAGTGTGTTACCGCATGCGGAAGAATATCTCAAGAACGTTTGCGATATCACATGCAGAGTTATCTATCTTTGCTTCCTCTTTCGTGGGACATAGAATGTTTTGCTGGAAAATATGAATGCCCACTCAAATGCAATCTATTACAAAAATCGAAATATTACAGAAGAGTGTCCACCATGCACTTGCACAGCACTATAACTGATATAGTGCAATAGAATGATATACAAATGGATGAAAATTATATATACATGTAACTGTAATTTACAAATATTAAAATAATGTATAACAAAAAACCCAGACTTTACTGATTGTTATGACTTCTGCGATGAGGTTGAATTTATCATCCACGCGCAGAAAAAAACTATGTATCTGTACTTTAACGTCACTTTCAGGTAAAGAGATGTGATTTGGTTTTCTGGGACAAGTGCTTGTGACTGTCCACAAGAACTTGCGGTTATCCGATGTTCAGTACTTCAGTGCTTTGATTCATATATTTAACATAAAGATGTTCTCAACTAGTAACAACACATAACAAGGGTTTTATATTTTTTACAAACGTCTTATTGTCCTTATATTATCTTGATTCATTTTGAGAGCTCGAATCGTATCAATGTGACATACTGCACATTTTAAGATTCTTGAAAACTGGGAGTTACCTGGCAATTGTTGCATGGTGCTTTATACGGATGAACAACAGGGTTCCAAAATTCCATTAATACAAAACATGACAAGTGAACTCTCTTAATTTATAATCAGTAGCAGGAAAATTACAGAAGAACTTCAGACTGTAATGATAACTGGAAGTCCATTCGTAAGTAAAACACAGGTCTTAACAAAATTTCTTTCCAGATACTAGCTTTTGTTCACAAACAAGCGTCTGTCCAAGTTTGGTACAAATCCAAAAGAGTATAAGAAAGTTATTAAAATTCTAAAAACATTAACCACAGAGTGAATGTGTTGCTTCACAGTGTAAATGTATTATTTCCTGGCAGAAAATCTAAGTTTATTTATAAGTAAAATACGGAAAAAATTTAATTTTATTTCTACTTATTTTAATTCAGGATACATGTACATGTATCTTATGATCATAAACAAGCTTCTGTCCAAGTTTGGAAGAAATCCAGTATACATTTATGTAGTTTAAGAAAGTTTTTACAATTTCAAAAGCTTTAACCACAAAGTGAATATTTGTGGACGCCGCCGCCGACGACGATGACGACACCGACGACGACGGAATCGAGGATCGCTATGTCTCGCTTTTTCGACTAAAGTCGAAGGCTCGACAAAAATGGCAATATTTTACAGAAACTGTCAAAACATATTTGAGAATGATAACATTGAAATCCAATAGAATATATTTGTATGAAACTTTATATTTTTTTAAATAAGATTTGTCAGAATGATGATGTGCAGCAAATTCATTTTATGAACATTTGGCTTAATTGTGTATTTAGCTATATTGATCGAACCATTCCCGCTTATAACTAAACGCATCGAAGCTTACCGTTTATACCGTATATCCCGTAATATTCATTGAATTTAAGACTCTCCGTTCGGAAAATAAGTTTATGTTTCTAATTTATACGACGATATTCGTTGAAATATTGAACAAATAGATAAATCCATATCGACAACTGTGTAATAATGTATTGATTATAAATGACCTTTGTCGGTAAACGTGAAATTTATTTGTACGAGCTTTAGAAACAGGACGAAAAGCGAGGCCATAAGGGGATCTATTGTTATTTATTTCCATGTCATTTGGTATTTCGTGGAGAATTGTCTAATTGGCGTTCACACCACATCCTTTTTAAAAGATAGTTAGTATTTTCTGAAATTCAAAGGAAAAATTAGGTTATGATGACCATTTTAGCAACGAAATTATCTATTTATTCTTAAAGACAACAAAAGAAACAATATGTACATCACTTATAAAAAAAATAATAGAAGAAAACAATAACAATTTACTAAATTATGTATTTTTTTGTATCGTTCTTGATGACACGATTCGAAAAGTTACCGGACGAAATACGGATAAATAAAAGTCACTATTTGGAGTTTCAAGTTGCGGAATTTAATTTTGAGTATGGCCAGTGAAGGTTAAACAAGGCTGATAACCCTTTCTTAAAGATTAATATATGTATGCGTCATTTTTGTGGATTACAGGATAAGGCAGTTTTTAATATAAAAAAAAACAGATTTTTTTTACAGAAAATGCAGCTTTTTGTTTCACCCGTCTACCTGTCTGATCGAAAATCGGATCAAATTTTTCAACATCCCTGTGAGTTTTAAAAAAAAAAAGGGGCGTTATGCAACCATAACGCACACTTTTAATGTGGAGCAAAATAATTTCCCCTAAAACTAAATACATAGTATGTATATAGCCTTTTTACACCATTCAATATAATTATTTCATAACGCACAACTTTTAATGTGGTTTGCATAACGCACACTTTTAATGTGGAGCAAAATAATTTCCCATAAAACTAAATACATAGTATGTATATAGCCTTTTTACACCATTCAATATAATTATGAAAATCCACAGTTTGTTAAAAAAGTAAAATTTTTAATTTTCTTCATTTTCAAAATGCATATCATTGATGCGTTTTATTTAAATCTGTGTCAAAAAAGCGTTTACCAGAACTTTTAAAATAGGTGTTTGCACATAACGTAATAGGTGTTTGAACATAAAGTAAAAGGTGTTTGCACATAACGTAATAGATGTTTGGACATAATGTAAGCGGCATTTTCACATAACTTACATGGTGTTTGCACATAATTTAAGCGGTATTTGCACATAACGTAATAGGTGAACATAAAGTAATAGGTGTTTGCACATAACGTAATAGATGTTTGGACATAATGTAAGCGGCATTTGCACATAACTTACATGGTGTTTGCACATAATTTAAGCGGTATTTGCACATAACTTAATAGGTGTTTGCACATAACGTAATAGGTGTTTGGACATAATGTAATAGGCATTTGCACATAACTCACATGGTGTTTGCACATAATGTAAGCGGTATTTGCACATAACGTAATGGGTGTTTGCACATAACGTAATAGGTGTTTGGACATAAAGTAATAGGTGTTTGCACATAACGTAATAGATGTTTGGACATAATGTAATAGGCATTTGCACATAACTCACATGGTGTTTACACATAATGTAAGCGGTATTTGCACATAACGTAATATGTGTTTGCACATAACGTAATAGGTGTTTGGACATAAAGTAATAGGTGTTTGCACATAACGTAATAGATGTTTGGACATAATGTAATAGGCAGTTGCACATAACTTACATGGTGTTTTCACATAATGTAAGCGGTATTTGCACATAACATAATAGGTGTTTGCACATAACGTAATAGGTGTTTGCACATAAAGTAATACTTGTTTGCACATAACGTAATAGATGTTTGGACATACTGTAATAGGCATTTGCACATAACTCACATGGTGTTTGCACATAAGGTAAACAATGTTTGCACATAACGTAAACGAGGTTTGCACAAAACGTATTAGTTGTTTGCACATAATGTAAAAGGCATTTTCACATGACGAAATGAATGCTCACAGAGAGTTCTTACTCTACGGCAAAACGCATATGAATTATACCATGATGTATTATGTTTTTCACTAGAGATGCATCTGAATAAACACAACATAACGCCAAAAGACTATAATATCATGAAATTTACATAGAACAAAGGTGTATCACGACAAAACGTTTAGAACATTTGACATAACAATAACACTTGAGACAGGACGCAATTATAAACTGACCTACGTAAAAGAAGAATAGACACAACATAGATAAAATATGAGAGAATGTAAAGGTGGTTGATCATAAAGTTCCGAAGTATTCACAGAATATATAGTAGTTACAGCATATTGTAATGCATATTTTACACAACAAAGTTTAGCAATGACATATCATACATTTGTTTGACCAAACAAATTACTAATTTGACATAACACAGAGATGCCGTGTCAGGACATAAAGGCATCTGCACATAACATAAAGAAGAAATGACAGGACGTAAAGGCAAAGCGACATAACACATTAAATATTTACACTATAAGACAGTTCCGGCGTTCCATAGACGAGTAAGATATATTATATTAACACGATAAGATAGTATAAACAAATGCAAGTTAGTATGTGTAACATTCCAGGTATAAAAATAGCTCAGTGTTTACTAATTGTGGAAAGCCAAATATGTATAACAAAGCAGGCACAATAGTAGCTTTTTTGTTTCCCAGTATGACTTGTGATTCACAGGTTTTCTTATTTATACCGATTTTCATGGCGACATGACTTGGCTTCGAAGTCAGTCGGACGGCGATTTCAAAAATTATTTGACAACTGAAATCTTTATTTCAAATACAAGGTTATGATCCTATAGGGAGTTGGCTATCATACCACATCTTATTTGAATATTGATAAATCTAGATGTAGAAAGCCTTAGTGTTTGGAATTAATTAAATAATAATCGGATCTAAAGTAAAATAATAACGCATTAACTTTTGTTTTGTTTAAAGACAGGACAGTTATAAAAATTTTGGCGAGGTATGACAACTTTAATCTGATGTTTTCTTATCGAAGGCATAGATTTCAATAGCCGTATTTGGCACAACTTTTTGGAATTTTGGCTCAACAATGCTCTTCAACTTTGTACTTGTTTGGCTTTATAAATAATTTGATATGAGCGCCACTGATGAATCTTATGTAGACAAAACGCGTGTCCGGGGTACTAAATTATAATCCTGGTATCTTTGATAACAATTTGCTTACGTAAGATCCATCTCAGTATATGATTTGATTTGTTTTTCAACATTGTTAATCATGTACCAACATTTTCCATTTTTTTTCTGTTTTCAGGTATCACTGATTCTAATACTTTTGATGTGACGCTGATGGTAGCATTGCTTAGAAACCTAACAACATTGGTTCGTCCTATAAATGGGTATGACAATCTACCTGTTACTACAGAAACAACACCTACCTCGGATTTAGCGAGAATTAAATATTATAGAAACTTCTTATCACATCTTCATGAGGGGAAGGTAGATGGCACGTTATTCACTACAGCTTGGCAGGATATAAGTAATGTAAGTAATATCTGGAGGTTAACCCAATACATATACTTCTTTTTTCTTCTACGTGTCCTTATTCCGATAATGATGTGAAATATATGGATTATTTGTTGATTTGAATTGTTTGTAGTTTATAATTTCAATAGAAAATATTTACTCTTTTGGTAACCTGATCTCGCTTCATTCGAAACTCTATGACGGTCGTAAAGTATATATTCTGTGTACTCACGCTGTTAATCATCTTAATAACGTTTTAACATGTTCTTTTATTTGTCTTTATAATATATATAATATTACTTTTACAATTTGGTCTGTTTTGGTGATACATATTTGACGTAGCTCTGTACTTCTGCATCCCGTCATTTTGTTGTTTGTATTTATTTTCATGGTTACCTGTGTGCCTAGACCATGTGAATTTATACATTTGACGTGTCTCTTTACTTTAAATATTCCGCCATTGTGTTATTGTTCTATTATACATTTTGCATACTCTGAACGACAAAGTTATTTTATATATCTACCTGTGTGGCGTTTTACTGAAGTCAAACACGCGATTTTACGACATATTTAATATGTTAAAATTACGATTCGGTCCAAGTGCATCAAACTTTCGATCCCTTATGGATTGATTTGTCATACATAAATTAAATACATAAATAAGTGAGCAATGAACGAGGTCGTAAAATGTGATATGCTTTTTTTTTGTGTTTCTTTGTTACATATTTGTTTGCTTTTGTTGTATGAGGACACTTGCTTTTAGGACACTTGTTGATTGCTGTACCCCTATTTTGACATTTTTACCTATTGTGTCTGTTTGTTTTGTTCATGCGTCGTTGACAGCATAATGGAATTCGATGCGACTGTCATGCAAGCGAGGGGTTTAACGCTATAAAACCAGGTTTAATCCACCAATTTATACTTAAGAAAATACGTTTACCAGGTCAGGAATATGACAGTTGTTGTCCATTCGTTTGATGTGTTTGAGCTTTAGATTTTGCCATTCAATTAAAAACTTTCCGTTTTGAATTTTCATCGGAGTTCAGTACATTTGTGATTAAACTTTTCACTCCCAAAATTTACCATGTATTTTCATGTTTATGATCCCGCCAAGAATGAAAATTATTCTCTTTTCAACATTAAAAAAACCCACAATTCTACCTTTGCTGTCATTTAGTTTGTATTTGAAGAATTTACAAAGCCTTCATCAAAACTGGAAACAAAAAAAATAATATAACATTTCAGTATAATGACTTTATTTTTTTTTATTGTCAATAATACGATATTAATTTTTTTTTTCAAAACCTCAATCTACTTCGGTCTTTACAAATAACTGGTTTTAATAATATTATTTTTTTCCCCAAAAAAAGGATAGCAAAACAATTAAATACAAACTCTACCATATAACATATATGTATATATATAACTCGTCTAAACATCAACCCAACAATGTTAGATCTGTAAATTTGCTTTCGCAAATTTTTGGTTCTTCCCTCGCCGGGATTCGAACCCATGCTACTGTGATATCGTGACACCAAATCGCCTGCACTGCAGCCGTCCCGCTAGACCACACGACCACCTGGGCTCTCAAAAAAAGAGCTTTCGGTGGGCATGTGTTACCTTTCCACGTCAGTTTATATATATATATATATATATAAGGTAAAATAACAAAACTATCGAACTCAAAGGAAAATTGAAAACGAAAGGTTCTTTATCAATTGGCAAAATCAAATCTCAATTATTTCAAACAAATGGATAACAGCAGTCATATTCCTGACTTGATTCAGTCATATTCTTTTGTAGAAAATGATGTTGGATTGAATTTGGTTTTATAGCTAGCGTTACCTGTCACTTGTATGACAGTCGCATAAAAACATCCAAGACTAGTTTCACATTTGATTTTGTATATTTGTTCCGGAATATCTGAGACTAGTTTAAACAACTGATTTTGTATAATTTTCAGAACACATCAGACCAGTTTGACAACTGATTTTGTAAATTTTTCTAAAATTCCGAGACAAGTTTGACAACTGATTTTATTTATTTTTTTAGAACACCTAAGACTAGTTTGACATCTCATTTGGTATTTTTGTTCAGAATACCTAAGACTAATTTGACAATTGATTTTATATATTTTCAAGATTACTTCAAACTAATTTGATAATTAAATATGTATATTTGTCTAGAATACCCGAGACTAGTTTGAAAACTGATTTTGTATAATTTTCTAGAATACATAAGACTAACTTGATAAATGATTTTACATTTTTGTCCAGCATACATGAGACTAGTGCGACAACTGATTTTGTTTGTTTTTCTAGAACACCTAAGACCATTTTTAACAACTGATTTTGTATAATTTTCAAGAATACTTAAGACTATTTTGACAACTCATTTTTATATTTCTGTCCAGAATACTTTAGACTAATTTGACAATTGATTTTGTATATTTTTCTAGAATACATGAGACTAGTTTGACAACTGATTTTGTGGTTATTCAGAACACCTAAGAAAAAATTTGAACAACTGATTTTGTATGTTTTTTAGAATACCTATACTAGTTTGTTACTTTTAGATATATTTATGATGTTCTATCAATGTATAACCCATACTCCAGTCAGTGCTTGCATCTTATATATCCAGTGAACCAAGTTATTGATACTAGTGATAGTAGAAGGACTGCTTCAAACTTTGATACTTTCTTTCATATTGACACATATGGACGACTTCACACTAAAATATACGACACAAGGGATGATTTTTACTTTAAAATTATCAATTTCTAATTTTTAGTAGTAACTTATCCTGTGCTCTGTCGTATGGTGTTTGCATATATCAATTGATACAGTATCCTCGTGCAGGTACACTATATTGACTGGATAACAGGAGTTTAATTACGCAAAAACTGCTTCAATAGAGTTCTAAGGAGGAACAATTAAAAATGAAACTCTGCAAATCTTATGGACACCATCAGGAATTGGTTGATCCATATGATGTGTCTGTCTCTGAACTAATTACATTTGTACCACTTCCTAACTATAGATTGTGGTTAAATATCTCTGTCATCTGTCTTTTAAGTACCAAACATGATAAATTCCCGAATATGACTTTAATACTGGGTGTGAATTTGCATTACTTTACGGCATGTTTTGGTTTTTGCACATCTGACATTCATGTATTTGTTCCGGTTGAATAATATGTTATGTAATATTGTTTGTAGTTTAAATGATTGTGGAATTGCTCTTTCATTGCATTAATGTCATGAAAATTCTTTGGACGAGTGTTGTGAGGATAGTTGTATCGAGTTCGAGATTGCATTCTAGTTGCGGAGGCGCGTCACTGGTTTTTTTTTGTGTCCTGTGGTTATTGTCGTTGATGGTTGTGATGCGGTTTGCATGTTATGTCGACTGTTATACTATTGTTTGTGCATTTCATTGTGATGAATGTTCTTGCGTGTATGTGTGTGCTGTTTTATCTGCGGTATTTATTAACATTGTCATGTTGCGGGAGGTTTGGCTAACCATTGTAACAGGCTAACCAGTTTTTCTTAAATCGTCCTGCACCAAATCGGGAACATGGCAGTTGTTATTGTTCGTTTCTATAAATGGTGGCGTTTGATGTTTGGTGCACTTCGATGTTCTTGTGGTGCCTTTTTTCCCTGTTATATTTTAGGTGTGACCTCGGTTTTAGTTTGTAACCCAAACTTGTTTTCTTTTAATCGATTTATGACTTTTGAAAACCGGTCCGGTATACTACTGTTGCTTTTATTTGACAACTCAGAAAAATTGGTACCGTTAATGTTATTATATATTTTTTCAGAATACGTATGACTTGTTTGACAACTGATTTTGCATATTTTTGTAGGCTGTTCTACGACTAGGAGGGATTACAATGAAGCAAGAATGTGATCAGCTCATGACAAAACCACTGGACATGTCAAGCCAAGAAATCTTACGAGACTTACACCAAGCCAACAAAGACATTCAAACAATTGCACAATCAATTGATTTGATTCAAATTGAACATACAAAAGTAAAAAAAGATATCAAAACATTAAAATCAGATCATGAAAGTTTGAAAAAATCACATGATTTACTTCAAGGCGACTCAGTAAAGACAAGAGCTGTTTTAAAAGAGCTTGCATCTATGCAAGAGGGATATGTACCCCAAAATAGAAGAGGTATTCAATTCTTTTATTATACGTATAAATGCTCTAAATTTGCGCACTCTTCGTCTTTGTCTGTCGTCGTCTTCTTCGTCTTTGTGTGTTTACTTTTCCAAAAATCATCTACAGTGACAATGCCTACTGTCAAGCATGGCAGACACCTTTTCTTATATTTTGAAAACCGCTATAGATAGAGAAAACTTTACAGGGCAAACATGTTGAAAATGATGAGATCTTTCTTATGTTTATTACATCAAAACTGTTAGACTAATTTACATACGAGTTATTGCCCTTAAATGATGAATTTCACCATACTTTTTCATTGTTGTCCTTTATCATGATTATCTAGGAAACTCAATGATCAGCAAGACATAATCTATGAGTGAGTAAAACATGATCGAAATTGTCAGTTGACACCGTATTGAAGTTATTGCCCTTTAATGACGCTTTACAAAAATTATAAGGAGGACAAGATCTATAAATAAGTCACCATAACGTAATGTTTTGTCGACTCTTTATTGAAAATATTGCCCTTTACTGAAGATTTTCTCCAATTTTTGCGTTTATATATGTCTATATAGATTTTAACATTTAAAAGCATTAATAATCAGAATGACAAGAAAATCAAATAAGCCATCATGGCCCTTATCTTCAGTCAACTTTTTATTGCAGTTATTGCATGCCTTTTATAATCCAAACCATTTTTGGGCTATTTCTGTAGAGTATTATTTGGAAAACTATAATAGATAAATTGTAAGATTCTGTCTTTAGGATAAAGGATATTCCAGGAAACCAGATAAAACTCCTGCCCCTCATTTCGATTGAAATTAGAACGAGCCCATATTTGTTGTCACTGCACAGAGACTTGTGATATAAAACTACTTTTGAGTTCCTCACTTTGAGGCGTATTAAGGATATTAACCAAGCCAACGAGTAGTGTCAAATGTTTCTTTCTACTTTGTGTTATCTTTTGTTATCAATTTTGTTACCAATATAACAAAGAAAATATGGTATGATTGCCAATGAGACAACTCTTCACGAGAGCAAAATGACACAGAAGTTAACAACTATAGGTCACCCTACGACCTTCAACAATGAGCAAAGCCCATACCGCTTAGTCAGCTATAAAAGGTGCCGAAATGACAATGTAAAACAGTTCAAACGAAAAAACTAACGGCCTAATCTATGTAGAAAAATTGAACTAAATACCAATATGTAACACATAAACAAACGATAACCACTGAATTACAGGTTCCTGACTTGGGACAGGCACATACATAGATAATGTGGCGGGGTTAAACATGTTAACGGGATTCCAACCCTCCCCTATCCTGGGACAGTGGTGTAACGGTATAACATAAAAACGAACTATGCACATTAGTTGAAAAAGGCTTAACTAATCAGATGTACTAGTATAAAATACAAATATTACCAATACAAGTGGGCGTGACAATTTGTATAATCAAGTCAGGAATATGACAGTTGTAATCCATTCGTTTGATGTGTTTAAGCTTTTAGTTTTACCATTTGATAAGGTTTTTTTTTAATTTTCCTCGGATGCAGTGTTTTTGTGATTTTACTTTTTAATGTAGTAATCAAGCAATTTTTGTATGTATTTCAGAGCTGATCAATAAGATATTGGATGAATGGCAGAAGAACCGGGATTCCTTAGTTGAAACCAGAGCTATGAGAGCTGTATTTGAATGTGTTCTAGAAAGAAGCTGTGTAACAATTACAGCTAGTTCTGGTGTTGGGAAGACATGTACTATACGACATGTTGCATTAAAAATGAAGGAAGAAGGGTACACTATACTCATAGTAACTAATCCAAATGACATTCTTCGGTTTTGTAATCCAAATCAGAAAACACTGTTTGTTATAGATGACTTCTGTGGAACTTACTCCATAAACCAGGCAGACCTTGACAGCTGGGAACCAGTAATTGAACATGTAAAAGTAATGCTGCAAAATAAACTAACAAAAATTATTGTTGCATGTCGTTTACAAGTTTTCCAAGATAAAAAGTTTGAATCTTTATCAATTTTTAGAACATGTGTATGTAGCCTTTTAAGTGAAGATTTGTGTTTATTACAAACAGAGAAACAGTCAATAGCAGAATTATATTTGGAGACAAAGGCTTCTGAAATAATTCAGTTCTGTGATTTATACGATTGTTTTCCACTTCTCTGTAAACTGTATAAAGATAATCCTGAACTCAATATTACAGACTTCTTCAAAAATCCATTTACAGTTTACACGGCTGAAATTGACAAGCTTGATAAAAACGGGCATAATGGAAAATACTGTGGATTGGCTTTGTGTGTTATGTTCAACAACCACTTGAAGGAGGAATGGTTGAACGAGGAGATACATGAAGAAAAAACAAAGAGAATAAAAAACACATGTGAGGCGAGTAAACTGGCCAGAGGAACATCACGACTATTTCTACTTGATGAACTAAATACACTCGAACATTCATTCATTAAGAAAGAACAAGGTATATTTAAAACAAAACATGATAAATTATTTGATTTACTTGTATACTATTTTGGACAAAAAATGATCCAGTGTTTGATTAAGAATGCGCACCCGTTTGTTATTATGCAGAGATTTTTGCTAGAAAGAAAAGATGAAATGACTCAGTTTATTACTATTATTCCACCTAAATACCATAAGATGTACATACAGAGAATGATTGATGACTGGTCTATAGGTAGAGTACATATGGTGTTCAATAACATAAATATGAAGATACCAAACTTCAGACAAAGATTTTTAAATTATTTGAATACACTTGATAGTTCATTCCAGAGACAATTAGCTCTCATCTGTGATGTTGATGACAAACAAACTGTATTATTCAAATGTTGTTTTGTTGATGATTGTTCTTTGATTCAGTGGTGTATTTATCATGGAGTGGAAGTTGATAAGACCAATTATCATGACGTATCCCCATTGTATATTGCTTGTCGTCATAATAATAAAGAGGTAGTTAAACTATTACTTGACAACAATGCAAACATTAATAAGAGTACTGTTGATAAGAATAAAGTATTTCCTCTGTATGCAGCCTGCGGCTCGAATCACATGGAAATTGTTAAATTGTTACTATTGGAGAAAAAGACGGACATTAATAAGGGTGCAGCTTTTAATATGTCTTCATTGTTTGTGGCTTGTCAAAATAATCATATAGAGGTTGTTAAACTATTACTTGACCGAGAGGTAGACATACATATGTGTACAGATTCTGGAGAGTCTCCATTGTATATTGCTTGTCAGAATAATGATATAGAGGTAGTTAAGATACTTCTTGATAGAAAAGCTGACATTAATAAGTGTTCAGAAAATGGAGTCTCTCCTGTGTGTATTGCAGCTGGGAAAAATCATATAGAAGTAGTTAAGATACTTCTTGACAGAAAGGCAGACATTAATAAGAGCGCTTGTGATGATGTATCCCCACTGTATTTGGCATGTCGTCATAATCATATTAATGTAGTTAAACTATTACTGAACAACAATGCAAACATTAATAAGAGTACTGTTGATAAGTATAAAGTATTTCCTTTGTATGCAGCCTGCAGCTCGAATCACATGGAAATTGTTAAATTGTTACTATTGGAGAAAAAGACGGACATCAATAAGGGTGCAGCTTTTAATATGTCTTCATTGTTTGTGGCTTGTCAAAATAATCATATAGAGGTTGTTCAACTATTACTTGACCGAGAGGTAGACATACATATGTGTACAGATTCTGGAGAGTCTCCATTGTATATTGCTTGTCAGAATAATCATATAGAGGTAGTTATGATATTACTTGACAGAAAGGCAGACATAGATAAGTGTACAGATAGTGGAATATCACCTTTGTCTATTGCATGTTATAATAATCAAATAAAGGTAGTTAAGATACTTCTTGATAGAAAAGCTGACATTAATAAGTGTTCAGAAAATGGAGTCTCTCCTGTGTATATTGCAGCTGGGAAAAATCATATAGAAGTAGTTAAGATACTTCTTGACAGAAAGGCAGACATTAATAAGTGTACAGAAACTGGAGCATTTCCTCTGCAAATTGCATCTCAGAAAAATCATATAGAGGTCGTTGAGATATTACTTGACAGAAAGGCAGACATTAATAAGAGCGATTGTGATGATGTATCCCCACTGTATTTGGCATGTCGTCATAATCATATTAATGTAGTTAAACTATTACTGAACAACAATGCAAACATTAATAAGAGTACTGTTGATAAGTATAAAGTATTTCCTTTGTATGCAGCCTGCTACTCTAATCACATGGAAACTGTTAAATTATTATTAATGGAGAAAAAGACCGACATTAATAAGTGTGCAGCTTTTAATAGGTCTTCATTGTTTGTGGCTTGTCAAAAGAATCATATAGAGGTTGTTAAACTATTACTTGACCGAGAGGTAGACATACATATGTGTACAGATTCTGGAGAGTCTCCATTGTATGCGGCTTGTGCTAATAATCATACAGAGGTAGTTAAGATATTACTTGACAGAAAGGCAGACATTAATAAGACCAATAATGATGACGTATCCCCACTGTATTTGGCATGTCGTCATGATAATAAAGAGGTAGTTCAACTATTACTTGACAACAATGCAAACATTAATGCGAGTACTGTTGACAAGTATGAAGTATTTCCTTTGTATGCAGCCTGTTCCTTAAATCACATGGAAATTGTTAAATTGTTACTACTGGAGAAAAAGACGGACATTAATAAGGGTGCAGCTTTTAATAGGTCTTCATTGTTTGTGGCTTGTCAAAAAAATCATATAGAGGTTGTTAAACTGTTACTTGACCGAGAGGTAGACATACATATGTGTACAGATTCTGGAGAGTCTCCATTGTATATTGCTTGTCAGAATAATCATATAGAAGTAGTTATGATATTACTTGACAGAAAGGCAGACATTGAGAAGTGTATAGATACTGGAGCATCTCCGTTGTATATTGCTTGTCAGAATAATCATATAGACGTAGTTAAGATATTACTAGACAGAAAGGCAGACATTAATAAGCGTGTAGATTCTGGAGCATCTCCTTTATATATTGCTTGTTCGAATAATCATATTGAAGTAGTGAAGATATTACTTGACAGAAAGGCAGACATTAATAAGTGCATAGATGTTGGAGTATCTCCTTTATATATTGCATGTCAGAATAATGATATAGCGGTTGTTAACATATTACTTGACAGAAAGGCAGACATTAATAAATGTAGAGATACTGGGGAATCTCCTTTGTATATTGCTTGTCAGAAAAATCACATAGAGGTAGTTAACATATTACTTGACAGAAAGGCAGACATTAATAAATGTAGAGATAATGTGGAATCTCCTTTGTACATTTCTTGTTATAATAATCATATAGAGGTAGTTAACATATTACTTGACAGAGAGGCAGACATTAATAAGTGTAGAAATGGTGGAGTATCTCCTTTGTATGTTGCTTGTCAGAATAATCATATAAAAGTAGTTAACATATTACTTGACAGAAAGGCAGACATTAATAAATGTAGAGATACTGGAGAATCGCCTTTGTATATTGCATGTTATAAGAATCATATAGAGGTAGTTAACATATTAATTGACAGAGAGGCAGACATTAATAAATGTAGAGATAATGGGGAATCTCCTTTGTATGTTGCATGTTATAAGAATCATATAGATGTAGTTAACATATTACTTGACAGAAAGGCAGACATCAACAAGTGTAAAGATTCTGGAGCGTCTCCTTTGTATGTTGCTTGTCAGAATAATCATACAGAGGTAGTTACGATATTACTTGACAGAAAAGCAGACATCAACAAGTGTAAAGATTCTGGAGCGTCTCCTTTGTATATTGCTTGTTATAATAATCATATAGAGGTAGTTAAGATATTACTGGACGGAAATGCAGACATAGATAAGTGTAGTTATGATGGAGAATCTCCATTGTATACCGCTTGTCAGAATAATCATATAGATATCGTAAAGCTGCTGTTGGAAAAGGGGTCAAATTATGATAAATGTAATAATAAAGGTATCTCACCAATACAAATTGCTGGTGAAAATGGACACAATACTTGCTGTCATTAATGAATTTTCCAGAGTAGAGGTTATATATCATTCCTGAGTATTTAACAATGCAGTAAAACGTTTTGGCAAGGAAAAATATCAATGTTGTATCCAGTGATGGAGTTGATTACTTTATTTTTTTTGAAAATATACCGGCAACACTTTATAGTTTTTGTATAGAACATATTTTATTTGGAACAGACTAAATTAGTGTTGATTAAATTACAACGCTTTTCAGAAACATACATACATGAAGTCTGTATATGCCATTGAAACGACTCTTTAATTAATATTACTGTATTCAAAATGTACTCGTACCCAACTGTTATTGCTTAAGCATAAAATGTTTTAGTATATAATTTTCATATTGTAATAAATTACATAATTGCTGTCATATTGAATTTTTGTATGTTGTAATTATTTGGAGAGGATTATGTTAAGATGTTATAACTTGTATCCAATCCTATTAGTTATTTAGACAATGAAATATGCTTAAACTAAACTTTTATTTTACCCCATCAGTAACACAAAGTAGCACAATTATATGAATGTGGTGTTGTTTTGCTTGTTTGAGATATAGTGAAATTTACAGAAAACAAATACAAATTAGTGTTTGTGTTATGAGAATAATTATTTTTATATGAATTAATGTTTGATACTTGTTACATAAAAATAAGTATTTAAAATATCTGCAATATGAGATTATTATTTGATAAAAAAAAAATTATGGACCTTTTTTCATACTTGATTCAAACAAAGACCACTAGTTATTTGTTTTGTGTACTTTTTCATTTTGAACAAATATTAATACGAATTGTAACTATGTTTTAATTGTATTGGTTACTAAAAAAGTTCTTGTACAAATTAAAGTTTGTACAAAGTTTGACTAAAATTAAGTTGAACAACAGTTTTTACTATGAATTTTGATAAAAAAAAAAAAAAAGAGACATTGAAGCGCATTATGTCGGCATGGTTTCTTTAGAATTTAATGTAGATTTTAACATGCCTATATCGATGATAAAAAAGAGTATACATACATTAAATGTTTAGAAATTTTATAGTGGCACACATTGTAAAATGTCAGTTTATTATCTTGTTTCCCAAAATACTAACCGCACAGAATAGTCAAAACCTGTTAACACTATGACGTCCAGTAATAATGTTCAAGCCGATGACAATTGGTTAGAATAAGACTATCTATCAGGGTCGTATATTTACTCTTTGTCATTATTATAACTAACGAAACTGTGTCATTTAAATTCATAATTTCTGCAATTAAATTAATATAAATATGGTCATTGTGTTCAATGAAGACGAAAAATGTGAATGTTGTCAGCTGGAAAGCCAACGAAATATTTATGTATTATCAAGTTACAAAAAGGTCTGATGTTAATTAGATAGATTTACTGACCCCAATGGTTACAACTGTGTTCTAATGAAGAGATAGAAGAGACCAATCACAATATAAACCAGAAAAATCGAGGAGACGCAGAAAATAAACTACGATGACACAAACAGTCTACAAAACAAAATATTTAAATATAAATATAAAAAAAAGATTTGGTATTATTGTCAATAGATCAACTCTTCACAAAAGACCAAATGACACAAAAATATACAACTATATGTCACCGAATTTATGGCAATTTATGAACACGGTCTAATTTATATACAATATAATGAACGATCATTAACAAATATGTTACACAGCAACTACCGAAAAGCACTGCATTAGATGGTCCTGCCTTGGGACCAGACACATATATAAAGACTGATTAACACAAACCCAACTGGATAACGGAGGTTTTATCTGATTCTCTGGGAGGTTAATAATATCTCGCTTCAAATGGTTTCTTTTTCCTGTTACTCATTATAAATACAAATTAGTTAGAAATCTTACTTTGGTAAAATGACATTCGAAGAAGGAAAGACGTTCGGGTTTTTTCTATAAGCTACAACAAAGAGAAATATATCCGAGGTCATTTGTCATATTTCTTATGAAAGGATGCTGCATTGAAACAAAAAAACAAAGATGCATCATGAGTATTTATTAACGATCAACCATACTCAAATAATGTCAAGTATTTAAATGATGCTCTCTTCGGTGCATCTATTGTTCGAATCAGTGGGGATATTCTCAAAGTAGGATTTTTGATTCAGCCTAGAAAATGTCTGATTTTGAGATGTTGCAGAATTCCAAGTTGAAGACATATCAATAATCAAACAACCTGTATTTTATAAATCTATAAACAATGTACACCATGTTAATCACCTACTGCGTACCTTGGCGTCTTTTTGTCCTTAAAATAAGAAACGATTGGCCGAACAGCTACTTTATTTTAGATATAACCTTGTTAGTGCACGAAAATTGGTAATGTTAATTTTATTGCAAATAGTTCATCTGATATTATAAATTTATAAATTTATAATGTGATGCCTATAGCGCTTTTTAAACGTAAGTCCTTTTTGGCACCACAAATATCAAATATAATAAAAACTTGTTTACGACTCTGCAGAACTTTTACCTTATTGATAGAATGAACAACATAAAACTATCTTACGATCCCGAACCCAACAACTGTTACGCTATTCACTCTTTTATATACAATTTGGTGTTATATGATGTTTTATGTCTATCTTTGAAACGCAATAATTGGAATAATTTTCGTCCCTTTTTAATGGTTTAAGGTGTGTGCTCTTTTTAAGCCATCTGATGATTCCCATGTGAGCTTGGAGCCTGTGTCATCCACTCACTGAAATCTGAACTGTCTTTGTTGTAATCGATGTATTTTTGGCATCATTGAGATACTCTGACTTCTTGGTTAAGTTGACCTTAGTCATTATCCTTTCGGTTACGTTGATGTATGAATCCAAGATCTGTAAAGGCCTATCAAATGAAATAATGGCATTATCTTCTAATACTTAACTATCTTTCCTTAAACTCTCAGATTCATCGTCGGCAGTTAACGCATGACACTCATCTGAAATGACGGAAAACAATTTCTGCAATTGCTTATTGTTTTTATCCACAGTCTCAACTGAGTCTGGTGATTGTTTTTTCGGACCAAATATCAGATTTGAATATATTACACTAACTTCGCCGATATCCGATACATCATTTTCAAGTGTTTCTTGTAGGCGAGTTTCCACTAAAATCGATCCCGTTTCGCAAGCGTTTTGTTAGGATGCCGGGTCAAAAACACCAACAAAATTTTCTGTTGAGCAGTCAACCCTCTCAACCAAATCTGTCTCTGTCGCGTGCTCAAAAGTGGTGTCTTTTTCAAACGGTAATCTACATGTTTTTTTTTCAATTTCTTTTCCGATATCTTCGTGGTAAAGGCTCATCTTTGATCAGCAGATAACCCTTCAGTGTTCTCCAGCTAGTTCATTTCGTAACTCGATACTACTTCTTTGGTATGCTCTTGAAATCAATCGCCTTACGTCTTCAGCAAATTTTTCATCTCTTCATTGTGTTGTCTAATATTTCGTGCAGCGGTAATATGTGTCTGTTCGAATTCTGTATAATATTCGTGCTAATGGGAGTTGATTTAGACTCCGAACTTTGTATAGTACTTAATAATGATCTAAAATGGGGATGTGTTGTTGTATCTCTCGGATTTGATGAGAATGGTGCGTATTAATTTATCGTTGGCCTAGGACTGTTACCAACTCCTAGTCTGTCTGTGATCATCTTAATTCTGCGACGATGACCTGGAAATGTTACCCATTCTTTCTAACACGTTACGCTTGTTTTGCCCTACTGATCAATATTTAGTTGGGAATCTTCGTTGACTATTGCATTCGATTTCCCAATCGTCATTCATGTCTGCTACATATAATTGCAATTTACAAAGATTGTAATACATGTGTTTGACCATAAAGTTCTTTCTGTGATCCACCCAGTAAAATATACAAGACCACGTCCTGGATTCCCTTTTTCTGAAACTGTCCAACTGTCTATTACGTTGTGTATAGCCTTTTGTTACCGCTATGCTTTATGACAAAAAAATCAATGGAACAGTACCATCTGTATTGATGTTCTCCAACTTGATTCCTTGACTATCGGACAGTATTACTGCAAACCTGTCACTCTCATGTTGTGGGATGACGGGTAGATAAGCCCCTAGATAGCAGCGTAGACGACTTTCGAATAAAAGTCCTTCATTTCGTAAACTCGATTTGTAATAAATACTTTGGATACAATTAATTACAAGAAACAGTCCTACAATATGCACACTATTTTGATACAAAATGTATTTTTTAAACTAAAACAAAAAATTCCGTATTTCCGGAAATTTGGTGACGAGGTCAAAACGAACCAGACTAATTTTTTTTAAATGCATAATTTCGTCAGCTTAAATATAAACAAATTTCTGTAGTTAAAGTATAAAAATCATACAATTTTACCGGAATATGATTATTTTGGGATGTGTTTGACGGGGATCTGCTTCTGGATAGCCCGCTCGTCGACTCAGATCACGTGGTTTTCCAAACTAGCAACTGTCCGGTGATTTATCGAACTCCTCAGTCGAATAAATTAACAAAAATCACTATTTCTGAAACTAGTGTTATGACTTCTTAAAAACGTGGGTCATATTTGGCACCACAAATATCAACAAAAGTTTGGCTACGACAGAAAAACGTCTGCAGATCTCAAACTTTATTGATAGAACGAATTTCATCTACATGGTCATCCACATCTACATCTACATGGTTAATCCGTAAAGAGTCGGTTGACTCATCACACAAATATGTTAAAAATAAAGTTGTGTCATCTAATATGTGCTCTTTTAAAATCATATGAACAGATGCCAGTGCAGATAAAACATTTGTGTGCTGATTTACGAATATCTGTGTGCTATGAGGTTGGCCTGGAATGCCTCATAGTCATCAATGTCCAATATGCTAGGCGGTAGTTCAATCTAGTTTGTGATGGTTTTACGAAGAAGCTATGTTTTCTTTGTTCAGAACTTGATTCTAATCTGACAAATCGTCTTTGGTGGAACTGACGCGTCATTCTTGCTGGTGTCATCAAGTATTCTGGAATTTGAATTGCAATAAGTTGATGGATTACTTTGTGAAAGAGGAGTACATGTGGTGTTTTTTTCGTCTCTCTTTGTTTGTGGTAGTTTTAGGTCCTCTAATAAAGATGTTACTATTCCTGTGTCTCAAGAATAACCATGCATGATGAATCTGGCTCCTTTGGACCATTTCTAAAAGTTGTATGTGTTTTTAGAGATGTGGGTCCCAGAAATTGCTAGCATATTCTAGTGTTGGTCGTACAAGGGTTTTATATGTCTGACGCTTTATATTCATAGGGCATTTACCCAGAATCAGTCGTATAAAGCCTTACGTTTATTTGCATTTGTAGTGATATTTCCGATGTGGTCATTTCATGATAAAGTTTTTGATAGCTCCACTCTCCCAGGTATGGATTGTGGTTGACTGTTCCAATGATGTGTTCTTCCATTTCATAAAGGCAGTTTTAAGAAATAATTGATGCAAGCTATACTTTATTGTAGTTGTAATTTAACATAGGTAGGCATTATATTCGTGAATAGTTTTGCCCGAGCGATAATGATATTTTGATTCTGAATAGGACACTCAAGGTTATTTCTATATCCGAAAAGTATAAGTGTAAAAGCGTTTGTAAAGGCTCTTCCACGAACCTCCCTTTTTGTTTGTAAAGAAATAAACGGCTGGCACTGTGGAGAGAGGGAGGAGTTTGAACATCTAGCATGAACGGTTGTTGTATCTAGGTCAAATATGTCAATTTCAGCAAGCACCACATTACATATTATTATGACTGTAATGAATTAGTAACATCATATGTACTATTTAAGAGTTTGAAAGTGTTTACAAATTAAGGAAATATATTAAGTGCATGACAATTTGAAAAAAATCATTATTCTGAAATAGTCAATATACGTATGTGCAAACAAATTTTATTGGATTAATAGCATGGGTTTGTTCACAAAGCGAAAGTAAGACGTTATATTAGAATATTGGTTTATTGATTACATAAACACTAGATTACAATCCCGAACCTCATAAATGTTGCAATAATAAATGACTTTCAATTTTAATTAGTTGATAAGAATTATAGAAGTTTTTATCATTATATCTTTCGCTTGTGTACGTTTTTAAAGAAAATTTTGCATAAGATTGTGTATTGATATCAAACTTGATTTTCCAACTTTTTTGCTGGAATAAGACTTTGAATTATGAAATCCACTTTCCATGTCAAAATATAGACACCGTTTCCGGAAGTGTTCCATTACCATCTCCGTCGTTAACTATTGTATACTTCCATGCCTCATCTCGACACCAATGTGTGCACAGCATAAATAATTATGGCAAAATTTGGGGTACTTTGCAAATTTGCATAGTGGCCATTTTGCCTTATCATGACAACATCCATTTCAATAGGTTTATACAAGCTCCTTGAATAAAAACGCCAATATGCCAATTCAACAATTTGTACACATCAAAGGGAATTGTGCATGTTTTTTCGTTTCTGTCTGTGTGCAAATATAATCATCGTCTATTCTGAAAAATTTCGGCCTTGTTATAATAGCTTGAAAATCGGAAGCGTAACAGTATCTTACATTTTTAATTGCTACACACTAAAAAAAATTACTTAGTAATTTTTCTTTACTCATTTTGAGTAATTATATTACTTACATATTTACTTACTATTACTTACAATTACTTACTTTTACTTAGTTTTACTAAATATTCTGAAGGAATTACTTGAAATTACTTAATTTATTTTTTTACTTGATTTAAGTATTCCAAATAGTTTTAAGTAAAAATTGATAACTTGAATTTAGTAAAACTATTTTAAAAATTACTTAGTATTTCTTTTTCACTTAAATGCAGTAAATGATTTACTAAAAATACTTCTGATTACTTGAAAAAAAATTACTTCTCATTACTAGGTAGGATTAGATAAATTACTTAAATTGATTACTATATGATTTTCTCTATGTATTAACAACTTTTACAACTTTTATTTTATATAATAATAAATGATTTATGAAATTTGACTCCATAATTTAACAATTTCAACAATATGTAGGTTTAAGTCTGAAAATTGCATAATTTTGGATAACAATTATCTTTCAACAGGCAATTATTCCAACTTGGAAATATTTTTAATTATGTGGAATTTACATAATTTCCTGTGCTTGAAATTTTTTTATAAATTTCATGTATATTCTGTATTCTAATGTTCAGTGTGGCGCCCAACACTTTCTATTTCAAAGTAAATACATGTAACACATTTTCAAAAGAATGTACTGTACTGCACACAACACTTTCTATATAAAATAAATTGTATGGAAAGTATTATGCAATGCTTAAAAATAATAATGCAGAATAAACATGGAATTTTAAGCACAAGAAATCATGCAAATTACATAATTAAAAATAATTCCAAATTAAAAAAATAGCCTGTTTTTAGATAAAACTTTGAAATGCTTAATACATTGGATCGGAATTACTTAGAATTACTAGTCATTACTTCACCTATTTTCATTTCAAAATATCCTAAAATTATTATTATATATTTTTAATATAATTTATAATGTAAAATAACATGACTTAGTTTCACTAAAATTAAAAATTAACTATTTATTATAAATGTACAAAATTGTATAATATTTCCTGTATTTTTAATAAGTAGTTTTTGATTTGAGACTGAAAAAATATTCGGCCAATCAGAATAAAGGTTTCATTTGACTTTGGTAAGCTATTTTTGAAAATTGGCAGGAGCTCATTCAGTTTTAAATTTGAACAAAAGTTTACAGAGTTTGTTGAAATACTTACACAAGTTACACACATGAAAGGAAAGGAGAACCTTACAAAAAGGACACTTTGTGGGTTTTCATGTTTCTGGCTACTCTTTGTGTACTAATTCAATTAAATGAAAATGTAACACAAAGAGTTGCTGGGGAGGTTGCCCATGTTAACTTACAACAAACAAGAGAAATGGATTATTACAAAGGATATAGTATATGATTATTCTTTAAAAAGGTATGTTACTATTTCAAATTATATGCATTTATAATAAAACTATGTAGAATTTTTATTTCAATCTATAAATATATTATAAATAAGTGCCTATAAATAGCAACACATGACATACAAATCTATGGGAGTGTTGATTAATCAGTACAGAGATTATTTACTCTTAAATTGTTCTTGAAAAAATATTTCATTGATTAGATTTTGTTTTCTTGAACTCATGTACTTTAAGCAGATTACTTTAAATTATAATTACTTGAATTATTATTTTGAATAACTAAGATTTTTATTAAGAATTACTTAAAATTATTATTAAAAATTACTTAAAATTATTACTAAGAATTACTTAAAATTATTACTATGAATTACTTAAAACTGTTACTAAGGATTACTTACAATTATTACTTAGGATTACTTAAAGTTATTACTTAGGATAACTAGAAATTATTACTAATGATTACTTGAATTTTTACTTAGAATTACTTGTAATGACTTATTATTTTACTGAGAATTACTTAAGATTATTACTAAGGATTACTTGAAATTGCTTGGATTATTATTGTGAATTACTTACAATTACTTGTTATCTAACTAGTATTTACTTGATATAAATACTTGAAATTACTTAAAATATTACTTAGAATTACTTATGTTGATTATTTTGTTTACTGAATTGGATTACTTAGAATTACTGAAAAAAGTTAATTACTTGTATTTACTTACTTAACATTACCAATAATTACTTTCAATGATCAATAATTTTGACAAATTCAATTACTTGAATCAAGTAATTGAATTACTTTTTTTTGGTAATTCCCAGTATATTTTTTTTAGAGTGTATATAAAATAACGAAAAATCGTAAAAAAAAAATAATTCAAAATAGAAATAAAGATACAAAACAATATTGTTCATGATTTGTCCGCATATAGGGAAACACATTGATGGTTGAATTTTCAGATATAATAACTTTTATCTTACCTGAATCCTTTAGTTAACGACCAAATCCTTTTGAAAATGTGCGGATTTTATCTTTCCCATGTCGTAAAAAGTCAAATTTTAAGAATTTCACATTTTTGTAAATGATAGAAGGAAGTTTCCAAAGACACACTAGTTTTAGAGAACTGGATTATCCGCAAATATGATATAGTTTATATTTTAAATCTACAACTAAGGGAAGTAATTTAGTCAAATGGGCCAAAGTCACGTGGTGCAAATCATTTTAAAGCATAACCAGTTGCAAGTTTGCAAAATAGCGTTCGGACATCATTGTATGAAACGAACACCGAGAAACATAGATAAAGACTTGAAAAACAATCACAAACGTTGCTTTTCTATATTCTCGTGTTTCAACGAATGTTTTGGTATCTCCCTTTATTTGTGATATTAAGTTAATATTCCATTTCTCTAATCTAGCGTTATTAAAATTTTTATATACTGGATGTTTATAAAATAGATTCCATAGAGCGCATGTACAATTGAAGGTATAGCTAGTTAATGACAAGAAGCGACAAGAAGCAAACAGAAGCAAGAAGAAGAAGAATTTAGTGACAAGAAATCCTTATATCAATTATTTCAATTAATCAAAGAAAGAAACATGCTGTAGAAATTCGTTTATGCTACCGCAATATTTTTGCGGCCGTACAGTGGTATGACGTTGTCGTCGTCCAAAAACAAGATAACTTGGATGTAAGGGTATGGATCTATAAGAAATTACTAGGTTCCATAACAAAGAAAATAATAATGGGAATAATTTTTGGGTTTATGTCACTAGCCGTTGAGGAAAAAAAGACCATCAAGTATTATTTTCTGATTTCCATACAACAAATTTAGTAATAGTCTTTGATTCTCTTTGAAATTGTACCACAAGGTTCCATACAAAAACAAGAAGGCTGGGATTTATTATAGGGTTTAAGGACATAGCCTTTTATAAAAGAACGGCCTCAACAATACTTTGTATAAATTGCCTTTAAAAAGTCTTGATTTCATGGTGCTTTTTTATATGATGAATCTATTGTGAATAAAGTTTTTGATTTTAAACCCCGTTTTTTAATTTGTCCCCAATGAGGTACGAAAGATACAAAATTAAACCGTGTGTAGGAAAACACTGTAACAAAATCATTGTTAAGCAAAATCTTGCTGTGTATTAGATTTTTTATTTCTAGTCCCTTTTTAATTTGTTCCATATTAAGGTGCAATGGTTTAACAATTGATTTTGAAAAAAAGAAGATGTAGTACAATGTATTATTTCCAAATGACAAGTGTAAAATAATTTAAACTAGAAAATGTACGGCCTAATGTATGCACCAAATAATGAACAAAAAACGAATATGTAACACATTAACAAACGTCAATCACCGAATTTCAGGCAGCACAGGGTACATTTTGCCTGTTTGTCAGATCTGAAGTACCTGTTTTCGTACATCCGATGCTACGGGAAACAGTTCTTTTGTATAGGCTATTATATGCAATTGTAGGTATGTTGATTTGTTCAGTACAAGACACCATAAAGTGTTGCTTTGACATGCAGTTATTGTCACTTTATTTTGAAATTAAAACAAAAGAGCTGTGCTTGCTTGAAATTGAGAAATTTAACATGGAAAGGAATAAGGCTATGAACTAGTGGTGTTCTTTCTTATCGGAGGCATTAGTGTTCCTATGTTATAACTTACAAAATGTCCCCAAAACAACCTTTTAAGATTAATTTTCGGAGACAAAAAAAAATGTAAGTTTAATTCTATCAGTTTGGCCCATGCCCTTTTAAAGAACAATTGCTCAACTTTATTAGAAGACTTGTATTAGGTAATTGCCTTGGTTTCTATATGTAAAGACAAAACATCTAACAGAACACACTATTCGGATAAAATACGAAATTTCATCATCATTGTTAAAAAAAATTAAAGGACCGACTATCATCGATTTACATTCAACTCATTTTGACTGCTGAAAAAGGGCTATCCCTTTAAATATTTGCAGTTATTATCAATGCAATAGTTAGCAAATGTGCTATTTTAAGAGTTTTTTTTCCACACTAAATATGTTCCTGAATATGATTTGAAGTTACTCTGAAAGACGATTTTTTTTCTATGGAGGATTTAATTTTGTTCATTTCGTGGAAGGAATATAATTTTATCCATGTAATTTAAACCACCACGAAAATTTAAACATCACATAATGTCACTTCCATTTATTTGAAACCACGAAATTAAATTCCCATTCTTATATAGAGACAAGTTGTCAAAAGCATGAAATTTTAACCTCACAACACTTGCTTAAAGATTTGTATTCATTTGGCTGTGTATGGGGTATAAATAATTAATACGCAGTGTAAGTCCGGTTAGAAGTTAAGTAAATTGTAAGAATGTTAAGAAACGTTAGAGGGCTCCGTATCTGGCCTGCTGCAAGGTCAAATGTCTGTCCCCGACCAACGAAACCTTGACATTCTTTCCAAGGGGCACACCGAATTTCAGCCTTAAATGATGGCAAATCCTACATGTACCGATTATTTTTTAGTTTGCTATCGTCCGGAATGTACATATTAACATCATCAGTGTCATTTGTCAATGAACAAGCAAATACTTCTTTACTTCATTCATATGTAACCGATAGTGCTCAACATGTCCTTTATTACAACAAGGATTACAGTTATGTGATTTAAGCAGGTAATGTTTTACTCTTGTGAATGGGGAAGTGACTCATACAGTATGTGTTATATCTGAATCCTTTAATATGTGTTAAACTTTCTGAATCCTTCAATAATTGTGTTATCTGAATCTTTCAGTATTTGTTTTATTTTAATCCAGACCTTCAGTATGTGTTTTATTTGAATCCTTTAATATTTGTTTATCTGAATCCTTCAATATGTGTTTATCTGAATGCTTTAATATGTGTTTATTTGAATCCTTCAATATGTGTTAGTCTGAATCCATTAATATGTTTATATGAATCCTGTAAATTGTGCTTTTCTGAATTCTTCAATATGATAAGATCAGATAATAATAAATTACATTTCAAATAGTGGACCCAGTATAGGTATAATGAGTACGTTGATTTTTTATCACACAATTATCAATAGACAAAAAAATAAAAACAGAAATATGTGTTTTATCTGAATCCTTCAATGTGTGTTTTATATGAATCCCTTCAATATGTGTTTTATCTGAATCTTTCAATATGTGTTTTATATGGATCCTTCAATATGTGTTTTATATGAATCCTTCAATCTTTGTTTTATCTGAATCCTTCAATGTGTGTTATATCTGAATCCTTCAATAGGTGTTTTATCTGATTCCTTAAATAGGTGTTTTATATGAATCCTTCAATTTGTGTTTTATCTGAATCCTTCAATATGTGTTTTATCTGAATCTTTCAATATGTGTTTAAACTGAATCCTTCAATATGTGTTTTATCTGATTCCTTAAATATGTGTTTTATCTGATTCCTTAAATATGTGTTTTGTCTGAATCCTTCAATATGTGTTTTATCTGAATTCTTCAATATGTGTTTTATATGAATCCTTCAATATGTGTTTTATATGAATCAAAACTTCAATCTGTGTTTTAACTAAATCCTTCAATATGTGTTTTATCTAAATCCTTCAATATGTGTTTTGTCTGAATCCTTCAATATGTGTTTTATCTGAATCCTTCAATATGTGTTTTATATGAATCCTTCAATTTGTGTTTTATATGAATCAAAACTTCAATTTGTGTTTTATATAAATCCTTCAATATGTGTTTTATCTGAATCCTTCAATATGTGTTTTATATGAATCCTTCAATTTTTTTTATGAATCCTTAAATATGTGTTTTTTATGAATCTTTCAATTTGTGTATTTTATCTGAAATGTTCATTATGTGTTTCATCTGAATTCTTCAATATGTGTTTTATCTGATTCCTTAAATATGTGTTTTATCTGAATCATTCAATGTGTGTTTTTATCTGAATCGTTCAATATATGTTGTGTCAATTCGTTTTTGTTTTGATGGCAATGTTTTCTTGTCTATGTACGTTTGTGTGAAAGACATGTTTAAATAGGAATAGGTATATTCGACTCCATTCACCATGTTTATTAGTTATAATTGTCCTGTATTAACGATTTCTTCAAATGTCGTGTAGACAGGAAAATGTTATCCTACATTTTTTTGTCGACACTCTTGTTGCGTTTTTAAGAAAACTGAATTTAACAGAGAGAAAATCATAATCTTCAAAATTGATCAGCCGAATAAGTTCTACCAACACGGAAAATGTCACAAATTCTTATATTTTATTTATAACACATAAAACGTATATTTAGATTACAAAAAGTTCAAAAGTAAACACATATTATTACTTTTTATCAAACTCACACATGCCTCTCATCAAACTCACTCATTCTTTCTCAGACGTACAGGACTTACAAACATGTTGGACTCGGTCTCTCAGAATTGATAGATACTTTGAAACTATAGCCGCATAAACTTAAGACTGAACACGCATGTTACACTCAAAAGCACACATGTCGAACTCGGACGCACTCGTTTTCCACACACATGTTGAACTCAATCATACAAAATAATAACGAATATAAGACGATCATGAATACAAGCAGATCAATCAATAATAATAAATTAAAAACAAAAAAATAAACAATGCCTTACAATAATAAAGGTGAACAAAGGACAATATAGCAATTAAGGGAGCCTATTTTACATCCTCCCTCCCCCCTCCCACTTTTCCCCAAATATTAGACGAACAATAAATGAAGAAAGTACAAAAAATTGAATAAGGAAGAAAACAAAGACTAAAACGGCCACTCAAACTGTCAAACATATATGTTAATCTTATTTTGAATATAAATTCCTATAGTAGCCAAATTATGAATTTTCGATCTGATTATTAACCGTTGACTTCTTTTGTACAACGAACAACACAACCCATTTTAATTCTTTCTTTATAATAGGTACATTGCTTTTGTAAGTACTGAATCTACTGATATTTTGCTCGTTTGTGGCCTATTTTGAAACGGCCTCGTTTATTTAGTTATGATGGATACATAGCAGTATGAAATTTTGAAATTAAAACAAAATTTAAGGCCATATGTTTCAGGACTAGTATGTTCCATATATCATGTTAAAATCTACGAGTTAGCGGCAGCCTATCATGAATTTGTGTTTGTACACGCTTGCAATTACATTAATTTGAATTGTCCATAATGACGGATTTTTTTGATAATTTTCTTTTGGGGTATGTGTTGCCGAAAAAAATCGTAATCGTTGAATGTGTACATACTTTAATTAAGATGGTTAAATTAATATGTTAATTAATATCATTATAAGACTCCTAGATTTGTTTTTAATAACTATATAGTATATGAATTGTATGTATTAATGAATTACCTTATAGTATTATTTGTTGCTTACTATACTTAATGTAATATTAATTATAATACTTGATACCTATAACCTGAATTGCTTTTGATATACATTATTTAAATTATATGCTAAATAAGCATTGAATCCGGGTTACCTGGTTAACTGAACAAGGAGATATTTTCATGTTGCCTGGATTACGGCCAGTGGGGAATATGCCATGAATACTCATAAAATTAAGCATGGAAATGGGGAATGCACCACAGAGACAACAACCCGACCATAGAGTAGACAATAACCTAGTTACGCCAATGGGTTTTTAATGCATCGAGAAACTCCCGCAAGCGGAGGAGTCCTTCAACTGGCCCCTAAACAAATATGTATACTGGTTCATACTTAACTCCGAATTACACACAAGTAAATTAAAAATTGAAAATCATACAAGACTAAAAAAACCTGAGGTTCCTGACTTGGGACAGGCGCAAAAATGTTGCGTGGTTCAACATGCTTTTTTGAGATCTCGACCCTCCCCCTATACCCCTAGCCAATGTAAAAAAACAAAACAAACACAAAACACAACTTACAGTAAAACTCATTCATATTTAAAATGAAATTGAACAGTTTAGTCTGTTTTCAAATGTTGTTATAGTATTCCACATTTCTAATGAATTCGTATCATTTTTTAAAATATTCAAATAAAATAAACTGCATGGCTGACTATGTAAACTACTTATCACAGGTTCAACATAAAATGTCGGCATAAACATATTTATCTTTAAGAGCAAAGATAAAAATCCACTTCCATAAACATCCTCTAGCCATAAATAAGGTACATTCTTTGATGCTCTGTACATTTTTCTTACAACGTCAATTGACATCAAAGAACTGTGTCCTGCACAATATGGGAGAAACTTTGTGAACGGATATTCCTCCAGTGTTATAAACCATTTATTGTTCATGTCACGAACCGGAACATTTTCAGTTATTGTTTTACATTCCAGAACATTTGATGCTTGTCCAGCATTTAGCTTCTCTGTCAAGTATGGTACTAGGAGTGGGATATTGATTGTAATATCATCGTCCATCTTGATGACGAATTTCGCATTATTGCAGAAATTATTCACCCAAAATAAACTAAAGACAAGTTTATATGTTAAATTCCTGTATGAATCTATGAAATTACCTTGAATTATGTCCATGTATTTTCTACTTTCATGTTGGATTTCTTTTTGAAGTGTTATGTTTTCAGTTTTGCCAAGCACAAATACATGTTCAATGCGTCTATTCTGAAAACTTAAAACGGTTCCAATCGTAGATCTTATCAAGATTCGTTCAGCAAAATTTCCCGGCGCCACATGTATAAAAACTAAAAGAAAAATATTTTTCCCTTTGCATTTCAGATTTTGATTTATCAATAGTTCGTAGCGATGTTGATTGATAAATGGGTCCATAAGTTCAGCAGCAGAAGCATTGGTGTAATAGCTCTCAAACTCCGTCGATATATTTCTTCCATGAAATAATGGTATTTTCGGATTTTCGGTTTGTGTTTTCTTCATAGCGTATACCATTGTCTCCGTAACATATGTTACTTTCTCCGTTACGTATTGTAATTTCTGCGTAGCGTACGCTAACGTTTTATCAAAGCTGTTATACATTGTTTGATGGTAAGTCGAAAAGGAAACTATCACTGTCTTATTATAAAACACTAAGGTAAATAACCACAAAACTAACATAGATACTCTCTGTACAAACTTCATACTTTTATCCAATGAACTCACTAAATTCTTCCTTCACTTCCGATATTTGTTTTAGGCGTCAAACCCGTCTTTTTCAGTGCATGAAATGAATCTAGTTTTAGTTTTATTCACCTAGTGTCCATATATATATATATATACATAAAGGGCCAGTATCAATGAAGATATCTTCGTTATCACTGACTCTTTAATAATTCAATTTCTATGTTGATCCAATTATTTAATTTGTTTTATTTCCTGTTAATTGTGTGTCCCTCTGGTCAAAAGGCATTTAATAAAATTCAATATGAATGTAAGGTCATCAAAATAAGCTGATTGAAAGTCCAGCCAATACTATATATTGCATAATACATAGATCTATGAATTGGTCAGTAGCTATCCCAAGGTGAAGCAATAAAAAGTTATATAATGTCAATACTCAAAAATATGTATCTGCATGTTTATGTTTACGATAACGATTATCTAGACAAATCCATGTCATCCGTGCTAGATTGGAGCTGTTTCTACATGTTAATTTAGCTGCTGGCATATGTATAGAAACTAAACGAAATTCAATTTCCATTTGAAATTCAATTATAGTATACTACTTTTTATTAGACCCCACCTAAGATCATAGAGGGGCATTATGTTTTTTCTGGTATGTGCGTCTGTTCGTTCATCCGTCCGTTCTATCGTTCGTCTGTCCCGCTTCAGGTTAAAGTTATTGGTCGAGGTATATTTTGATGAAGTTGAAGTCCGTTCAACCTGGAACTCTTAGTATACTTGTTCCTTATGATATGATATTTCTAATTGTAATGCCAGATTAGAGTTCTGACCCCAATTTTACGGTCCACTGAACATAAAAAATGATAGTGGGAGTGGGGCATCCGTGTACCGGGGACAAATTCTTGTTTGTCGTATACATTTGTAATTTTTTCTAAGTTAAACCTTCCAACTTATATAATTTTTTTTTTATCTCAATATAACATGTATAATTAGGAGATAAAAAACTTCAATGATAAACCCAGAGCTGCAACGCTAGACACAGCAATCCTATTTGTCGTATTTGACTTTCAGCCTATCTCGTCTGGACTTTAGCTGGCCTGGTAAAAACGAAGAATTCTAAAATAACTATTATATTTTATTACATCTGAAATCTCATGGTAACACTTATGATATTATATGCTGACATGTATACGTAGTTGACACAAATAAGACAAGGATCGGAAAGTTTAAATCAAAACGTAACAATATATAAATAACACATAGCTGAGAGGGTGATAGAGCAGATTGGTACCCCAAGAAAACGTTGTCAACCGCGGTTATTTAATTTATTATACAGAAAGTCCTATCATTATTGTTTTTTTTATAGACCAATTTTATTTTAAAAGTATTTTCTATGATGTAACGTACATAACAACGTTACGGTTACAGGAAATGAACTCGTTATGATTATTCGAGATTCATCCTGCTGTCAGTAATATTTATTGACAGAGTTATCGAACTTATTTTTACAGTGTACAATAGAAAATTAAATGTAATTTAGTGTCTAAATAAACAACAGGATTGGATATATGTTATTACAACTTAACATAATCCTATACAAATATTTACGTTACATAAAAAGTCAAGATGACAGCAAATATACATTTAAAAGTATTTCAATTCAATATTTTATTAAAGTCTCATCTCTCAATAATATATTATACAACAATACATTTATGTAAAAATATTAAGATATAAAAAGAGAGCCATTCTGTACAGAATTACAAGAGACTATAACATTAAAATTATTTAAAGGATTAATCTATAATTATAAACATATTGACAGGAACATTATTTACAGTATAGATTTTTTAAACATTTCTACGTCTATTTAAAATAAGATTACAGGCAATTCAGTGGTTGTCGTTTGTTTATGTGTTACATATTTGTTTTTCGTTCATTTTTTTACTAAATAAGGCCGTTAGTTTTCTCGTTTGAATTGTTTTGTCTTATCGGGGCCTTTTATAGCTGACAATGCGGTATGGGCTTTGCTCATTGTTGAAGGCCATACGGTGACCTATAGTTGTTAATGTTTGTGTCATTTTGGTCTTTTGTGGATAGTTGTCTCATTGGCAATCATGCCACATCTTCTTTTTTATATTTGGTACAACTACGAATCATATTATTATCTGTAAATAAAAACAATAATATCTGTTTATCATTATAAGTCATAAAATCACTATTAAAATGTGTTGCTTCATCAAATATTTTTTTTTCTTCTAAAATCGTCATATAAAGCACACGATAAAATAACATGGGGTTTATCTTCTAAAATATTCATACAATTATCACAGACTCGATCATTTAAAATTAATTTTTCAAACCACGTTTCTATTCTTAGTGGTGCTACACCAATCGAAATTTGGAAATGAGAACTCCTTTGCGAAAATGGCATTGGAATTTTACAGTAAATTTCCGTTTCAAAACTGTTCCTAAATACATTATATGTACGAAGTTTGTTACCCCCTTTGCCAGATAAAGCTTTCTCTGACTGTAAATTGCATTACCACTGTTCGACATATTTACATTTTAGACGTAACAGTATTGACACCTGAAGTACTATAAACATATTCTGTAAGTACGATTGGAAAAGTATTAACTTAAATGGACATGTATATGTTGTACCGACTTTCTGTGCTGTGTCTGATGACTTTTAGCACCTGGTGTAAAACAAGAGAAAGTTCTAGTAAATATAGATGTTTATTTCTTGAAATCAGTAATCAAAGTGCTACAGATTATACACAATAAAATAGCAAGTCTCACTTGATAATAAATTTAGAGTTTCACAAATGAACTAAATTAAGGTACATAACTCTATGCAAATTTTAACTAATTAAATAAAACTTGCCCAAACTATATTTTAACTACGTTTTACTTTAACGTTTTATCAAAGCTGTTATACATTGTTTGATGGTAAGTTGAAAAGGAAACTATCACTGTCTTATTATAAAACACTAAGGTAAATAACCACAAAACTAACATAGATACTCTCTGTACAAACTTCATACTTTTATCCAATGAACTCACTAAATTCTTCCTTCACTTCCGATATTTGTTTTAGGCGTCAAACCCGTCTATTTCAGTGCATGAAATCAATCTAGTTTTAGTTTCGTTCACCTAGTGTCTATAATATAAGGGCCAGCGACAATGCAGATATTTTCATTATCTCTGGCTCTTTAATAATTCAATTGCTATGTTGATCCAATTATTTAATTTGTTTTATTTCCTGTTAATTGTGTGTCCCTCTGGTCAAAAGGCATTTAATAAAATTGAATATGAATGTAAGGTCATCTAAATAAGCTGATTGAAAGTCCAGCCAATACTATATATTGCATAATACATAGGTCTATGAATTGGTCAGTAGCTATCCCAAGGTGAAGCAATAAAAAGTTATATAATGTCAATACTCAAAAATATGTATCTGCATGTTTATGTTTACGATAACGATTAACTAGACAAATCCATGTCATCCGTGCTAGATTGGAGCTGTTTCTACATGTTAATTTAGCTGCTGGCATATGTATAGAAACTAAACAAAATTCAATTTCCATTTGAAATTCAATTATAGTATACTACTTTTTATTAGACCCCACCTAAGATCATATAGGGGCATTATGTTTTTTTCTGGTATGTGCGTCTGTTCGTTCATCCGTCCGTTCTATCGTTCGTCTGTCCCGCTTCAGGTTAAAGTTATTGGTCGAGGTATATTTTGATGAAGTTGAAGTCCAATCAACCTGGAACTCTTAGTATACTTGTTCCTTATGATATGATATTTCTAATTGTAATGCCAGATTAGAGTTCTGACCCCAATTTTACGGTCCACTGAACATAAAAAATGATAGTGGGAGTGGGGCATCCGTGTACCGGGGACACATTCTTGTTTGTCGTCTACATTTGTAATTTTTTCTAAGTTAAACCTTCTAACTTATATAAAAAAAATTTATCTCAATATAACATGTATAATTAGGAGATTAAAAACTTCAATGATAAACCCAGAGCTGCAACGCTAGACACAGCAATCTTATTTGTCGTATTTGACTTTCAGCCTATCTCGTCTGGACTTTAGCTGGCCTGGTAAAAACGAAGAATTCTAAAATAACTATTATATTTTATTACATCTGAAATCTCATGGTAACACTTATAATATTATATGCTGACATGTATACGTAGTTGACACAAAGAAGACAAGGATCGGAAAGTGTAAATCAAAACGTAACAATATATAAATAACACATAGCTGAGAGGGTGATAGAGCAGATTGGTACCCCAAGAAAACGTTGTCAACCGCGGTTATTTAATTTATTATACTGAAAGTCCTATCATTATTGTTTTTTGTATAGACTAATTTTATTTTAAAAGTATTTTCTATGATGTCACGTACATAACAACGTTACGGTTCGTTATGATTATTCGAGATTCATCCTGCTGTCAGTAATATATATTGACAGAGTTATCGAACTTATTATCACAGTGTACAATAGAAAATTAAATGTAATTTAGTGTCTAAATAAACAATAGGATTGGATATATGTTATTACAACTTAACATAATCCTATACAAATATTTACGTTACATAAAAAGTCAAGATGACAGCAAATATACATTTAAAAGTATTTCAATTCAATATTTTTTTTAAGTCTCATCTCTCAATAATATATTATACAACATTACATTTATGTTAAAATATTTAGATATAAAAAGAGAGCCATTCTGTACAGAATTACAAGAGACTATAACATTAAAAATTATATAAAGGATTAATCTATAATTATAAACATATTGACAGGAACATTATTTACAGTATAGATTTTTTAAACATTTCTACGTCTATTTAAAATAAGATTACAGGCAATTCAGTGGTTGTCGTTTGTTTATGTGTTACATATTTGTTTTTCATTCATTTTTTTACTAAATAAGGCCGTTAGTTTTCTCGTTTGAATTGTTTTGCATTGTCTTATCAGGGCCTTTAATAGCTGACTATGTGGTATGGGCTTTGCTCATTGTTGAAGGCCGTACGGTGACCTATAGTTGTTAATGTTTGTGTCATTTTGGTCTTTTGTGGATAGTTGTCTCATTGGCAATCATACCACATCTTCTTTTTTGTATTTGGTACAACTACAAATCATATTATTATCTGTAAATAAAAACTCTAATGTCTATTTATCATTAAAAGATATAAAATCACTATTAAAATGTGTTGCTTCAACAATTTTTTTTCTTTCTTAAATCGTCATATAAAGGACACGATAAAATAACATGGGCTTTATCTTCTAAAATATTCATACAATTATCACAGACTCGACCTTTTAGAATTAGTTTTTCTAATCTCCCCGTTTCTATTCTTAGTGGTGCTACACCACATCGGAATTTGGCAAAAGAACTCCTTTGCGAAAAAAGCATTGGAATTTTACAATAAGTTTCCGTTTCAAAACTGTTCTTAAATAGATTATATGCACGAAGTTTGTTACCACCTTTACCAGATAAAGCTTTCTCTGACTGTAAATTGCATTACCACTGTTCGACATATTTACATTTTAGACGTAACAGTATTGACACCTGCCATAAACTATAAACATATTCTGTAAGTACGATTGGAAAAGTATTAACTTAAATGGACATGTATTGATAAAGGTTAGATAATAACATGTTGATACCATTCTAAGTTCTAAGGTAATCGAAGAATCAGTTTGTTTGGTTAATATTACTACTATTTTCAATTTGAAATGGATTGGCTATTGGTCTAATAAAAGAATTATTAGTATTGTTGTACCGACTTTCTGTGCTGTGTCTGATGACTTTTAGCACCTGGTGTAAAACAAGAAAAAGTTCTAGTAAATATAGATGTTTATTTATTGAAATCAGTAATCAAAGTGCTTCAGATTTTACACAATAAAATAGCAAGTCTCACTTGATAATAAATTTAGAATTTCATAAATGAACTAAATTAAGGGACACAACTCTATGCAAATTTTAACTAATTAAATAAAACTTGCCCAAACTATATTTTATCAAGTGAAACCGCTTTACAAAACTTAACGCACAGGTTAATGCATAATACAATATGTTAAATAAACCGAATCATTTCAACTAAAAAGAATACTTAATTTAAAATGTTTTGTATAGTAACTTGTTGCTATGGAAATAAAAAACCTTTAAAATTAATAAAATCTTTTCCAAACTATTTCTATATTTAATCGCATAAAATCTAATACCAAATACAATTTATTTCTGAATAAATTGGTATGTAATATAACTTTGCATAATTCCTAAACAGTATTTACTCTTTTTACAAAATATTAAAATAAAGAATATACCCATGTTGCTTAGCAACAACACGTACTTCGGTCACGAGTTCCGTGTATGTGTGTAATACAATAAAATTAACTAAATTCAATTTTAAATATAAGTTCTAAAGTCAATTCAAAATGTTCAAACAATTTTGTAAACAAACTAAAATCTTGCGGACAAGTGTCGCTTTGTAAAACCTAAGTAATGACTTAATATGCAATCTATATACAAAATATAAAACACAACTTACAGAATAATAAAGTAGAATATAAGGTTTCATGTCTATGTTATTTAGCTTTCGATTTAACTCTTAATCATGCTTTCTCAACAAAAGACATTTCTCCCGGCAAATAAAAGTTACAAATGATCTCCCCTGAACATTGTAATACCTAAAGTTACTACGGATACAATACGAAATATTTCCGGACTTTAAATAAACTTTTACAAATAACTATTATAAAATTAACTAAATGTTTCTAAACATTAAATATATTTGAATTAATAACTTCTTGAAACGTTTTCCAATTGTTTACATAAATAAAAAGCATCGCGTCCTAAGCGTAACCAACACAAAATAATTAATCTCAATGGAAACAAATAAATCTATACAAAATATATACAATTAATTTAAGTGAATATCATAAAAGGAATTTTAACTTTAGTTGGCTTTTCCAAAATATAAAGTAATCTAAACTCTTTAATTTAAATAAATCAAAAATACAAAAAATATAATTAAGCTTACCTGGTGTAAAACAAGAAAAAGTTCTAGTAAATATAGATGTTTATTTATTGAAATCAGTAATACCGTTGAAAACATAAACTGTTTCCATGCGGGCGTGGTCACATGATCACTGATTTCTTAACTTTCTCCTGTTTTCACCAATCAAAAATCACCTTGTAAAGCTCCCTTGACCACAACCTAATTTCACTGGTTGGTCAATAATCCTGTCATGGGTGACAGGTGTGATAAACAATTTCACACATGAGTAATAGGAAATGTTGTTAAACAAAAGCCTTAATTTACATGTAAGGTACATAATCCAAAGTAAATAATTTAGCGCTTTAACATGTCTCTTTGTTATCCGTCTTAATTACGTAATCTAAATATTAAAGTTGTATGTCATTCTTCTTTATCAAAAATTAACATTCCAAAAATAATGTAACTTACATAAGGAGAAATTTTAGAAAATAAAATAAAAATTTAAACTTCAAAATACTTTAACTCAAATTGTAAAAATTGAATAATTTTCACTTAAGTTTTGGTCTGTTATATTAAAATTTTGTCTTTGGCAATTCATAATTTTTCTATAACAACTCTTCCTCAACCTCACTAAGCTTTGTCCCAAAGCTTGAATTTGAAACATCATCTGAACAGATAAAATAAGAATAATAATATTATATATATATACATGTACAAAGAATGAAAGTATGATAAACATAATGTAAATGTTCATATTAAAGAGTCAATGTTTTTTATATCACTCTCATGTGAATGTAGTTTTGTGATCTAATGCCCATAAAATACTTAGTTAAAAATTAAAAATATATATATGTATGGTCATAATTGCAGAAATTCAATAAGACACTCCCAAAATTTCAAAGGATGTACATTTGTACATTTGTAACGGGGAGGCACTGAGGTAATGCTTGTTTGCAAATATGCAATCACTTAATATAGTCATTTTGCACATGAGGAGGGATATTAACACTTCACACTAAAATATGTGTGTTTTAAAAATAGTACTGATGCAGTTTTTAATAATGAAAAATCAAGTAAACCAGGTGCTTTAGTGCAACAGAAAAGTCAAAGTACCAATACATTTTCATATTAATAGACATATCTAACAATATAAAATTCAAATAGAAAATATAAAATGAACGATTCATTATATGCTCACTTCTTGCAAGCCCAATCTCATGATCTGCAATCTCTAGATCTGCAATCTCTATGTTATAATGTAATCTAAAAATATGTTTTATATATATATCTGTTCTAAATCCTACAAAAAGAAATGAAACTAAACATTAATACACTCTAAACTCCTCCACTTTGGCTCTCGGTAACATTTCACTGAACACTTAACTTCATCATACATAACTATAACATTGGAATGGATTCTAGTTTCTCAGGACACTAAATTGCTAAAATAAAAAAAAAGTGATGATTAGTCGAATGAGCACGGCCGTTTAATATAACAGTATGGAGAAAGAAACCTTAGAGACATGATTTTTTTTAATTAGTTGTTAGTGTATTTGAAGTATTTTTCAGTAACAGTGGGTACTCTCAGATCTGTTCTTCGTGTCTTTTTTATTATTGGGATATACAAGTACCCGTCCACGTTGACTCGTTTAGTATACGTGTAGTATTTGTATTTGATTCCATCTGATGAGTTAAGCCTTTTACAGCTGATTTTTATAGTTTGTACTGTGACACCACTGTCCCAGGTTATCGAAAAGCTTTTAATTCAGTGGTTGTCTTTTGTTGATGTGCTACATATTTGTTTTTCGTTCATTTTTTGTACATGAATTAAGCCGTTTTCTTGTTACATTGTTTGATTTTTTTTCATTCGGGGACTTTTATTATAGCTGACTATGCGGGATGGGCTTTACTCATTGTTAATTTAAACATATTTATTTATAGTGGATTGGGAAACAAGTTTTGCAACTTATATTAATCCCTTTCCAATTTGCGGGTGCAAGTGCTGCCTTGTAGCGGCATTAGTCTACTTTTTTTCGAAATCTACAAGGGTGTCTTTAACGTGCAAAGAGATATGGCTCTCTCTTAACACGGGTCAGCCATTTATCGTCCCTTCCGACGGACTATCATCGTTTCCTCAAGACCATACTCGCAAATTAAATGGTGGCAAAAAAAAATTGAGTCCCTGAAATTTTCATCCCAGACGGGAATCGAACCAGGAACCTTTGTGTTAGTAGTCATTGTTGAAGACCGATCAGTGCCCTATAGTTGTTAATTTCTGTGTCATTTGGTCGCGAGGCTCTTGGAGAGATTATTGTCTCATTGACAATCATACTACATCTCTTTTTTTTATAATTAAAACTAATTAATTTTTAGACTCCACTTGGGGTAGACGTTAAGGTAAAGTTAAAACAGCTCCGAATCTATTAAGAGACCCTCACGAGGAATTTCCTGAGTGACACCCAAAAGTATTCCTAAGGGACAACCGCAAGCATTGTTCTGAATCTCCAAGGAGACAATCACAAGTATATTAGCTCTAAATCTCCTAACGGACACCCACAAGTATGCTAGCACAAAATCTCCTACCGGACACACACCATCGTCTCAAGCCAAAGGTTACGATCCACTCCCGCATAAGAAGAGAGCGGGAGTGGATCGTAACCCTTGCGAAGACGGACACACACAAGCATACTAGCTCTAAATCTCATAACGAACCCAAAAACATACTAGCTCTAAATCTTCTAACGGACAGCCACAAGCATACTAGCTCCTAATCTCCTAATAGACACGCACAAGCATACTAGCTCTAAATCTCATAACGGACGCCCAAAAGCATACTTCCACTAAATCGCCTAACGGACACCCACAATCATACTAGCTCTAAATCTCCTAACGGTCACACACAGGCATACTAGCTCCGAATCTCCTAACGGACACCAACAAGCATACAAGCTCTAAATCTCCTAAAGGTCACACACAGGCATACTAGCTCAGAATCTCCTAACGGACACTAACCAGCATACTAGCTCTAAATCTCCTAACGGACACCAACATGCATACTTGCTCTAAATCTCCTAACGGACACCTACAAGCATACTAGATCTATATTTCCTAACGGGCACACATAAGCATACTAAATCTGAATTTCCTAACGAACACCCACAAGCATACTAGCACCGAATCTCCTAACGGACACACACAAGCATACTAGCTCCAAATCTCTTAACGGACAGCCACAAGCATACTAACTCCGAATCTCCTAACGGACACCCACATGCATACTAGCTCCAAATCTCCTAACGGACACACACAAACATACTAGATCTGAATTCCCTAACGGACACACACAAGCATACAATATCAAAATCTCTTAATGGCACCCGCATGCATAGCTCAGAATCTCCTAATGCACACCCAAATGCGTACTAGCTTAAAACCTCCATATGGGCACCTGCATGCATACATGATCGAAATCTCCTAACGGACACCCACAAACATACTAACATCTAATCTCTGAACGGACTCCCACAAACATACTTGATCCGAAACACCTAACGGACACCCACACACATACTATCTTCTAATCTCTGAACGGACTCCCACAAACATACTAGATCCAAATTCCTAACGGACACCCACAGACATACTAACTTCTAATCTCTGAACGGACTTCCACAAATATACTTTATCCAGATCTCCAAATGGGCACCCACAAGCATTCTAGATCAGCATCTTATAAAGGACGACCACAAACACACTAGCTCTAAATATCCTAACGGACACCCACAAGCATACTAGATCAGCATCTCATAAAGGACACTCACAAACACACTAGCTCTAAATCTCCTAACGGGCACCCACTAGCATACTAGATCCGAATCTCCTTACAGACACCCACAAGCATACTAGATCAAAATCTCATAAAGGACACCCACAAACACACTAGATCAAAATCTCTTAATGGCACCCGCATGCATAGCTCAGAATTTCCTAATGCACACCCAAATGCGTACTAGCTTATAACCTCCATATGGGCACCTGCATGCATACATGATCCGAATCTCCTAACGGACACCCACATGCATACTTGCTCTAAATCTCCTAACGGACACCCACAAGCATACTAGATCTATATTTACTAACGGGCACACATAAGCATACTAAATCCGAATTTCCTAACGAACACCCACAAGCATACTAGCACCGAATCTCCTAATGGACACACACAAGCATACTAGCTCCAAATCTCTTAACGGACAGCCACAAGCATACTAACTCCGAATCTCCTAACGGACACCCACATCCATACTAGATCCAAATCTCCTAACGGACACACACAAACATACTAGATCTGAATTCCCTAACGGACACACACAAGCATACAAGATCAAAATCTCTTAATGGCACCCGCATGCATAGCTCAGAATCTCCTAATGCACAGCCAAATGCGTACTAGCTTAAAACCTCCATATGGGCACCTGCATGCATACATGATCGAAATCTCCTAACGGACACCCACAAACATACTAACATCTAATCTCTGAACGGACTCCCACAAACATACTTGATCCGAATCACCTAACGGACACCCACACACATACTATCTTCTAATCTCTGAACGGACTCCCACAAACATACTAGATCCAAATTCTTAACGGACATCCACAAACATACTAACTTCTAATCTCTGAACGGACTTCCACAAATATACTTAATCCAGATCTCCAAATGGGCACCCACAAGCATTCTAGATCAGCATCTTATAAAGGACGACCACAAACACACTAGCTCTAAATCTCCTAACGGACACCCACAAGCATACTAGATCAGCATCTCATAAAGGACACTCACAAACACACTAGCTCTAAATCTCCTAACGGGCACCCACCATCGTCTCAAGCCAAAGGTTACGATCCACTCCCGCATAAGAAGAGAGCGGGAGTGGATCGTAACCCTTGCGAAGACGGACACACACAAGCATACTAGCTCTAAATCTCATAACGAACCCAAAAACATACTAGCTCTAAATCTTCTAACGGACAGCCACAAGCATACTAGCTCCTAATCTCCTAATAGACACGCACAAGCATACTAGCTCTAAATCTCATAACGGACGCCCAAAAGCATACTTCCACTAAATCGCCTAACGGACACCCACACACAGCACACTAAAACTCCTAACAGACACCAACAAGCATACTAGATCAAAATCTCATAAAGGACACCCACAAACACACTAGATCAAAATCTCTTAATGGCACCCGCATGCATAGCTCGGAATTTCCTAATGCACACCCAAATGCGTACTAGCTTATAACCTCCATATGGGCACCTGCATGCATACATGATCCGAATCTCCTAACGGACACCCACATGCATACTTGCTCTAAATCTCCTAACGGACACCCACAAGCATACTAGATCTATATTTCCTAACGGGCACACATAAGCATACTAAATCCGAATTTCCTAACGAACACCCACAAGCATACTAGCACCGAATCTCCTAATGGACACACACAAGCATACTAGCTCCAAATCTCTTAACGGACAGCCACAAGCATACTAACTCCGAATCTCCTAACGGACACCCACATGCATACTAGATCCAAATCTCCTAACGGACACACACAAACATACTAGATCTGAATTCCCTAACGGACACACACAAGCATACAAGATCAAAATCTCTTAATGGCACCCGCATGCATAGCTCAGAATCTCCTAATGCACACCCAAATGCGTACTAGCTTAAAACCTCCATATGGACACCTGCATGCATACATGATCGAAATCTCCTAACGGACACCCACAAACATACTAACATCTAATCTCTGAACGGACTCCCACAAACATACTTGATCCGAATCACCTAACGGACACCCACACACATACTATCTTCTAATCTCTGAACGGACTCCCACAAACATACTAGATCCAAATTCTTAACGGACACCCACAAACATACTAACTTCTAATCTCTGAACGGACTTCCACAAATATACTTAATCCAGATCTCCAAATGGGCACCCACAAGCATTCTAGATCAGCATCTTATAAAGGACGACCACAAACACACTAGCTCTAAATCTCCTAACGGACACCCACAAGCATACTAGATCAGCATCTCATAAAGGACACTCACAAACACACTAGCTCTAAATCTCCTAACGGGCAACCACTAGCATACTAGATCAGAATCTCCTAACGGACACCTACAAGCATACTAGATCAAAATCTCATAAACGACACCCACAAACACACTAGATCAAAATCTCTTAATGGCACCCGCATGCATAGCTCAGAATTTCCTAATGCACACCCAAATGCGTACTAGCTTATAACCTCCATATGGGTACCTGCATGCATACATGATCCGAATCTCCTAACTGACACCCACAAACATACTAACTTCTAATATCTGAACGGACTCCCACACACATAATTGATCTGAATCTCCTAACGGACACCCACAAGCATACTAACTTCTAATCTCTGAACGGACTCCCACAAATATACTTAATCCAGATCTCCAAACGGACACCCACAAGCATACCAGATCAAAATCTCTTATTGGCACCTGCATGCATAGCTCAGAATCTCCTAATGCACACCCAAATGAGTACTAGCTTAAAACCCACAGGCATACTAGATCTGAATCTCATAACAGACACCCACAGTCATACTAAATCCAAATCTCCTAACGGACACGCACAAGAATACTTAATCCGAATCTCCTAATGGACACGCACAAACATACTAAATCCGAATCTCCCAATGGACAACCACTAGCTTACTAGTTCAGAATCTCTGAATGCACACCGAAAGCATACTAGCACCGAATCATCTCATAATGGACACCAACAAGCATACTACAAGGCTCCGTGTTGAAGGCCGTACTTTAACCTATAATGGTTTAATTTTTAAATTGTTATTTGGATGGAGAGTTGTCTCATTGGCACTCACACCACATCTTCCTATATCTATTAGCTTCTAATTATCTCCACACGGACACACACAAGAATACTACATCCAAATCTCAGCTCAGGCACTATGACAAATGCTATCTTTATGGACTGTCAAATGCTATCTTTATGGACTGACACATGCTATCTTTATGGACTGACAAATGCTATCTTTATGGACTGTCAAATGATATCTTTATGGACTGTCAAATGCTATCTTTATGAACTGACAAATGCTATCTTAATGGACTGACAAATGCTATCTTTATGGACTGTCACATGCTAACTTGATGAACTCACAAATGCTATCTTATTTGACTGTCACATGCTATCTTTATGAACTGACAAATGCTATCTTTATGGACTGACAAATGCTATCTTTATGGACTGTCAAATGCTATCTTTATGGACTGACACATGCTATCATTATGATCTGACACATGCTATCTTTATGGACTGACAGATGCTATCTTTATGGACTGACACATGCTATCTTAATGGACTGACACATGCTATCTTTATGGACTAACACATGCTATCTTTATGGACTGTCAAAGCTATCTTTATGGACTGACAAATGCCATCTTTATGGACTGACACATGCTATCTTTATGAACTGACACATACTATTTTAATGGACTGTCACATGCTATCTTTATGAACTGACAAATGATATCTTAATGGACTGTCAAATGCTATCTTTATAACTGACACATGCTATCTTTATGGACTGACAAATGCTATCTTCATGGACTGTCAAATGCTTTCGTTATGGACTGACAAATGCTATCTTAATGAACTGACAAATGCTATCTTTATGGACTGACACATGCTATCTTTATGGACTGATAAATGCTATCTTTATGGACTGTCAAATGCTATCTTTATGGACTGTCAAATGCTATCTTTATAAACTGACAAATGCTATCTTTATGGACTGACACATGCTATCTTTATGGACTGACACATGCTATCTTTATGGACACACATGTCATCTTTATGGACTGTCACATGCTATCTTTATGGACTGACACATGTTATCTTTATGAACTGACAAATGTTATCTTAATGGACTGACACATGCTATCTTTATGGACTGACACATGCTATCTTTATGGACTGCCAAATGCTAACTTTATGGACTGTCAAATGCTATCTTTATGAACTGACAAATGCTATCTTTATGGACTGACAAATGCTATCTTAATGGACTGACAAATGCTATCTTATGGACTGACACAAAGCTATCTTTATGGACTGACACATGCTATCTTAATGGACTGACAAATGCTATCTTTATGGACTGACACATGCTATCTTTTTGGACTGTCAAATGCTATCTTTATGGACTGACAACTTGCAGTTCCTTTAATAATGTTACAGCCAAATACACTGATCATCAACTTTTTTTTCGTATCGTACATTAAATCTTAAGTTAATACTTATACAGTTACTAATACTATTTGATTATATGACAGAAGATATTAAAACGTTCAAAAATATTTTAAACATTACCTCTTCTCGAAAGTGTTTATCTATAATATTATTATTTTATAACCCATCATGTTTGAAAATACATTTTTTCTGTTGATTTACCAATAACTTTTATAAAGCATAAGTTTATGATTGTCCATGAAAAATTAAAAACAAATTCACTTATAAGTAAATCACCTTCTTATATTTTTAACAATATATATACATATGCATACTCATGCATGTAAATCTGACAACCAAACTGTATTAAGGAAGCTGGCTTGTCATGTTTTATGGTTATTGTCAGATTTTCGAAATCCTCTGGTTTTATCCATTTGAATGCCTTGAAAAAATTTGCCCGGTGACCCCCATTTTCTTTTTTTTGTAAATCTTGTACATGTATAATGATAAGCCATTTGTAAAAGTTTTATAAAATTTTAATTACTTTTTAACAGTTTTTGGAACTTCAACTTGTCAATGATGAAGCTGTGAAAAGTCAAGAGAGAATATTTTCGCGCCAGAATTTCAATGGCTAATATCTCGAAAACAAGCACGGTGACCTATATATTTTGTTTGCTCTTTGGATTCCTCTATTAATCCCCTATCTGTATAAACTAGTGTTTTGAAAAGTTAGTCAGACCAATTATTGTATGCTTGGTAATAGCATTCATGTACAAATATCAGTAATGCTATCACAAAATGTCCTGTTTTACTTTCTATCATTCCAATTATTTGTGATCGTCTTTCTTTTCAATTTTTTTATAGGTCATTCAGTTAGTTCAAAGTAAAATTATTTCGCAGTATTTGTATTGTTTGTATTTCTATCTTTTTGCTTGAATAAAATAATGTTAAAATTATTTATATATCCAAAATTTACCACAAGTTCAAAGTACGAATGTTGTAAACATATCTCCATCATCCCTATAAAATGTGTTTTGAACATAAATCCCATATCCAACTGAAATGACTTTCCACATCTATTTGTTTTATTTCTCTTTGAATTTTGTTATAACATTGTGTTATTTTTCATAAACTTTTTTATTTTGTTTCTACGATGATGATGTTATATGTTTATTTGCATGTGTGGAAATGTGGCGCAATTTAACCCCGCGTAATGGATACCTCTTTCGCACAGGCACTTGTTTCTATGGATAGTCGACCTTCCATAGATAGAAACAAGTGGCTGTTGTGTAACGGCGATTGTTCATTTCACCAAAGATAAAATAAAAACCAACATATAGACAATTTTAAACAGTTGCTGTAATTAATTTTCAATTTTTTTAATTGTGTGTTTTAATAGTAATTTTCCCTCAATGAATGTTAAATACCAGCTAAAAAAACACTTTTGGATCAAAAAGTTCATTTTAATAGAATGTTTAATTATGTCAGAATGTCTAATACGTTATGTTTTTTTAACTGAAAGTCAACTAGGTGTTAATCCAATTTCTGCCTTGAGGACGTACACCATTGTGATGTAGTATTCTAAAAAGCAATAACAATAACAAACAACTTTATTTAGAAATACTAAGACAATACAATACAATACAAATAGTTTATTTACCGAATACGTCTCACCATTAATATTACAATACATAACATAATACACGAATACATACAATGATATAAACTATTCATGCCATACTTAAAAGAATTATGAGGGACGGGATTAAATATATATTGAAAATTAACAAATAATACTGTACAGGTAGATTAAAATTTTCCTTAAAATATTTATATTTACAGTTAAACAAGTATGGACACAGACGCAAATTGTCAGTGATATTAAAGGTCGTTACAAATGTATCGAAAGCTAGACTGGAAATGTGTATTAACAAATTCAGTTGATGTGTACATGTCTTCATTCAAATGCATTGACTGATAAAAGGGGGGCTTCAACTTCCACCCCTCTCTGTGGATAAGTTGTTTGAGTGTTTGAATATGGAGTTTGTTAATAAATAGCTGCACTGTAAGCGCATGATATGTCTTGATTCCTGTTAAGCTTGCTTAAAGGTTGAACTATTTTGTTTAGTACAATTATTAGTCTATTTGTTTTCTCATTTCATTTGTTTTATATTTGTCATTTTAAGGTCTTTTATAGCTGACTGTGCTGTATGAGCTTTTGTCATTGTTGAAGGCTATTTGGGGACCTGTAGTTGTTAATCTTGTTTTAAATTTTGGAATGTAGCTGAAGTCAACAGACATAGACAATTCATCCAAGTTTTATAAAATGATGTGGAAGTGTTTATGTGAATAATTGAGATGGGAAATGAGGAAAGTGTCAAAGTGACAACAACCCAACCATAGAGTAGACAACAGCTGAAGGCCTCCAATGGGTTTTCAATGTAGCCAGAAACTCCTGCACTTATAGGTGTCCAAAAACTATAAAATCCCTTCTTTTTTTTAGCATATATAAAAATTCATAACACAGAAATGTATAATCTGAAATTTATTACAATCAAAAGGGACCTAAGGTCAATAGTGTAAACAATTCACCAAACTTTAATTAAAGGTGATAGATGCATTTTTGTGTTATTGTTCAAAATTGGAAAAGTGTCTCTTTTTTAAGGATAAAATATCTCTTCATAACATGGAAATGAAAATTCTAAAATTTATAAAATCGATGTGGAGCTTATGTCAATAGATATAAACATTTCAACAAATGTTCTTGATAGTAGGGGGAAGTGTTTTCTAGTTATTGTCTGAAGTGTGGATGATCGACTGATAGACAACAGTATACTATATTATGTTGTGTGTGAGACATTGGTATAATAAAATGGTTTCGAATGAATAATGATTAGAAACTGTTTAATGCAGTTATTGAGGGAACGACAGTGAAGAAATTCCTGAGATCAATGCGTTTGAATCCGAAGAATTCAATTTTTGTTGAAATGAAACAAAGTTCAATTTTTGACCCTTTGGATCTTAATGTAGACCAATTTGAAAAAGGGACAATCCTGTGCAATTGAATATTTCTTGCTATTGTGCAATACTGTGCAATTAAAAATTTCTTGCTATTGCACAATACTGTGCAATTGGAGATTTCTTGCTGTTGTGCAATACTGTGCAATTGAACATTTCTTGCTATTGAACAATACTGTGCAATTGAACATTTCTTGCTAATGCAGTATACTGCACAATTGAAAATTTCTTGCTATTGCACAATACTTAGTATAATAATTTTTGACCCCGATTTGGACCAACTTGAAAACTGGGCCCATTATCAAAATCTAAGTACATGTTAAGACTCTCCATATCAAAGAACCCCAAGAATTAATTTTTAATAAAATCAAGCTTATTTTAATTTTGGACCCTTTGGACATTAATGTAGACCAATTAGAAAACAGGACCTAAAATTAAGAATTTGGACATGGTTAGATTTGGCATATCAAAGAAGCACAATACCGTAATTCATTTTTTTGATGAAATCAAACAAAGTTTAATTTTGGCCCCTTATTCCTTGGGACCAAAACTCCAAAATTAATCCAAACCTACCTTTTGTGGTCATAAACCTTTATAGATTTCTATTAACTTATACTAAAGTTATTGTTCAAAAACCAAGAAAAATGCTTATTTGGGGCCTGTTTTTGGCCCCTAAATCCTACACTGTTGGAACTAAAATTACCAAAATCTATCCCATCCCTCCTTATGTGGCCATAGACCTTATGTTAAATATCATAGATTTCTGTTTACCAATACTTAAGTTATAGAGCAAAAACCAAAAACAATGCTAATTTGGCCCCTTATTCCTAAACTGTTGAGACCAAAATCCCCCCAAATCAATCCCAATCTTCCTTTCATGGTCATAAATCTTTTGTCTAAATTTCATATATTTCCATTTTACTTTTACTGAAGTTAGAGTGCGAAAAACGAATATCTTTGGATGAAGACGATGATGCCAACGTGATACCAATGTACAACCAAAAAGTTTTCAACTTTTGCGGTTGTATAAAAATGATGTCAAATCAAATTTTTAATGGAGTTTGCAACAGTAATTATTCAACTACTCATTTTAATACATCATAAAGTATTAAAGTGTAAATGTCATACAGTCATGGTGATGATGCCTCTGCTAGCATATAATGTATAAAGGTACATAAATCAAGAACTGTAAAAGTTAAGCTGCTAAAAATTGAACTTAAACCAAGTTTAGAGGTACCGGTAATAAGCATTGTATACACATTTCACTAAATTTAGTTGAGACAAACTTAAGAAATTTTTCCATTTGTGAAAGGGGATAACCCTAGAATGATAATCAAAGTGCTTGTAATCACTGAATGGCTATTAAAGACTGCTTAAATTTATCAGTTGGTAGTAAAGTGAATTTTGCATTGTATATTGTATATATAGCATTATTTTAAGTCGATTCAACTACTATTCTGGACAGAGAAAGATAACTCCAATTTTCAAAGAAGATTTCATAAAGCAATGGTTTTAGGTAATATTATTTCAACAACCATTCTGGACAAAGAAAGAAAACTCCAATTTATTGTCTTGAATCTACAAAAATGTTTGTTTTTGGCCCTCAATTCCTCGACTGTTTGCCCCATAACCCACAAAATAGACCCCAAACTTCTACTTATGGTATTAAATATTATGGTACAGTTTCAGAACAATTGAAATACTTATACACAACTTTTTGTACTGACACAAGATTAATGCTTGTTTTGGGCACCTTTAGAACCCTTATTCATAAACCTTAAGGACTATATATATATAACCGCCCCAAAACAATCCCAAGCTTCCTTTTAAGATTATAAATATTATGTTATAATTTAATGGCTTCCTTTTTACTTATACTGAAGTTATTATCTGGAAACCATCCGTCTTGGGAAGACGACGACAGGATACCTACATGTATTTCAACTGCAAAAATTTCTGTGGTTGTATAAAAATTTCAAATATGTACAATGAAATATAGATTCAAAATTGATAAGCCTAGATAGGCCTTATAATTTTTTTCCCACATAGTTGAAGGACCATTTACACTCAGGACCGAGTCATAAGTAGGCAGTACAGTCTACAGATGTATTAAAACAACCTAGCATCATATTGCTAGTAGTGGGAGTAGCATTCTCGGGTAAATTTGTTCTTTTTTTTTTATAATATGTTTGGTTCAAATCAAAATAGAATGCTTTTATCTCCCCAATACTTACATTGTAAATAGAGGTGGTACTACTTTGACAAATCCTTGTACATGAGAGTTTTCTGTCAAATCTTTATTTCACAAAGAATGAATTGCATAACAATGAACTGAGCTCAAAGCAAAGTACTTTAATAATACACTTAGACAAAGAGCTAAATCCAGTGATATACTTTGTACTACAGGTCCTTCATTAACATCCATTGACCAAAACCATATCTCAACGACATTCCATACTACATGGTTGGATTCGGAAGTCCTGAAAAAGACATGATTTTTTTTAACATATTTTAAGTATATATATATACACAGGTTAATACTTTCTTGTTGTATAATCATTCCGTATCTAGCAACTATCAATTTGCTTAATGCACATATTGATATATGTTGAGTGTACCTCTGTTGGAAATAAGAACACAAACCTCCACCTAGTTTTAGTCAATGGACAAAACATTCAAAACTATAAAATATTATAGATCTAAGACTTGTCAGTGTCTATTTACCATTGCCACTGAATCAGTGATATATGTATTGTACACATAATTATATACATGCAAGACTAAAATTATAAAGTACATACATGTTTGTATATAAGGGAGCTACCATTTGATTTTTATGGGGGGGCTAGGATGAAATTTGAAAAAAATAGGCAGGACAGGAGTTTTGAGTAAAAAAAAAAGGCAGGATGAGACACTTGCAAAAAAAAAAAGTCAGGATGACAATTTATGTAAAAAAAGTCAGGATAAACTAAAAAAAAAAAAGCAGGACCGGATAGAGCGAAAAATAAAAAGGCAGGACAAAATTTTTCATCCTAGCCCCCCCATAAAAATCAAATGGTAGCTCCCTAAGACTAAAACTGACATTCAGTCTTTACAACATCTTCATTCCCAAAGTCATTTTCAAATCTGACTTCATGGTAAAATAAGATTCCATATCTACAACCAATTAAAAGGAAAAATCCCTCTGATAGACAAGCATTTAAATCCGATTTCTAAAATGGAAGCTAGGTCACCATGGAACTTAGAACTAAAAAAAATCAAACAATATATCTGATATATTTCAAATGCATGTACATGAAATAATATAAATCTCTAAAATTCACCATATTGTTCCCTTTTTCATCTTCTGTTAGATACTGTATATCCAGTGGCGGATCCAGAATTTTTCTGAAGTGGGGGCCCACTGAATGACCTAAGAGGGGGCTCGCTCAAGTCATGATTCAGTGATTCCCTATATAAGCAACCAAATTTTTTCTCAAAAAGCAGCCCCCCCCCCCCCTAAATCCGCCTCTGATATCAACCTATCAACCTCTAGATGTCTTTCAATTACATTCAGTTTAGTGTGGGTTGATCTTTGATTGTTGTACATGTACATGTTACAACCAAATTCCCAGCAGGGGGCAACTTTGTAAGACCGCAGAGGTTCAAGCTTAGATTTTGAAATAAGGCGGAAAATGTAACCTTTTCAATTTATAAAACAGGTTCAACATCATTTCTATACATATATAAACATATTCTAAATTGTGGACACACCTTCATTAAATATTCTAATTCAATTAGTGGAGGAGATCAAATTAAAAAGTTGCAATGGTTAAATACTCCAATCACAGTCTTTCCTGCTAAAATCTCATGTGTAGAATGTGATAAACGGTTTTTGGGTCTATATATTGTCCTTGATATTGAGGTTATTTTGACACAGCAAAATATAAAGAAAATGTAAACTATGATCTGGAAATTGACTTCGTTTTCCCAAAATAAGCCCACTTAAACTGAACTTTAAATGCAAAAGACCTCTAAATGGCTAACAGATATTGCTATATAAAAGAATAGTCCTTGATTATACATGTACATGATATTAAAGAATTCATGAAATTTACACTGATTCTGTCAGTTGAATGGACTAGAATGAGATAAGTTATATACATGATAGACATAAAGGTTTTTTCCAACAGTTGTGGTGTAAATTAAATTAGTTGTATTTTATGGATGATATATTTATGTATATACATGTATGTAAATCATTGGCTCTTCAACCAATGATATTTTACAATATTGATTATTTGTTTATTTTTCTAATGTTGGTATTTTTCAGCATACTAAAAATGTTTTAACACAACACGAGCACAAGCTTGATAGGGTGTCCTCACACAGGTTTTCCGCTGGCGGTCCCCATTTTCCCAATTTGCGAAAAAATAATACTTGTGGCAATAAAAATATATAGAAAGATTTATTTTCCTCCTTCTTGTTTATTTACTTTTTTCGAGTTTCTCTGACTTTAACTTATCAGACAATACTCAGAATTCACCTTGACCTCATTAAGATTTTGACAGATGAAGATTAAACAGTAATTCTTAGACATGACCATAAAAGAGGGGGGATAGGACCTTTATCGGGACTCCGGGATCGGGTGTTTTTAAGCTCGGGATTATCCCCCCTCATAAAATGAAGATTTAACAGTAATTCTTAGACATGACCATAAAAGAGGGGGAATAGGACCTTTATCGGGACTCCGGGATCGGGTGTTTTTAAGCTCGGGATTATCCCCCCTCATAAAATGTACACTTTTTTCAAGACGATTAAAAAATCAGCTGAATTTGACAAATCACACTATTTGTTTTCCAAAAATAACCGTAATTGGATGGGGGTTCTGTGTATTCACATTATTTGAACAACTCTCCTTGGGCCGAGAAAAAAAAGATCCGTGTTTCAGGTAACCTGACCGAACCTGTTTTTAAGCCCCGACCCTAACTTTTTTATTGGATCTTTCAAAAAAAAAAAAATAATAATAATTATCAACCGACCCTGTTTTTGACACAGGCTTCTGATAAATGACATAATATTTTTTCTCTCTTGCTTCCTCTTGCATAGAAAGCCAGTAAAACATTTTATTAATGTCAAAAGGTATTCCAAATAGGTTAAAATCCAAGAAATTTGCACAGCAGGTGCTTCAAAAACATTGCAAATGGCCCAAGACCACAATTAATGACCCCGCTTTTCGTTGTTCACGAAAGTAGTTCGTTTTTAATTAGAGTGTATTTTTCCTTAATTTTTTTTCTTTCCCTTCCCCACTCATTTCTTAAAATTTTATTCGGTGGAAATGAAAGATGAGAGGTAAAATAATTTTTTGGATGTTGTATTTAAACTCATTTTGATATGGAATGAGTGATTAGGCCAAGTGCAAAAAGGTCATATTTACAGTTTTCGGAACATCTCTTGACTTGTCCATAGGGGTATGGATGTATATTGGCTAAATTTGTAAAAGTGATTGCCTCAATCTTTCTGAATATTGGATATATTTTTGGACTAGTGCTATACATAAGACACACAAAAAATTTGACAAAAGTGCATGGTGCAATTTTTTTAATGATACAAAATGTTCTAAAGAAATGATAGAGAAATTAATTGTGGTCTGTGGCCAAATGGCACACTTCCCGTTTTTGAAACCAATTATGGATCCAGACTTGGAAAAAACATGATAAATACTCAATAACTCAAATGAAATTTTGAATCATCACCAAAAAGTATACAGATATTAAGATTAATGTAACTAAGAAGTGTTTAAAGTTTTAAGCCATTATCAAGAATTGTTTTTGAGATACAGTGTGACATGTGAAAAAAACACCCCCCTGTTTAGTTACAATGTGCTGTAACTCAAAAAGTTTTAATCTTATTTTCACTAAAAAGTATAGATCATGTGACCATCATAAGAAACAACTATATTAAGTTTCATGAAATTTGGGTAAGTCGTTCTCAAGTTATGGTGCCACATGTTTACGCTGGACAGACAGACGGACACCTGACATTTGTATACCATAATACGTCCCGTCTTTGACGGACGTATAAAAAGCAGTACTAAGCGTGCATGTTACGCTAGAAACATATTCAAAGAATAAAGTTTTATAACTTCTTAATGTCATATCCAATATTTATCAAAACCTAAAGGGGAGTTACATGTATCTTACTTCCTATATTTTTTCGTGGATGTCAATACACCTAATCGCTATTTATTCCATACCGGATAAATTCTAAAATTACACAACTTTTTCATCCAGTTGAAGCTATCTGGGGGCCGTTGAAACAATTCACCATGCACAATACTTTTTAATGAGACCCGTTTTAACTTATTGTAAATACTTTAAACAAAATAATTTTTTACTTCAATTTTCAATTTCGAAAAATAGTGGATCATATTCTATTAAAGTTTCTTGATGATCGCTTTCTAAAGTTTTTCCTCCCTCAGCTCTCTAGTAAAAAAACCTTTATTTTCAGTCGCATGACCCAAACAGAAAGTTGTACATACAGTGTATGACTGTTTTTCCCAGATTGGACTAAATAGCGAAAATTAAATAAAGTGTAATTTCCGGGATTGTTGAAAACTTGCATATTCATCCCTATCTGATTTTGTGGTTTTAACAACCCAGACAGACAAATAGCAATAAGGTGTTTAGGAAAACATGACCTAAAACCTCCTTCATATAAGACAAAAAACATGGGAACTCATACTGAATGGTCAAATGTGTTCAATATGAAAATTTCAGTTAAGATTGTAAAATCACAAATCAGCTGTTAATGTAAATGGACTATTAGTATGACTTTTGAGCAAATTTAAAGGGAAATGACGGGGAAAGGGCAAATTAGCTTTCAAGGGGAGCAAATGCTGTTTAAATTGGTAAGCTGGTTTTAAATATAGAGGGAAAGTGGAGTCATCTTTTTGGACTTTAGTTACATGTAAATATAACTTATGTAGACTTACCTTCTAATTCTATAGACTATTAAAAAAAAACCACACACACAACTCGGAACTATTTCTAATTCACTTGGACTACTGATATGCAAACCTAAAAACAAAAACAAAAATATCATAAAATAGTGATTGAAAGATTCATAACACTTTGAAAGGATAATTCAAACACGTGACGTGTTACACGGGGAGCATGTTTGTTTACAAATAATAATGTCACGTGATCGCGCACTGACCTCGCATGCTGCATCGCCCTTACAATTCACTAATACATGTACATAACCATTTTCATGCAAACATGCAACGTGAATGTGATTGGTTATCAAATAATACAAAAATAATGCATGAACCGTTGAAGAAGAAATTATTTCATCAAATAGATTGGATTTTCACTTTCGACACGAATAGGTCGAGTTGACATTCCTGTCATCGGAGATAGTATTGAGATAAATGGGATAAAACGGACCGTCAAAAAGGTCTAGAGAAGCACATCAGTAGAACCTTAACATAGATAAGTAATACTTACCAACATTTCTCTAATTGATAACCTATAGAACTGAAATTTCACAAAAATACCGGTAAATAATTTTGTTGTGATGCTGGTAAATTGGCGCTAAATAAATATTCTTACTCCTATTGCTCATGTAAAAAAAAATTGTATAGAATTGAATTCGACTACAGTTCAGAATAAAAAAAACGTGCATATGCAAAAGCCAGGTAATATGTTGATGATAAAGTGTGCATAAATTTTCGTAAACGAAGTTACCCGTATACTTCACCAAGAATTACATTTGAGCGCAAAGTTCTGTACATAATGTGTGCTTTGGTTGGTTTATGTAACATAATTTAGACTGGGATCCTGGCTAATCTTGACCTTACGACGCGCAGCTAGATTGGGCCGGATCCCAGGCTAATGTAACATCGTAGAACTCAGGGTAACGGAATTTTTTGCGTTGCTATTAGATGATTGAGGCCATCTATTTTTATTGCGGGTTCCACATATTTAAATCGGAATTATAGAAAAAATGGAATGTTGTGAGCAGAATCAAAACAGAAATGATGAACACTGCAACATTTCCAGCAAAATATAAATAGGATGGAGGATCTGTGTATTCACATTATTTGTAAAACTCTCCTTATTCATGTGAAGCGTGTGCTTTACATCGAGGCTTATTCTTTACATCGAGGCTTATTATGCTAATCATTGACGCCACAGTACTTCAACCAATCAGACAATGTTTATTTGGGGCATTCGATCGATTTTAACTCAGATTTTGGAATATTTCAATCGAAATTATAGAAAAATGGAATGTTGCTGGTACATATAAAATAGAAAATGATGAATACTTTTAGCTAAAGATAATTTGGATGGGGGTTCTGTGTATTCACATTATTTGCACAACTCTCCTTACTGATGCCATATTTTGGAATTTCCGTGACCTAAATGGTTCGCGAAAATTAATATTTTTATATATAGTATAGTAATAAAAAGGGGAACAAAATAAATAAAAAAAAAATAAAAAAATGTGTAAAAAGAGTCAAAATACAAACTAAAATACAAACTAGTCATATTTATGGTTACTACAAATCAATGTTAACACATAACCATATTAATTATAATATCTAACTAATTTCTAAATACACAGTGATAAGTTTTAAAGAACTTTGGTATTGAAAAAAGAAACCAGTCCGTTCATTTCAACACATGGATAAATGCATGAATATTCTGAAATATGTATTTTTCTGATATTTTTAACAATATCAAGCTGGCACGTGCACATGGTGCACTCAAATAATTAGTGAAACTCATGTTCAATGGACAAGGAGATGACACTGTCTTCCATATCTAGGAATTACTTTCCATCTTCCTGTTTCAATTGGTATTGTTAGGTTACAGCATCGCAGCTTCTTAATGTTTTTACGATCTGCAGATGAGAGTCTAAATAAATATTTTTCAAAGGTAAAGTCGATTTTGAAAAGACCGTTATACCGCCCCCCCCCCCTTTCCTCGATGAGTTTTGGATTTGAATGTACCATCTATGGATGAATTGAAATATGTTAAATTAATCTTTGCTTTAATCTGTTTATTTTTGCTTTAATCCGTTAATCTTTGCTTTATACTAAAAAAACTGAATTAGATTTTTGATTAAATATCCCAGCTAAACCGGGTATTGTCAATTTAATATATTTTTCTTCTATTTTTTTTTTTTTTTTTAAACAACAATATTTTCTATAATTTTCTTTCGTTCTTCAAAAAGGGAGTGCAATAAATTAGATAAGTTTGAAGTTACAAACAAATCTTCAGATGAAAGAATCCAAACAAATTTCATTTCATCAGATAATCTTGAAAATTTTTTGAATTTGGAATTTAAATTAGATAGATGTTGAGATCGAGTATCTTTTAGAACAGGACATTTTAAAAGAAAATGTAGTTCGTCTTCAACTGCGTTCTTACATAGCTTACACTTTCCGTCTTCAGCTTTAATCCCAATATACCTCCCTCTTTCGATTTCAAGATCATGACAGCTAGTTCTAAATCTTGTGATGATTTGCCTGTCTTTTTTTGAATTCATTTTTAAATATGGTTCAAACATAAAAATATTTTTAAATTTTCTGTAAGTTCTTAATTTATTGCCAGATTGTAAATTAGTACACTTCCCAGAATTGCATTCTAAACTAGCTAACCAGGGGTGGTGTTCTCGAAGGTATCCTAAGATTCGTCCTAAGTCATAGATAAGACCGATTTTAGGATGGACTTAGGATCGACTTAGGACACTCTTAAGTTGTGTCTCGAAGCTCTCTCAGACGAATCTTATGTTAGGACGTCCTAAACATTTCCTAAGTCGAAATTTTAAATCTTTAAAGTTATTTTTTTATAAAACATTTATTAATGACGAAAATTTTTAACAAAATTGTTTACAAATTTTATAATAACATGTACAGAATTAAATGCATAATTACCAATGTTATTACATAAAAAAAGGATTGTTATTTAAACTTGAAAACAATTTGTTTTGAAATGAGAATTAAATTTGTTGTGTAATCATATCGTGAAACACGAAGTTCAAAGTTTAAAATCATGCACAATTTCTTTATATACGAGTTAATAACCGATGGTGCGTTTCATTTCATGTTCATTTTCACGTAAAATAATGAGCAAAAAGCGAAATCCAAACATTATTACACTAGGATGAAGATAGGATGCTCTTAAGACACCTTATTGGGTGTCCTAAAGTTAGGACGAAAAATGAGATATATCAAAAGTTAAGAGAGCTTCGAGAACTCGACTTAGGACAAAGACTTGCCATAAGATAGACTTAGGACACGTCCTTATCCTAAGATAGCTTCGAGAACACCACCCCAGCTTTCTTTAAATTTAATAGTTAAAGATGTTTTTACCTTTTTTAGAACATGGTTTTGTTTAAAGTTTGACTGGGCCCAGTTTCACGAAGCTGTCTTATGTCTTAGGATGGTCTTACGACATATCTTAGTCCTAAGTGGGTTTCACAAAGTGGTCCTAAATTAGGACATCTCTTAAAGTTGGTCTTAAAGTTAGGACAACGCGAGAGGTGTCTTATGATGGTCTTAGGATAGTTATACGTTTGTTTATATAAATTACACGCATTTTTTATATTAATTTTGAAAAAAAAATCTTTTTATCATCTTATTATCTATTCTCATTCTCCTTTTCCTGCTTATAACGTTATCTTTCTTGATTGACGGATTATCATGATTTGTCAACAATGAAAATTCGATGTATTGATATCAAGATTGCACGATTTTATCCCTTAACCTTTTATAACCAATAAAGTCGAAATTGAATTCAACTCACTTGTACCAACAAATGACATCATTTTATATTCCTTTTTTCCTAATTTTGCTTCAAAATTTCATTTTTGAATTGATGTATTGTTTAAAGATAATTTATATATAAATTACTTTTATTTTTTACATTTATATTTATTTTGCAAATTATGTCATTATATTAATCAATACGTTAGAATAATTTATGGTAAGACATACTATTATTACATGATTTTTTTCCGTAAATCATATTTATATTTGAAAATTTAAAAACACTTGCGACAGGTTTAGGATGTCTTAGCTAAGATCATCATAAGACAGCTTCGAAACGAGGTCTGAGATATGTCCTAGGATAGTCATAAGAGGATCATAAGACATGTCCTAAGATATATCTAATGACATGTCTTAGGATAGCTTCGTGAAACCGGCCCCTGGTTAACAAATAGATATTCTAAGTCTAGAAATTTAAATATATAACAGTCTCCGGGACAAGTTTGCAATTCCGCTGAGTGCAAAAGTTGTCACCTTAATTTTTAGAGTTAAGTCAAAACAAAGTTGATAACTTGGTTGGTATTAGTTCCCTGATATTTGTCCTAAAAAATTTTGGCTCTAGCACCACTGTTGAAAAAGTTATGCCCCTTTTTTCAACAATTTCCTCAGAGGAAAAGTACTTTTCCTCAAGGGAAATCAAATTTCCCTGAAGGAAAAAGATTTTTCCTCAAGGGAAATTGTTTTTTCCTCAAGGGAAAAAGATTTCCCTTAGGGAATTTGCTGCATAATTATTTCCTTTGAGGAAATTCTATTTCCTTAAAGGAAATTCTTTTTCCTTAGAGGAAATTCTTTTTCCTTAGAGGAAATTCTTTTTCCTTAGAGGAAGTTCTTTTTCCTTTGAGGAAATTTGCAGCTTCAAATTTTCCTTTGAGGAAATACTTTTTCCTGTGAGGAAATTTGTAGCTTCACATTTTCCTTTGAGGAAATACTTTTTCCTGTGAGGAAATTTTTGACAAACACTTTTCCTTGGAGGAAAATTCAAGACAACAAATTTCCTCTAAGGAAATCATTGTTCTTCAAATTTCCTCTAAGGAAATTTCTGAACATCAAATTTCCCTTAAGGAAATGTTTTTCCTTATTTTTACTTGTTAAACATTTCTTCACTACACCATGTATACAAACAGTATGAATATAATTATTTAAAGACTGTAGAATTGATGCAAATGATATTTAAAAATTTAATAATAAATGTTTGACTCAAAATTTTAATGACATTGAAAATAATACAGTCTGACTGTTTAGATCTAGGTATTGTTTATACTTTTTATATAAATTTCACTTTGATTTATAATTTTTTTCGAGCAAATGCTTCTGTTTTCTTTGTAATTGTTTCAATGCGATACAATAATAAGCAACCAATTTGAATGTCATTATATCATTTGTGGTGTTCTAAAAAAAATATTTATATATTTGCAGATTAAATAATAAAATAAACACTTTTCGTGTTATTTTAAATTAGAATTTCTTCTGTTTCAGCTTGTGTACAGTTATTCAATCCACTATGTAAGAATTCAGTGAATACATTATTCCATTCACTAAACAATTCCCTTCAATTCTAAGAGAAATCATTTTTGCAAATTGTTCTTCAATGATCTTCTTCTGTATATTTGATATGAGGGAGCGATGTAAATGAGTGGATAAAACTGGTGTTCCTTTTTTCAACAACAAAATAGTATTTGTTCTGCATTCTCCTCTCTTTTGATTAAGATATGTTGTTGCTTTTATGCAATAGTGTTTTCGGGTATCTATGATAGAACGCCATTTTGTTTTATATGGTCATTATCACATGTTGAAATTTCCTATTTCTTTTTTGCAGGAAAGCACACATTCCATTTCAAATTAATCCAATTATGCACTATGTAAATAAATTTCAACTTTAAGTTTCCTCTTCAGTAATGACCTATTGATCATGAAAACCGAGATGTCTGATCACCTATAAATACACAAAAAAAGCAAATAAAATGTTATAAATGGAGAGAGAAACAGCAATAAATGTTTTTCATGTGTATCTTTCCTTATTAAAATACATTAAGTAAACTTGAACTCGAGAAAAATAAATAACTGCGATGTAGACTAGAAAGTATAAAATGCAAGATAAAGTATTCACGAAAATTAGTTGATTTACAGTAGTCAAGTCCATGTTTGCAGGAAATTTACATCATTGGTTGTCTGGTAGAGAGTTGTCTTATTGGTAATCATACCACATCTTATTTTTATATAACCTTGCACTATTCCTATTGTGCCTGTCCAAAGTTCAGAGCCTGTAGCTTTTATCAGTTTAGTCTGACACTAAAATTTAGTGGTTGTTGTTGTTGTTGTTTCATACCGGTCATATTTATTTTTTGTAATTTATTTTGTTATAAACTAGGCAATTAGCATGATTAGTTTTACAGTTTGAATTGTTTCAATGTTTCATCTTTAGGTCTTTTATACTTTGACTATAGTATAGGGTATTGATTTTCTCATTATTGAAGGTCGTAACAGGCCTACAATTTCTTTCTCAAAGCCGTGATAGTTTTCATATTTAATATACCACATCTTTGAATTTTTATAGTAATCATGATACTAGTAATCATCTTTCAAGTTCAATAACTTTTTAAAATTAAAAGGTGCCTTACCATTTAGGTTTAGTTGGCTTCTGCAAATTTTACATTGCCTATCATTTCTGCTGTATATTATTTCTCTGTACCTTCTATAGTTCTTGTCCTATACATAAAAGAGTAAAAGTTGAATGACATCTTGCATCAATATTTTTTCTGTTTAATGTACATTTATATGTATATTAATGTGTGTTTAATACAAATCTAAACCATGAGTGCTTGATAAGCTTCTTGCCCTTATAGCTGGTCTGTAAGCTTTAAATGAATTTTATTGATCGACTAAAAAACTATGAGCACTGCGCAAATAAGACCCCCGCCCTCCAAAAAAAACAAAACATGCACAAACAGTGGTATTCATTGACATAAAACATGTATATAATTTGGCTCAATTTATAGATCTCTCAAGTGACTATAAGTTTAAGGCTGCGATTTTTTTAACAAATACATTTCTAAAACCTTTCAAAGATTTTGAAAATGGACAAATTTTAAATAACTTTGCAACAACTAAAGTTCCTTAACTCTGCATCTTATAAAAAATATACATGATAAATAAGGAATGATACTCCAGCTTGCATATTATTCAAAGTTTTAAAGGAACATAACTGAAGAACGGTAATAGTTTTACTACAAAAATTTGAAATTGATCTGATTAAAATTGTGATAAAAAGTATTGTTTTAAAGTTTAATAAAATTTGGTTGAGGGAAACTTAAGTTAGAAGGCTGAAACATTTTTTTCCATTTTCAAAGAACATCACTATAGAATTTTAAAAGTAAAAGAGACACTACCAAAATTCAAACTTAATCTGTATTTTGTGGTTATAAGCATTGTGTATTGATTTCATAACATTTGGTTGAGACAAACTAAAGTTTAGAAAACAGGAAACCAAAAATTCAGCATATTTTCCCCATTTCTAAAGGGGCATAACTCTGATACTCTAGTACAGTAACACTGACATCACCAAAATTCAAACTTGATCTGAGTATTGTGATAACAAGCTTTTGTAAAAGTTTAATTGAATTTGTTTGAGGCAAACTAAAGTAATGTAAGAGAACAAAAAACAACTTTGGGACAGACGGACAAACGATCAAGTGTTAAACATTATGCCCCTCCACTTTGGGTCATAATAATAAAAAGGGTGTTTATGTCAAGATATAAAAACAAAGTTTCATAAAAATTTGTGAAAGCATTCTTGAGACTATCCTAATCCCAAGTCATGATAGTACAATGACATAAATCAGATTTTTTTTTTAAATTAAAAGGAAAATTATCATGTAATGATGTTTATGTTATACAAAAATAATTCACCAAGTTTCATTAAAATTGCTCAAAGCATTATTAATAGTATACGTACTGGAAAATCCCCCCTTTTTATGATAAAAATCCCTAACTTTAAATTAAAAATTTAAAATCCCTAAAAATTAAAAAGGACCTTAATTATCATGATTATATGTGACTTGTTATTTAACATAACAAAAAAACCAAAGGCAATGAAAGAGAAACTGACAATGCCAAGGCAAAACATAAGATGCAGAAAAGAAAAACAAAACAAAACAAAACACTAAGCAACACCAAAAAACTAGTGTTGAATTTATGTGCTCAGTCAGTCAGTGAGAGTTGGCAGATCCTGACCTACTATATCTATGCTTAAAAACATAAAAATCATATAGTTCTAAACATATTTTGTAAATTTATACTTTATTAACAAGTGAAACTGCGAGCTACTGCTCACTGATGATACCCCCGCCGCAAGTGGATAATATAAATAGTGTAAAAATATGCAAGTGTTCGGTAAACAGGAAGTTGTCGAGTGATGAATCTGAAAACGCATCACACGGTATAGCTGACTTATATAAATCCTAAAACCAAATTTAAGAAATTCTTGTATTGTAGTTCCTGAGAAAAATGTGACGAAAATTTTCAACTTGGCTCAGTATCATGTGTAAAATCATACAAGTGTTCGGTTAACAGGAAGTTGACAAGTGATCAATCTAAAAACGCATCACACGGTATAAATGACTTAGATATATCTAACCCTGAAACCAAATTTCAGAAATCCTTGTATTGTAGTTCCTGCGAAAAATGCGAAGAAAAATATTCATGGGACGGACTGACTGACTGACTGACGGACGAACGGACGGACGAACGGACGGACGAACGGACGGACTGACAGACAGAGGTAAAACAGTATACCCCCCTTTTTTGAAAGCGGGGGTATAAAAGTTGTCATAAATAGCATAGACACCTTTGAGTTTTGAGAACCACATGTGTTAATTGTGCGAGTATAATCATTGATAATCATGCACAAGATTGACTTTTTTTAAAAAAGCCTATATATTGAAATTTTCTGAAAATATTGCATGCATTTATTAATATGACCAATTTCAAGAAATGCACAAAGATGCGAGATGATTTATATAATTGTAATTTCAGGAATTTACAGTAAAGGCTTTTATCCCCACTACATTTTGCACTTTTTCTTATTCAGGAGCCAGAAGTTATGGCCTTTGTGACCTTTGTATGATTTTTATTTTAGTTTCTTTTTCTTTGTATTGAAAAGTTTAGTATGACGTCCATTATCACTCAACTAGTATACATTTTTGTTTAATGGCAAGCTAAATGCCTCACAGGCATGAATCCAGGGGGCTGAGGGTTGGACATGTTGGAACCCCCCTTTCTTTACTGGACGATCAATGCATTTGAATGGGGACATGTAGTTTAACACCCCCCCCCCCCCCCCCCCCCCCAAATTTATCCTGGGTTAGGAACCCCTTTAAATGACTCAGGATCCACCCAAGTCTCATGTTTTGGGATTTTCTCGTTGCAATGAAGACCCATTGGTGACCTATGGCTGTTATCTGCTCTTTGGTCATGTTGTTATCTCTTTGATACATTCCCCATTTCCATTTCAATTTTCTTTTCAGTTCTATTATAAATATTAGAAACGAGTTTGGCGCGTTTACAAAAATATAATTGTCTGTGCTGACAGGGGAGTATGTGTGCATACCAATATTTAAATTTTCTAGGCCTTCTTTTTGAATATTTTGTGCATTTCTTGGTAAAATAATGTCAGACCTCGAGTGCTGTTGTTTTACAAAAACGGTCAAGTAATGTAGGGGAAAGAAACGAACTAAAAAGAACCAAAATAAGCCACAACTAATGGGGGTCTCATTGGGGGTTCTGTTCACGGATCCCGCTTAGTTACTTTTTATTTTTTTAGATTCCCGCATGATGCCATTACGCTTACACTATATAAGTGAACAATTCTGATATTTTTGTAATTTCCCATGTCCCGCTAAACTTCATTTCGCTTTTTCACGGCACAACAAAAAATACGCCTCGACAATCCCGAGTCCCGCTCAGACCCCCTTATACATACATAATGAATAGTTTACTATGTAGTCAGTAGTCGGGTCAAATACACATGTATATACTTTTAGACGACCTTAGATTCATTTCACAGCGAAAATACTCATTAATATTGAACATTTTAGATCACTTCACATTTAGATTTTATAACTTTTAAAATGAAGACCTGGCATATAGATTGAAGATCATTTAATCGAAAGATGATAATTTCTCAATGAGCAACTATAACCAGGTACTGCATTTTTTTTTGCATGCGTCAAGAAACAGTTAAAAGTTAAACTTCTCATCTGGACTTTTTAATTAGTCTGTATACCGGACCTCTTCTCTATTTTGGGATTGAAAAAAAATCTAAAGTTAAAAATGCGGTTTTGAGCCTATTTCTTCTTCTTAATTTGGTAACACGTTAAGCCATTAGTGACACTAATATGGTATATTACCAATAATAAGGCCATATATTTCGGTGTGTAGAAATACTGCAAAAGACATTTTAGTGCACTAAGAAGAAAGTTTTTGCATTAAGGACACTAAAACGATGTTTTAAGATCACAGCGAGCATGAATATAAGAGGGTATGATTAAAAACCTCATATCTATAAAGTTAGGTATCAATAGATTTTGTAATTTTGAAGTTAATTGACTTTTTAATAAACGCGTGCCACTCGCCACGTGACCAACGGTTTATTGCAGATTCCCGAATCATCATGTTCAATCAACCTAATCCAATAAACAATTGTCTTTTGATCGTTACTTATTGATTAATCAATGGTTGTTAACCTAACGGTTTAGCGTGGTATAATTTCAAGTTTATGAAAGAAAAATAAAAAATAAATTTTGTGTTTTAAAACTTTGCCTTTGTTATATATATTTAGTTTTTAAGGAAATTGCTAAGCAAGCTTTTTTTTTAATTAACAAACTCTATTATTAATATACAAATTGAGAAACAAAGGCTTTTGATATTTTATTTCCTTACTAACAACACAAGAGTTTACATACTATCATTATTCCTTGAAAGACATTTGAGAGTATGTGGTGTCCATGGGGTTCTTCAAAATCCGATTACAGAAGTAATATAGAAAAACTCCAAGAGGTAAAATTATTTGACGTTTTAAAAAGAGAATTATAGAATAAATCATAACTGTCTTCTATGAACGATAACTTTAAACTGGTGTCAATGCTTTTTTTTTAACAATTCATCTTTATTTCAACAATTGAAGACGAATACCATTTTATTTTATAATGTAATAAGCACTATGGGCAAGCGCGGATCCAGAGCTTGAAGTGGGGGTTTGGAGGGAGGGTTTATGTGAGAAATGTTTAGAACACTAGAGAAGTTTTCTTGTTATACCAAACCATATGTTTTTCAATAAATGGCACACTTTTTGTTCATCCGGCATATGGTTACTCTAAATAAACTTTTAAGTGTATATATATATATAATTCTATAAGTTTAATTATTTAATCGAAATATTGATAAATGGCATAGTTCCTGACATTAGAAAAATGAATGAAGTATTAGTAACCGAATATCAATCCTCACTTTTCCGTGAAGTGTTCACAATTATTTGTCTTTATAAAATTAAAAGGATGAAAAAATCCCAAACTGAAAAGAGTTGAAAATACGGTATTACTTTAGAAGTAAAAAATATAGCAGACAGAATAAATACGACAGAAACAAACAAATGAAAAAAAAATAGAGAACAATTTGAAATACCATATACTAGTACATGTTTAATCAGTATACTAGCAGATTATTCATGGTTCAGGGTTGAGCGAACATGAATTTCTACCGATTATAATAAAGGTGACAATCAACTTTTTGAGGTACGTGTCGAGAAAACATTATAGAAAAGATATAATTTAAAATTATGAAAGGACCGATTTTGGCCTCAAATTTCAGGTTCATCTGACGAAAGATCTTGACCACTTTTGAAACACTTAAGTGTCTATTTTATTTGATTTATTAGTGTATGTGGAAGATTTTCACTGATTTTGTCATTAAAAACGATCCGATTCAAGCTCTAATATGAAAAATCCAGCAAATATGCCGGAAATGTCACTTTTCAGATGGTTTTTGCCATTTAGCATGACTTTATGGTGCCAGTACCCGATATATGTGCCATGCATGTATTGTCAAAAAAAAGCCCATATTTATGAAGCTGAAGCATTCTACTGTCCAAAAAATAACTAAAAGTTTACTTTTAACAATTTTGTAAAGCTGCTATATTTTGGGGCCTCAAAGGTGTCTTACCGGACCTTCTCCTTTTACAAAGTCTATTTCTATATGCCATATCCTTTTGTGACAGTTGTATCATTCCATCAGGTCCTTAGTGCACATTTTTGTTCTTAGTGCACTAAGGAGGTCCTTTGCGGTGTTTCTACGGACCCCATATATTTGAAGCTGTTCAAAATTCTGTACATTATAGGTACGTGTATCAGATCGGACAATTATTGTCATATATATAAAAAGAATTACTGTATAAGTTATCTAGTATGAAATATGTCCACTGGACCGACCGTGCAAGGGCTATATATATTATATCATGTATATAACCAGTCAATATTAAAAAAAAGATGTATGATTGCCAATGAGACAACTATCCACAACGAACAGACCAAAATGACACAAACATCAACAACTATAGGTCACACAAGGTCGTTAAAAACTTCCATTTATTGTTGTCCACTGAAAATAAGCTCATAAAAACACGAATCCCCGTTTACTCAATTTCACCTTTATTTGTTAATATTTCTTTATCTTTTTCTTTTGATTTTATCATATCTTTTTTTGTGAAATATTTTGTGTGGTCGGCGAACATGAAATTGCCTCCGATGCTACAAAGAAAATTTGTTTAATGTCATCTGTTGCAATATATGCTAAGTACTACACGTGGACAGGATGTTCCCCAGAAAATAAGTTATACACACCCCGATATAACCCCGAGGGCACACGCTACTGTCATATGGAAAATTACTGGGTCACCTGTAAGATGGTAATCAGCCATGCAACTAATTAGGTTACTGACCATGTCACTTCAATTTAAAAAGTTTATCGTTAGACATCAAAATGATAAATTCATTTTTAATCAAAAATTTAAGAACTAAAAGATTTATCATTATAATGAAGTGAAATAATTCAACCAAACTCGTATAAAGATTATATACATATTTTTTTAATCTATACCGGAAAGAATTGAAAAACTGTATTTATAATTTTTAATTTGTTTTATAGACATCTGTGTAGGTCTCATGAAATGGAACTCACGCATGCCTAATTAAGATTTTAAAATTTATTGAAAAATATAACAAAAATTTAGGTTTGATATTAAATTAAAGTTTATACCTTTCCGCGCTGTAATTTATTTGATATGACATGAATCAAGCAAATTGTTTGAGGGATTTATGGGTTTGTCCATACAACGTATAAAAAAGAAGTGTATGTTATTATAGTATTTCACATGCCTTGTTTTCGCCTTAAAGCTCATTATTCAGAGTGTTTCAGACAAGATGATGAAAATAACGTGCAAGATACTTTTTTCGAATATCGTGAAGAGACAATTTTAATTCCCATTCCTCCATGCACTCTACCCCTGTTGAATTGTATACTTATAATTCCTCGTGCTTTTAATTAGCCCTCCCCCTTTCGTGGTTACCGTTATGCCAACAAATACCCGAGTAAAAATCATGGGCGGATCTAGTCATGAAAAAGGGGGTTCCAACTACATGTCTCCATTTAATAAGGGGTGTCATTGCCGCTGGGTTTCTGTTACCTCACCCTTTTCATATAATTTAGATTTCAAAAGTGTATAACTTATTCATATATTGTGTAGGTTAAAACGTTATCTTTTCACATATTGTTAGCGTTTTGATTGGTGTTCAATGCAACAGTGCACTACCTATGTGTCAAAAGAGAGTTTTTACCGACCTGTTCACATATATTTAAGGTTCTTATATTAAAACTTTTCCTGATGCACAGGTAACCTATTCCAACGGAACGTCCTATCACCTTGTATATAGATATAGGAAGATGTGGTGTGAGTGCCAATGAGACAACTCTCCATCCAAATAACAATTTAAAAATTAAACCATTATAGGTTAAAGTACGGCCTTCAACACGGAGCCTTGGCTCACACCGAACAACAAGCTATAAAGGGCCCCAAAATTACTAGTGTAAAACCATTCAAACGGGAAAACCAACGGTCTAATCTATATAAACAAAACGAGAAACGAGAAACACGTATATATAACATAAACAAACGACAACTACTGTACATCAGATTCCTGACTTAGGACAGGTGCAAACATTTGCAGCGGGATTAAACTTTTTAATGGATCCAAACCTTCTCCCTTTTTCTGTAGGAACTTGAGAGGATTCCCGAGATTATCATTTATGCAATGATTGCTCACAAAAAGCTAGGGGAGTCCAATCCCGGATTCCACCCCCTTCGACCCGCCACAGAATACAGATATAATTGATAATTGTTATTTAAAAGTCATATACTATAGCCACTATATAGTACTAGAACCGAACACCTGTTTTGTGTTATATATACATACAACACATCTTCCTATGTCTATATAGCTGATTTACCGTAAATAACTGCGAGAAAATTAATAAAACACAAGTTGATAATTGTCTCTTCTCTGCTAATTTTAATGTGCATGCAATATTCACTCTGATTTACTTGTGAGACCACCGACACTAATAATAATTACCTACAAAATAATAGGTGCTCCTTCACTGGGAAGGGCATTTCGGATCTGATCAATTTATTGGTTCCATTCCCCCATTCTACACTTCTCCTCAGAAAAAATGCCTTGCAATGCGTCATATTTATGTGGACTACTAACTTACTTCCATATAACTTCGAAAACAGACAATAATCTATTTCATTGGATGAGATTGGGCTCACAGATTTTTTAATGGATTGGTAATGTTTATTTATAGCACAAGTTTACCAAACAAGATTAATCACATTTTTCACCCTACAAATCAAATGGTTGCCTCCTCTCCTGACTGACTTACACTAGCTAAAAACATATAAACATATTCATATGAATATTTGGTATCATTTATTTTGTGTGACAACTCTTCACCAATGACCTGAGTGATTTAGGGGGGGGGGGGGGGGGTAGTCCAAATAATTATGACGTTTTGAAAGGCTATTATATTTTTTTTCTTTGACGCCTAACATCGACGTAGAAAAAAAATATAATAGCCTTTCAAGACGTCATAATTATTTGGAGGGGGGGGGGGGGGGTGGGGTTCAGATGGGGGATGGTTGCCTCAGTCATGTTTCTGTAATCAACAAAATTTTTCACACAAAAAGGGGGGCAGGGATTTCTCCTTAATAAGAAATCTCTATTTTCAGCATAAGCTCATATAAATTTGCCTTTTGAAGAACTGAAATTAATATGAGACGGCTAATGATTTTTCAGATGCTTTACATTAAAATACACCCATGTTACATACACAATTATATATAACGTTAGATCCAAATTTAAAAAGCTATTTTTTTTCAATATTCAAATAATGTAGGATCAAATCTTGATACTTGTATGTAGTTGAAATTGTTAGCTTTAAACATTAAAAAATGAACACCCAAAATTTACACATAAGAGTGACCATGTAGTCTTTATTAATGTATGCTATTGTTATGAAACTAGGTCATTGTAGGTAAACTGGCATCTATTCCCTTAAATCTTTGTTCCCAGTCACCCCAAGTTTGATTTAAATTAGTCAAGTATATCTTCTCTATTAGCATGATTAGGTCTCTAGTTTGGATAGTTAATAACTTGCAAATTAAAATCATACTACTCCCAAATTTATATTTCTTTAAATATTATGGATGAAATAGCAAGTAAGAGATGAAATTAAATTGGATGAAATGTGGCATTTATTTTTGTTAGAGTAGTATGTCTGATGTTGTCAAACTTAATTATAGACCCTTAAGGGGTGGATCCAGTCATTTTAAAAAGGGGTGGGGTGGGATTCTAACCCAGGACAAAAGGGGAAAAGGGGGGGGGTCCAATTACATGTCCCCATTCAAATGCATTGATAATCCAAAAAAAGGGGGGTTCCAATCCCTTGAACCCCCCTCTGGATCTGTGCCTGCTCTTTAAAAATAAAATGATCCTTATTTTGAGTTAAAGCTTATAGATTTTTCTATAATGCTTCTCAGGGGCAGATCCAGCCATTTTCAAAGGGGGGTCCCAACCATGAGTAAAGAGGGGTTCCAACTATATCTCCCATTCAAATGCATTGGTCGGTAAAAGAAAAGGATTCCAACCCTTGAATCTATGGTCAGGTTGTTGTCTCTTTGACACATTCCCTTTTTCCATTCTCAATTTTATCATGTAGTCGTCGTTGTCCCAGGACATTTAGTTTCCGCTTAATTACTTTAGTACAAGTTAATAGAAATCTGTGAAATTCAAACACAAGGTTTGTGACCAGAGTTCTTGTTCAGAGTTTAGGAATAACATGAATTAGGGGCCAAAAGGGGCCAATATTAAACTTTGTTTGATTTTATATAAAATTGAATTATTGGAGTTCTTTGATATGCCAAATCTAACTGTGTATTAAGATTCCTAGTTTTTTTGGTCCTGTTTAAATTGGTCTACCTTAAGGTCCAAAGGGTCCAAAATTAAACTTATTTTGATTTTAACAATATTTAAATTCTTGGTGTTCTGATTAATATGCTGAATCTGAATATTTACTTAGATTTTTTTATTATGGGCCCAAATTTCAAGTTGGTCCAAATCGGGGTCCAAAATTTTACTTTGTTTGATTTCAACAAAAATTGATTATATGGGGCTCTTTGATATGCTGAATCTAACCATTTGTTAAGATTTTTTATATTTTGTCCCATTATCAAATTGGTCCACATTGAGTTCTAAAGGGTCCAAAATTTAACTTTATTTGATTTCATCAAAAAATGAATTATTGGGTTTCTTTGATCATGTTGATATGCTGCATCTAACCATGTATTGAGATTTTTAATATTGGACCATTTTGGAGGTTAATTGTCAATTTAAATTTTTTTAAGTACTTGGACCACATTCATTCTTTGTCAGAAACCTATGCTGCATCAACTATTGAATCACAATAAAAATTTAAAATTCAGAGTTGTATCGAGCTTGAATGTTGTGTCCATACTTGCCCAAACTGTTCTGGGTTCAACCTGTAGGTTTGTATCAAGCTGAGCCATGCATAGCATTTTATTGGTTATTTATATATTAATTTGAAATTTTGATGAGTGAGACACATACTGATTATACTGTTAACAATATTTCAGAGTTTAATGTAGTCAAGCCAAACAAATTATAGAAGAATAGTTGAATCATGTCTTTTTTGTCAAATGAAAAATTAGTACCAACACAAAGAAAAAGTATGGGAATGTTTGTTTTTAAACTATTGACCAGGGTGAAAATCTGCGAAAGTCATGACTGGCAAAAAGTTTGTGAAATGAAAAAGCACAAATATTCCATTCTTTTTAAATATAACTGCATATAAAGAAAAACACAAACTGATGTTTAATAATAGTTTTTACCCTTTTTATGTTTTATAGGACAAGAAATATAGAAAAATAATGAAAAATATAAACAGTTACAATAGAAATGAGCGCAAAACAAGATAAACAGAATACAACAAGGCCTAAATGGTAAGACTACTTCTATATACTGTAAATTCAAATTTTTCAGGGAATGGACAACTTATTGTGATTACAAAAAAAAACTGCATAAAGATATATATCATAACATGATATATATATATATATGTTTCTGTTATCAAAATATGATTTCTTATTTTTGCGATACTCACCCAGTCACATTATTCGCATTACTAAAAAGTTTGGATAATTTCTGAATTACAGTAATAAAAGAAATTGCCTTTGAATGTTGAATCATATAAAAATAAGAAAATGTGGTATGGTAAATGAGTGACTTATCCACCAGAGTTCAATGAAGCGGATGCAAGAAATTAAAGGTCAATCATGGGCCTGCCTTCAATAATGAGAAAACACTTCCTTTATAGGTCATTCATTAAAGATCCCAACATATAAAGATTTAAACAATCCAATTTATTTCAACATGTTCTGTTCAAAGGCAATAACAATTAATAAAAAAAAATCATGCCTAATATAAAATATTGTTTGTTTCTCCAATCTCGACCGACCCTTCAAAAATGGTCCTACTCATAAAATTTTATTGTCAAAACTAAGCCAAATATTATTATATTCATTTCTGATTTTTCGGGCTTACCGGATCATCAGATAATATTCAGGCTTTTGGGAAAAATAAAATTATTTACCTACCTACCTACCCACACCTGGCTTGTCAGAATAGGGATTAGGGAAACAAACAATATATTAATTTAGGCCTCATGTCTGTGAGCACTCAACCTGACCATAATATAGGACAGTGGTTCAAATATTAACACAACATATGAACATTCTATAACAACTATTGCAAATGGCTCAACTTTAAATATCCCTGCAAGGCACTAAACAAAGAATATTAAATCTTTTACACAAAGCACTGAAATAAGAGAACTCATAAGCATGACAAGTAAGAATATCAAATGAAAGTTTCTCAAAATGTTCATTAAAACGTGATAAAATAAGCTTATTTATATTGCTGTTTTTTTCTCAATTTATAACATTTTTTTTTTATTTTGTGTATTTATAGGTCAGATATCTTGGTTTTTATGATCATCAACAGGTCCTGCAGGTCTATACTGAAGAGGAATTTTAATTGTTAATACTTTTCTACATAATGTGCTAATTGGATTACTAATGTGAAATGAACTCAACTGTGTGTTTTTCTGGAAAAAGAAATAGAAAAAAATCCTACAAAATTGCTATAAACAAAATGGAGTACTATCAAAGAACACAGTTGTGTAAAATGTAACAACCTACATTCATATTCACTGATGGATTATGGAGAAATTAAGAAAAATAATAGTGTCTTTGTCATGTTTGTTGTCGAAATAAACACCTGCTTTATCCATTCATGTACATGGCTCCATCATATCAAATATACAAAGAAGATGTTTGAAGAACATGTTGCAAAAAATTTATTCAACAAATTGAAGGAAGATGTCTTGTGGATTGAATTATTTATGCACTGAACTGTTATGTAGGGGGTTAAATACACAGCAGCTGAAACAGAAGACAAGTTAATTTGACATGAAAAGTGTTTATTTTATTTAATATTCAAATATGAGCACAATATTAATAACATCACAAATGGTATGCTATTCATAGCGTTTTGCTTATTATTGTATGGTCTTAAACATGCTAAACATTCAGCCTTTTGTTTTTGTATGTTAAATACTCACCATGAAAATTTGTATTACAGTATTAAAGTTTTAATTATCTTTTGTATCAATAATTCAGTCTAGCAGAAAATATATTAATACTGTTTGTACTGTTATGAGATTTCCATAGAGGAAAAACATTTCCTTAAGGGAAATTTGATGTTCAGAAATTTCCCTAGAGGAAATTTGAAATACAATGATTTCCTCAGAGGAAATTTGTTGTCTTGAATTTTCCTCCAAGGAAAAGTGTTTGTCAAAAATTTCCTCACAGGAAAAAGTATTTCCTCCAAGGAAAATTTGAAGCTACAAATTTCCTCACAGGAAAAAGCATTTCCTCAAAGGAAAATTTAAAGCTGCAAATTTCCTCGAAGGAAAATTTGAAGCTGCAAATTTCCTCAAAGGAAAAAGAATTTCCTCTAAGGAAAAAGAATTTCCTCTAAGGAAATAGAATTTCCTCAAAGGAAATAATTATGCAGCAAATTCCCTAAGGGAAATCTTTTTCCCTTGAGGAAAAAACAATTTCCCTTGAGGAAAAATCTTTTTCCTTCAGGGAAATTTGATTTCCCTTGAGGAAAAGTACTTTTCCTCTGAGGAAATTGTTGAAAAAAGGGGCATAACTTTTTCAACAGTGGTGCTAGAGCCAAAATTTTTTAGGACAAATATCAGGGAACCAATACCAACTAAGTTATCAACTTTGTTTTGACTTAACTCCAAAAATTAAGGTGACAACTTTTGCACTCAGTGGAATTGCAAACTTGTCCCGGAGACTGTTATATGTTTAATACTTCCTATCCAAGATTCCTGGTTATGTTTGTCCATAGAATGAGACAGATTTATGGCTTCCCTTAGAATAATATTTGAAGGTTCAATATCTTTCATAAGATGGATCCAATATTTTATCATATTCATTATTACATAATACAGTGTAGGGAGTGAACCTAATTCTCCTCTACATGCCATATTTGATGTTTTTATATTAACTCCAAGTGAAAATTTACAAAGCTTAGTATGAATTTTCTCTAGTACAAGATAATCAGTTTCTTTTGATATAAAGTTATCCAAATGTATTTGTTTCTTAAGTGGTATATAACCCCAAATTTCAGATCCATACAACAAGATTGGTCGGATTGTATGGTTATAGATGTGTAAAAAAGTACTAGGTTTTGGGCTTTCCACTGAAAAGGTCTTCCTTAATTTGAAATATGCTTTCATTCCTTTGTTATAAAGTTCTTTCTTTGCTTTTTGGAAACTCCCAGATGATGAAAAATTTATACCTAAGTATGTGTAGTTTTGTACACATTCTAAAGTCTGGTTTCCTAATGATATTTAAATATTTTTAAGTCTTCCTGATTTGTTAAATACAAGAACCTTGGTCTTTTTTGTGTTAACTGTCATTTTATAATCAACTGTAAATTTATTTAATTTGTTAACACAATTTTGAAGTCCTTGCTCTGATGATGATAAAAGAACTACATCATCAGCATACATTAAAAATATTTAAGGGATGTGTATTTAATGGGATTGGATCACATGTTTGGTCAAAATAGGTTGGCAAATCATTTAAATATATATTAAAGAGACAGGGACTGAGATTATCACCTTGTCTTACTCCTATATTTGATTTAAAAAGGTTTGTCCTGTGTTGGTCTATTTTTACACAAGTTTCTGTGTTTTCATACATACATTTTATAATGTCATAAAATTTTGTTCCAACACCTATACATTTAAAGTTTATAAAAAGGGTGGGGATGTGAAACTGAATCAAATGCACGCTTAAAATCTACAAAGCATGCATACAGAGGCTTCGAATTATTTTTCACAAATTTTTGAATGATGGTATTTAACACATACATATGGTCAGTTGTGCGACATCCTTTAGTAAAACCAATTTGCTCACTTCTAATTATATTTCTAGTTTTTAAAAATTTTGTCAACCTGTTATTTAGAATTTAAATAAATAACTTGCCTATGTTATCAGCAACAGTAATGCCCCTGTAGTTTGATGGATCATGATTAGATCCAGACTTGTGAAGGGGGGTGATAAAGCCTTGGCCCCATAATTTTGGGTAAATACTACTTGAAAATACTAAATTAAAGAGTTTTTGTATTAGAGTGATACAAACAGTTTGGCTATATTTTATCATTTCATTCGAGATCATGCTGAATCCACTCGATTTAGAATTCTTAAGACTTTTTATTGCTTTTTCTATTTCCTCCGGTGTTATTAAGTAGTCAAGTTCATTAAAAACATTTTCATTGTGAAATGATTCAAGTTTCTTATTAATCAAATCATCACTATATTGTTCATTCTTATTTAATTTTTGAAAGTATTCCTGCCATTCAGATGGGTCAATAGTATTCTCAGATTTGTTTTGACTATTATTTGAGATATTTTTAATTTTATCTAGTAGTTGCCAATGGCTTTGGGATTTTGATCATACAAATTATCGAGTTTATTCATGATGTCTTGTTTGAATTTTCTTATTTTTGCTCTTCTTTGTTTTCGATACGATTTCAGGCATTTAAAAAAGGACCCTCGTACATAAGGATCTGTGTTGTGATTTTGCATTAATTTGTATTTTCGATATAAGTTTTGTTTTAAATTTATTATATCTTGATCTTGCCATTCTCTATTCTTTTTAATTTTCTTCTTCTTGCTGTTTTTTTGTTTTCTAATAATTTTCTTTAATGATAAATCTGCAGCTTTTAGGAAAATCTTATTTAAATCGTCTGCGGCATTATCAATTGAATCTTGGTCATAACTTTTATCTTTATACTGTCTAATAAAATTTTTGATTTCTTTTGAATTTATGGCATCTTGAAATGCTGAGACTGAGTTTTCATCCCATATATATTTATCTGGCATTAAAGCTAGATTTAAGTTTCGTTCATAAATTTTTGTGTTGCATTTTAACATGCATGAGATCTGACAATGATCTGACAAATCAGGTAAATAATTATGAGTGTGAAAATATGTGAAATTTGGTAATAGTTCCTCAGATGCTAAAAAATAATCGACAACACTACTTCCTAAAGGTTGGAAGCAAGTGTGTGCACCCATTAAATCACCCATTGTTCTGCCATTAAGGATACGCAATGATGAAGATATACATAGAGATAGGAGTTGTCTGCCCCTAGTGTTTATAGAAATATCCTTACTTTTTCTTTGAATTAGACTAGAATCACATTTATAATTGTCAAATAATGGAATATGTTTGTCTGAATCCATTTCGATATAATCAATTTAACAAGCAGTTTTGCATTTAAATCTCCTGCTATCATGATCTTTCCTGATTGGGAATATTTTACAATATCATTTTCAATATTATAAGTCAATTTTCTATAGTAGGAAGAATTTTTAGGTGGATTGTATACAACTGTATACAAAACAAATGTATAAATCTTCCTGAAACCCGAAAAATGTTCTGTCTAACTTTAACCATATAAAATCATTTGTGGCATGTTCTAAAAATTTAACACCTAGTCTTATTGTATTAAGTATATATACTGACAAGCCACCATGTCTTTTCCCACTAGGTTTGGTTCTAGGTCTTATAAGATGAACCGGTCTTTGAAAATTTGGAAGTTCTAAACAATTATCCAGATCACAGTGGGTTTCTTGCAAGCAAAAAATGTCTTGCTGTAAAAGATTTTCAACAAAAGTATCATCTTCAAATTTGTTAAATCCCTTACTAATATAACCATTGATATTCCATGTTGAAATTTTCAAGTTTTTTTTTTGTATAAATCATGTGTGCTTACAATGATCAATAAAATGATTTTCTAAAATAAGCATACACTAAGACCAGTAAATATAAGTCATAAAAATATGAGTTGCATGTAACTGTGTACTACAGAGATTAGTGAAGTATAAAATAAAGTACATATACATAATAATAATACATTTGTTTATATTCATAAAATTGTTCATTTTCTTAGGAAATGTATACATATATCAGTTGTTGCGTGTGTGTACATACATGTATTTCTATAATATTTTTTTTTTAATATTTATGTCTGAAGGTATTGTAGACAGACTTTGTCTGTAGAGGAGAAGAGTTAATAATAAAAATCAAAAATTGTTACTTATGATATACATTCATGACATTTATAATATAATTATTTATTTTAATTTTTCTCTTTAAAATGTAGTTCTCATTCATGTATGTTTTAACATGTTTTGCAAATAAAAAGTCAGTGTCATGATGGTCTTTTTAACTAACTTTATCTGTCCTGATTTTAATATTATTAACTTTTGTATTACCACATATCATTTGCACCAGTGTTTTGAGTCTTTAATCTCACATTATAAAAAAATTAAATAATAATTCAAATACAGATCATGAAAACAGTGACCATGGTACTAAAATTCTTAACTAGAAAGTACATGTATAAGTAGAAAACTATAAGTATATAAACATCTATAATAATGCAAAAATAATAAACAATTCTAAGTCTTGTTACATTTTTACATATATATGTGCCTATTAAATCATATTATCTAAAGTATGGATAATTCCAGTCATAATTGGTTTGATCTGATTTCCAACTACCTTGAGAGTTTCTATTTCTCTTAATATTAAGTGCTTTATATAATGCATATTTGAGGTTTGTGACAAAAACTTTGGTTCCTTCAAAGTTGAGGTGTACCTTGTCAAAATTTAGAAATCTATAGTTTGCATTGCCTCTGTACCCCAAGGAAGAATTATCACAAAGGTGTATGTACTTTTTATGCATGAATATGTGCTGCAAGATTATATTGCATTCTTGTATTTTTTTGTTCAAGATATAAGAGTCTCCTCGACATATTCCCAATGAGACTACTATAGAAGCAGATGGCCATTTTACATGTATGCTATCAACTAGGGAAGCAAATTTTCCACAGGCGTTCTCCATGTTTTCTTTGTTTCTTACATCATTTGTGAATAGGTGCAAGGCTATACAATCAAATACCTCAGTACAAGATTTAATATATGATTTGGTTTTTTCAATTGTGTAACATAACTGTTTTCTTACTGAGTAGCCTCTAATAAACTCATTTGTTCTAATTGGTCTTAGGTGAGAGTTTCCTAACAATAAAATCTTTTTTTGTGTGTTTTGTTTGTTGATGCTACCACTTTTATTGGTTTGTTTTTCTAAACTCTGCCTTGTGTGATCAGGATTTTTTTGTTGTTTGACTACTTTGGCCTGAAATTCTGTTTTGTGTGTTGCCCTTTGGTGAAATACCTACAGAATTTTTATTTTGTGAGTTGCCCTTTGGCGAATTTACTACTGGTGTAAATGTATCATTGTGCTCATTTTTTTCATTAAAATTGGTACAAAGATTTTCATCACTATTACATATTTTATCAGATACCTTTTTAACATCAATATTTGTACATAATTTTTCGTTTTCTAACAATTCAAATTTGTTTTGAACTTTGCATGCATAGTATGGTTTAGTTGTATTTTCTGATAACGTGTGCATGGTATCATTTATATCTTCAAGCTTGCTCTGGTGTTCTTCAGATGACGTTTTGATTTGATTGCCTAATTTTTGAACTTGTTGTACGACTCCGTCCATTTTCTTCCTATCTTTTGGTAAGTCTTGAGTTGCATTCTTAATTATAGGGATCATCATACAGCTTTTCTCTACTAGCTCTTGGTCATATGCTTAGACATATATAGTATATTTGAGGATTAAAACAACAAAGCTATGTAAAAAAAACGGATGTCCAACGTTACATTTTTGAACAACTGTTTTATCTCTTATGTCTAGTGATCCTATTTTTTATTCTCTGATCCTCCCGAAACTTGACAGAAGCAACAGAGTGTGTCATGTCTTGGTTAAATCTAAACCATGCTTTTGTCAAATTTCGCTGGACTCGGTGGCTGCTTATTAAGCAGGAATAAGAAAAATGACCAATGACGTTTTTCGTTGACTTAACGGCTGAAAGGTAGTTTTATAAGTAGACATTGCTTAAAATGTCTAAAAAAAATATGAGATAATTATAACATCTACCGAAAGAACAAACATTTGCCTCATTGTTCGTGAGTTCAAAAATTGTAGATTCTATAAATCCATCTCTACACATTGGTTATTCAAGCGGTAGCCATTTTGTCCAAGTTGATATTTCATTTGTCCAAGCAATAAATGCGAGTTTTTTACCTAACATTTCAATAAGTAATTTATAATTTACCAAATCAAAAGTTAGATACCCGAAAAGAACATAAAGTCTAGATTCTTTTTTTAGTAACTGCATGTTTGGGTCTTACAGTAATAAAATGCTATGAAACATTACAAAACTGTAGCCATTTTGTCCAAACGTTGAAAAATCCAAACAAACGCTTTCTCTTCGAAGTTACATGTGCAAAATTTGTTCCATTTGATATCCCTGCTATACTTTAAAAAAACGTATCGCGTGGTGAAATTTAAAAAAAATATTGCTGGTTGTCGAAAAAAAACAACACCCAACGGTGCATGTTGTGCATGAAACGAAGGTAACGGAAAGACTTATCGGAAACAGCGACAAAACCAGGTTCATTGAATTAATGCAACCCCGTATTATTCGGACGATTCGAAGAAGATTAGTACATTTTAAAAGCAAGCAACTTCAAATGACTGGGAAAATATTTTTCAAGATCGGGTTATAATAATTTTTATTTAATGGTTGCATTTCGACAAGTTATGTGTCATGCAAATTTTTAATACAATTCAATTCAAATTAATAAAGGGTAAATTTGTTTTTTTATTTACTTGCACAGTGTCGGATATATTTGTATTAGGGCTGAATCAAGATATGAAAAATTTACAATGACAGATGATATTATGCACCATGCAATTTTAGCAGCCTGCGATTAAAGTTTTGTTATAATTCATTTATTGAAAACCGTATACTTTTGTCCCATTTTTTCTTCCTTCAAGTTCATTACTTACGACAGTACAACATTTTAAGGTGAATTAAGGGTAAAAATTATTCATTCAATTTCCACCGCTTGAGGTAAATAAATACATGGTAAATAGACATCACAAAATTAATAGAAACAGATTTAAAATCAACCAAATACATAAAAAAATAGGAAATGAAATTTGCAAATTGAATAAATCTACGTCAAAAGTTTCAGAAAACCCTCTTTGTCGTCGTGGTGGTGTAACGTCGTGTTGTAGGAACATCGTGCGCAACGTTTTAGCATGTTAAAATGTGAAACTGACATTACGTTTATGTAATTTTAATCATTTTAAAGTATTTTTATGTTTTTTAAACGTTAATTAAAATGTGAACTGGATAGAAAATTATCTGTTGCACTTTTATGCACGAAGAGATTTATCAATGAGATGGAGATTTTTTTTCATTCGTTTTTTTCTGTTCTTCTGACCAATGATCCAAATGAGACAAAAATTTAAGTTGAATACGTTTTACTACACAAAGACTGAACAAAACAAAATTCAAACAATATGTATCTATACTATTAATCGTTCTATAGGTACCACTTATAGTCGCATTAACATCCTCTCTTATGATTATTCCGTTTGTGTTATTTTGGGAGAAAAATGAAAATAAAGGCGTCCAGATATAAAATTACAAATTTATTAATAAATTACAAAGACACGGTCGCGAAACACGTGACTTGCTTGTGATCAGTTTCACGGAAAAATGGCGCCTGTCTGAATAAACATGATCGCTTGAAGGCAAATTTTGAACGTAAGTATTTACATATCATCGTATTCATACTATAGGACCCCCCTCATCATATGCAGCGTTTTGTTCCGAATATTTTGATGCCCATTAAGTTATATTTTACTGTTGGTTTCATAGAGAACATTCACAGAATATTTCAGATCTGCCGAAGATTGATCAGGATTGTGTACACGATATGTCCGTAAAATCACTATAAATCCATTTATGTATCTTATTTTCGCCAATCGTGTACAGAAACTTGCCCACATTTACTTATTCATTCATACAAACTAGCGTCAGTGTATATTTTTGACATTTTTGTGAGCTGAACGCAATAATATTTTTTTTTCAAAAAATGATCAGTATCCACGGTATGAACATTATATGATCAGTTCCACGGTTTGAATCTGAATCGATATAATAAGATCCCATTAACGGTTTTATGGACAGGAAATACATGCAGAAAAGAATTTGGCCATCACAGTTATGGGAAGCCCTACTTGCAAGTATCGATGATAAGATTTGGCTTTATGCCCTATGTCATGGAAGCGCGTACAATGTCAGGGCATTTAGTAGTATGTTTGGAGAAACTTTTTTCTCAGAAGTCACTCAGATCGCAGGGGGCATGGTACTGTGTCGTGCCAAGAGTTTGGACAATTTCTCTAGTCTTGTGGGCGATCGGCAATTATAAATTGTGTTTGATATATTTATTGTTATATATAAGTATAGTGTGTACATGAACTGCCTTTGGGTATAGCATTCAGGTAGATTTAGTTAATTTAATTTGCTCTTGTATAATGAACGTGTCGGTACTGATATGTGACAACGGCAGTTTCCACATCTAACGCAAGATACATTTTGTGCTGAGATTTTCGTCTATGAAAAATATTTTCATCGATCCTCACTGCAATTTCTAATATGCATATGGCCCTACGGCTCACCATGAATCGAATTAAGGTGTCCAGGTTTTCACCAGTGTAGCATAAATTTGTACACTTTGTATTTTCCTTTAATTTCAGAAATCATACATTAGACTCTGCAGGGAAGAAAGCGAGAGGCAACAATTTCAACTGACAGAAATGCTCTATGTAAAGGGGAACTTGGAATTCGTTGGGAAAAAGCTAGATGCAACCAGGCCAAACTTCTACCAACTGTTAAAATGGGCATTGAATAAATATTTTTCATAGAAATAAATCTTTATTTGTCAAAACCAGTTGACTGTATGTATCTCATCTTTGAGATCAAAGTACAAATTGTAATATAAATAATAAAGGCAAGATGAATCCTGATTGTCAATGATTACATTTTCTCTTATGTCTGTAAAGGTTTGTCTGGAGGATGTATGCCTTTCCACATGTGCACCTATGCTGTTTATCACCCCTGTGACTAGCCTAGTGATCACCACAATCATGTGCATTCTTAAACTCTAAACCACATACTGTACATTTAAATGCTACAGGGTGTTCCTCGTGAATCTTGAGGTGACGGGTGAGATCAGCCATAATTGAAAATCAATTATCACACTGTTCACATGCAAATGTTTTTTCTTCACCATGCACTGCACACCTGAATGTTTAAAGATCAAGAATTAACATATGGTTAATAGTGCCCAGTAAGGTAATTTCCTAGACAAGGCTCGTAGGCAGGCAATGATTACTGGTACCTATTTTGCCCAAGTTGTGGTGGGTTCCATCGCGGTTATGTATTTTGAAGTGCTAGTGTTAATTGATGTACAAAGTTGTCTTGGTTTTCGGGTTTTGCAATTCCCTAGATTTTTAATTGCTGATTTTTCTATACATAATGTTCCTTGAATAAAAGTACATATTCACAGAGGACAGAGACATTTTTACAGAAATGGAATATCGTATTTTCATTTGACTGATTTTGTTTATAGACAACTTTTCTATTTCCGTGGCTTATGTTATTTTCAAAAATTTAGTGACAGTTATATGATAAGAATTCCATGAAATTAAAATTAATTTGTGTCTTTTGATATTGGCTTTACTGAAAAAACCTTTCCCACAACACTTGTTTGGCCCCTTCTTGGCATGTCTCCTTTCGTGATCATACACTGCTGAAATACTCCGGAATGACTTACTACAAATTTAACACAGCTTTTCTGCCTTCTCAGCACCCATTTAAAACCTAAATATAAAGTTATGGGATCTTATTATATCGATTCAGATTCAAACCGTGGAACTGATCATATAATGTTCATACCGTGGATACTGATCATTTTTTGAAAAAAAAATATTATTGCGTTCAGCTCACAAAAATGTCAAAAATATACACTGACGCTAGTTTGTATGAATGAATAAGTAAATGTGGGCAAGTTTCTGTACACGATTGGCGAAAATAAGATACATAAATGGATTTATAGTGATTTTACGGACATATCGTGTACACAATCCTGATCAATCTTCGGCAGATCTGAAATATTCTGTGAATGTTCTCTATGAAACCAACAGTAAAATATAACTTAATGGGCATCAAAATATTCGGAACAAAACGCTGCATATGATGAGGGGGGTCCTATAGTATGAATACGATGATATGTAAATACTTACGTTCAAAATTTGCCTTCAAGCGATCATGTTTATTCAGACAGGCGCCATTTTTCCGTGAAACTGATCACAAGCAAGTCACGTGTTTCGCGACCGTGCATATACGTGTTGATTATTTTTTGGGAATACAATTTTATATAGTTTATAAATTTAGTACCCACAAGTCAAAATGACGGACGTCAACGTAACGCACGTATACGAGAATGAATATAGAAGCATGTTGCGCTTGTGCCAAGTAAAAATCTCGGGACTTTTTTTTTTTGAATCGGTATGATTTTAAAAATGTTGATTCATTTATATGCTTCGGAATTTAGTGTGAAGTCCATTTTCGCTAACCTCTAGTATACATTTGAGTTTAGAGCCAGTCTCCGGGTGCGTAATTTCCTAGCTGTGTAAAAGATCAATTGGTGGCTTTGTGCTGTTTTCTGCTTTAAGGTCGGTTTGTTGTCTATTTCACACATTCCCCGTATCCATTTTTTAGTTTTGAAAAATTATCAAGCTTGTCGAGAAAATGATTTAATGATTCTTACTTCAAGAAACTAAGTGGTTATACATGCATTATACGACGGTCTAAAGTGTTTTGTAGTATGGATAAATGAAAAATGAAATACGCCTCTATTTACATCAATAATGAATAAAGCTACGTTTAAAGTCTGAAGTTGCACGTAAATTTTGATTTTGCTTCAATCTAATTAAAATATTGATCTTTGATTACGTTATACTACTGATATTATGTAGTTTCTCAAATATATCATACCCTTTATTCCCCAACATTACTATGGTAGCACACTCGAAAGATTATCTGCCACTCATATATTGCAACGTTTTTCGCTGTAAAAAGAATTTATGGTATTTCTTTAAGAATTGAATGCTTCTTTTTGTAACTGTATTGGGGTGTACTTCGTTGAATTCTAATATGTGCGCATGGTCAACGCTTTTACAACCCTATGAAGTTACAAAAAGAAGCATTCAATACTTATAATTATTTATTTTAGCTAGGATCATGAAAACACGATTTTTATCAAGTTTTTATTTAGTTTACCTGTGTACTTTATTGTGGGACCTCGTGTCATCATGAGTGGTGAGTTTTATTGTGTAACATGTGTAATGCAATTGCTCAAGGAACAACGCCAGATTGCAGTGTAGCCGATCAGAATAACGTATTTTGATGAAACATGCATCTAATGTAATTATTCATGAAAGAAAACTCGCATGCAAAAGAATTGATGTAGAGCTATGTTATAATACACAATAAGGCCGTCATCGGATCATATTTACAGATTTATTAAAAAACGATACATGCGCATGAAATGAAAGAAGGTGATATTTGACAGCTTACCACTTGAGGTTTGTTCATAAACGCTTGTAGAAAAAAAACCAGGATACAAAATACTAGACTATAACACGTTCTTTGTCAACCAATTGCTTGGACTAGATTTGAAAAAAAGATCAAATCCTTTCACTTTAAAAAAAAAAGTGTACCACATTTCGCTTCATCTCAAGGCTTTCCACGAGATTAAGCATTTATTATCTGTAAATTCACAAATGATTGCTGCATAAATCAGCGATCTTGATGTTAGAATAGGAGTGGTGGACTACGTTCGGCAATTCTCGGTAGAATCCGCTACTCTGCCTTCTATCCGTTAGATGAGGTTACAGAATCGGCCGAGTTGAGACGAATGTGGTGGACTAGTGACACATTCAGGAACAGAACCTCCGCCGGAAGTGGCAGGCGGTGTTTATATAACCGAGATCTTTCCGTGTTAAAAAGTAATTCATAGTCGGAATATATCAATACTATAAATTTTATTAGCAAGGTCCGGACAGTACCAGACCTAAGACCTAAACTTATTCAAAATAACATACAAAAGCATATATAAAAAACAGTATCTACAGAAAAGGATTAGTGTACAACGATTTAACTTGTCATAGTCAAATTGATTTCCTTTACGACAAACATATATTTATCTCAATTCAAAACGAGAGTTCATATATAAATATTCAATTCAAAATGAGAGTTCATATAAAGCACTTTTCGAATTAACGTAAAAGTGCATAAAGTCACTTTTCTTCCGGTTATATTATAACGATTTTTCAGAAACACGGGTTCTTAAAATGAAGAGAGAAGAACACAATCTATATATTAAAGTTCAAATTAGATATGAAGGCATGATAAGTAAACTAGTAGAATCATTATCCATTACAACCGGGGGGGGGGGGGGGGGGGGGGTTCTAATTTCTTCATAAAACGGCATGCTAAGGTGGTCGTCTCAACCAGGATCGACAAACTTTCCACTACTTAATTATTCGATGTTTTGTTTAATCTATTATCGCCGAGAACATGAAAATACTTGACACTCGACGTTAAATCTTCACAATAATGAAGCTAATGTGTAGTCCAGCCGATCGGTGAAAAAAATGCTCAAGTAATGAAGAAAGCACCAAATTTTGCATGATTGTACATTTTTGTGTACTGAGCAATATGAGCTATGGACCCACCCTCAAAATTTAATATGGCGGCTTATTTCAAGATGGCCGTCATATATTCTAAAATATTTTTCAGTATTGCACAAACCACGGTGAATTTGATGCTGGGGGACAAAATTCAACACATTTGAATGATTTGGTGTACTGAGCAAGATCTTGTTTTGGTCTATCTTTGAAATTCAAAATGGCGGCTATTTTCAAAATGGCCGCCTTGAAAAATAGAAAATATTCATTATTGAGAATTGACCTGAATTTAATCATTTTGTTAAAGTATAGTGTCATTTAGTCTCTGTTCCAGTTCTGTCTTTTTGATTTTGCCTGGTTTTCCATTTCACAAAGAAGAAGCTTTAATAAAAAGCTGTAGTAGTAGCTTTTATTAAAGCTGCAATATGTTTTGTCTAGGGTCACAAATAAAAGCTGTGATTTGAAATATATTTGCCGTAAGATATTATTCAGTACCGATCTTACTTCTTGGGTTGCAATATTTTGCAATTTGAGATATTATACTGTGATTTGAGAAATGTATAAACACATATCAGTGAAATGGCAGGAATTGAGGACAACAAGGACAAGAACATTGAAATGGCAGAAACTGAAGCACTTGGAGATATGGAGAAATCAACACTTGAAGACACTTTAACAGAGGACAACTCAGAAATGACTTTTCAACTATATATATAGAGGGGAAAAAGTAAAAGAAAAAAGAAAAAGAAAACCTGCTGAAAAATTACGAGAATAGAAAATGAGCCAATTCATAAAAAGTCTTAATGTGTAGAGTTCCATCCCTAGACTTGATCTGTTACGTCCAGAAAAAGAGCCAACACTCAACCAGGATAACACATTGCCAGAGGGGTAAAACTAATCGTAATTTCTTTAACACTATACAAAAAATAAACACATAAAGGGAAATTAGATTTTAATCTCATAAAAGTTCACTTCGTTAAACATGTTAGAACATCAAATTTCAAAGGTTGTGCGGTAATCAAATTTGATGTTCCAAGTTTGAAATACATATTTTTTTAAGGTTTAGAATCTTTCGGTTCTAATTACAAATATTTAATTGTAGAACTTTCTATTTCCCTTACTTAATAAATGTGTCGCTCCATTATATAGCGTAGGTTGTTAAACCTTAATTCTTTAATTAAAAGAACTTATTCTAATTACATATAAATGTCTTCTTTTCAAAATTATAAGCCAATATTTATTACTTTTGAACGTGCCAAAACAGATTACAAATTATCACAAACTATCACTGCCATGTAAAGCTACGTTTTTTACTTTCGAACTTTAAAAATTAGATGTATTCATTAGTTTTCATTTAAATAGGAAGGAGTTGAGAACTATAATGAAAAGTAACGTCAGGATCCTTTTTCAAATATGTAACGTAATTTACTGTTAGGATTACAGTCATTACAGTTGAAAAGTTGATAATTCAATAATTCTCAATCAATTTTAATAAGATTTCATTGACATTTACACACTTAATATTTTCAAAAGCTGATTTTATCGGTACCGGCCGACAAAGCAGCCAACAATGTGATGGTGGTAATAAGCCGCAAATTAAGAATGACATTTTAAATTCATTTACATTCAAGTACATGTGCTCCACAGAGAGTCATACATATTAGACCGTTGGTTTTCCCGTTTGAATGGTTTTACACTAGTAATTTTGGGGCCCTTTATAGCTTGTTGTTCGGTGTGAGCCAAGGCTCCGTGTTGAAGGCCGTACTTTAACCTATAATGGTTTACTTTTTAAATTGTTACTTGGATGGAGAGTTGTCTCATTGGCACTCACACCACATCTTCCTATATCTACAACTAATATTTCAGTCCTTATAACTAATTCCTGAGTTTCTATTAAAGAACTCACAAACAATTTTGTAATAAAATATATGAAAATAGTGAAATTAACTATTTTTGGAATGTAAAATATTCTTGAGATAGATTATGTGCTTTTGACCGTTTTGACTTTTCTTTACACTTCCACACAACTTATGAAACACAAAGTGTCCTATTTAAATAAATGTTCTTTTGCTAAATCTGAATTCAAATATAATTTCTGCAACTTATTTGAAGCCTTCTTCTCTAATGAAAAAAGTAAATATACTAGATATACTTACTAGAGGTGTGATGAGATGATTGAAGCTGTCAATTTTCTCCTGAATAATATTTATGTTCGTTTCGGCAACACAGTTTATCAACAGATTTAAGATATTTCTATGAGCACTCATTGTGCCTCTTTAATAGCAAACCTGTTATTCTGTAATGAATCACAGTTTATGTCCAAACTCAGGAAAGATTCGTCTTAATTGCGTTTAATTGATATATAAAAAAAACTTATCGTTATCAGATGACATTTATAATTTCGTTAGATAATCAAAAAATTTACCCAAAGAAACCTACTTTAAAAACATGAGATGTAAACGTTAATAACTGTCCTTTCCTAGATTGAGATATTTCAATTTTACTCGGAAAACTCAACATCAAAATTTACGACAAAAGGGACGATTTTTCGTTCCTTATTGCTGATTTTCCTACTTGAATGGTGAGATTCCTTTGTCCGTGGTATTTATATTTAATTTCACAACACGTTCGGTATGCCTGTGTCTGTTGTGATGAACGTACTAATCTATGTATACGTACTTGTAAATGAATAATTCAGGGATGCCGTTACCGAAAATTACTTAAAACCTTTACATGTACAAACTTCTTTCACAGATACATGTATGTAAGATTTGTTTATAAAGTTTGGTTGTACCTGTTGAACACTTATTTTAAACGGGATAGCATTTCCTTATTTTTAAGGAGATGTTGTTTACCGTGCCCAGAAATTTAGAAACAATCCTAGGTACCATTATCGATTCTTTAATAAACTCATTAGATCATTATCATTAGATCTTTGAATATAGAATTGTGCCACGTTAGGTGGGGGTGGGGGATGGGCCGCTAACGTGGCACAATGATGTAACAGTACATTAATTAGACCGTTAGTTTTCTTGTTTGAACTGTTCAACATTTGCGATTGCGGGGTCTTTTATAACTGACTATGTGCTATGGGCTTTGCTAAATGTTGAAGGTCGGATGGTGACCGATAGCTGTGTATTTTTGTGTCATTTGGTCTTTTGTGAAGAGTTATTTCATTGGCAAACATACCACATCTTCTTTTTTATATTATGTTACAGTATTGGTACTAGCTTGCCATACAGTAACAACACTGGCTTACTTTACAGTAAACTAGCTTGTGATAAAGGAAGGACAATAGTGAACTTGACATTAAGGAAACTGTCTTACGTTACGGTAAGGATACTTGCTTGTGATACAGTCAGGATATTGCAACAAACTAACGTTTTTGATAATGCATGATGTCTACCTTTAAACCCGTTCCCTCCTTAGATAACTAGGAAACAGCTTATATGTGTACGGAATGAACACTTAAACGGACAGATCATTTAAAGCTCGTCTGAAAGATCTCAAAATAAGTATTAATGACAAAACCGAGAACATAGTAAAAACTAATAGGTGCATTTTAATTGAATACCATTATTGTTACTATTTTAGTTGATGTGTATCAAGGATAGACACCCTTAAAATATCTCGTCAAAAACATATTGGATTCCTTATTGTGACACTGAATACATACAAGTGATTCTAGTGTAAGAATATCGATTCTGAAGAAAGTCTGAAAGTGTGCTTCAAAATTGCAAGTTTACGAAATAATTTATCATGATAGATATTTCCTAAAGCAGGTATATTAAACCAGAATAAATATCAGTGTTTTTGTTTGTCTTTTTTAAATGACTAGTTCCCTGTTCTAAATCTGGTTGGCTTCTCAGATACCCGTATGTTGCTAGGGAGAGACTCAACCTAGCGTTTACATTTTGTCTTGTAATGGCGGAGGTTTTTTTTATTATTATTTTCATAAATTTTTTTTTTGCTGTCGATATCTGTTTACGAAATACACTGACTTTAACGAAATGGAAGCATACGATTTTACATATTTTAATGAAATTGTGAAATGAAAGTCTAAAATCGTAAAATGCTATTACATCAAAATTGCAAGAAGAGCTCGATATTATTACAGCCGCTTGCATTGCATGTGTAGCCACACACACAGTGTAGGTAGAGGAAATATATTTGGTTAGTTTGCTTGCTAGCTGGAACGTGAGATCTTTCTGTAGGACTAGGCTACTTCGAAAGGAGGGTCAATCGGCTGTAAAACGAAATGATGGACAGGACCAGTGATAATGAGTCCGGGTCATGCGACTAAAATTAAAGTTTATTACAAAAAGTTGTGCAACACTTGTTAAGCTACAAACTAAAATAAATATGAATCCTGTGCGAGCAATTATATGTTTCCAATACATTTGACTCGTAAACGAAAGAGCAAAAAAAGAAAAAAGAAAAGCCAACATTAAGAGATAGTTAGGGGGAAACCCCAGTATCGACACTGCTATTTTGATATATTATACTTTATGTCAGTTGATGGACTTGCGAGATAAACAGTCTAGTTAATGTCAATAATGGAACATATTGTGCCTGAACTAAACTATCGTGTAACAAATGTATGTACATATTAATCATAGATGTCTTTTCATTTCTTGTTTTGTTGAATTGCTGTTTTAGTGACATTTATAGATGCAACACACAGCGAGCTAGAGTTTACGAAAGACAAAGCAGGACATGATGTTAAAATTAATCATCTATGACTTTTCTTACAAGCTATGATGGATATCAGGTTCATCTTTAAAAAAAACTCATATTTGATTTTGCGTTATCAAAATATTCTTGCTGTACATAACGACCTTGTATCCGTATTCCGAATATCAATTTCACACTTTTTTCCCTAGTTATGAGAATTGATCTTCGAAAAATTAAATGTGAATATATTATGTTTCGTTTTTTGTTGTCCTATTTTGTCAGAATATATGCTTATTTCGCAGAATACAGTAATGTGAGATTTTATTTGAGAAGCATGTCATCAAAAAAGCATTAACCCTCTAACAAAGCAATAAACTGATGGAGAAATACTCGATGGGCAAATAACTAGCTTACATAATATTAGATGCATGCAATACATTTAATGGTAACAATTACATAATCAAGTAACTCTCAATCCCTTGTCGCACAAAGTATTATAATTCGATCTTATTGGCAAATAAAAACAAACTTTATGATATGATAGGAATTATTTGTTGAAATATCTTATAACAAAATACTCAGGGACCAACATACTACTTGTAAGCAGGAGAAACGTACGAAGTTTAGAATAAACTTATACAAATCATACGTAAACTATCAGAAAAATGTCTTCCTTCTTATAAGTTCACGGCTTCGAGTCAACCATCACTGCAATGTTTAATGCCAACGAAACCACTTAAAACTTTCTTAAAAAACAACGGTATGATAAAAAGTAGCAATATCAGAGGTTTTTTTTTTTAGTTCTCCAATATGAATTGTAACCATCTGAAGGTATATGTGTTTCATAGCGAGTGAGAACTGGATATTGCTTGATATCAACTCGAGTTATATAATTTCAAATAATAATAAAGTTTTAACAAGCCTTTTGGAGAGTTTATTTATACTATTTAGATTAAATAATTAAAGTTTATATCAAGCTGTATTCATTTTTACAAGATTTTCAATATATAGTATATCACTGCATCGAGTTTAATACGGTATTTATCCACTCTAGACAGTCAAATTTAAAAATTCAAAATTTAACTGTCAAGAGTGGGTAAATACCGTATAACACGAGAGTACTAAGATCTGTCACGCAAATGACATTTTCAGACATGTAATCCTTATATGTAGTTCTTTTAGAATGATCGGCAAAAACGCTGTGTTCTTTCTATTTGACGTCACCAGTCATAGTTGCCATTTTTATCTGCGTAATTTTGAGTGTCTTCATAATCTACATCCGATTAACACAGTGCCCAGAACATGTAGTTTGAAAACGTCATTAGAAGATGTAGTTTGACACCGTCCCTAGAATATGTAATTTGACTGTCGAGAGTGGGTAAATACCGTATAACACGAGAGTACTAAGATCTGTCACGCAAATGACATTTTCAGACATGTAATCCTTATTTTTCTTTTAGAATGATCGGCAAAAACGCTGTGTTCTTTCTATTTGACGTCACCAATCATAGTTGCCATTTTATCTGCGTAATTTTGAATGCCTTCATAATCTACATCCGATTAACACAGTGCCCAGAACATGTAGTTTGAAAACGTCATTAGAAGATATAGTTTGACACCGTCCCTAGAATATGTAATTTGACAACGTCCCTAGAATATGTAATTTGACAACGTCCCTAGAATATGTAGTTTGACACCGTCCCTAGAATTTGTAGTTTCACAATAACTCTGAATCTTAAGATTTTATGATTTGATTGGTAATAAAATCGGTTTTATTATTATCAGGAAATAAATTTATGGAGTTGTTTTTAAAATACACAGCAATATAACGTTCTAAGAAAAAGACTAAATAAATGTGATTTATTTATCCAACACTGAGAAAAGAGATCCAGTTCTAAAAAAAATACGATAACATATTTTTAAAGTTGATCTCTTTTGCATAATATCAGGTTGTCATATCTATATCTATAATTTGTTTATACACGTCTTTAACATTCTGAAAGAAAACACTTTTCTGAAACAAAACACTTTCTGTCCATACGTTTTTGAAGGGTTGATATCAATTTTGGCTCTACAACATATCTTTAAAAGAGCATGTGGTCATTATAATAATTACTTTAATTGGAATATGAATATTGAAACAGACATAAAAATGCTTTGATTTGTTGGTCTAGTCTATAATTTTGTGTAAAATATCTCTATTTATATCAAATGGTGTGTATGAAATGAACCATCTGTGTCTAATATTTTTGAAAAACTAATCATAATACCTATATGCGAAACTCGAAACCTGTAGCTACGTGCCAATTCAATTTGTACGTACAGATAAATACATTCTAGATGGCTCTTTAATCACTTTAGCTACATTTGTAGTTCTTAATTATTTATGTTTTGTCAGTTTTATCAATTTATATACATATAATATACGTACTTTCTCCAAAGCTTAGGCGGCTATTTAAGAAATAAATATATCGTTTGTTTTTATCCTCTTCTATTACCCAATCTTAAGACGTCTATTTGAGAAATATATATATCGTATTCTATAATCCTATTGATACTCGATTATTTGTTTACGATTATATAGATATACGTAGGTTGCTATTTACAAACTACATATTTCATACCACTACCATATATAAATCACTGCTTATAGTACAACACATCCAGAACACTTTTGAATGTTGTCACAATTTAAGGTTAAATAGAGGTGATTTATTAGCCTATTTGACAATTAAAGCTAGGAAAGAGTCAAGCCCGAGCGAGCGAGCTTCCCTTTGCGGCTTCAGATTCAGAGCGATTTTTAGTATAATGTATATTTACTTTAGAATACACTGACCGTGCAATACCCATATGGGTAGTCAAATTAGTTAAAAAAAAAACCTCTATAGTAGTATGCTTAAAACACTCATATCCCTCTTAAATACTTGACATAGACATTGAAAAAACATTGTTCAGTGGGACATTACATATGATTAAGGACAGGTTAAAGAAAGAATACAGTCACGAATATCGGCATCTCGAATGTACACATTAATCGAAAAATAATATTTCATTTATATCTAATATTTTCGTGAATATTTTTTATCTACAAAACAATTAAAGAAAAAAAAATGACAGAAAGGAACCAACAACAACCAATGAACAGAGGGCATTTGAATTTGGAAAGGCACATACGAAATGTGGCGGGGTTATATGGTGCAAATGTTCAAATTGTTTTAACTCCAAACATTATTTGAAAGTAAAACTTCCAATTTCTAGTGATAAAACCTCTAAAGAAAACAAACAGGTAGGCATTTTTTTAAATAGTTATGCAACAAAGTTACTTTTTTGTTAGTTATTTAAATTGAACTTCCTGCTGTTAACAATGCATTTCACTAGTCCAGCATTCCAGTGAAGAGACCCTGTTTGTAATTACCAGATATTAAGACTACTAGATTTCATGTAGAAATCATTTTTATAAAATTATCAGCAATTAACTCGAACAAGTATATATCAATAAAACTTATGTTTAAACAATTCATTAAGAATTGAATGCTTCTTTTTGTAAATTTATTGGGGTGTAAAAGCGTTGACCGAAGTACATTTTGTATGAAGCGCGGAAGTGATTGGTATTACGTATGCCAGACGGCATAGAAACGCTTTGATACTTCAGGGTATATTTAGTTGAATTTTCCCGAATAAGTTTAAACAATATTTCGTCTTACTCTTTCAATGTTAGTTCCCAAAACCGCTCTCATTGAAAGCTTCTTTACCTTTTCTAGACTGAGACTTTGGTACTTCCTTCAGTCGAATACGTAATTGGACGATTCCAAATTTATAACTCGATAAAATGCATCAGTTATTTATGAAGCCTTATAAATCTAGAGATACAGTAAATTATAAATGATGGTATAGGTCTATGAATATGTAAGAATCAGTGAAACAATGCATAGTTGTCTTTGTTATTTTAAAATCTCTGGTAGATAGTTGTTCGATTGGCAATCATACTACGATTTCTTTTTTTTTAATGTCAATGTCTGTCAGATACAAATTTCCTTGATCCAATAATTGATGTTGTAGTGTAAATTGGTTAGGAACTTCGAATTCTTTTTTTACTAATAGTATTCAAAGTTTTTTTTCTGACTTAATTTTTACAAAACACTATTCTACTGTATAAGCTGTAGATCTCATATAACTTCGCATTGAAAACCACATTAATTTTCGTGAATGAGGCTTTGGTACAAATGCGTATCACCTTAAGCTGATTGTAACGTGCAATATGCTCTAAAGAATCATAAATCATTTACCCGAGGAAGAACTTTCACGTGAAAATATTTAAGAGCTGCCTTGAGTATGTATATTCAGACCTTAGATGTTTAATAATTAACAAATGTTAACACCGTCATGCTATTGTGATATTAATATCGAAATTGAAAGAAATAATAGAAACAAGAATGTCTCCTCAGTACACGAATGCCCCACTCGCACTATCATTTTCTATGTTCAGTGGACCGTGGAATTGGGGTAGAATCTCTGATTTGGCATTGAAATTAGAAAGATCATATCATAAGAAACATGTGTACCACGTTTGAAGTCGATTGGACTTCACCTTCATCAAAAACTACCTTGACCAAAAACTTTAACCTGAAGCGGGACAGACGGACGAACGGACGAACGGACGGACGAAGGGACGCACAGACCAGAAAACATAATGCCCCTCTACTATCGTAGGTGGGGCATAAAAAATAGTTCTGTCAAATATTGAGTTATAAAAATTTATCGAACTGACAAAATTATTTGAAGTAGAAGTAAAATTTAAACTACAGGAGAAGTTTTAACGCAAGCTAGAATGTCTATTTCTCCGGGATTTGTTTTATTTGCTCTCAATTAAAATGGCAAATCCTTGTGAAAAATAAACGCTACACCGTTGTCGTTTAAGACATTTTAGGACATAACTGCTAAATTAACATGTATTTTTAAAAGTTTGCATCGAAATACTTCTGTAACTAAGACAATTGATTTATAAGTAAATGAAAACATATAACTTGACTGCCAACAGAATAAGGAAATATTTATTGAATAATATTTTCCAAAATATGCGGTATTTGGATCTGAGAAACTCCAAGCGTTTAATTCATTAATCTGTTTAGCTATTCATATATCTTTAAAGTACACACATAGAATACTTATACTGTAAATTTAAGGACAGGTTTCAAGCATTGTATGAAATTCCCGAATAAGGACAGGTTTCAAGCATTGTATGAAATTCCCGAATAAGGACAATGCTAATCTTTATGAAACATACATAAAAATCTAGCATATCAACTCACTTTTATCCAGGATAATATTAAATACAAATAAACATCAATATAAACCCCGGTGAACACATACACGGTACCAATTTTTTGCATCAGCTGCGCACTTCACCAATCAATGTATCTTCAGTGATGATCGAGGTCAAAACATTTGAAAATCCAAAACTAATTGAAAAAATAAAGAGCTTCAAACCTCCTTATTTAACTTGTTGGCTAACATTCAGACCATGTGCTATTCTGATGGGCATCTACAGTTTACTTATATGGCAAGACATTTTCGTATTTAATCAATTATAAGCGAGATCTTTAAAAAATTGATAAAAAAACATCATCTTTATGTTATGAGGAGGGCTTGACGCCATATAACTAGTGTAACCCCACCACTTTATGTACAAATGTATGTGCCTGTCCCAAGCAAGTAGTCTGTAATTCAGTGGTTGTCGTATGTTGCTGTTTATCAATCAGGCCTTTAGTTTTCTGGTTTGATTTTTTACATTAGGCATTTCGGGGCCTGTTATAGCTGACTATATGGTATGGGTTTTTATTCATTTCTGAACGCCGTACGGGATTTGTTGTTAATTTCTGTGTAATTTGATCTTTTGTAGAGAACTGTCTTATTGACTGTCATACCACATCTTCCTTCTATATATTAAACACTAATAATCAATCAGTCAATCATCAGATAGATACGTTTCTTTGTTTATAAGATATCTTAATTATGTTCTTTATAAGATATCTTAATTATGTTCTTTATAGGATATCTTATTTTGTTTTAAAATATATCTTATTTCGTTTATAAGATATCTTAATTTGTTTATGCGATATCTCATTTAGTTTATAAGATATATAATTAAATTTATAAGATGTATAATTAAGGTTATACGATATATAATTAAGTTTATAAGATATATAATTAAGTTTATAAGATATTTCATTTAGTGTTTAAGATATCTTATTCAATTCACAAAATATAAATAGGAAGTCAATTGCAAGTGTTGAGGTAGGCAATGTGATGTGCGATATGTTCAAAATAGAAAAAAAATTCTTGGCGTAATACTTGATCTCATGGATGTCAAATGGTATGGAAACTACTTAATCCGGCAGAGTACCTGAGGCTGACTCTACTACACATCATTTGAACACACCATTCGTCAAACTTTATTAGTGTTAGTTCCGATAACATTGTACATTAAAACTTCATAACGTTCTGGAATGAGGCTTTGGTATCATCTTTAGCTTCGTATTGCGTTTGATAACCTATAATGATTTATGCATTATTTCCCGAGGAAGACATTTTACGTGATGAATTTTAATATCTGCCTTGAGAATATATATATTCATACATTCAATAATTAATATTTGATAATGTTAACAATATGATTCTACTGTGATATTAGTATCTTAATTTAAATAATTACTTATAAGAGAAAAACAAAATAGTATTGTCTAATGTCGTTATCTCAAAGTTTATTGGACTGAAAAACATTAATTTAAATTAGTGATATTTTAAATAACAAGAGTCACTATAACAAATATAGATGGTAGTAGGCAAATTTTCTCTGTGCTTTGGTCCATTCATAGTGACATAGTCTTTAAGTTTTCTTTCATCATTAAATATTTACTACATATGGGTCTATATACGTGTTGCCATTTCAGCGATATCGTTTACATTGTCATATAAGCAGGAGGATTGGCCAGCAATAAAACCTGGTTCAACCCACCATTTTATATTACAATATATATATGCCTTTTTATGTTTCTTTGTTAAATAAATAACGAGGCTATGTACGTATACATCCCGTCACTGTGTTATTTGACTCTGTGTTTGTGTATTCCTGTCTTTATTTTTTTGCTAATATGATAGGTCTTTATGCCATTTTGTGCTTCTTTGTAAAATATTTGTATGGTGGTTTTTTTTAATGATTAAGATTATACCACAAATTTGACTGCTGTTTTACCTTTTATGTCTGATCGTTTTATTCACACGTCGTTGTCTATATGATAAAATTTGATGCGACTGTCATATAAGTGAAAGGTTAAGCTAGCTATAAAACCAGGTTCAATCCACCATTTCTACATAAGAAAATGCTTGAACTAAGTCAGGAATATGGCAGTTGATATCAATTTGTTTGATATGTTTGACCTTTAGATTTTGTCATATTTGATTAGGGTCTTTCCGTTTTGAATTGTCCTCGGAGTTCAGTATTTTTGTCATTTTACTTTTGTCTATTGATGCTGAATTATTTTTTTTGGCAGTTCAGTCTCTGTTGTTCCACTGCGTTTCCGTTTTGTTCCTCTGTGTTTCTGTTGTGCCGTTGATGTGGTTGTCTTGGTTGAAATTTATCCCGGATTCGCTTAATCGATTTATGACTATTGAACAGGAAATGCTACTATTTCCTTTATTTATAAACTTAAAAGAGTTCCAATATGTTACATATTTCAATACAATTCAATTGTTATTCAGCGGTACAGGTTGCTCGTGTTGCTGTTGAAAGCAGCATTATGTTTAAGAAAGTTTGCATTAATAGTTGAATCTAACCAAGATAAGATCATTTTCTTTAAAAAAACAATCTATAGCTTTACTTCGAAGATAATTTTGGCTTAATCTGATGGTGTCCTTTTATTATTTTGTATGATTCAGAAGACAATTTTCAAAATGTTTGGTCTCTGACCTATTGAGCATTTAACTATACTTTTGATAAACCTTTATATGTTAATACACTCATGTATGGATATTTCTGTATCATTGGACTACGTTTTTATATTTTATTTGATTTTCCATATAGCACTTGTACTGATTACAGTAAATGGACAAATTATTGTAGGCATAAAAATGTATAGAATAATTAACAAATTAATTCATAAAATCTTACTTATTTCGTTTTAGTTTAATGGCACAAAAAATATGTACATACCTTGGAATTAATAGGAAAACACACTGTTCCAAAAAAAAAAATAGCACACAGATTTAAGGAACACTTAATTTAGCAACCATGTATCTTAAGTATTTTCGTGGACTCCTAATTTGCTTTGTATTGTTGATTGTTTTACTTTTCATTTGTGGACTTCGTATGTGCCTGTCCCAGGTCAGTAGCTTGTAATTTAGTGGTTGTCGTTTGTGTATGTGTTATATATTTGTTTTTCGTTCATTTCTTATATATAAATTAGGCCGTTAGTTTTCTCATTTGAATTGTTTAACATTGTCATTTCGGAGCCTTTTATAGCTGACTATGCGGTATGGGCTTTGTTCATTGTCGAAGGCCATACGGTGACCTGTAGTTGTTTACTTCTGTGTCATTTTTGTCTCTTGTAGTGAGTTGTCTCATTGGAAATCATACCACATCTTCTGTTTTATATTGTTTGTCTTTAGTTTTCCGTGTCGACTAATCAGCTTTTGTAGCCTATAAAGTCATTGATTGGTTTTTCATTTGTCTGTGTTTGTCGTTAAATTTTTGAGGGTTTGTTTCTTGAAATAATCTAATTTTAATCGTTGTAATAGAACCAGGAGCTTAATTAAAAACAACCGTTTAACTGTACGAAACAATGGCGATGTTGCTACGCTTAATTGTCACGTGAAAGTTGAATGAAAAGAAACCAATAAGGACATAATCCTATTTGATTTCTGTTTATATTTATGCAGAATATATAATTACCGATTATTCTAATCCCTATCAAATGTTCATTAGGATTACATGCTTAACCGGCTCGTTGATAAAAGTTGTCAATGAAATTATGTTTATGTAAATAACAACAGCAGCTATAACTAATTTTGAGGGAATATTAATGAAAGCAAATTAAACCCAATTTGTTTATTACAGCGTAACATTACCAGTACTGTTAGTTAGCTTGGTAATTATATAGCGTTATCATATACAACATTTATTATGTTTTGGATAAAAACCAGTAAAGATACCGTATAATATCACAACGTCATACTTATTTCATTACAATTCGCAAACAAAAAGAATATATTGGTACATGGCAATGGATGCACGTGACTTATAATAAGAACAATGCGCATAAAAAATAGTACTAAAATATCAATACACACACGATTTAAAAAAAAGCAATAGAAATATTACCAAGAATGGTCATCCTGTATGTGGTCTCATTAGTATAACATCCTGGTAATTAATAAAAAATGGCTCGGTTGACCTACATTGGTTAACTATTTTGGTTCAACAATGACTCTTTTTCTATTCCGTGAAATGACATCTTTAAATACGTCCTGGTCATTAACAAATACTTCCGATTTCAACTTAAATTTAAAGTGTAAGAATTCACAAACCTTCAAGGAGTGTTGCTTCTTTTTTAAGCGGGAGTTTTGCAACCAATAGCTGTGAATTCATTTCCTAGATTGTTAATATTTAATGTTGTGTTTTATTTCCTTGCTTAAATAAAATTGAGAATGGAAATGGGGAATGTGTAAACTAGACAACAACCCAACCATAGAGCTGACAGCATAAATGGTTGTCTTGTTGGGAGCTACACTGTGTTTTAATAATGTGTTTTACTTTTCACCATATTGTTTTTAACAGGCTAAATGTAGGGGTGTGAATATACGTTACACTTATTAGCCTTACTAAATGGTATGTTTATTCGAAACTGGAACATGTGCTGTTGATGTTTGGCATGTTGTTAGTTCGTCTTTTCCGGCGAAGTCTTGTTTTGAATATCGATGTGGTATATTGTACTGCCCAGTATATTTGAAGCAAAGTGGATTCTTTAAGGTTAACTAATCTTGTTTAAAAATCATCTTTTTACGATTTTGTTTGAGTTTGTAATGTCCTACAAAAATCTATAACACCTTACCAATAATACTATACAGTATTCAATACTGCATGCAATTTCTATTCACACGGTACTGGTATTGTTCTAATATTATAGATCCAAAAACATGCAGTCTATTGTTCGTTTTTTTTTTATTCAACATTTTTTTCAAACGAAACGTTTTGAAATGAACAAGGCTTTGTTTATTTTCTTGAAGATGTTTTGTTTTTCTGCAATCTGTATCAAGCGACTAACAATCAAAATTGATTTAGTATTACAATGCATGATTCTAGTTCATTTTTGTCCTGTTAATGGTCGTCATATTTTATGGAGAACTGTGCATGTTTTTATTTCAAGTTCCGTGTGTCTTTTAATTTGCTGTTATAACGTTCGGGTATTTAGATGCAACTGTTTTGTAACTGCATAATGCCAAATCAGTAACTAAATATTGAGTTGTTGTTTCTAATGGTAAAACATATCAAAACATGATACATTGAACGTCTGAAATGTGGAAAGCCACATGTTAGGTAGTTTTTGAACTTTCATGCTAAAAAACCAGAGCAGTTATGAAAACTCTTTTGAACATCCTACATCATTTACTATCAGTGTAGAACAGATACTGACTTTGACGGCAAATCTGGTTTTAGTGACCAATTCATAATTTTGTTAGTTGTGTTGTTTGTGAACGCTCATTCCAATGCCCGTAAAAAAACCTGTTTTTATTATTTAACTACATCATATACTTATATTCTTCTTGATGAGTAGTAATATTTCGAACATATTCATAATGCAGCGTTATCAACGTTGTTTAACAAATACTCATCTCATCTTCAGATTTATTCAATTGCGTATTTTTATAAGTAATAAATACACAACATTTTTCATCAATTAGAACATGAGTTATTTTAATCATTGTTTTCTGGTACGTTTTTTAAGCACCTTTAAAACACATCATTGATTATCATCATTTCAAATTTATTTTTAATGTTTTGGCTTAATTATAATTCAGAAATGCTGTCTCATTCCAGCAAATAAGAAATGTTAGCGATGTTATCGTCCAACCGTCCCACTTACATCTATTATCTAGAACACAGTTTCCGTTTCCCGTATGTTTCAGCAATACACTTATTCGTCATTTTAACTGCATAATTTAATATTGCCTTTGTAAGTGTTTGACGTTTTTTTCTTGTTTACATTGTATATTTAGTTCTTTACGTTTAAGACTGTACAACACGTGCCAGTCTTTGATCATGGTTTAAGATTGTGTATGTAATTATTGATTCATACGATTGCTGATTTTAAAACAGTATATCTTGTTATATAACAAAGTTCAGTCTGTGGTCATGTTGATATTGTCAATATTTAGTTGTTAATTTTTGTGTCTGTCTGTTTGTTTTTTGTGAGCTGTAATCAGTTCCATGTCGGATTATTTTCAAGAGTGTTACAGTTCAGTATTCCAGATAAGAGTATATGCATTTACACCCCAGCTCTATTGTTATACTTAATAGTATCTATTTTTGAAACACGAGTAAATTGAATAGATCTATTGTTACGAATAACAACGGATTTTGACCACAGGCTGTGACAAGCGGGGTTTCTGGAAACCCCTGCTTCTACATCCCGCTAACAAAGTCCATTGTTATCGTAACAATAGAAATTGATTATTCTTTAAATAGCATGAACACAAGAAATTACATACAGTGTTAACTACAAATTGTTTCAAGATATTAAAAAAAAAACATTTAAGGAAATTCCAATAGCGAAAAAAAATTAAGCATTTATTTTGAATTAAAAAAAAATCTGCAATTACTCCTTTGCTGAAAGTAATATTTTTTATCCCATTCGTATGTTTCTATTATAAAAAAGAAAGGGGGATTCTAACTCTCGACCCCCCCCCCCCCCCGTTATCCAGTGGCCGATCCGGGGTAGGGGCTCCGCGGGTTGGACCAGATTTAAAAGATCAATGTATTTAACTTATTTGAACCCCCGCCCCTTTCTTTTGAGTTGGAAACCCCAGCTGGATCAGCCCCTCTTCCGCAAAAGAGGGAGTTACGCAATATTAAATCTGTATCTTTGTATTCTGAGCATGCCTGGAAGTCGGGTTTCTATTGCAGACACACTTATCCCTTTGAAGGTCCGAATATGAATGTTTATTCATTCTCGAGAAGAGGGGGGCTTTTTCCCCCATAAAACAGTAAGATAGAAAATATAGTTATGATTACCTTTATTAAACTGATACAGGTAAGTACTTTGGGTTATAATATTGCCTTTATCTTTAAAATTAGTCTCATCTACCAAATCCAACGCTTACCAAGAAATGTCGTCCGTCTCATACCCTTCCATATTGACAACTGCATACAAGGAGCATGACGTATTTTTTGTTTTTAATATGAATGCACGATACGGTCAACCTTGACCTGCTGATCCATATCAACCCAAGGATTTATTTGGAATATGAAAAACAACCTTGACATTGGTAAAACATATTCACTTGTCAAAGTGTGAACGAAGATAACCAAAAAAGGTTACTAGTGGGTTTTCATGTAATAACAAAAAAATCTTAGCGATAAATAATGGTTTGATAGTGTCAATAAAATATATGCTATCGTTTTTTTTTCATTTTATAATTAATGTTAACAATATAGAGTTTAGAATGGGGTGTAAGTTAGTTATACACCTCGGGATACGGCATGTCTGGATAAGAAACCCCTACGGCCTCCGGCCGACGGGGTTTCTTATCCAGACATACCTTTCCCTCGGTGTATAACTATTACTTAAACTCGCTGCCATTGTTATCGATAGTGATCATTCTTATATCCTCAATGCTCTTTAACTTTGTACTTGATTGGTTTTATAACTATTTTGATATGAGCGTCACTGATGAGTCTTATGTGGACGAAATGCGCGTCTGGCGTACACAATCAAAATCCTTGTACCTTTGATACTATTATTTTCAGCTTATATGAATTTGTAAAAGAAGATTCATGATATCATAGTATTACTCTTTGGTCACTGTCCAAACCAAACGTCTATAAAAGGTCCTACATGACCCTAATGTTGATGTTGATACTTACTGAATAAAATCATGCTACTTTCAAAACACCTGAGCTCACATTCGAATTGAAGTTGATTCATTGTTCTTAGTCTTTGGGATTATGTGTAACTTGTATTACACGAATTTTGTTATTTTTACAAAGTGTTTGTAAGGACTTCAATGTGTTTTTATTAAATTTTTTATTGCTCTAATGAAATAATCAATAAATGAATATATTAAATAATGATTGAATTAACGAACAAAAGAAAACTTTCCCCAAAAAACAAAAACAACAACATGATCATGCTTTGTGAGAAAAAGGAATGACAGATGTAATGCAATCCTATCTCTTCAAATAAAACAACTCGGAACTTCAAATCAAGAAAGTTAAGGAAATGATATTTATAGATCAAAAACTCAACAATAAAAAATAATAAATGTATAAACACGACGAACATTTGATAATTTAATAGCCGACACTTTAATCACTTACTTAAACAGTTTATTTATATTCATATATTATTGTATACATTTTAACTTCCATCCATGATAAACAGAAAAGGGATATTAATCAATAGACTTTGTGTGTGTGTGTGTTTGTATGTGTGTTGTAAAGGTGAGGTAAGGTAGTCTATTCTGAAATGGACCAAAGTATGTCGTCTTACGTTAACGAGGAACACTTTTGTTAGTGCAAAATACTATTTTTCTAAGAAAACCAATATGCACCTGAAAACTAATTTTTGACTTTTATGAAAATTTATTTCTTTATTTTTCTGTAAAATCTTTTAACGGTTGATGTTTTTTATATATGTTTTCTATTTCTTTCGTAAACCATACTATCTCAAGTCAAAGGAATGTATAAGTGAACAATTTCAGTCAGTCTGAATATTTTATTCAGACCAGCAATGCCACGCCCTCTCGCCATGGCCGGTCCAAGCAAAACCATATGGTTTGAACAACGATATCACAGTTAGTATGAACTTGCACCAAACTTTATTTCCTGAAGGCAGCAGTTGTTGATATTTCTCTGAAATACTGTTAACAAATGCTGGAATGGTTTTATCCGTCAACTGGACTTTGCATTTTCTTCTACAGATTTGCTAATATCGTTATCTGTTTCACGTTTGATTCTGTCATTATCCATGCTGTCCTCTGTATCTGTAAAAGCCAAATCGTCATCGAGATCATTTCCTTGGTCTCGTTTCTTATACCCATAAAGAGACATACCACCTAAAGAGTCTATTCCTCGTTTCTTAAAATCATGAAATCCCATGTTACCAAGAGTATCAAGTCCTCTTTTATAATCGTGAAACCCCATATTACCAAGTGTATCCAATCCTCTCTTGTAATTGTGGAACCCCATATTGCCAAGCGTATCCAGTCCTCTTTTGTAACCATGGAATCCCATATTTCCAAGTGTGTCAAGTCCTCTCTTGTAACCATGGAACCCCATATTACCTAGCGTGTCAAGTCCTCTCTTGTAACCATGGAATCCCATATTACCTAGCGTATCAAGTCCTCTTTTATAACCATGAAATCCCATATTACCTAAAGTATCAAGACCTCTCTTGTAACCATGGAATCCCATATTACCTAGCGTATCAAGTCCTCTTTTATAACCATGGAATCCCATATTACCTAATGTATCTAACCCCCTCTTTTTGAAGTCATGGAAACCCATATTTCCAAGTGTGTCTAGTCCTCGCTTCTTATAATTATGATATCCCATTCCACCTAATGTGTCAATGCCCCTCTTTTTCAATCCATGGAAATTCATTCCTCCAAGAGTATCTAAACTTCTTTTCTTAAAATCATGAAATCCCATATTACCAAGAGTATCTAACCCTCTCTTTTTAAAATCATGAAATCCCATATTACCAAGTGTATCTAACCCTCTCTTTTTAAAATCATGAAATCCCATATTTCCAAGTGTATCTAACCCTTTCTTTTTGTAGCTATGAAATCCCATATTCCCCAGTGTATCTAAACCCCGTTTCAGGTAACTCATTCCACCTAACGTATCTAGTCCACGTTTTTCCTCATTGTTTTGCTCTATATTTGATTCTAAAAACAATCGGAGCTCCTCAGCACTATTTGGATTCACTGTATCTTCCAGAACTATTTGATCACCTGGTGACAATTCATCTAGAAGTTTAGCATCCCATGATCCATTCTCAGAATCAAGTAACCTTTGGAGTTGTTCCTTTATCTTAGTCCAATTAATTTCTTCTTCCGTTTCTCGGACATGCGTACGGTGATTATTAACACCTGAAATCCGGTCCAATGGTGTAATTGGTGTTGTTGTTAATGTCCATTTCTTTAATTCTTCCAATAGTCTACTTGAGCGTTTTTGTCTTAATTTGTCCTAAAACAATAAAGACAAACATTGAATAACATAATATATATAGGAAAATTAACACATATAACATCAAGGGCAATTTTGTTTGTACTATTTGGAATTCCATGCCCCGTTTGTTAATCGTTCAAAATATAGGAAATATATAAACAATCTATATGTGCCTGTCCCAAGTCAGGGCCTGTTATTCTTTGGGTGTCATTGATCTTTATGTTCCTGTCCCAAGTCAGGGCCTAGTGCCTGTCTCAAGTCAGGCCTGGTGCCTGTCTCAAGTCAGGGCCTGGTGCCTGTCTCAAGTCAGGGCCTGGTGCCTGTCTCAAGTCAGGGCCTGGTGCCTGTCTCAAGTCAGGGCCTGGTGCCTGTCCCAAGTCAGGACCTGTTGCCTGTCCAATGTCAGGACCTGTTGCCTGACCAATTTCAGGACCTGTTGCCTGTCCAATGCCAGGGCCTGTTATTCATTGGTTGTCATTGGTTTGTGTTTGTCCTTGTTTGGTGTTGGTTGATTATTTTATAAATGATGTTGTAAGTTTTTTTGTTCTAATTTTATAAAATTTTCTCATCTCGAGGTCTATCGTGGTTGATAAAACTGTATGTTCTTTTCTCGTATGCTGTCATATCATTGCTTACATCTTCTTCATTTTAATTCAGATGGAATTGCATTTCAATGTATTTGTTATCATACCACATCTTCTAATCATTATACCGTTTGATTTGTTCTGTTTTTTTTAAACCTCGACGATCACCCTCGTGTTCTTTCATTTTCTGTTTAGACAAAGCATTGTGCAATATAAAACACTTTTGTAGGTTTGTTTACAGAATATAAAGCATCATATGGTATCTATTGCAATCATATATAAAACCTTTCTACATGTGAAACAGCCGATAATCTGCCTTTTCGGAATCTAAAGGACTATGGGTAATCTCATTGTTCGTACACCAAAATGAAATAACGTTACGTCATTGGTTGCATTTTCATTGCTTCCAACATTTAAAACCAATCACAACGTTTTGATGTACGCTTTTGAAAATATTACCCAGAATGCATCAGATTCTGAAATGTTGAATTTACTAACAACAACTATTTGCCTAGTAACGGAAAATCTGCTCACAAATGTTAAATGTAAGGCAATGTCGATTCTCGTAATAACGACTAATGTGTGGTAATTGAAATTCTACTAGAAACAAATCATGTTTGAAGAACGATTGTACGTGTAGTGACTTATAATTCCCTATCATCGACGTTTTGTGATAGTAACGAAGATTATATTATAAATAACTATAGGTGTAAATGAAAAAAACTATTTTGTATGCCCCATTTCTGGGCATAATGTTTTCTGGTCCGTATGTCCGTTCTTCCGTTCTTCCGGTCGTTCGTTCGTCCGCCTGTCCCGCTTCAGGTTAAAGTATTTGGTCGAGGTAGTTTTTGATGAAATTGAAGTCCGATCAACTTGAAACGTAGTACACATGTTTCCTATGATATGATCTTTCTTATCTTAATGCCAAATTTTAGTTTTTATCTCATTTTTACTGTCCACTGATCATAGAAAATGATAGTGCGGATGGAGCATCCGTGTACTAGGGACACGTTCTTGTTTTAAATGAAAATACAAACCTAGATTTTAAATTAATTTCAAATTTGTTTTGAGATGATTGAATTGTTTATTAATTGGTTGTTGAACATGAATCTAAATCTTATTTCCCCTGTAATTACCGCTGTTTCATTAACTAATAACTCCATGCAAAAAAATAGGGTAATTCAATTTAGTTATTATGCTTGCATAAATAGACTTTGATGTTTTAAAATTTTACTGAATGTGATCATAATTCTATTTAAAGGTGTGTTGTGTTGTATCAGAAAGTGCTTTAAAGTCAAATTCATTTAAATGCATTGTTAATTTTGATTTTGATATAATTAGAGTTGCAATTCACGGTTCAGAAAGGTTTAGTAGAAAACTTAAGAAACGCAAACTATCAATATCACAATATTCTATGTAAAACACGTTCATAATGTTACCATCGTTTAAAGTTTGTTGGGTTTCAAGCTCTACAGCTGCGTATTGGATTTGATGTTTCAACTCATTTAAATAGGGCACTACTGATGAGTCTTTATAGACGAAACGCGAACCTGGTATTATAAATCATAACCCTGTTAGTGGATGAGTTTTTGGTCTGGTCAGTAATTTATTTGAAGAAAATAGTCATCTTTGACATAAAACCAGATAAGGTTTTAAAGGATACGCTCATTGAATTTTAAATAAACATTTATATGAAAAAGTAAAACAACGAAAATACGAAACCCATAGGAAAATTCTGTTCGGAAAGATCCTACACAGATGACAAACAGCAAAAAAAAAGCCAGAAAATATAATGTTTTATTACAAGGTGCAGAAACTTCAAGATTTGTCAATTTTGTCCCAATTTGGAAACTCATGAATTTACAAAGCTAGTAAAATTTAATACACTCCTGTCTTTTGAAAAGGACCTTAGGAAAACGTATGTATTCCTCCAACTGGGTTTTGGTGTAGTTAAGATGCTATCTTAGTTCCAATGTCTTTAATCTAGTTTTCAAACATGGCAAGAAAGGAGTTATTAACATTTGAATCTTCAATGCTACAATAATCAACTTTAATCAAATCTGATTGTGTAAAGGATGTACACCCTTATAAACGAGCTTATTGTATTCCAATCAAAGCATATTTCCCTTGAGAACATACGGTCGCAGTTGTAATTATTATATTTATTGTCACCGGAAGACGCGTGGAAATTAATTTTTAAGACACGGACAGTCAATGTATGAAATGATTCATTAGTTTAATTGAAACATTCAGAAATGAATGATCACTTGATGTGATTGGTCAATCATTTATTACTTGTACCTGAGGTTTATTCCGTTAGAATCAATAGAAAGAGATGTTTCAGTGAGATAGCAACCACACAGAAGTAATATCTAGAAAGATAGCCACTGCAAAGCATTTCTATTGGTTAAGTACAAATTTTATAACCAAGTCGAATTAATTGATTATTTACATTAAAATTGTAAAATACTATGAGCTATAAAATTGATTAAACATTGGGATGAACATACCAAGGGGACAATCAAATCCATAATTTAGTCGACAATATCATGTTAAATAAAAAAGTTAACCAGACAGACATAAAAAATCACAAAACGTAAACCTCTATAAAATGCTGGGATGCACTCATATCTACTGAATTACAAATAAGTGCAATAAAGTGGTGATAACACGCATTCCTAACAAATTGTGCATATTATATATGAAACATTCACATTACAAATTACAAGTACGAATGATTATAAACGTTTACATAATGAGGCCTTTTATCTTTGAATTCATGATAAATTAAGTTGTCTCTAAGAAATCACATAACATTTAAAATTGAAAGATTGGATCTTTTCATTAATGAATTGCGTGACGAGAGGCATTTCGTATAAATTATATTGAGGTTTTAGATGACGGTCTTCTTTTCAGTATTATTCAATTTTCTCCATATTTGTCATAAATGTTGCTTGTCATTCTCTATTTTTTTTTTCAATTTAGCATTTTATTATTTTCCATTTTTTTTTGCCTATTTATATTCATTTGTTATTTCTTTGGCATTTTATTTGGCAAATTTTGCCAATTATTCTCTTTAAAAAAACACCTTTCAAGACCCTCAGTTATCTGTCTTCATTAAAGTTTTTTTTGTATTTTACTGTCACCGCTTTTTTGCAATCAGAAACTGAAATTTAAAATGTTTTTTTGTTAACGAATATAAGTCAACGTGTCATCAACCCAACAAACAGTGAATGTAAAAACATTTATCATTCACAAAACTAAGGATTTTCTTACCCCAGGAGTAGATTACCTTAGCCGTATTTGGCACAACTTTTTTGGAATTTTGGGTCCTCTATGCTCTTCAACTTTGTATTTATTTGGCTTTTTAACTATTTCGATCTGAGCGTCACTGATGAGTCTTATGTAGACGAAACGCGCGTCTGGCGTATAAAATTATAATCCTGGTATTTTTGATAACTATTTATACAATTCATCAATTGAATTAAATTTTCTCTATCTTTTAGCTGAACCTTGTAAACGTTAAGTTATCATGAAATGCTGACTGATTAAAAAAGACTTGACTACAATAATTAATCGAATACTTAACCACATACTACGAGGAGAACACAAATGATACCTTAAACTCGGTCAAGGTAATAGAGCTCATTTGTGTTAAGTGATTCAATTAAGATAATAGTCACGACAAGGGTAGTGTAATACATTGGTGTATAGTCTTTAAGCTTAATCAATCTGAAACATCTGCTATATCGTAAAAAATAACTGAGATAAAACTTTTTGATGCTTAGTTCTTAAGAACTAACTATAAATTTGAGAACAGTTACCACTTAACTAAACAAGAATATGTCAGTTCTGTGGAATACGATTTTGTAAGCAGAAAAAACGTAGTGCATTTTAATGTCTTGATGGTGTATACAAACTATGTTGATAGTCATTCCTTTTGCGATTTCGTTACTTGTATTGCCCTAAAATAAAGGACCGTACAGTAATATTTCTACCTTATCTTTTAAATTCACTTTTTATGTCACATTTTGTTTATTAGGGTTCTCATTGTTCCCCACATATATATATATATATTAAAAAGTAAATAACAGATATACCAAACTTCAAGTAAAATTCAATACGAAAAGTCTCCTATCAAATGGCAAAATCAAAAGCTCAATCACCTCAAACAAAAAATGAAAAAAATGTGTGTTTGACATTGAGCTGTCTATCTAAAAGTAAAATTGATCAATTTCGTTAGTGTTTCTCTGATTCATGTAGAAAAGACCGAATTAAAATATAGTCTAACGGATATACGTCAACGCGTCATCAGCCCGACAAATAGTGAATGTAAAAACTTGTGTCATTTACAAGCAGACGATATGACAATGTCAAATAATATGTCGATGAACATTTCGCGCAGTTTATAATTCTATACATATATATGTCATCATTTACTAGCAGACGATATGACAATGTCATGTGATATGTCAATGAAGATTTCGCTCGGTAGATAATTCTATTAATACATATATCCGATAATATTTTGAGTAACGGTTTTGAATTTTTTCATAATTATGCTTATTTTCATGAGTAAAATGTGCTTTCCTGCTTTTTCCGTGGAATTGTATAACGACAAGATAGAACAGGAAGTAGGAATTCTCATTAGAAATAAATTTAATATCCATTCCACACTTTACAAATGTGGAGGAAATAATGTCCCAATAATGGAAGATAAAGCTTGATAAATGGGACAAATATAGTAGATGGCTAATTCTTTTTCTAAATTATCTCTTTCCTTACGATGTGAAAAGGACGAAAAAACAAGAGTAATGGAGGGTCAATAGTCATTAATAATTCAATATCCATTTCCGTATTACTGTAGTGGACATCAACTTCGTCAATGGCTTCTTTGGTCAAATAAGTATTCACAAGGCGTACAGTTGATGAGCTGCTGTTGGTGCTCTAATGAGAACGATGTCCAGAATTGAAGAGCTTTACACAGAGTAATTTAATATTAACTACACCATTTTGAGATCATAAATAAAGTTAAATAGTATTCATATGCTATTTTTCTTCTATTTATTTCAAAATAAGCATAGTCTACCTCAGTATGTAAAACAGTGATATTTCATGTAAATTTTGAGAGGATTTTATGAATATTTTGATTGGGTTTATGGCATGTTGTAAAGAAAAAGGGAAGTCAAATATATTTAAAAAAAAAAAAAAAAAAAAAAAAAGTCAAATATATTTTTATCACAATTGAAGATGAAGTTTCTTTTGATGACTTAATATTAGATACGCAACAAACTAAATTACACATATATGTTGCGTTTCCCTGGAACGGCAATTGTGCTTGGTAAAGGAGTGCCTGCTGTCCACAGCGTCATTTTCTTAAAAAGCGGAGAAAAAAACGAAACATCATCAATACGTTAACTAATGCTTTGTCAAGTAGACAAACTAGCAAACAATACTTAAAATACACAAATTACATTTGATATTAACTATAATGAAGATGAATAATTAAAGGTAGAAATTGCCACTTATATACTTTTATATACGAAACCATCTTACTGAAGTCATTTAACAGGAACTGGTAAATAAGATGTTATCAATTGGCTCTTGATATCGACGCGATCACTCGGCTCTTGATATCGACGCGATCACTCGGCTGTTGTGATCAACGCAATCATTTTTAATTTGGATTGACGCGTTGTAAAAGAGTGAACGGATACAAAAAAATGTTAAAGGTGAAATTCATATTGCTCAAATTTTAGTTTTCTGTGAAGCGTGTTTCACTGCATTTTCATTTGATCAAACTGATTTCCGTTTTTCTATGACTTAGTGGTTTAATTGCCCTTATTTTTCACATACTGTTTTGGAGATAGGTAAATAGTACTTCAAAAATAATAAAACTTTCACTTAAGTCATAGTCTTTTTATATGTTATTCCATCTCCAGGGAATCAATAACAATCTGATCAATATAACATATTCACGATTCACTAAAAATTTGGACTTAAATTAATTTTAGTTTTAGTTTAAAATACCAATTGTACTTTTTGAATACTAAAATAGTTACATTGAATTGAATCAGTTTTGTACTTTTGTTTTATTAACAATTACTACTGAAAAGAGTCCATTAAAATCACAATGTCATTAATATATTACATAGAATCAAAATGCCAGTATCTGAAACATATCTTAGTAAACATGTTCCCTTTAGTATGATTAATTTTCTATATAATATATAGCAATATTTCATTTGGGATGCTATTGTTACATCGTTGTTACACTTTAAACGGTGACAATTAAGTTTGAAATATAAAACGGTATTATTATATAACTGTAAAAATGAATTATATTTGTGACATAGAATTTAAAATCAAATTTTTGCAATTACCAAACCGTTGCGTAAGTTCATTACATTCATATGACCGTGTTTTCGCAGATCGACAGTTTTATTGAGCATTGTTGTAGAATTTAATATTATAGTCATCTATTTAGATCATTTTCATTGATATTTATTAGTAACAGATTATGTTACATGAGATTAATATTTGTCACAAAGACTAAAAACGAAAATAAAGAAGTGTGAAATGATAAATGAAACAATTCTGTGAAGACCACAGAACAAACATATGAACAATTATCAGTGACCGTTCTACGTTTACAGTAAGAAACCTTATACCGTAAGGTAAGCTATAAAAGGATTCGGTATGACAAACTGTAAAATATTTCTGAAAAGACAAGCATCAACACTGTGTATGCTACAACAAAGGGGGCAAAAATATACGGCAAACAAAATCGATAAAAAAAGCACTGGATAACAGTTTAAAGCAATGTCTTATCAGAAACCATTAGCGATCGAACCATTAGTCCTAGATGAATTACTCATGGAAATACAAGAAGCCAGAGCTACAACTCTGTAAGATATTAAAATACGACAAAGTGAAAAACCACAAAACGAAGAACAACAGAACAGATAACAAAGTGACCAAAAGAAATAACGAATATAAATCTTGATTGCTACAAAATATAACCAATATTCAAAATAAAACATGTTCTGTTCAATACAGAAAGACTTAAATTATATGCGAAATAATTAAAAGCTGCTTGAGCGTTTTTTCAATAGTTGTAAGGTTGTAAAGGTAAACAGAGTCGCAGCATGTATAGTTTAGTGTATATGTACCTGGTATTATTTCTAGAAGGTTACACAAGTCAACAGGGTCGCTAACTATATTGTTAAGTATGTTTCTGGTATTATTTCTTTCAGGTTGGGATTGAAACAAGGTGGCTACTTGTGTTGTTTACGAAATTCTTGGCATAGATTTAAAAAGTGTTTGAGTTGTGCATTGTTTCTAGATAAAGAGTTTTTTTAAACTGTAGTATTTTACTAAGTAGGTGATATATGTTTCATTATATGCGTCAGCAACTCTTTTGAATTTGATAGCACATACCATAAAACTGTTATATTTCACAAAAGCTATTTTCGTTTCATTATTGTATTTAAAGTGAAATAAACAACAAGTACAGAGTCAACGTATTATCAGATATGTCAATGGTTAAGTATTGCATATTTTGTTTATAAATAAGAAACTATAGAGCTTTGATATTTACTTTTAAAATTTTATAAAAAAAAATGAAAGAAGTTTCGACAGTGCATACATATATTGATTATGTTATTGGAATTGTACCTTTGTATCCTGGATCTAAAAGGGTCACAAAGAGCAGTCGGTACACAAAGTAAAATAAAGAATATAGCAAGGTTAGTGTAGAGAGGCCATTCTTAGATAAAGTCGGACAGCATTCATTATCTACGAATCTATCAAATACATAAAATGAGAAGATATGAAGGAGGTAATCAACACATTACATTGAAAATACCATGAGATATATTAACAAAATAAAATAGAATAACAAAAAGAAGTAAAAAGACTGGGAACAATTTCCTCGGAAGTAATAAGGCAAAACTTTAAAAATATCAGGCTTATCATTTGTTTCCAAAGACTGGCGTTCCGTTTTCATGAGACTCATGAGTAGCGCTCAAATTCAAACAGGTGAAAGGCCAATTTAAAACGAAGGTAAAGCGTCTCTTTCCGACAAATCTTAATTTTCCAACTACAGTCGTACTTTTATTGGCCTTTTAACATTTTCTATTTGATCGTCACAAGTGAGTCTTTTGTAGACGAACCACGCGTCTGACTTTCAAATTGGTCAGCCCTGATTCTATGTTGAGTTTATTTATTAATTGCTCAATCGTATCAAAGATTACAAAATGTAAAATTTATAAAATATCGGCTCTCAATGTCAATTATAATTGTACTGAATGAATCTAATGATTTTGCGTTGTAAATGATGAATCAACCATACACGTGAAGTAATGTCATACAAGAAGGATAGTGGAAGATATTAGCAAGCAAAATCGAGGGAATTGTGCAAATGATGATACAAGCATGAAAATTACCACAAAGCATCATTATTATATACTTTTAAAGAAACAACTGCTGGCCATTAAAAAAAATCATTTTTTCAAGATGGCCACCGCCGTTTTCTAATATGTGGTGGCCATCTTGAAAAATAGATTATTTTTTCTGGCCAGCAGCGGATTTTATATAAGTATCATTTTGTCAACCTTTATACCAAGTTTCATGCTTGTATCACGATTTGCACAATTATGTCCATAATATCTCCCACTAGGATACAATCATCCACTCTTTTTTTAAAAGTGTATGCTTAAAGTTGGGAATGTCACCTGATATATTAAATTTCCGATGAATTTGGACTTTTGAACACAAAAATTCCATTTGGGTTTAAAAGATTGATTATTTTCTTTTTCGGTAGAAACATCAATGTGATTTTTACCAATTCTAATTAAAGTTCTGTAATGAAATCAGAACTTTGTATGTCAGGTTTTCATGACAGTTTCATTATTTGTTTCATTAGTCGCAAAAGCATATTGCAATACAGAAAACATAAATGAAGGAGAATTTTCTGGTGACCTTCTACATTTACTTGCATGAGTTTTAAAGAAAATGAATTAGGTCTTCAACCTGTCACGATGTTTAGAGCAATTGAAATGAATTTTAATGTGTTCGTCCTTGATTGTATCAATAGCCTTGTAATCAGAGATTTGGTTCTGACAAGGCCCGATGATGACAAACCATGTTAATTTACTGTTTTTACAATATAAAATATAATTATAATTACTATTAATTATATAGCCACAGATAGAAAGCCCCAACCAGATTCAACACGACCTTTATATAAATTTAAGTTATCAACGCAAGTGCAACGATAGTCTTAATAACACGATACGAGAGTCTGGTGTACTCCAATAATATTCTTGTGTCTTTGATTATTTTGTCACTAGATCATTATGCGGCCATAAAGAAACGAGACCCAATTAAATGTAGTTAGTATTAAAATAAGAAAATGAGGTACGATTTGCAATGAGACAACTCTCAACAACAGACAAAAAGATATAGAAATTAAGGACTATAGGCCTTCAATATTGACCAAACTCATACCTCATAGTCAGCTATAAAAGTTCCCGAAAAGACACTCCAATCGAGAAGACTAGGTGTCTAATTTATATATAATAAAAACAGATAATGAACGAAAAACAAATAAGATACATTGCAAAAAACAAAAACCGCAGAGTTCAAACTTTAATGCAATCGGAACAGTAACACAAAGGTTTTGTTCTATAATATGAAATAATACGAAGTTACAAACAGGCATCCACAAATTATGAATTTATGGTAACCATATGTTTGAAAGAAAAAGATGAAAGGATATTTAATTCTCATTAAACATTGTATAAACAGAAATTGACGACAGAGAAACTTGTCACGTGCCCACTTAATACTCGCGTATACTTTGGATGCATATGTTAAAATAATTCATATAATAAATCGCATATATACCTTTAACTTATCCTATTAATAAACTTCTATTCAAACGTACTACTTTGTATACCGATCAAATGCAATTTAAATAGAAGATACTTTTATACTTTGTTTTAGATACATTATTTTTCTTTTTTTAAGTTATTTTCTTTCTTTCAATCAGTTTTCTTTATCGAAATTGTAATGCATACAACATTTATTACATTTTCTATTCGACCAAGTTTTTTTTACTTGTCCAGTGATCAAGATATATCATGTATCGCGATACCCTCCGACAGTAGCTAATAGAATTGAAGTCACAATACGTAAATATCTACAGAATAAGCTATAAAAGACTAAACGTTTCATATATTTCAAATGAAGTCAAGATCGTGCATGTCGTAATGGCAGTTTGGGATTGAAATTCATTTACCATTGTACACAACACGATAAAGTTTATGGTTATGCATCGCCTTGACACACATTAATATACACTAAACAAACTGTGTAATTTGACTAACATATATTAAAGTACAAAACATGCATCACATTCCGATACTATTTTATCGAAGGATAAACGTAACTGCAAATATGGTATGGTGTGCACCAGGCGAAATTAATGTTGGGTTTTCATTCTATCATTGTATCATTATTAGATCATGAAATTTAGGTACAAACAGTTCAAGTGTAAGTAGCATATTCTTATACATTGTCATCTTTTCTATTCCACCATTATATCTGTACTTTATATGACGACTTGTTTAATTTGTCGTAAGTATCATTTAAGTAGATTGTTCTATCTATAGCTGATAATTTCTATCGGAAACACCTCCAATAAGCACGTAAAGAGTCTCAAGGATATAATAACTTCCCACCATTCATTGTACCGGATGTGCCCCCATAATATATTTTTAGTAATGCCCAGCCTTTAATAACTCATCTAATCAAATAAATAATGTGATGCATGTTTTAAACTTTTAATCATAAGTACATCTTTGTAGACACAGTCTCATTGAAACATCTGTATCAAACGCTTTCATCAATTATATCGGAAATAAATTTGAGACCATGCATTGGCTCATCAATTGTATAATGATGGATCTATTTTCTTCAATAGTTTACATGATAGAAATAGTTGGTTTTGTCACCTTTGTTGACATCGACATATTTCATTCATAGATGTCCATCATCCTTCAATTAATTTATTGTGATTGGATCTTGTTTTATAACATTTAGTTAGGCTTTTGTATTTGTGGTTTTATCATCAAAATGAACCTTTAGACCTTCGGTAGTGTTATTCATCATGTTACGAAAAATTATAACGTAATTTGTAATTTATATACTAGTATTTGTTGCAATTTCGTTAAAATGTGCAATTGCAGACATCAGAAAAAGAACAAGATTAAGAAGATTAAAAGAAACTAATGGCTATATGATACCATTAAATATAACTTCTCATGGGTTCCGTCGTTATAAATTACCTTTTGATTTTCTCTAATTAGTGCATTCGATTAAAAACATGACAAAGTATTTGTAAAAAATGATCATTGTTCCGATACGTTGCTCAGTGCATGATTTTTCTTTGAACAAATCTCCTTTTGTTCATGAATTTAATGAAATGCTAAGTACATATAAATCCTCTTCAACAAGCTATTCCTCAAATGAAATAAAACATGACTGAAGAAATTTAATCCAATGTCATTTAAAAAGTTAGGTACACTACAGTTTCTTCATTATCTCTGATTGTTTTATCTTAGAGAGCGCTTCTTTTGATTTAAGAACACTTTCTAAATTTGTGACTTATTATACCACAAAAGCAGGTTCAACCCAACCTTTTTATTTTCAAAAATGGCCTGTTCTTAGTCAGGAAAATGGCTATTGATATAATATAGTTCGTTTCTAAGTGTGTTGCATTTTGATGTTGTGTTTTTGTTGTGTTGTACTTCTCCTCTTATATTTAATGTGTTCCCTCAGTTTTAGTTTGCAACCCGAATTTGGTTTTTCTCAATCGATTTATGAATTTCGAACCGCGTTATATTACTGTTGCCTTTATTATAGATCTAACAATGTGATATATCAAACACATATGTAATCGACGTGACTGTGTTGAAAAACAAAAATAAAACAAATCAGGAATGTTCCAATATAACAACAGATACTTATAGATTATCGTTGATCATCTCAACGAGATTGAATTTCTCACTTGGGCCGGGACGGCGAAAGCGAGAAAGGCAATCGAGTTGAGATGACAAATGATAATTAGTTTATCGCTATTTTACTTTTGACGACGTTGTCTATTTCAGGTCAATTTCATTAGCAACGCCACGTGCCCGCTTAGTTTCTAGTGATAATTTTCCATCTCTAGCAAGTAGCATGATATGAAAACTTGTAACAAAAAAAGATCAAAGCACGAAGCACAAAATAACGATAATATATTTTAAAATTCATTTATTCATAATTTGAAATTTATCCTTTGTTTCAAATAATTCATGATTCGTTTGAGAGTTAGACTTTGAAAAGGATACTTTATCAGTATTGTGTTGTTTTCTTTTAGATAACATTAAGTTCACTAATCATATATAAATTTTCAAGGGAGACATTTTAAGTTCTCTAAGGTGAACTGATGCGACTCTATTAGAAGAGTTATGAAACTGGTATACGGATAAATATAAATTTGAACGTAAATGGGATCTCTTGTGGTTATAAGTAGACCTTGGTAAATTTAAACAAGTCGCTATTTGTCATAGTCGAAGTAAGTGGGATGCTGTCATCAGTTCTTTGAAAACCTATTTTGGTGAGACGATATGACGGAGCAATTAAACCAAGTCTTGAAGATCAACCAACTATTTTCATCGGCAAATGTTTAAACCAAGTCTGGAAAATGGCAGTTTTGATGATTGATAGCGTTTAATTTTTTTTAATTTAAAGGACGTTCCCTTTTTGAATTTGTCTTGAAGTTAGATATTTTTGTTGTACTTTTGTTTTGAAATTCCGAAATCTTTTATTACCAAACACACATCTAAGTTTGTGTTCCATTTTCAACAAATCCCTTGTTAAGTTGAAATGTCTCTATTGGAGTCATGTTCATTTTAACTTTTTTGTAATGTTTTATATGTATTCTCGTCATTTTTTTTAAATAGAAATACACGTTTTTTAAAGACAATTTATGTCTTATATTTATGACTTATATTCGAATAGTTTTACAAACAATCAGACCTAAAAATTTGTGAATACCTTTTCCTGATTAGCACAGTACTTACTAACATTACAGAACCAATTCTTTGTTATTGAATTGATACAAATTAAACGTCATGGAACCATAACAGCTGGTACCTTCTCTTGATTAACATTCATATAAACATTGTTTTACATCTCTCACGGAAAATTTGTTCCTGGATGTTAATCATAATCACATTTGTATTCTGTCTTTTTATATGCAAATAAATAGTTTCTTGTTCAGCATGGCTAATAAATCATATTCGAAAAGAAACCTTTTATAAATTTGTGTTCGCAAATGACAAAGAACTTCAAGAGCAACCGAATGACTTCCGGAGCAACCAGGAGCACTTAAATGACAACACTTATTTCTTAAGTAAATGTTACATGATCTAACTAATTTGAAAACTAACTGTTTAACGACCTAACTGTTTATAAAATTACTGTGAATGACTTTGATTGTTTTAGAATTAAGTTTGACATGATCTTACTGTTTTAAAGATAATCTGTGACTTGATGATATTGTTATGTAAAAAAATAATGTAAACTTATTTCATTGTCAAATGCAAAAATATTTCGTGACATTTTTGTTCAGAGACTTTTGTCTTTACTAACATACACACGGTATATCATATGGTTATACCAATTTCTATTTTCTTTTGTTAATAACTGAATATGGAAATTGTGAGATGCTAATAACAGTAATACTATCGATTGAAATACTAAGAAGATATTTCACCAATGTTTTCTACCTCCAATCTATACAAGAGGAGAATTAAATAGACTGTAGTCTAAAACAGGTTCATTAACAACAAGTTCCCTTTCAGGACAGACACATTTATAAATTATTTGCTACATCTCATGTCAAGATAACTCATATGATACGGACTCGTTAGCATGATTAACCATTTTCAGTTATTTTTTTATGATATGGAACTATTATTCCAAACTGAATTCCTATCTGCGGTAAAACAAAACAAAAATAAAAGTTACAGTATTTGTTAGATGGCATTTTTCAACTTTGATATATGGGATTGCTTAATAATTCATTATTCATTAGAATGAATTTCATAAGTTTTCGTTATTATGTTTAATAGGTTTACATATAGAGGCACTAAATTAACTACTTCAGAATCTTTTACAAATCAAGATGTTCCAGAATGTCAATGAGACAACTCTTCACCAGAAACTAAAAGAAAAAGAAGCCAGCAACCATATGTCATCACACGGTTTTCAATAGTGTACTAAACCCATACCTCATAGTAAGTAATAAAAGGTCTAAATGACAAATTTCAAACTATTCAAACGAAAACAAATATATATATATACTGAATAAAAGACTCCTGACTTGGGACAGGTCACTGGGGGGGGGGGGGGGGGAGGGGGACAGGAAAACACAGAATGTGATAACAAATCTATGTAACCTTATTTATAACAACCCACAGCTTCTACAGCTTAAACACAACTAAACAATACCAGTCAGATTTTACAGGAAGCAAACCAAACTCACATTAATGGCTGATATACTATCATGATGTCCTTACAAAGTTTACTACTGTACTTTCGAGAAGATTTAATACATGTACAAGGAAATTAAAGAGTCCTACTCAAGGACTGAAATTCTAAATAGATTGTATACATGTACAGGGAAATTATAGATACATGTTTAACCCCGCCGCATGTTTGCGCCTGTCCCAAGTCAGGAGCCTCTGGATTTTGTTAGTCTTGTATTATTTTAGTTTCTTGTGTACAATTTGGAAATTAGTATGGCGTTCATTATCACTGAACTTGTATATATTTGTTTAGGGGCCAGCTGAAGGACGGCTCCGGGTGCAGTAATTTCTCGCTACATTGAAGACCTGTTGGTGACCTTCTGCTGTTGTTTTTTTTCTACGATCGGGTTGTTGTCTCTTTGACATATTCCCCATTTCCATTCTCAATTTAACCTACGCAAATGTTGACAACTGTTGTTCTGACCAAAGTTTGGAACTGTATACAGGGTATAGGGAAATTATACAAATTGAATGACGTAATGAAATACTAGACACCATATTAACTTTCAATTGTGTATTATCTCAAATGATTTCCTAAATAACTGTTATTTCATCTGCCAACAGCTAGACATTTGATCCTCTTTTCAACAATATTACGACTTCTCATCACTTTAACAATCAATATATTTTCATTATCTTTCGGAAATGAACAACTACAAATTTAAAAAAATGTTATAACAATGTATGAATGTCATTTGGTTTAGACAAATTGTTAGGAAAGAATATAACCTAAAATCATTAGAATTTCTGCTGACATGTTCATAAAATGCATTTTATCTAGATGACATGAAAACACTTGATTTAACAAAAATAATATCCCTTTTAAGATCATCACAAAAAAACAAACAAAAAATTAGATATATTTATCAAAGTAGAATTTTGTCAAATGAATACAGATTGCAATGATATCAAAGTCAGTGACGTTTCCATCTGCCTTATATTTACTCCTTTAGAATAATTGATCCTTTTAACCCCGAGACTAGCTGATAAATAGTAGCATCTAATATATTAAAGCAGCTTACACAGCTTATTCTACATGAGTAATTCCTTTTAACATTAACATTGTATAACGTATAGTTTGTAATACAATTGTCAGTGTTTTAAAATTTTCTAAAAATGGCAATGTATAGATACAAGCCCTTAGAGATTGCAAAATACAATTGATTTTCTCATAGGTGTAAACAGTAGCATTGCGAGATTCAGTTTGTTAATAATTTGATAATTGGTTAAAACCAAGTATCAAGTCAAGAATATGACAATTGTTTTTCATTCGTTCGCTGTGTTTTGCCATCTGATTAGGGACATTCCGTTTTGAATTTTGCTCGGAGTTCGGTATTTTTGTTATTTTACTTCAAATGACAAAATCAAAAGCTGAAACACATCTAACTAATGGATAACAACTGTCATATTCTTGAAAATGATAGATTGAACCTGGTTCTATAACTAGTTAAACCTCTCACTTGTATGAAAGTCGCATCAAATTTTATCATATTGACAACTATGTATGAACAAGACAAACAGACATAATAGATCAATCGGAAGCACATTCGTTCAACTAGCGCAAGCAAGTTTAAACCATTGACCTCAAACAGAATTTGTCATTGACAGATTTTAGAGATCTAGATGATGAAAACAATCTATCACCTTTTACCTAACTAATACAACATGGCATATATCTTTTGTCATTTTTTATTTGTCAATGATGTTCTTTGAACCGTGAAGATAAATTCTGACATGTCGGAAAATAACAAACAGTATAACGTATAGAATAGAAGAGCACAAGACAAGGACTATTTAACACGTCATTGTATAGTTACAAGAGGTTATTAATCGTAGAACAGTTGTATACATTTCTGTAAGGATTAAACTAGGTTAATGATCGACATAAATATAGCTTAATATTATCAAACGAATCATCAAATATTATAAGTCGAACTAAGAGTTTAGCAAAGTTATCTCACAAAAATGTATATTCTATTTCACATTTTCTGGAAATGGAAAAACAGCAAAAACAAATTCAACCCAAACAAAATAATAAATGGAAAAAGAATTAAAACAAAACAAAAAATAAGCCACAGAAACACACACACACACACACAGGAGAACCTTTCTTTCACTTTAAAGAAGAGTATTTTGTTGGACACCTGTCCCTTAACGGTCTTCTCACTAATTTTGATAAAATGTAACTACTTGATAAAGGGGTTAACCCAAAAGGTGATTCGAAGGCAGTCAAAACACCTATGTTTTTGGAAAGATTGTTTAGTTGTCGTTTGATCCACTCAAGACTTATTCAAAGTATACGGCATGTTTGACACTTATTTCATTCCAAGCGTCCACCAGACATCATCAATAACATAAGGGGGAAATATCTAGCATATACAAATCATTATTTCCTCTATTATAGCTATTAATTATATAGTACTTGACCTCCCTCGTAATACTATTTTATTGTCGCGTGTAGTTTTATGATTGAACCAATCTATAGCTACCACGAACTGCTGTATAAAACAATCCTGTCGAATGCAGAATTTGATAAAAAGATCAAATAGCAATAAAAATTCTCCTTTCTTGTCTTCTCATTACCAATAATTAGCATTGAACAGAATGTCAATACTCTTTTGACAAAATCGACAATTACAGACATCAAACGTGGCATTACTGCTTTGATTTTGAGTATTAAACCAATGAATTCCTAGTTAATCACCTATCGTTTATTGCCTAATTGACACACGTAATTAAAGTACATAATTTGTCAACTGTAGTTAAATGTCCGTGTTATTACATGATAGCATATAAATTAAAAATCTGTATTTTATCATGGTCTGAACTAGGATATGCCTCTATCTATAGTAGTTAAGTGGAAACCAAAATACGTTTCTCAGTTATTTAATACAACATGCGTTTTAATTTGAGCTTTGTGCAGTCGCCTACGAAATTAAGATGGAAAACGCCAATAGAAGCCGGTGTAATGAAATTATATATGCACTCTACATGATTTACTCCTTAGTTAAACCTTAGGTTCTGTTTACCATTTAAATAAAGACAATAATTAGTAGTGCGCGATCTCTCTGGTTAAGCTTGATTCCGCGTTTATTTAATAGGATGAAATTTAAACTACATGTAGAAATAATTGGTGTCAAAATGTTCTGATATTTGCACAATGGTGTTATGCCATTCAAAATAATCTATAGTAAATAAAATCATGAACAAACCTCTGTTTTATGTTTGAGTACGAAATACGAAATAATCATTGGTCCCTTTAATTAGGATAAAGGCAATAAACCAGATAGTTTAATATCTATAACATTTACCTATAGTTTATATAAATAAACATCGTTATTATATGGAGCTGATAAGATAAATAGGTTAAAGCGCTCCTAATTCATTTTCGATGCATGACCATGCACATGTTTCTATGACCTATTCATGTACGATTTTGACTGTTAACAAACAATTTTACTAGAATTTTAACTTTGTGAAAATTTTATTTTAATCCATTCATGTACGACGGTTAATTCATAATCTTTAAAAATGGTTTGAATATAGAGGCGGATCTTTCCATTCGATTGATGTGTTTGAGCTTTTGATTATCGCAAATGATAAGGGACTTCCCGTTTTGAATTTTCTAGTTATTTAACTTTTTTGGAATGTTGTTTTTCCCAACGTATCACAATTCGAACAGGAAACATTGATTGATTGATGGTTGCTTTACGCCTCATTAGCACAAAAAGGCTACATCGAGGCGACGAACAGAAAACATCAAATATACTAATCTGCAAGGTGTTTATCTAATCAAATATTCAAATTTCCAGGCATGAAATTTAATAGAAAATTGGAACTTAAACGACAAACAAATATTGTTCAAAGATACCGAGTAGCTTCCTTAATATTAAAACTTTTTAAGCAGTATTACAATGTTTTAAAGTTTCCAAGTTACGCTTATGGAAATACAATGCATTCAGTACATGATTTTGCATAAGCTGACTCATGCACGTTTTAATTTATTGTTTGATTTTAGTCAACAAAGTCCAGTCGTTGAGTTCACTTACATTAAGTGCTATCATTCATAATCGAAAGTTATCATACATATAAAATTCTGGTTGTAATTGGCAGCAACTGTCATTATTTGGATGATATAATTTTTGATGAAATAACATTAGAAAAAACATTTTAGTCCTAAAAAGGCGACACGATCACTTTTGAGGCAAATTAATCATATCTATGTCTAGCATCAAATTGTTTCTGTTTTTATACTTTACTTGGAAATAATAAAACGATTCCTATAACACCTATATAAGTACTGAAGTGAACTCGGACTTATATTTACCGACCGTGCGAGGGCTGAAAAGCCAGTCAAGGTCGTTAAACACTTCCATATATATACTTATATTTTCATTTCAAATCATGTATGTTTTCGTGGTTATTTTGTTGGGAATCTACCTCTCAATTTCCCCAACTTATGAAAACTTTTATTTTAGATATGCCACACCGATAATTTCATGACACAATTATGTACTTTATGAAAATTTATCGTAGCTTACTCACATACATGTATGATCGAATTAAATGTCGTTTGTTGATGTACCCTAAAACCTTATATCAAAATATAATTCATATTATTCATTAATTCTACTTATTGTATCGGTTTTGTGTTTTAGTGATGACTGTTAAAAAACAGTAATGACATTTTCTGTTATATAGACCTGTAAGTTATGTTTATAATCTGATAAGTTGACATTAATTTGTTTTGTATATGGACTTGTGTACGATATAGGATGGTTGCTTCAGTACGAAAATTATTCAATGTAATATGTTGTGCAAATGAAACTCCATCTTCAAACAAGTTTTTAATAAACCTACAAACAAAACATTGCATGAAATCCACGACTTGATATTGATGTTTGGCAAGCCATCAACCCCAGAAGTTTTTTTTAAATTTCCTGTACCAATTCAGGAATATGGCAGTTGTTATCTTTTGTATGTATGCTGGCGTTTGTTTTAAATGCACTTCTTTGTTCCTGTTGTTTCTTTGTTTTCCTCTTAAAAATAATGTGTCTCTCATTTTAGTTTGTAACCCGGGTTCGTTTTCTCTCAATCGATATATGATTTTTGAACACTGGTATACAACTGTTGCCTTTATTCATTTGAATAAAACATAAGAATATTTAACATTCTAAAAAAACATATCTTAAGTAAAATGATCGACACCTACTCAAACAAAAGAAGTCTTGAAGTCTCTCGAATTTTGCACGTCTGGTGTCGGTTGTTCAAACGATAAAAATTCAGGACAAAAACTATACTCAGATAAACAAAGAATATCAGAGGAAACAGGTCTACAAAACAAACCTCGGAAAAATATATTGTTAAACACACTAAACACTCATAACCAAATTCTTAGGAAATTTGAAGCTTTTTAAAAAGGTGGTACTCATCCACCTACAAACGATTGTTACTATATCAGAAACTTTCCGAAAAGATTTCGTTTGTCTGAAAGCATCCTATTGTATCATCGAAATAGTATATTATAATATAGAACTAAACAGCAAAGTATTTGTAGCGTTTATAGACAGTAGGAAGACCTTTGATACGATATGCCGTAAAACACTCATGTTTGAATTTGAAATTGGGTGTCAAAGTGAAACATGATTTCTGATAAAAGATATGTATAGCATAAAAAAACAAGTTAATGTTGTGACCAATGTAAATCAAATAACTCTGCAGTTAAAGAAGGTGTTAACCAATGAAGGGTATTGTCTGTTTTTTTTTTTATCAAGTGAATTAGAACGTTATCATCTACGTATATGTTAGTGACGACAACTTTCCAGATGAGAGGGAATGTATTGTTTCGAAGAAAAAAATGAAGTAGAATCACAAATATAGTGAACTCCGAGGAAAATTCAAGATGGACAGTCCCAAATCAAATGGTAAAATGAAATGACAAAACACATCAAACAGATGGACAGCAACTGTCATATTCCTGACTTGTTACAGGCATTTGCAAATGTAGAAAATGGTGGAGTGACCTTGATTTTATAGCGCTAAATCTCTCACTTGTATAACAGTCGCAGATATGTAGTAGAGTCGAAAAATGACAATCAATTGTTGATTCGCCTTTATTCAAAAAATGACTTCAAAAGATTTTGAAAAAAAATCCACTTTTTGTGTAATTTATTTCAATAGCAATAAAGAATATTGGCCATGACTTATGTTTAAAAAGAAATTTTTCATTCGTATTTCAATGAAAATCAATGATATTAATTCTACTGAAATATATGTTTACACCGAACGACAGACGACAGTCTGATATGACGTCACACATCCTGTTCAGACACATTCATCATATCACAGTAATTAACCCTAATGTTTCATTATTTCTTTATTAGATATGATTCTTACATAAATGATGCATAAATAATCACACAATAGAAATAAATTCAAATGTCAAGAACTTACAAATTATTTGTCTGAATCAGATATACCACGCAATATCAATAAAAGCGATTTACTCGCTTGTCGTAAGCAGATGGGAAGTTAAAATTTCTTGGAAAATGCAAAATGATCATTAACCTTTAAATTAGCGTCCTCTCGTTCTATACATATAAAATCGTTGTCTCCCCACGACAGAGTTTGGCGACTATTATTTAGCATTTATCTTTTCGAACTTGAAGAAAGATACTCAGTTTATAATTGTGTCTACTCCATACTTGAAGCGAAAAATAGAAATCGACAGTACGGTCAACATTACGACAGAACAGATGAATTGTGTTCCCATGATGAACATCCCACTTTAAATGTATGTCCTGAAAACCTTGTTAATCAGTCATACATTCGTTATCGATGGGTTATACATCTGGTAGTGTCCAAGAATTGGAGGGTTCAATACTCCTAAAACTAATTTGTCTCAGCAAACAGTTTATGCTTCGTTCCAAGTATTGTCTCGTCATGTTTGTTTGTAAATAATTGATTAGTCACACATTGTTCTTCTGTAAATAATTGATAGGTTACACATTATTGGTGCTGTCCCTTAATTTGCAACTTGCTTCTATTTTTATAGTGATTTACTTCCAGAATGTGCAAGTGTACGAAATTTTTTTGGGAAAAAAAAAATAATGATAAAAATAGAAATAATAATAATCAGATCATATATCCTGATGGTTGACGGTCGTTATTCAAATAAGATACAAAGTAATATAAACACTTTAAATTGTATTTGAAAATTTAAAACTTTTCATCAAAAGCATACGTTTAAATCCGTAGACAAACCGCAACAAATCTGATAACTCTAGAGAAATTCGAAGACAAACCACAACAAATCCGATAACTCCAGAGAATACACAAACTTTAATTTAATAAATTGCTTTATATTATGCCTAATGACTTATTTGGTACCTCTCTGCTATTCGCGACAAATAAGACTATTTAATACACTGGTTCCCCTGTTTATTGCTTCTTATGAATTCTCTGACTATCATACAAAGACTTTTTAATTATCTCCCTTGGGAAGAACACTCCTTTGTAACTAATTGGACAATAGACAGTAAATAGTGTTTATGAGATTACAAAACAACTTATTTTGCAAAAACTTCAATCGCGTCCTCGTAAACAACATAGTTTGATAAATATGTTGCTGATAATACTGCACTGGTACGGCTTTACAGTTTTAGATGACCTTTATACATAAAATTAGGAATGGAAATGGGGAATGTGTCAAAGCGACAACAACCAGACCATAGAGCAGACAACAGCCGAAGGCCACCAATGGGTCTTCAATGTAGCGAGAAACTCTCGCACCCGGAGGCGTCCTTCAGCTGGTCCCCATACAAATATGTCAACTAGTTCAGTGATTATGAACGTCATATTTAACTAAGTTCCTCAATGCTATTTACATTAGTGCCATTTTCAAAAAAGTTCGTCAGTCGTCAGAAAAAGTAACATAATCATAGTTTCGTCTATGTACTTTAGACTGTAACATTGAGTACTTGTTTCTGTTATTATAGATTATTAGAAAATTTTTAGGATACTTCTCAGTGTAGAAAACTTCTCAAAAAAGGCTAGGTTAAGACATGATTCAATGAAGAATATCGTTCGTAAACTTAAGGATTCGTAAAGACAAAATACAATGAAAAAGGTATCATTCGTAAAGACGATTGTTTAAAACAAAATTCGTAGATTTTAAAAGACTGAAAACCCTCCAAAAAGATGAAATGTTTGAAAGCATAACAACAAATTGACTCCTTATTTATCTATGGAACGCCATAGCTGTCTTATGTGTCTTTTTTATTGCTTTTCTATTATAAGATGGTGCTTTTCTATTATAAGATGGTGCTTTTCTATTATAAGATGATGGTTTTCTATTATAAGATGGTGCTTTTCTATTATAAGATGATGGTTTTCTATTATAAGATGCTGCTTTTCTATTATAAGATGGTGCTTTTCTATTATAAGATGGTGCTTTTCTATTATAAGATGATGGTTTTCTATTATAAGATGGTGCTTTTCTATTATAAGATTGTGCTTTTCTATTATAAGGTGCTTTTCTATTATAAGGTGCTTTTCTATTATAAGGTGCTTTTTTATTATAAGGTGCTTTTCTATTATAAGGTGCTTTTCTATTATAAGGTGCTTTTCTATTATAAGGTGCTTTTTTATTATAAGGTGCTTTTCTATTATTAGGTGCTTTTCTATTATAAGGTGCTTTTTTATTATGTGATGGTGGTTCCCGTGATTAACCGGGAGTGTGGGGAACCACTAATGACAAGACGATTGTCCGGATAGTGACAAGACGGTTTACCGGACGAGATATAAATAGTCATAACTTTTTTGTTATTCGGTAGATTGGTTTAATATTTGTAGACCTTAAAGATATTAAAATATATTTTATGAAAATCAAACAAAATAAGTGAAAAAAAATATTTTTGAGCAAATAAAGTTGACCGGACGGTATTCACACTCGTCGTTATACGCTGTACATATATTCAACTTGTCGACAACAAGTGTTAATATCTTTGACAATAATTGTCCAAGTAATTCAGGAATCTGTGAGATTTAAAAACAAATTATACGAAAATATAAATTTATAGTAAAAACAAATATGTTTCTGCTAAAAAAGTTGACCAGACTGAATTCACATTCGCCGATGTGTTTAACAGAGACATATATGATACATGAAGAGATTCGCACATCTATAATTGTATTTTAGGTCTTTGGTTTTAAATATATTAACAGGATTTTCTTTCTTCACAGAAGGTTGACTGTCAGTAAGAAGTATCTGATGATCTTGACTGCCATTATCAGCATACCTCAATCTTAGTAGATTTCGGTGTTTATACAACCTTTCTGTTTTGACTGAGGTATTTTTTAACTTGGCTGGTGTTTTCAACTTGGCTGATGTCTTTAACCTGACTGGTGTTTTGTTGTTTTTGGAGACTGAGGTTCCAAGGGAAAGGACACTCAAATAATGTGCCTCCTAAGAGTCAGAGAAGCTCTCGGGATGCACGATTTTGCGTATTTTTTTTCAAGGCTTCTGGGGGTCTTGAGCGACCGCCAGACCCCTCACCGAATGGTGAATATATTTTGCCTCAATTTTAAATTTAAATATAGTGACAGACTAGTTAGTGACAGTGCAGTATTATACAAAAGTAACTTTGTGTTCGATGCCCGTCCTTTATTTTCTATTGTAAAGTGTCTGAACATGACTGAATGCAAGTTTACTTCTTCGATGTTAAAGGTCATATTGGAATACATTGTTGTTGTTTTTTCAAATGATTTGATACCGGCAGATTAGTGGTCTCACTTTAATTTAATTCATGTCAGCTATCTAGTTTTATCTTTAAAAAACTAGAGGCTCCAAAGAGCCTGTGTCGCTCACCTTGGTCTATGTGAATATTAAACAAAGGATGCATTTGAATTCATGACAAAATTGTGTTTTGGTGATGGTGATGTGTTTGTACATCTTACTTTACTGAACATTCTTGCTGCTTACAATTATTTCTATCTATATTGAACTTGGCCTAAAAGTTTTAGTCGAAAATGTTAGTTAAAATTTACAAATTTTATGAAAATTGTTAAAAATGCACTATAAAGGACAATAACTCCTTAAGGGGTCAATTGACCATTTTGGTCATGTTAACTTATTTTTGGGTCTTACTTTGCTGTACATTGTTGCTGTTTAAAGTTTATCTCTATCTATAATAATATTCAAGATAATAACAAAAAACGGCAAAATTTCCTTAAAATGACTAATTCAGGGGCAGCAACCTAACAGCAGGTTGTCCGATCCATCTGCAAATTTCATGGCAGATTGATCTTGACCTGATAAACAATTTTACTCCCTGTCAGATTTGCTCTAAATGCTTTGTTTTTTTAGTTTTAGCCAAAAACTGCATTTTACCCCTATGTGCTATTTTTAGCTATGGCGGCCATGTTGGTTGGTTGGCCAGGTCATGCCACACATTTTTAAACTAGGTACCCCAATAATGATTGCGGCCAAGTTTGTTTTAATTTATCCTGGTAGTTTTAGAGGAGAAGATTTTTGTAAAAGATTACTAAGATTTTCGTAAAATGGTTAAAAATTGACTGAAAAGAGCAATAACTCATAAAGGGGTCAATTGACCATTTTGGTTATGTTGACTTATTTGTAGATCTTACTTTGATGAACATTATTTCTGTTTTCAGTTTATCTCTATCTATAATAATATTCAAGATAATAACGAAAAACAGCAAAATTTCCCTAAAATTACCAATTCAGGGGCAGCAACCCAACAACGTGTTGTCCAATTCATTTGAAAATTTCAGGGCAGATAGATCTTGAACTGATAAACAATTTTACACCCTGTCAGATTTGCTCTAAATGGTTTGGTTTTTGAGTTATAAGCCAAAAACTGCATTTTACCCCTATGTTCTATTTTTAGCCATGGCGGCCATCTTAGTTGATTGGCTGGGTCACGCCACACATTTTTTAAACTAGATACCCCAATAATGATTGTGGCCAAGTTTGTTTTAATTTGGCTTGGTAGTTTCAGAGGAGAAGATTTTTGTAAAAGATTACTAAGATTTACCAAAAATAGTTAAAAATTGACTATAAAGGGCAATAACTCCTAAAGGGGTCAATTGACCATTTTGGTTATGTTGACTTATTTGTAGATCTTACTTTGCTGAACATTATTGCTGTTTACAGTTTATCTCTATCGATAATAATATTTAAGAAAATAACCAAAAACAGCAAAATTTCCCTAAAATTACCAATTCAGGGGCAGCAACCCAACAACGGGTTGTCCGATTCATCTGAAAATTTCAGGGCAGATAGATCTTGACCTGATAAACAAATTTATTCCTGTCAGATTTGCTGTAAATGCTTTGGTTTTTGAGTTATAAGCCAAAAACTGCATTTTACCCCTATGTTCTATTTTTAGCCATGGCGGCCATCTTGGTTGGTTTGGCGGGTCACGCCACACATTTTTTAAACTAGATACCCCAATGATGATTGTGGCCAAGTTTGTTTTAATTTGGCTTGGTAGTTTCAGAGGAGAAGATTTTTGTAAAAGTTAACGACGACGGACGACGACGGACGACGGACGCCAAGTGATGAGAAAAGCTCACTTGGCCCTTCGGGCCAGGTGAGCTAAAAAGAGAGAGCCAGTTTTGGCATTCTTTAATAAAAAGTTCAATTCACTGTAATCTTTGTTAGGATTCTGATTGCCATCTGATTATATAAGTTAATTCAATTAAATGTATTTGATGTCTCAGGTGTGAAAACTTAAATGACATGATTATTTGCTTGATTAGTGATTACGACAGGTGTCAAAATTGGATAGTAATCTAATTAAATACATGTAATAAATATTTTATATATCAGGTCTTCTAGTGAACTTACTCAAGTCAATATTTTGAGCTCAAAGTTTTTATTAATTTATTTTATTTATTAATGAAATGCACATTTATACCCCTGGGGGTTAATAAAAAAGCACCTTATAATAGAAAAGCACCTTATAATAGAAAAGCACCTTATAATAAAAAAGCACCTTATAATAGAAAAGCACCTTATAATAGAAAACCACCTTATAATAAAAAAGCACCTTATAATAGAAAAGCACCTTATAATAGAAAAGCACCTTATAATAGAAAACCACCATCTTATAATAGAAAAGCACCATCTTATAATAGAAAACCATCATCTTATAATAGAAAAGCACCATCTTATAATAGAAAAGCACCATCTTATAATAGAAAACCATCATCTTATAATAGAAAACCACCATCTTATAATAGAAAACCATCATCTTATAATAGAAAACCATCATCTTATAATAGAAAACCACCATCTTATAATAGAAAACCATCATCTTATAATAGAAAACCACCATCTTATAATAGAAAACCACCATCTTATAATAGAAAACCATCATCTTATAATAGAAAAGCACCATCTTATAATAGAAAACCATCATCTTATAATAGAAAAGCACCATCTTATAATAGAAAAGCACCATCTCATAATAGAAAGGCAATAAAAAAGACACATAAGACAGCTATGGCGTTCCATATTTATCCGACAAAAACATTTAACGATTACTTTTCCTATGTGAGTTGCGCGCCTATTTTATGCAATTGAAAAATTTAACATTCATAAAACAAAATATATTCGTTGACATCATGCCAAATCAACCTAAATAATCAGCCTTTATATTCTGATGCACTATGATGGTTGGTCAATGGTAGACAGTCGTCTTGTTGCAGTCATACCGCATCTCCTTATGTTATACAGCAGACAAAACAGCAGTTAAACAACTATATCAGTCACATTAACTCTAAACAACGTGAGACATTTACTTGAGATTAACAATCAAAGCTTTCTAAGTATGTAATAAAAAACTCACGTTTTTTATCATTTACATATAAGAGTCATCCATTTTGTATTATTTTTGAATTGCATCATATAAAACAAATTCTATGAAGAAAAAGCGGATATATTGATGTTACTATTCTTTTATTTGCATATCCTGTTGTAAAAAGTAAAATCAGAAAAATACTGAAAATACTCGCTTCAGATTTAAGTTTTTGGTCAAGGTTGTTTTTGATGAAGTTGCAGTTCAATCAACTTGAAACTGGAGTACATATGTTCCTTATGATATGATAAAGCGTTTGACCCCCCTTTTCATGGTCCACTGAACATAGAAAATGATGAGAGGGGCATCCGTGTAATATTCTTGTTATTGTATCTTTTGATGTTCTCAGTCTGATGTCTAATCTCACGTGATGTAATATATTATGACGATACAATTTCTTTATTATATATTTGTAATACCATACATTGTCAAAGAAATCTGCTTTAATCTGTACAAACGATATTTTAGCACGATTTGTAAACCTAGCTTTATTTTTTGGAAAAGATAATCAAAACTTCATAGAAACTCGATTTAAAAATGAATGCTTAATATTAAACCAATATTTAGAATGATATAATTTTAGAATTTACCTTTTATGTTTTGAAAAGAATTACTCAATTTTTAGGTATTTAAACTAATGTTTTAGTCCCAATTGATTTGAATTGTTGATCTAAATGTAATTGATATTTGCCAAATTTTTGTTTGATGTTGTAGATTTTGAGATATTATTAATTTTGAGATATTTATTTAATTTAGCTAACAATAGCTATAGAATTTAGAAACAATTACTTCTGTCAATAGCGAATCACGTACTTTAAGTATATATAAATTAGTCTAAGCAGTCTGATATTCATGTTGAGTTTAGCTGTTCTTAAAATTAATAATTCAAAGAAGGTGATAGTTTGTGTGTATATTTGAGTTTCCTTGCTTATGATGACCCAAAACAATACACCTGTTGGTGACATTCTGCTGTTGTTTTTTCTATGGTCGGGTTGTTGTCTCTTTGACACATTCCCCATTTCCATTCTCAATTTTACATTACAAATACAAAAGTAAAACAAACAATAAATTGTTTTACATTGTCATTTCGGGGCCTTTTATAGCTGACTATGTGGTATGGGCTTTGCTCATTGTTGAAGGCCGTACGGTCACCTATTATAATTGTTAATTTCTATGTCATTTGATCTCTTGTGGAGAGTTGTCTCATTGGCAATCATACCACATCATTTAATTTTGTGTTTAGGTCTATTTGATTTCATATTATAGGTAAAACAAATATGTTAGTCGTCGTTTTTACCTTTGTAATGAGTTTTGTGGATCGAATAACTCAACTAAATGGTTTACCCTTGCGTCACTTCCAATGTTGACGTTCGTTTACTTTTGATAGCTAAACACGCCTAGTTCACGCTTACCCAATTTCTAGCTAAGGGGTGAATTTAAAGGTAACACGGAAACAGATTCAATAAGGTCGAATTATTCTCCGTTTTATAAGTGATTATTTCATCACCGATGTTACTTCGCTTATTACGACATAACTGAACAGAACTTGCGTTGAAGGCAAATTATTATTTTACTTTCATTAATGATTGTACAAAAAGAAATCACATCTTCATTTTTTTGTATCTCGTAGCTAATGCCCCTGTAATTAAGACAAACGTCGACTATTTGTTTGATAAGTTAATCTTGAAGCTTTATACACTTTGTTGATGGAACCGATACACCGTCTTACAATCTGTCATGTTTTTTCCTATCTGTTTCTTACTTGTCGTCTGACATTATACTAATATAATATGTTCTTGTTCTTTCTACTAAACTTCTTCATTCCAATGGTGAAATATATCTTCCTCGTGTTGTTTTAAGGGTTTATCGAAAGTTTATCTCAATTTCAATTAAAAACTGTCCAATGGAGAGCTAAATTTATCTTTTCATTAAGATGCTCGTGGTCGTAAGTTTAAGCCTCGAGCAATTAATCAATGTATTATAAACTTTGTATTTTCTGAAGTTCGTGCACTGAAACTTTTGTTTAAAAAAAGGAGTGGATATGCCAAAGGTGGCAACTAAATACTTAAAGTCGAAGGGTATCAGACTGCACCTTTGTCAAAAGAAAAAGGACAAAAAGAACAATGGTTACAACCACTAATCATTAGCCATGCTGAATCACACCTACTTACAGTGTGAGATTCTTAAAGAGGATAAAGAATGAATCTTGGAGTAAACATTTAAATTATTTGCCCTTGTTGATGTGAAAATCAAAATGTAATTATAGACTTGAGAATCATAAAAAGAATGTATATACATGTGTTAGCATGAAATTGAAAATGCATGCTGTTGTTAAATGAAATGTTAAGTTATCATATCATAGTGAAGTATAACACACGCGACGTGTTTGTTTTAGCATATATACACAGCTATGGTTAACTGGTTAGTCAGTGCTTAATAAGAAGTATTCAAAAGCCCTTTCTTATTAAACCTATAATATAGTTTTGTGTTTTACACATTAACCCCCATTTATATTTTTAATTTAAAGTTTAACATTCGCCCATTTCTTGGGTTTCCAGGAAAATTAATCAGTAGCATGTTAATTTATCATTTTTATTTTCCTAGACAAGGATCTAACTTGTTCGAAAGTTTATGAAACTATTGTAATATATAATTAAAAACAATTAATTTCACTCAAACCCACCTACACACGATAAAAACCTTATGTTTCAACGATGATAAATACAGTAATACTGTGACTGTTACATCAAGAAAGTTAGATTAAAATTAAACTATGCCTACATTAAAGGTGATATCTAGTAAACAGGTTTATACGGCTTCAGTATACTGCGTAGGATTTTCTGGATACGGCTAGAGTTATAATAGTATCATGAAAAGTCGCCTCACGTTTGCTTCATTCATATCAGAACTGCGTATGATTTTCTGGATACGGCTAGAGTTATAATAGTATCATGAAGTTCGCCTCACGTTTGCTTCATTCATATAAGTACTGCGTAGGATTTTTCTGGATACGGCTAGAGCTATAATTGTATCATGAAAGTTCGCCACACGTTTGCTTCATTCATATAAGTACTGCGTAGGATTTTTCTGGATACGGCTAGAGCTACTTTATAATAGTATCATGAAACTTCACCTCACGTATCCTTTGCATATCTAATTCTCATATTTGTGTTGGCAAATAAAATTACAAGATGTTCCTGATAGAAGTATTGACAAATTCCTTGATGGTTTGATACGATGTCTTGATTAATATTTCTTATATTTGTTAATATTGAATTTTTAACTTCATAATATGGAAATACGGTGGAGGATACGGCTTATAGTTTTAACATTTCAAATACAAAAACTAAATCAAACAGAAGAATATGAAATCTAGATTGTAACATTTGTTTTAACATTAGTCGTCATATGGTGAATTATTAAACAATAGGAAACTATTAGATATATCGTTTCCAAGGTATTACAAGATAAGGCAAAATTAATTACGTTGGGAAACAAGAATAATGATATCAACTCTTCAGATCTAAAAGGAAATACAAGGTTATTATTTTTTTTCTATTAAAAATTTTAATATTTTACCGACTATATTGCATTAGTTTCAGCTTAGGGCAATCCACAGGAGAGGTTGGTAGCTTGAGTCTAGAGTATATTGGTGGATATTCTTTAAATTGACATTATTGTGAACTTTATACTTGCGTGAACACTTTGATCATTAAACTAGATAAGACATGAACAGGAATACCGAAGCAAACATTGTCAATATTTTGTTTTAAACAGTACAGCGGAAAGCAATGTCATAACGTTAAAGATTTTTGTTTTATCTTATAATACAGGTTGAAATTAGCAATACGTAGTACACATTAATTAAAATTAAAATATTCAAACAGAAAAAAAATCACAAAAAAGGAAGAAAGATCCCAAACCCCAAAACCAAGAAAATGGACGAAAGACTTTATATACAAAATTATCTAGCCTATACATTTGCAGCATCGATTCTTTCAGTGTGGTGTGTAGTATTTTGTGAACGTTTTTCTTCTTTTTGTCATTGTGTTATATATCTTTTTCGATTTTTGTTGTCATCGTGTTGCGTTTATCTCTTCAATAAAAGTTTTAGTATTTGGACGTATCTATATAAAAGCTTAGTTTTATAGGTTAATCTATAAGTTCGTGTTTTATACTCTCCCTATGATATCATGACTTAATTAAAATTTCTTTTTATAACAATATGTATTTTTAATTTCAAAGAAGATACTTCCGAATTTAGATGACAAACAGATGTTATTTTCTGTGTTATTCGGTCTTATCTGCTGGAAATGTGTTTCATTGGCAATCATAACAAATCTTCTGCTTTTTATAAGACATTGGATGTCCTTGTCATTAAACATGCCAACTATAATGTATTTGCAATTCAGAGCGACCACGAACTTAGATATCCAAATTCCAGGAACTGCATACCCTTCCGAAGCACTCAAAGTCACCCTAAGATTTGATGGAGTCGTGTTGCTTAATCATGAGTTGTCTGTGTAGATAAAAAAAAAAAAGGTTTGCTTATGAAACTCTGCTACATTGTAGAAAAGATCATATTGCAAGGATGCTCTTTTTAACAATTATTATCTTTAAAAAAATATTTTAGGAAAAGAAATTCAAATGTCATTAACGCTAACTGCCTTTCTAAGTATACATTTAGTTGGCATGCTTGTTTTGATTGCAAATTAACAAGACTTATGAAGAATGTCTCTTGTTTTATACTTATATTCGGTTGTCTGCACTTTGTTGTGTATGCCGTTTGAATTTGTCTTGTCTAATGAACAGCCTTCAGAAAATTTTAATTGAAATTCTCTGTAAAGTTAAACATGAACATATTTTTTACTTGGGTAATCTTTGCTAGATTTAATAAATCTTTGTTGGGATTAACCAGTATTATATCTGTATATAATGCAAATTGATTGATATTTCGTGTTATTGGTAAAAGATAAAGGACAAATATTTTCTTAGACATCTAAACAAAAATATCACCATTCAATGATTCATGTAAAGGCTTCATATACATACAAATAGGGCAAAAAAAAATGCAGTACTTCTTTTAAAATAGGAAATGAATTTAATGTGCGTTAAGAAATCTAATCTGTATGATTCCAGTGAGAATTTATTAACTGAGTTTTAAATTTGTCAATAATATTATTAAAATATTAATAAAAAAGGGTGAAGGGGGTAAAAAATAACGAAAAAAGTCAGACAATTTAAGGATTTAAGAAAAAGAAAACGAAAAAATAAATAAATCACAGTTTACACACCACAACTATAAAAACTAAATTTTGAGCGCCTCTAACATTAACAAAAACCGGTGTGAAGTTGAGTGGTCCGAAAGAGTAGATATATATTTCACTTAATTAACACGTTTGCAACTGACGCGATTCTTGCTGGTTCTTTGCAAAAGAAAATCATTCATCATAACTATATTTTTTTCATTTTTAGTATGACTTTCATACCTTCACTAAACAAATCATTCCGATTAAATCTCGTTTTGTAAAATACAACCTAAGCTCCTCATAATGCTTATTATGTTTCTATTTGTCAATCTTATTTCTCACAAGTCATTAGTATACATTAAAAGGTAAATCGGTTTACTACCGGGTATCATCGATAACATTCGTATAGCCTCGGTGGTTACCATTATATATCTTGTTTCCGTCTGCTTAGACTTATTCTCTGTGGACTGGTATAAAGAATTTCAGCATAATGACATTTAAATAAAGTTTGACGTTTTCAAATAAGATTGACGTATTATTTCAATTGTTCGTAAATTGAAACAAACCTTGCAGAGATTAAGTAAAAATATTGATACAGACTTTATCAATAACTACGTGTTTACTGAAAGTCATTGACAATCATACTACATCTTCCGATTTTTATGTTTTATTGTAGTTAGAAAATTTAATTTAATTTTTAAATCCCTATATTAATAAGTGCATATAAACAAGAAAATCCTTCTTTTTTCATACTGTGACTTAAAAGTTATCATTTTGAAGAGGATGTGCACTGTAATTGCAGATAACTATAAATATTCAACTGAACAATTTCAAAATTATATTTTCATCCAGTGCAATTAATACGTTTAGATTAAACAATATTTGTAAACTGTTCTAATAGCCTTCTATAGCTGACTATGCCATTGTCAAAATGAGCTAAACCTTTTATAGCTGACTATGCGGTATGGGCTTTGCTCATTGCCGAAGGCCGTTCGTTCACTTATACAATGTAACTAACACTTTCTGTGTAATGTATTCTCAGCAATAATAATTTGAAAAGAACTATAATTTTTATGAGTTATGTACTTTCTGGATTCAAGTCCCAATAACCGATCATCTCCATGTGTGAGAGTAAAGTTAGAGAAGATGCAACTTAAAAAAAAAGTAATTACAGACTTCTAATTAAAAAAAGAAAAGCTATAACAGAGAACATGTTTCTTTTCTTTACTTCTGTACCGATTGGCATATTGTTAAAAGTGATGAAGGAAGCTTTAACAGAGATCATGTTTCATATTAAATGACACCAAACATTTTATAAAATGTTACACTGTCATTGAAGCGCCTACACATATATCAACGAAAGGCATATTGAAACCACTTGAAGATCCGTTTCTTCAGCATCTGATTAACAACATTATAAATTTCAAAGATACTGACTTCTAGACAAAACAGAAGCGTATATGTATATTGATAAAAACTATTGTTCGAACAGTAACAGTATAGAATTTCAAAGCCTAGGGTTTCACTATCAGGTTACGTACTTTGCAACACATATTGAAAAAAAATGACATATAAAACTTTTTTTTGGTGATCAGTAAAATAAAATTGAGAATGGAATGAGTGCTTACCACCTATTATTTGCAAAAATAGATTTCACAGCCTAATTTGAAAAAAAAGGATGAAAGTAATTCACAAGAAAGGCGAAAGATACCAAAGAAACATTCAAACCTATAAATCGAAAATAAACTGATGTAACGTATTGGGTAAAAAGAAGATTAATAAATAAAAATGACCTACAGACAAGTTATAGTACACAAAACACAACATAGAAAACCGAAGACTGGGCAACACGAACCCCACCAAAAACTGGTGAGATCTCATGTACCTGGAATGGGAAAGCAGATCCTGCTTCACATGTGGCATACGAACTACCGTACAGACTATTGTTTTATTAGTAAAACAAATCAACAAACATAAAAGGATGGCGCTATATAATTAGTTTGTCAGCGTTTATGAAAGTACGAAGCAGGCTTCATTGTTTTTGTGATATCCTTTACTTTAAGATAAATGGAACGGATGCGATCAACATAGTCATGAAACGTGGAACTATTAAGTAAAACTTTGCTATCAGAGCGTTGCATTGTGAAATTCTCCCTAACATCTCGTTTGTTCTAAAACAAGGAGTCAGAATATCATTTTCGTTATGTTTTGTTAGCATGCGTCAGAACTGTGTTGTATTCATTTTTTTTGCGCATGTAATTTCTAGAATTTTACAGATATTTGTCTTACCATCCAAGGTTTTCAATACAATTAAGTATGGAACTCCGGAATGTCCAACATAGACGCTGTCAATTATCAAATTCGATACATATGTTAGATTAAAACTGCCCTTTATAACATTTTATGTTCTTGTAAGTCTATTGGATGTAACGGTTAATTAGAGGACAACAAAATAAAAGATTGTACAAAAAATGTAGCCTTCAGTTGAATGTTCAATTCTATAAAAGTCATTTAATTTATTCTATTAAGGTCCTGGTTAATAGAAGTCATCGGAAAGGAGGCCGTACAGCTCTCAGTCAAATTTTCAATATGATAAAAGTCATTTGATTTACTGAATAAGATCAATTTGTAGAATATTGTTGGGAGGTTCACAATAAATCGCCGAGGTCTTGTCACTTCATTCTCATGTGTGACGAATGAAGAGATCCATCTTCTTCATCTTTATACAAAGCAATGTAAGAAGTAGTCAAAATATGCATTAAATCCTGAAGCGTTAAATTAGAAAGGTCTTGATGGAAGTTTATTGAAAAATATTAATCAAATTATAAGGTTATATATGTACTTCTATTACTTGTTATTATCGAGACTTGGATCATCTCTTGTGATCAATCCTTTATAAAGCCCCAGTCACACGACATCACGTTTGACTACGTTTTTGAAAATGCTTAGTTTTAACTACATTTTGAATAAAAATGTCCCGTTATTTTGAAAGCTAGGTTTAACTAGGTTTGTGCTACGTTCTTATCACGTTTTGCTACGTATTAGTACGTGTAGACCCGAGTTTCTTACACGAATTGATACGTTTCGAAACGTAGTAAGCACGTTTTGTTACGTTCCGCGAAGCTTTGATACGTATTTACTAGGTTTCTATTTCGTTTCAATTTTCGCTACATTTGTTGTTGAATTTTCAAAACATACGGGGCAGGTCCCGTTTTGATCAAAGGATCACTACGCTCTGATACGTATATTTCCGTTTCGCTACGCTTTCAAAACAACTCTCCATCCAAATAACAATTTAAAAATAAAAATATAGGTCAATGTACGCATTATATATTATATTATATTATATCATAATAAATAATATTTTAACAGTGTGTTGTACTACTTTTGGGACAAATTATATCAAAATTGTAATTATTAAGGACTATATTGGACAACGAAAATCAAAAGACGATAACTGTGTACTCGGACGTTATACTTCGTACACGTTTTCGATTGTGTGTTATGTACACTTTCTACCCCGGAAGTTTACACCAGACCTCAACTATGCGGATACTAATATCTCATTATATTCTCTCTCCTAAGTACTTGTCACTTAACATGTTTGAAAATAAGTCATCTTCAATTATAAATAGAATTGTCATATTAGCAACACTACAAAAATATGTCCAAATTGGTCTCCGCTGTCTCACGATTATCTTTATCTTGCTTATCTTATTATATTTTTTTTTAGTTTTCTATATTCAAATGTACTTTTGATAGACTCTCACTGTATCTTTTTTTTTATATCTACTTAGTAAAAACTCCTTTTAACAAAAAGTTGTTAACAATAGGACAATGATCGACAATGAGATATATATCAGATATTCAAGATAAACATTAATTTTGATACTGATTTCTGTACAAGCAACACGTGTGTCTGGAATACCCGGATGTAACAGGTACATATTGGTAGAGGTATATGCACGCTACAGAACAGATTTGGGTAGGTTGGAACTTTGATAAAGAGATGTGGTATAATTCCCAATTAGACCCAGCTATTCAAATGGTCCAAATTATGTAAACATGGGCAACTATTATAGGTCCCTGTATTTAAAACAATGAGCGGTACCCAATGAGCAAACCCCATTCCGTATAGTCAACCATTAAAGGCACCGACATGATAAAATGAATTTCAATAAACATGCTGTCTATACAAAGCATTATGGGTATTCTACTTATGATAGAGAAGTTACTTAATGTGTAAATGACAAGTAGCAGGAAAGAATAGGACAATATTCAGCTATATAAATATAATTTTTTTTCTCGATTTGTTCCTTAGTAATTATTTGTGACAAATTCTTTTGGGAAGATGAGTCGAAAAACCTATTAAGTATATACCATTATGGCTTGATACATTTTGCGAATTGACAATGACAATCATATACTAGGTGTATAAGGCTAAATTGAAGATAGTTATGGAAATATGTTTTTCTATATGATGGCAATAGTGATTATGACCAGCACGCAAACGTGTAGACTAGAAAAAATAACACCGATGCTTTCTCATGCTAAACATCATTTTCATTATTCTAAGTTAATATATTGAGCTCATTTGTGAAATACGATGAGATAAAACTGATGGTAAACCCAGCGAGAGACGGATATAACGGGGTGAGGTCAGATGCTTAACAAAGCTATGTAATAGGAACGTAAATGCTATTTTTTTCACCCGTAGGGTAGTAACTGAAATGTCCTTTGTCTGTTCATATATAATTCGAAACTAATGCATGCATAGAAGATTATTAACTATTGTTCACATTATAATTGAAATAATATATCTCCTAAGTAAGAGTTTCAACGTAGCTGTATTTTCAGCAATTACAGAATAAGTATAAAACTATCACCTATACAGATTTAAAATTACAGAATAAGTATAAAACTATCACCTATACAGATTTAAAATTCTCTACGAGAAAACAGAATCTCCTGAATAGTTCCTCTTTCTTAGCAATTTGAAAGAATGAACATGGCTTGGGATTTTTGAAGTTCAACTTGAAAAGTACCGATAATTTACATGAGAAAATATTGAGAAGTACCGATAATTTACATTGCAAAACCTTTAGAAGCATCACAATTTTTAAAAATTACAAAACTTTGAGAAGTACCCATAATGTACATGCAAAACCTTGCAAAGTACCAATCATTTACATGAGAAAACCCTTATTACAAAAGAACGACAAAAACGTATGGAGTATAGTGACTAAAACCAAGATGACTTGTAGAAATCTAAAACAATAGACAGCTGTTTTAATAGTTCATTGTACTTCTTGAAAAAATGTAAAAGCTAAATTAAAAATTGTTGAAATGGTCTGAACCAAGTAACCTGGTAATTTTTACCCGATGTTATTCATATTCAACAGATTATCCTAAATTCAGATTTAGTAACTTGATCACATGTTTACCAAAATTATGTACTAAGTTTCAAGTTGATTGGACTTCGACTTCATCAAAAACTACCTTGACCAAAAACTTTAACCTGAAGCGGGACGAACGGACGTACAGTACGACGAACGAACGAACAGACAGATGGACGAACGGACGTACAGACCAAAAAACATAATGCACATCTACTATCGTAGGTGGGGCATAAAAGTAAGAAATTCTGTGTTTACGATTCATATCACTTACAATATTATAAATAAACCTAAGATTAAGAAAACTATATAAACAGTATAACAATGCCAGTATTGATCATCATAATAAAATAAATCATCGAAGGCTGCTTACAAGATACAAGTTAACAAAATTCGGTTAAACTGTTTATTACAAAGGTAAACACTTGTTATTTTTGACAGTTGAAGCAAGTATAATGAACTTGTTCAAGGTTCTTAATGTTATCAAGTAGATAATCAACGTTTTTGTTCATTTTCTAATTTTGTATTCTGTGTTCGTTTCTCATGCTTTCAAATTTGACAACTAATTGAAGCTAAAATAATTTGATTTCAGTTCAAAATAAGTCATTGAAATAATTAATTTATCTAATTTCAAGTTGAAACAATCAGTTTATCTTTTGATATATGAGTCGAATTTATGATTCAATTTTGTACAGTAATCTAAGTCTGTTTGTCTAAAATTACAGAATTCTTAGTATTGAAATAAGCAACATACTTGTATCAGAAGAAAACTCTTTACAAAAGAGAACTATTGCAGTGAATTATTTAATTAAAAAAACACAATTATTAAAATGTATGTAACATGAGGCCAATTCAAGCAGTATTTAGCATGCAATGGTCGCCACATGATTATTTTTTCAAAGTGAGTTTGAATTTGTATCGTTTAATCATTACTTTGCTTTAAATTATTCAATCATATCACATATTGTTATTTAATATTGCTTGTTTTATTCTTATGTTTTTTTGTGTATTGGTCTCTACTGTTTAACATTTGCCATATTCTATATATGGGTTTAGTGCTACAGCATATAGTTAATTTTTACAGCAGTACAGAATTCATTCAAATTAAAATGAAAACAAGGAAAAGTTAAGCTGTTTTATTTAAAGTTCTAATCAATACTATCGAGAAAAAACCCTCTGTTCTATCAAAGATAATCATTTTGTTACATTTCCGTATTTTAAATGAAAATCTTTTATAGTATCTTAAATATCAGATAACACTTTGCTTGGCGGATATCGTACCTGCAGGGGGAAGGTTTTAATCACAAACATTCATTTGTACCATACACTTGTATTTCCTTTTTAATATATTTCAACAATATGATCAAGTATCTTTCAAAAGGTAATTTGACGGAATATTAACGGTTAAACATCATGAGTTGTCAAGTATTACTTTATATTTTATCAGTTTCTTGTACAAAAAATTATCCAAAACGTTTTCCTATATCAAGCATAAACATGAACGATTTATTTAAAATCGGCTGTGATATATAAAACATTACATCGCAAGCTTTACATATATATCTGTGATTGAAAATCAAGCCATTTAAATTCACTAAAATTATGGGATACGGCTGCAGATTAAAGAGTTCTCGTATTTACATGTATCTAATTATAGGGTTTATCATTTTTTTTTAAATACCAACGCATTCTAAATATTTTGAAAAGCCACAGAAAACTATGAAAACATACATGGATCTCGCACATACAAAACGGAACAGAGAGTTTCTACTTATCTATATAATAACGTAATGTTATCTTATTTTAGGAAACGATCTTTTGACATCCAATCATCCGGTGATTTAAAAAAAAAAATAACGACAAAATTTAGATTTATATGTTGTTTTTCTTCCAGAATTAAAAAAAAAAGTATATATACATAATAGTTATTACATGGAATGTTATAATTCAATCACAATGTTTTTTTTGGGGGGGACACAACCTTCTAATCTTTATTTACAATTATTCTTTAAACTCTTTCTTTCTCGTTACCTCAAGTTAAATTTTGTACTGCTTTCAGGCAAAACTGTTTTATTAAGGATCCGATTGGATTTATATTAATAAATATTACTTACAGAGTTTCCTTCATTCTTTAAAGATTTCCCATGAATACTAATTAGCATCAAGCATAATATTCCTGGTAGTAAGGTCTTTCTCGTCATCTTAGGACGGAACTACAAGATATGTCACTATATACAATGTTTCTCCAAGCAATTAACACTTTGGATATGTCTTTGGTAATTTTCCCGGAATTGTCGTCTCTTTCCGATATCCGAGCGGGTATTTTATAGTCATTATGGACAAACCCACGACACACGTGTTATGGGAGGCGTTATAAAAGTTTGTTTATCTATTGAAGTTTTATCAATATCTGTAACAATAGACCGTTCGAACAAATAAATTACTTCCTTTTCAAATTGAACGACAGTAGTTGTCATTTTACTTCATTGTCTGTTATTGGTCAACTTCGGAAATAAATATTCAATTATTACTCCGATTATAAACATTTACTGTAATTTGTAAAAGCCACATAGTACGTGTTATATGTCAGAGCATGAAGTCAATTGATAAAACGACTATTTATAACGACTACATCGCTTGACGACTTAACGAGCACTTGTTAAGTGATCTGATAGTTTAACTAATTAGTCTCGAGTGATGCTATGTCATATGTAGACTGTACTTAAGAGAGGCGTATTATTTCAAATATTTGTTTTACTTATGTGTAATAGTTTGTTGAACATCTTCCAGTAATGAATTAAAATAGATATATTTTCTATTATAAAGAAAGAAGACCAATTTCAAAGAGAGAACCAAAATGAAATTCAAAATACTGAAAAGCTGTGAAGAACCGTCAAAAACAAACATACACATGTCCACATGACTAAAATTAGGTTATTAACGTTATATGAGTAGATATAGGAAGATGTGGTATGAGTGCCAATGAGACAACTCTGCATCCGAGGAATGTTTTTCCATATCTCAATAATAACAATTGGTCCTTCTATATGTTCTATTGCGATTTCGCGTATGACAAATATAGACAAAATCCCAACATATTACCCTATATATACCAGTTATTTATACACTTTCGTTTCTAGTGTATATTGATGTTAGCGCATTTATCTTTTTGTCAGATTGCACTTGATAACTAGCACATTAAAACTTCCACTGTATCATTGTGTATAGCGATGTCGACGGGTTAAATTTAAAGATGTCGTAAATTTCTCAGAATTTCAACTACATACCTTTTTTTATATGTCATTTTATAAACATAGTTTTTGTGCACCTTTGATGAACAGGTAACTTAAATGTAAAATTGTGTGTTAGATTATGTACGACCTTGGTTGTTATCATAATTATATAAATGATATATTCGCTTTATCAGCCGTATAGAAACATCGTTAAAAATAAGGAGATGTGGAAACTGGTATGATTATCAATCCACTAAAGTTCAAATGAACTGAATATCAGCAATTATAGGTAACCATATGGCCTTCAACAATGTTCTGTGTTACGTTTTAACGAACCCATCTACAATGTAAATAAAAAAAACGGGATCTGGGAGAAAAGGGTATAAACTAAGCAGTGTACATGTAGTATACATTATGCAGTGTAGTATACATTGTGCAGTGTAGTATACATTATGCAGTGTAGTATACATTATGCAATTTAGTATACATCATGCAGTGTACATGTAGCATACATTATGCAGTGTAGTATACATTATGCAATGTAGTATACATCATGCAGTGTACATGTAGCATACATTATGCAGTGTACATGTAGTTCACATTATGCAGTGTAGTATACATTATGCATTGTACATGTATTATACATTATGCAGTGTAGTATACATTATGCAGTGTACATGTATTATGCATTATGCAGTGTAGTATACATTATGCAGTATACATATATTATACATCATGCAGTGTACATGTAGCATACATTATGCAGTGTAGTATACATTATGCAATGTAGTATACATCATGCAGTGTACATGTAGCATACATTATGCAGTGTACATGTAGTTCACATTATGCAGTGTAGTATAAATTATGCAGTGTAGTATACATTATGCATTGTACATGTATTATACATTATGCAGTGTAGTATACATTATGCAGTGTACATGTATTATACATTATGCAGTGTAGCATACATTATGCAGTGTACATGTTGTACACATTATAAATTGTAGTATACATTATGCAGTGTATTATACATTATGCAGTGTAGTATACATTATGCAGTGTATTATACATTATGCAGTGTAGTAACACATACAACATAAATATACCATAATGCAGTGGAGTAGCACACTAAATAGAACCTGAATATACTATTTTAGAATATTCATCAATATGATCAAAGTAAAATTAATAAAAATAATCATAAAAGATGAGCATTTATGTTATTTACTTCATCTTTTGTGAACAAAGTTTGATTATAAACGTTAAATGAAGGCGTAAAACGTTAAGGGATTTAACCAAACAAGTTAATGCAGCCTGCCTCATTAACAGTTGGAGTGAAAATGATTTTAGTTGTAATGCCATAAACAACAGTTTTATACATATTAATAAAAGGATAAAAACAGAAGATTATCGAATTCTGTTTTAGAATAATCATAAAAATGTAACAAAGCCATACGTAAATGATTTAAAATATAAATTTTTTAGTGCTAATTTCAGATTTACCATATTAATAGTAACAGCTTTTGTTATACTAGTAATGAAATTAAAGTTTAATACATTTAATATTTCACAGTTTATTGTCAAGCACGATATTAAATATAAAATAATTGAAATCAATATGCAATTAAAAAAATGAAAAGTAACATTTACCAAATTTATCATATTTTGATTGTGTAAAAAAGTAATTAATATCAAAAGCATTAAATATTGAGTACTGCTAGATCGATTCTAATCCCCCTCTACAACTAGGTAAGTTTTACGCTTATATTATTGGATATTGTTAAAACGACCAGTGAACATACAATACCGTACCGCTCTGATATATAAAAAGTCTAATTAGCATGTCTAATAAGCTATGCTAGTTTATAGTATATGCTTGTAAAACAATTTGGGTGTCAGATGATCAATTTATCTTTTCCCACTTTAGTCACTATTGGTTTAAATACCAATGACTGTTATACACGTAGTAAAGGACATACAGTACAGTTTTGATCCCATGGTGACTTTTTACTTCAATTGGCATACACAACTTATTTTACCTAGTCAATTCAAATATGTAATAAACTGAGAATTACCTTTAAAAAGCTACTTTTAGAGGCAAATGGGGGTCGAGATTTAAGTCATTTTGTCAAATCTTAATTGTTTCAAAAGATAGATACATGCAGCTTTTGTAAAATCATATGGAATTGCTTTAAATGTATGTAACAGTTATTTATGATTAATTCATTTTAATTTAATTTGCATATTTCAAGAAAAGAGGCGATTTTTTTTCAACTAACAACAAAAAACATCGTTGATTTGTCTATGCAATTTGGTATAGATAATCATCATACATAATCATACATAATCAAACTAAATATCATTTAGACGAAAGTGGGGTCCATGTACTCGTTTCATAGTAAGAATTAAAATCAGTAGTAAAATGCATCTATATTTCCTATCTCGCTCCGATTGACGTAACAAAACAAAAACACATATTAATATATTGGTTACGGCATCATTTCCCCTGTAATTGTATCGTATGTTCTTATGTTACAAAATAGAGAATGGAAATGGGGAATGTGTCAAAGAGACAACAACCCATCCAAAGAGCAGACAACAGCCTAAGGTCGCCAATGGGTCTTCATTGCAGCGAGAAACTCCCGCACCCGTAGGCGTGCTTAAGCTGCCCCCTTAACAAAGATGTATACTAGTTCAGTGATAATTGACGTCATACTTAACTCCGAAATATACACAAGAAACTTATACTAAAAACCCTACAAGACTAACAAAGGAAAGAGGCTCCTGACTAGGGACGGCGGTGTTAAAAATGTTTTTGAGATCTCAACCCTCCCCTAAAAATCTAACCAATGTAGAAAAAGACACACAACAATTCGCACATTAAAATCATTTCAAACTAAAGAAGTCCGAGTCCGATGTCAGAATAGGTAACACAAGAAACTAAACAAAATGACAATGATACTAAAGTTAACAAAGGACTACTAGCAGTTACTGACATGCCAGCTCCAGACCTCAATTAATCTGATAGAAAGATTATATCTTCATCATATGTATATTAAGTAAAATCCCTACCGTTAATGGTTAAGTATTATACCATCATAAAGTATATGAGAAGTACATAACTCGTATCTTGCAAACAATTGGTTTAGAATACATGTGTTTTTTTTAGCTATAAGTGAAGCAATATTAAAGCCAAATTATGCAATTTTAATGACATGACAACAGTATCGTAACTATATCCTTTCTTACTAAGTTTGTTTAAAGGTTTTGTTAGCTTTTAAGGGGAATGCCGACATTTTTTTGCTTTGTAAAGAATATTACCATAAACAAATGGATGTGAAATACCTAAACGTATAAGATGTCTGCATGTTGAATTGCATTTACGAATGATTTCCTTGTACCGATAATAAAATTTAGTAAATGTTTGACAAGATTGTGATATCAAAAATTCTGGTGTAATAATTTTTCAGAAATACATAAATTTCTCTTGCTAGAATCAAGATCGAGGAAAGGGCAGTGTTTATTATTAGTATATAAAAAAGAAGTTATGGTATGATTGCCAAGGAGACAACTATTCACAAAAAAACAAAATGACACACATTAACAACTATATATATAATCTGTATTCAAAGTAAATTGAACGGGATAAATCTCTTTAGTGTACATATTAAAGTCGTCATTATTGAGAGCCAATATGTCATCCAAATATCTAAAAAGTATTGTTAAATTTTGTATCGGATATTGTTTCGATGAATCTTTGCTGATGTGAGTCATAAATTGTAACTCATAACAATAAAGTAACAGATCCACAATAAGTAGTGCACAATAAGTCCCAATAGAAATTCCGATATACGGAATATCCAAAGCGAACGAAAATGTTATCTAGTAACAATTCAAGGGTAGTTATAGTATCCAAGTATACTGACATAGTTCTTTTGTTTGTTGTTACTAAAAAATGACCTGAAAGAGTTTTAACATATGTATTCACATTCTGACTTTTTAAATGCACATTTGATTAGGTGTGTGATTTTTTTTTTATTAGAATATAAGTCAAAGTGGTATATAGGGTAGAAAAATAAAACCTTTGAACAGATTAAAAATCGCCAATATGAGCATGCAATTGATTTTTGACACTCCAAAAGTAATTCATTCAACTATTATCAAAGGCCTCACAATTTAATATTAGGTTTTTGATTGTACCAAGTGTTATGGTAAGTAGAATAGACAAGTTTGAAGTGGAACAATGGCTTGCAGACGAAATAAATATAAATGTGTAAGAGGTGTTGTGTAGTTTCAGAAGCAAGACGAGTACACGTTTGGATTGCTATTTGTATTTAGAGGGACGTCTCCACTTGGATAGGCGATGTTGCTGTAGTAGTGAGAAGTTAAAAGCACAGGTTCCAGTCTCGGTCAGGGAGGAAAAAGAGGGACGAAAGATACCAGAGGGACAGTCAAACTCATAAATCGGAAATAAATTAACAACGCCATGGGTAAAAATGAAAAAGTCAAACAGACAAACAATAGTACACATGACACAACATAGAAAAATAAAGAATAAACAACACGACCCCCCCCCCCCCCCACACACACACACACACACAAATCTAGTGATGATCTCAATTGCTCCGGAATGGTAAGCAGATCCTGCTTCACATGTGGCACCCGTCGTTACTTAATGCATCAGATCAACTCCAGCATTTTCTGCAAATTCAGAACATCACTAACTAAATTGTCAAAAGAACTAAGAAGATGGCAAAATATAGAAAGATAAGATCTATCTTAATTTCATGCTCTAACAGTCAAGTAAGTGACGAGTACTACTATATGTTTGAATAGCATATTAATACTGAGAAGCATAACAGTGTATAAATACTTATTTTATAAATAATTCAAATTAATTTCATGAAGTAATGCCCAGTTATCGTAAGGAAGTTTAAAGAATCTTTGCTCATGAATCAAATATGTAAAAACTAAAGATGGTCCTCCTGGCTTGTTACTCGTACATTTTTTATGTCTTCTGTATATTTTATAATTAAAAAAGGTTAGTTGTCTAAACATGTATAGTTTGTATATTGTAAATTTTGTGGTTTTTTTTCTTCACATTGATAGTTTAATTTTGGATGTAACGCGTCTCCTGATTGGCTGACGTTATTTTGTTACGAGCCCATATACATAATTCAGTCATGTGATCGTGACGTTATCAACGTTTTTCATGGTTTTCTACGGTTTAAAATGGAATTTAGAATTAAATTATAAGAAATGACTAATATTTTTTCTGTCTATTCGAAATAACATAAAAAATGTGGTGCACACTGTTAAATAACCCGCTACGCGCGTTATTCAGTGTGCACCAATTTTTTTATGTTATTTCTTCATAGACAGAAAAAATATTACAGCCATTCTTTAAATAGTATTTTTGTACCGATGTTATGGATTGGATGTTTGAAAACAAAAATGTAAAGTACAAAGGTAGGGATGACACAGATCTGTGTTAGCTTAATCAATTTATGACTTTGAAAAGCGTCGTACTACTGTTGCCTTTATTTATAATGTATTGTACAAAATATGCTTTTACATTAGTATAAAGAACAAGTCCACGAGTGCGGGTGCAGATGTGTACCCCATTGAATTGATCAGTGAGGGGGAATATGTGCACCAATAGGGTCGACCAGTAAGAGGGAATATTTGTACCCATAGGGTCAACCAGTGAGGGTGCAGATTTGTTTCCAATAAAGTCCACCAGTCAGGGTACAGATGTATAACCCAAGTCGACCGGTGAGGGTGCAAATTTGTATCACATATGAATGATGATTAATTGCTCACATTATGTTCCTGATCAAAGAGGGACAAAAGATAACAGAGGAACAGTCAAACTCTCCAATCGAAAAAAACACCTAACAACGTCATGGCTAACAATGAAAAAGACAAATAATGGTACACAAGAAACAACATGAAAAATTAAAGACTGAGCAACATGCACAAACCCCACTTAAAACTAGGGGTGATCTCAGATTCTCCGGAGGGGAAGCAGATCCTACTCCACATGTGGCACCTGTCGTGTTGCTGATGTTATTACAATCCCGGTAAATAGTCTAATTCGGTAGGTCACATTCATAAAAGGGAAGGGGATTACAGATACGACGTAAGAAACATATCCTATATCATCTGTGAAACGCTTATTCCATAACGGTCAACCAACTCGTGATGGCGTCCGTAAAATTTACGAAGGGATGATTTCAACTTCACCATTTGGAATTTTTGGTTAAATTGCTTCCTTGTGAGCAGCAACCCTCTATCAAGGAAATCATGATAGGAAATACAAATATGTTGCATTTTATTATGTCATCATAAATGTATTTTTTTGTAAGTCAATGCGATTCCTCAAAAGGTAAAGATGGTTTTAGAATTTGTTAAAGGATCCACTGATGATTAACAGCTTTAGCTATAACTATATTTAAACAATATTTGTGATGAAATACTCTATTTCTTCTTCCTGAGAAAACCTGAAACCACACACGGTTTGGTACTGGTTCGTGTATCTCAGGCATTAGTTTGCATTATACAGTTTTGTAGACGGCTGAATTTGTCTTTTTATTCAATGGTTCTGTTAGTCTCTCATCGACATTTTGATTTTCTCTTTTGGTTTGCATCATACTCCTCCGCCTTGTAAAAGAGGGACGAAAGATACCAAAGGGACAGTCGAACTCATAAATCGGAAATAAACTGACAACGCCATGGCTAAAAATGAAAAAGATACACAGACAAACAAAAGTACACATGACACAACTAAATGTAGAAAACTAAAAAATAAACAACATGAACCCCACCAAAAACTAAGGGTGATCTCATGTGCTACGGAAGGGTAAGCAGATCCTGCTCCGTCTTGTTAATGACACTCTTTCTGTGCAGCAGAATGTTAGTTAGATCTTATGATTCTAAGAAATATTTTTAGTTAAATATCTGAACAAAACGGCTATTTATCGTTCTTATCGTGATTATTTTAAAGTTTTTGATTTCTAATATAAAGGTCAACTTTGAATAAGGGAATTGAATCTTTAGTTTCCTAAAGATTTCGACACTTGGTAATATATAATTTAATCAATGTGAGTTATAAACCATGTCAGTGTTCAAACCAAAACGGTTGCAAGAGAAGAACTAATTAGTGAACTTCTTACATCTCTTCTTTCTAATTTTGATGCCATTATTATCCCAATTTCATGAACATAAAAAATGAGAGTGCGGATGGGATATTCGTGTACTTCATATGTAGGGACACATTCTTGTTTTTCTTTTGGTTTGCAAATTCAATTATATTTTCGATATTTGAACATCGGAACAGTAATGTTAGTTATCAAATATATCACGGTATAGCGCTGTTGTCTCTTATTGATGGAATTTTAGGGATCAAGTTGGTTTACTTCAATGATCTAATTTTGATAAAACAAAGGAGGATAGCATTAGGCCAGAGGAATATTCATTTTGATAGTTGACATTTGAATATTTATTTTAGATCGTAAACCATAGCAATTCATTACTGTTTTCTTAACTATACATGTTTGTTTGATATGAACAAAAATCGCTGTACTTCCTGTATATTTTACAGCAAATTTTATTTTGTATATTTGTGTAAATATTTTAAGTAGAAGCATTGTAATGGTGTCAAATCAAACTACATCTAAGTGACCGAATTGTACTGTAATTTATTTTACTATTAGTCAGAAAAACGCGACAGCCTAGTTATAAATATATGGATAATTACATATATAATCTTGGCAGACAAACAGTAAAATGTAATTAATGACTTTTTATCTATCATCGATAATTGTTTCTCTAATCCTGATGATTTCTTACTTATTGCATAGAGTAAAGGTTTTATGGACGAAATGCATATATAGTGACAGGGATAGATTTTCTTTTTTCATCTTATTAAAATAGATTTCAACACATGAAATGTCAATTGATCATTAACATAGGCAGCAACATAATTTTAGAATATAAAATGACGCATTCAATAAGAAAAAACTTACTATGCGTAAATGTTAGTTTGTGTGTGGATATTTATTTGCAATTACATAACATCTTATATAAATACCATATACATGCATAAACTACCAACACCTGAATCATGAATTCATGCATTTGGAACCATCTACACAAGCACTGACATCAGTATATCAGTGTACAGTATGTGTGCTTTTTAAATCTGTACGGGAACAAAATAAGCGAAATATACCAAAAGGATAATCGCACTCGTATGTCGAACACAAACAGACAATGTCAATGTCAAAAACTAAAATCAACAACACGAAAAACAACGGTTTTCCAAACACAACATAGAAAACCAAAAACTAAGCTTCACGAACATTAATAAAACAAGGGGTTGATCACAATTGCTCCGAAAGGATAATTAAGTTTATCTTGATCATAATATATACGACACTCCTCGAGGTCCTAATGTAAGTACAAACTGAAAATAACATTTCTATTGATTTAGAACAACATTAGCATGTATTTGGTTGACTGACTTGTGTCTAAAATATGCAGTTGTCGTATTTTGGAGCAGTTGTTAGTGAAAAGGGCTATGCTACTAGCACGTGAATATTATATGAGACACGCAGAATTATATACATGTATACTAGTATAAACGTAATGCAAAATGATGAAATTTTATATGCTGTGAAATGCCAAGTACACAGCTGAGTTATAGAGCACATTTGAATTATCTTTAACCATTCCTTCAAAGCGATCCATTGTTCAAAGCACATTGCAATATGTGTCCGTTGCCTTTGCATAATAATAATTACACATTTGAAATAAAGTGAATTATCTGTTTAACCATGGTATTCACTTTGGTGTTGTCTTACAGTTTCCCTATGTAATTGTGAGCGGTGCTACGCGTTATTTGTATATGATGTTTTTCGTTTCCAATAATGTATTTCAGCTGCAAGCATCATAGAAAATCTTGATATATTATAATGCGGCAAGTCCAATCTCGTTTTTATTTTAATAAACTTATTAACCTAGTGTCTTCCTTATAATAAGCATTATTTTAGTATTAATGTATGGACTTTTTCATATTGGCACTGTAACATGCCCGAGGTGTTAATAATGGCCAAGGATGGTTGTAATGGCCCTGAGGCAACGCCCGAGGCCATTATTAATATCAAGGGCATGTTACAGAGCCAATAATAAAAAAGTCCATATATTGATATTTTTATTAACCAACTTTAAAGGCAACTTCATTCAAGAACAGTCTTCGAGTCTCGGATCCAAAATTATACAGCTATCCGCACACTACAACAGGACCAATACAGAAAAGCCCGTTTCATAACATTTCTATTTTAAAAAATGGTTTTTATTCTTCGATTAAACAAAGAGTAAGAAACTTACCGTGAAGAAGATACAGGAATTTCATAGCTGAACTTCAACTTGTCTTTTCGCATTCAATTTCGCATGGAACTTTAGTCAACATTGTGACTGTCAGATGTAATTTCTGATTTCTCATCCAAGTACTTAATTTTATGCTATTAAATTTCATTTCATCTAGCAAATAAAAAGTAGCTGGGAAGAATAAATCAGACAGTTTAACTATTCTAAAGTCTGCATTCTGAGGATTGTACAACGGAAATGAAACAGTGATAATAATCGAAAGTCGTACTCGAAAAAGGCTGTGAAATATTTCCGATTCAAGTCGTTACAAAACAATGTCAATGAACATCATTTAAACTTGTTTTTATGATATTAGTTTAAAAAAGAATAAAAAAATGTCATACTTATTTAAAGAAATAAAACGACATTTTGATTTAATCGATGTCCCGTTTCATCTGTTCATAATGCATGACTGTGATTTCGTAATGCACGGGTATGATTTCGTAATACATGACTGAGATCTCGTAATGACTGGCTGTAGCAATTTCTCCGTTCATAATGACCAGATGTCGAAATTTTCCTTTCATAAAGCATGGGCATTTCTATACATATTGTAGTAAGTTGGTTAATAAACAATAGTTAATCGTATAATCTTTTCATTAATAACAAAATAGCAATAATCTTAATACATTCAAAATTGTACAGAAAATACCAATTGGGTAAATATTTCATAACAACTACTATATGATCACAAGAAGAAAAGAAATCCATGAAAAACAGTTTCATAAACAACACCGGGAACATTAAAGATTTAACAACACAAACGGCACAAAAACTGAAGGATTTCAATAAATTACGCGTTCTTCTAATGGCAGCCGTTTTATTGCTGACAAAATATAAATAGGAAATATTGAAACATTGCAAAATATTTGATTTAGATTTTGGAAATCATTTTAGGATTGTTGAGAGACCAATATCAAGGTTATGTTTCTCGTTTCTCATTTTTTATATAGATTAGACCGTTAGTTTTCCCGTTTGAATGGTTTTACGCTTGTAATTTTGGGGCCATTTATATCTTGTTGTTCGGTGTGAGCCAAGGCTCCGTGTTGAAGGCCGTACATTGACCTATAATGGTTTACTTTTTTTGAATTGTTATTTGGATGTAAAGTTGTCTCATTGGTACTCACATCACATCTTCCTATATCTAAGTACTTGGAAAATAATCCACAACAAAATGATACTCAACAAACATTAATTATAAACAAGTGTCTTATCAGCTTTAAGTGCCTCTCTTTATCTTAATAATTGATATGTTCGTGCTGGGGAGTATGTCTACTTTAAATTAACTAAATTTTACTCTACAACTTAAGAACATTTAAAAGGTGGTACAATGTAGATCAAAGTGTGATATGTGTTACACCCACTGTTAAAATCATTTGGAAATATTCAATTTTATTTTTTTCGATCGCTCTCAATTGAACTAATTAAAGTGCGATTTTATCATATTATTGATAATTGGTGTCTTTCTAATTAAAATAATTGAGAAGTACAGTTTGTTTATTCGTATTCAACTTATATATTAAGATACAACTATAAAGACATGTATGGCTTGGACGGATAAATTTCTGGTCGGGTCGAACACTTTATTTTGAGTTTCGATTGACACTTGTGAATGAAAAGAACAATAAATCAAAGAACAAAAGTAGTTACCATGACGCGAATTTTATATCAATTCAATATATTCATTAAAGTACACATAAAGCTTGATGTTGGTCGTGAAACAAGACTTCGTATTAAAGCCTTACTTTGACCTGTAATGGTTTAATTTTAAAACGTGTGACTTGGATGGAGAAATTATATATATATAGATACTTGAGTATAAACTTAGAATTTATTTTCAAATGTTCAGATATGAATGAAAACAAAATAGCGTGTATACAGTCTTATTGAAATGGTCTACAAAATGTTTTATTCAAATAAAAAAGAAAGACATTAATGATACAAAGATAAATGTTTGTACTTAAGCGACCCTTAATATTGAATATCGATGACTATCTTCATGGTAATGTTAATAAATTCTAAAATATTACCCTTTGCTGCATATCATTACTATACAACTATTTGATAATTGGCTAACCTTATATAAAGAGTAGTGGCGATGTTATTCGATAAATACAGTAGAATAAATTAATCGAAGCTAGAACGTTACGATTCTTTTGCATCGTTTTTTTTTTAATACAACAATGTTATAAAAGAGGGACAAAAGATACTAGAGGAAGTCAAACTAATAGATTGAAAAAAAACTAACAACGTCATGGCAAAAATAAAAAGACAAACAGACAAATAATAGTACAAAAACACAACATAGAAAACTGAAAACTAAGCAACACAAACCCCACCAAAATCTGGCTGTGATCTCCGGTGCTCCGGAAGGATAAGCAGATCATACTCCGGATATGGAATCAGTCGTGTTGCTTATGTGCATCACGAAATCTTTCTTTATTATTAACATCAATTTTATCAGCAATCAAAGACGGGCTTTAAAGTAATTGCCTATTCTAGAGGTGGCGCAAATCAGATGTGGATACTTAAAAATTACAAAGATCTTTTAGAGTACATTCAATCTAACTCTCTTTTATCTTGCAATAGTATTTAAACTTTTGAGTTTCCTACACTTTACACAAGAGTTGGTATTGCTTTGTTTCATAAAAAAAAAATAGCCAACGTAAATACAAGTATCTTGTCTTAGGGAGGGATAAATCCTACTTTGTAAATAATCTCTCTGATTCAAACCAAAAACTCTCTGAGACTGACACTATCAAGATGCTTGATTTCTTATACGTTCGGACGACGTGTTTTTCACCAGACTGTCGGCATTCAAATGGGAACCAATTGTGCCGATCTTCTTGTCGACTTGTTCTTAATTATTACGAGGCGGACTACATACAGGAACTTCTTAGGAAGAAGGATAAAAAGTTAGCAATATCCTTTAACTCGTAAAGGAGTAAGACCCCTTTTCGGCCCCAAAATATAGCAGTTTTACAAAATTGTGAAATTGTAATCTTTTAGCTATTTATTTGATAGTAGAATGCTTCTGTTGCATTTTTACTATTTTTGACAATACAATGTACATATATCGGGTACTAGCATCATTAAGTCATGCTAGATTACTGAAATCTTAACAATTTTAGCATTTTAGTTAAGTTTTAGACGGTTTCCGTCTTAAATGAAAGTGGCCGCATTCGTGTTCATTCATAGTATTGAAATGCAAGTTGCATTTGATGATAATACATAACATATATAAAGGTTGTGGATGAACACGGATGCGGCTGCTTTCATTTTTTACTAAAACCATCTGATTAACAGTTTCACAAATGATATCGGATATGTTCCTTACGTCGTAACTACAATCCCCTTCGCTTTTCTGATTTTGACCTACCGAATAATACTCTTTACCAGATTTGTTATAATATAAGCAACACAACGAGTGTAACATGTCTCAGGATCTGCTTACCCTTCCAAAGCACCTTAGATCACCCCTAGTTTTTGGTGGGGTTCGTGTTGAGTATTCTTTAGTTTTCTATGTTGTGTCATGTGCTCTATTGTTTGTCTGTTTTTCTTCTTTGATTTTTAGCCAGGCGTTGTCAGTTTATTTTCGATTCAAGAGTTTGACTATCCCTGTGGTATTTTCGTCCCTCTTTTATGTTATTTCAAAATCGGTAAATAGTCTAATTCGGTATTTCACATTTTTTATAAATAATTTAGAGAAAAACGCTATTGTACAATCATCGTCCTTAACTCTCTGTCAATCATCCAACATCTGTGTACATTACTGTAGAGTAAAGTTTATTATAAAATCTAGACATGAGGAACACATATAGTTTTGATGTATTGTTGGGAGACAGACCAGAACATCATTATCTGCACCTTGAATAAATTAACTTTGCATGATGCGCTATCGTATGTTGTCTGTAATTATGAATTGCCAAAATACATATATAAACAGAAATAACATTAAAACGGATAAGATAAATATGACGGCAGTATAGCGATATTAGTGTTAATGAATATTATTTATTGGAGATATGATACCCAGTTTGTAACATCACGGTGTCTAACAAGAAATGAAGTCATCAAAATGAAATTAAAAACCAATTATATCTTCCTCCCACCTATTAAGGAATCTACAAATATATTATGATATTTGATCTATTACGATAGCCCTTAACAATACTGTACTAATTGATGAAATTATGCTTTTATCTTTCTAAAATAATCCTTTCTTAGCTAATTGTAAACATAAAGAATGATAGAATCATTGTTATGGTTTATCTAATAATTGTTGTAATTGCTCAGTGCTGTAAGTTCATTGCAATCTGTTTAAAGTTAGGTGCAGTAAAGATTCCATGCAATACATTTTGATATGCAAATCGAGCTGGAACACCCTACCTTTTAACAAAATAGAGCGTACAAAAGTTTAAATCTTAATATATAACACTCAGAAACGTGTCCTTCCCCCAAAACGTGTCCGATTCCCCCAAACGTGTCCATGCTGACGATACTGAACTGCAAAAGATGTCTAGACCAAAACATCGCCAAAGCGTGTGATTTGTATAAACGCCCAAACGTGTCCATTTCTCAACTTACCCCAAACGTGTCCAATGCCAAAAACGTGTCCATATCAAGTGCTATTTGGTTAGTGCTATTCCATTAATACTAATTTATACTAATTTTACCATTTCATTAAAAATATAGATAAGGTACTTTTTCAAACCGGCCGAAAAACTAGGTAAAAGTGGGGGCGTCATTTCGGCTATGTCGTATGTAAATAGGAAGCAAACATATTTAGTTAAACTGGACAGTTGACTGATGAAAGTATCCCTTTCTCTGCACATTAAAATTTGTTCTCTCTAAATATTTTGAAACACCGGCTTCTGGACGATCAACAGTCTAAAGTTAATTTAAACAGTACAAATGTAAAAATAAAATCTTCTAACCTATGTTCTCTCTAAATATGCATGAAATACTTGCAACTGGACAATACGCAATCATCAGTTTAAAGATAATTTAAACAAAATAGAACAGTAAAATCATTAGAACATGTATGTTCTCTAAATATGCATGAAATACTTGCAACTGGAAATACGCTATCAACAGTCTAAAGTTAATTTATACAGTACAAATTAAATTTGCAATTTCGGTAACCACTAATAACTGGCGTTGATCACATACTATTTATATTAATAAAAAGAATATATAAATCCAATGCATGAAATATTTGGCACTGGACGTTATGTCTCTTGATCGTGTGTCTTTAGTGATGCTGGAAACCTTAAATATATTTTAAAAAAACGGATAACCAGTTGATGTTTTGATGAGGTTTTGAAATACACACACATTCAGATGGAGAACTATTTAAAAAAACAAAATTCAAAAAAAAAATGCTGCTTAACGCCCGCAATGCAATATTCAGATAAATATAAAAAGCAACAACGGAGTTTATAAGTACAAACTAATTTACAAAGTTACCGATTAATTCAACTCTATAATTATTCAGTGTAGGTTCGCTCTAAATGAGTATGAAATACTTGCCACTACACAATAAGCAATTTCAGTCAAAAGATAATTAACAATTACAGATTAAATTTGGAATTATGATATTCATTTAAAACCTACATTTAATTAGCTAAAGCTAATAAAAAAAAAAAGTTTGTCACCTGTGTCACCATCAATGAATTGCCGTAAAGTTAACGTTATCAGCGATTTTATTTAGGAGTTACATGTAGTAACGCTAAAAGACGTGAGACGTTCTGGCGTTAAATATTGGACACGTTTTGGCGAATAACATTTATCGGACACGTTTGGGGAATATTGTACATTTCGGACACGTTTAGGGAGAAAAGACACGTTTTGGGGAATCGGACACGTTTGAGGGAAAGGACACGTTTGTGAGTGTTACATATATTGATAAATTTTTTTTTTTTTACAACGCCAGAATCGCATTCTGTTTAAATTCGAATCATCAATGAAAATTAAATCAAACTAAATTGCAGGATCAAAACCAAAACTAAAGGTTTATATTGCTGTGTTTGCACAATAACTTCTCCTCGTGCAAGTTATTCTGATCGCAGATTCTGAGACTTTTGGGGGAGGGCGTCTAAATAAATATTTATTTCAAGGACCCGATTGCGTATAGTTCTATATCAGATATAGCGCGATAAAGACCAAAAAATTGCGAAAAATCTTTTAGTGGAAGGATATATATAATGTTCTAAATATAATTTAAAGGAGATTGTTGTCCCATCAAATATTTCGAAATAAATAATTGAGAAAAAGAATAAAAGTTTTATTATACTCATTAAATTGTACATAATATGCATTGTCTTTCATATCCATCACTCATTAAGTTTCTTTCTTTTTAATAAATATGACAAGGGTTGTGGATGGAAACATTTTGACCTACCCGTTCACTCGTTCAATCTTTCAAACGAATAACCAGTTGACCGGTGATGAAGTTAAAGTCGCGTTCAAAGATAACATACACACGACAGTACTTTACTTATGTATTATTATTTAATACGATGTATTGCAGTTTGTCGTGAAAGCCATTCATATATCACTGGATTGTCAAAAATGTTTCAGATGAACACTATAAACCAACTTGATTTCGCGACTTTGAAAGTAGAAAAATAACATGAATTTAAATCGACAGATTTATGTAAAACTTGGATCTTTTCTTATTTAACTAGATAAAGTTAATTAGAAAATCGCGAAATAGACTCGAAAGGGCTAAACGCGAAATAAAGTATCCGCGAACATAAGTTGATTTACAGTTTATGTTATTGGTTCGACCACTTAACATTAAATATGCATTTCACTATTTTCAGTCGGCTTCTGTTTTTAAACATGAACAAGCATTAAATTAGAATGCGTTTCCCCGGCATATGCCTTTAGTTACTGTCCCAAGTCGGGAATGAGTATGTTATTCAGTGTTTTTCGCTTGTTGCTGAATAGCCTATATATTTGTTATTCTTTTATTGTTTGTTCATAAAACAGGCAGTCAGTTTTCTGATTTGAATAGTCGTACATACATTTTGCGATTATGAGGTAACTTATTTGTATTTTGAGGTATTGATTTTGCTCATTGTTGAAGGCCGTTAACTGACCTATGCTTATTAACTATGTCATATGGTCTCTATCTAAATATATCGAATCAGGTATTCGTAAAGACTTTTTTGTCCAGAAACCTGCTGTCAAAACAAACTGCAAAGTAGTGTTTTAATGAAAAGACAAGTGAAGAAAATTTGCTTTTGATTAAGTGATAATGAGGATAGGTTAAAAAAATATTTTTATTTATAATTAATTTCTAGTTTTTTATTTCTGTAAAAATCTTCGGAACTTTGTGCTTTGTTTTACAACAAGAAGCCATAACATAAGTTCAAAGTGATGAAAGATCTCACCCTTTTTCATAAACCCTAATAGTTTGGTTTAAATTAGATTCACTTAATCAGTCTAACGCTCACATTGGAGAATTTAATACATGCTTTGTTTATATAACCTGGTATGTGACACATTACTTCGCTGAGACAAACAAAACATGATTAAAAAGAGGGTAAAGCTGGACAATATAGAAAACCGTCGAGCTGCTTCAATAGTGTAACAAAGACAGTTGAAGGCTGTACGGTGACCTATAATTGTTAATGTTTGTGTCATTTTGGTCTTTTGTGAATAGTTGTCTAATTGGCAATCATACCACATCTTCTTTATTATAATGTATTTCAAACTCTAGTTTTAAAATGATTTTACGTTGTATAACTATTGAATGAGCTCAGCATTTCCCTATTATTGTAGTTTGTTATATGCTTTAAGTGTCCAGGGAAACAATTAAATATGTCTTTCACAGAAACGCAATAGAAGGAAAATTAAATGTATATTTTATGCATTATGAGCAACTGTAACTTATGTTGTATTTGTTGTTGGCAAAGTACAATCATAAAAGGTAATTAAGTTCTAAATGTAATTACGTTCAAAATGTAATTAAAACCAATGTTTTATACATCTCATTTACGATCATCTGATAAGATAACTTTTTGTTAATATTTGATCAAAAAAATAAATCGCTATAGTATTTGATTTTTTATTTATTTAGTTGACTGATATTTACTTTATGAAAGCGTTGAGCATATTTATTCATGATAATTTCAGGTAATTTAATGTTTTCCGTATTGGCAACAGGGATGTTATGTTCTGTAAATTATCAAGTGACCATTTAACTGTTATCTAATTTAATGATTTTGCTGTTTTATGATTTTTTGTCTTTTGTGGTCTCTTGTGCCGTTGTTTTTTTTGTGTGTGTATTTGTTTTTTTCAAATTGTGGTTTTTCCACATATATCGCGTGTTGAGCATGTGTGATAGCTCCTAATAATGATTTGCCGTCCCCTTCATTGAAATTATTGAAAAACTACGGTTTCTATATCCACAGACAAAGTTGACCTTATCAGGGTTGTGTTATTTAAGGCTATGTTTGATAGTTTAGCTCTCAAAATGTAAATGTACTTATATATCTCTAAGTTTTCATAAATCAAAATTAATTACAATAATACTGCGACACTGTTTACTTGCGTTTACGAATAAACCATGTGTGGATTTTTAAGAACTGAAAAGAACTTCAAAAATTTTAAAGTATCAGTTATTTTCTAAAATTATCAAAACCTTTTAATTTTCCAAATTTACATATGTGTACTATTGTTTGTCTGTTTGTGTTTTTCATTTTTAGCCTTGGCGTTGTCAATTTGTTTCCGATTGATGAGTTTGGCTGTACAGTTGGTATCTTTTGTCCTCTTTTACACCAGCATAACAAAAATCAAAAACAAACGTGTTAAATACATCCTCCACACTGCATTCCATTAAAAAAATGGTACAATACCGTACACATTTTCTTTTTGTTAACTACAATAATAAAACATGTTACGCGAATGAATAATAAATCTGTAGTTTCTCATAGACATATTTGTTAAATTGAAAGTTTGAATTTTCCAATTAACAATCTTTCATACGGAGTTCAATTGATCACTTCTCCTAATCGACATCTTCTTATTTTCATATAAGTGGGAGTTCCTTCAAACATTTAAAAAAGATCGAAAAGTCTAGCTTAAAACTGTTTGGGTGCCATTAATATTACCTCTTGAACTAAATTAAAGAAAAAAGAAAACTAACAAACAAACAAATATTAAACTTGAAGAAAACTCCAAACATAAATTCCTCATGCAAAGGGCAAAACCAAAAACTGTATCACAATAGACGAATGGATTAAAACTGTTCGGATTGCATTCACAATGTTCCGTCTGTTATATAATATCCTTAAAAAACTCAGATAGTTTTGTGAATATCACCCAAAGATGTTAAAATCACAATTGGTAGTAATATGACTTAAAATATCGTTCAGGATAAAGTTATGATATTCATATAATTATAAACATTGCAGTTTGAAGGCAGTAACTTTGAATGTCGCCTTTGTAATTACATTTTCTGCACAAATGCATTGAGTTGAGTTTTAAGTAAAGGCGTCAGTAGTTTAACGATGTTCAAAGGTCACAAATTGATTGAGAAAAAACAAATCCAGGTTACAAATAAAAACCGAGGGAACACATTAATTATAAGAGGTAGACAAAGGAACAACAAGAACACCAACATTATTTCAATATCAAAACAATTTAGGTGGTACCAAACACTTTTACTTTTACACCAACCGTTTTGTCAGAAAAAATACACTGGTTATATAGCAATTTGACAAACACCAATTTTGATCATTGAGAAGCTTTATATTCCCTTAACAACACAACGTTATTAAAACGCTTAGCTGATTTTACAGAGTAATCTCCCTGTAGTGTTAGGTATCACCTTAACTATGCGAAAACAATTATTTTATAACGTAAATCACTTACATTATCACAATTATCTTGTCATTCAGTTTTCAGGGGTCACATCATTTCTTTTAGCATCACACCTGCATAAATTTCGTTAGGAGTTTATCTTTCAAAAAGAAACTTATGCGGCTCAAAACATAATTGCTCATAACAATTATTTGAGAAATGGTAAGATTAGTATAAATCGGACAAACTCATATGCAAATATTTGGAAATTGTGAGGTAAATTGAAGAAATCATAACTTTCAATCTTTCAAACAATATGAAAAAGGAATAGAAAATGCCTCGTTTTTAACATTGTTTCCTTTTTAAAACATTCAAATTTGTCATTGAAGTTCATCCAGTTGGATTAACATTAATTTTAAACTTGAACTCTTAACACAAAATAACAAAACAAATCTTGACAAATGAAAAGATGGGGAGCTTGATAGTTTCTTTTACCGAGTCACCAGCAGTCTAAATACGTCAGTGTCTATACTTGTTATACAGAGATCAAGCATCTTTCTCTAAAACTTACTTTCTTCTACAAGGTCAAAGCTTAAGGTTGATGCAACCTATTGAAATCAAATGTATATTTACTAGTTTCTGTTTATCTATTCACTTAAATACGTATATCAAATATAAGTTATGTCTACAAATAGACAGAATATCTGGAAATAGTTGAACACTTTTTGATGGTTAAACCATCAGTGTATTTATCATGTTATTCACTATTTGCGAACTTGTAATAATATTCATCATTTTTTTTAAATTTTCGATTTGTTCTCTTTTCGTGTGTTGTTTTTTGTTTTAGTTTAAACCATTTCAAGAACTCAAGTTTATAGGCCTCAACAGTATTTTGCGACCTGCTATAAATGTCTCTCATAAATGATGTCTACAAATATTGAAGCCAATTAACAGCATTCCTTTATATATGTTTTAAGATTTAATTGTAATTAAAGTATCAAACAAAAAGAGCAATCATTGATGCACGCAAACCTACGCTCATAATAAAGAGAACTCCGCTCAAAGTACAGATTTTATAGATTTTATACGGAAATTGAATAATTTTATATCAAGATAATATAGCCTAAAGTACATATTTGTTCATGGACATTGAAGATAAGCAGTTCTTTTTATAGGTGTGTAATTTTCATGGTATCTGCATGTTTCAAGCAGTGTTTTCATGTCTTGATGTATTTCTTATGCAAACAGCATTTAATTAGGGTTGAACTGTCAAACGTGATCAACATTATATTACTAATGTTCAGAATTATCCAAAAGATAACCTCTTCAGTTAAGATTTCATGTCAACTGGTCTATAACAGTTATCATGACATAACCTGATAAACTTGTGACTTACCGAACTAGACTATTTACCGGACTTGTTATCACATAAGCAACACGACGGGTGCCACATGAGAAGCAGGATCTGCTTACCCTTCTGGAGCACCTGAGATCACCCCTAGTTTTTGTTGGGGTTCGCGTTGTTTATTCTTTAGTTTTCTATGTTGTGTCATGTGTGCTGTTGTTTGTCTGTTTGTCTCTTTCATTTTTAGTCATGGCGTTGTCAGTTTATTTCGATTTATGAGTTTGACTGTCCCTTTGGTATCTTTCGTTCCTCTTTAAGGAAAGATTGGAACTGATCCCAACCATGTCTTGTAAACCATAAATTTAACATAAAAACCTTAATAAACTGAAGTAAGGAGGTGTGGTATAATTGCCCCAATATTTAATCATAAAAATTATAGCACAACTATGACTGCTGTACTCTAACGTTTGATGCTGTTACCGCTTATGTCTTTTTGTTATGTTCAGATACTGTTGTCATTTTACTAGATTTTTTTGCAACTGTCATACAAGTGAGAGTTTAAGCTAGCTATACAACCAGGTTTATTACACAAGGGTAAATTGCCGTAAAAGGTTTATTATAGCTAGATAGCTTCCATCAGCGACCATAACTTGTATAATTTCATTGATAATTGATAATTTCATACCATATAGCTAAATAAAACTCCGAGGACAATTCAATCGAAAAGTCTCCTTAATCACATGACAAAATCAAATGACAAAACACATCAAACGAATGGACAACAACCATCATATCCCTTACGTGGAACAGGCATTTTCAAATGTAGAAAATGTTGGATTGAACCTGGTTTTATAGCCCTAAACCTCTCACTTGTAAGACAGTCTCATCTAAATAAATGTCAACGGCAAGTCCAAATTGGGAACAATACAAAAATAAAATAAACAGTCTGATTCAAATATAGTAAATCAGGACTTTCTTTTTTTTAATATCCATTACGGAATTTTAGTTCATACATGTTGGTGTTTCTTATTTTGTTTTCTAATTCAAAATGTCTTAACAAATTTTGAACATTTGGAAATTGATGCTGCTTGTATTTCAGCTACATGTTTCAATCCAAGAATATTGAATCACCTTATCAGAGAAAATAGTGTCATTTTACGTCAGTGATAACGCAGGCTGTTTACTTTTGACGCAATTTAAACAAACTTCCGGTTGGAAGCTCTCGGACATTGATTGGATAATTTCTAAAACTTTGATCAAGAAAGTTTATCAAAAAGCTGTTTGAGACATTGTTTACATTTTTTATTACATAAATTTACACAGACTCAAACTTAGTAATTAGTATTAATGATTTTATGCAAGATAATTTTATCAAATACTTGTCAAACAAAAACATTTCCAGATATAGCGTACACGTGCTGAGTTGTCGTCTGTAAAAGACTGCTTTATGTCATATATTTATTAGAATTGATCCCTATAGGATGATGTCCCGTATGGCATGTTATGAATGGAATCATCTCTGTGATTAGTTTTCTAACACAAAAGTAATGCATGTTTATTTTTCTTTTCCTAAGTTACGGTGATTGATAGATAGCTTTTTGTTTTCTGAAAAAAAAATTACCATATTATAAAGACAGATCAAAGTACAATGTAATAACTAAAAACAAAACATAATTGTTTTCTTTATAGATCGACTTTCTTTATCCTTAATCAAGGTTTATATATCAATCATGTGTGTTGGTTATTTGCGTATTTTACCCACAATAAACCTTCATTAATTAAACTTGTATTATTAAGAAACTTATATACTTATATTCTCAATACTTATAGACTCAATACTTAAGCCAAAATATTTTTCTCAAAATTATAATGATGTTGAGAGCAAGGAAATATCAACCCAATACATAATCATTATTAGGAGTAGGGAGTGGCACTCTAGTCTAACCATATTAATATCAAAATATGTTGTAGTTTGAAACATTCAACCAATTTATGTTATTATGATTTCATTATAAATGATAAATCTAAGATGTATATGATTTTATCATAACAGAAATGACGAAAAGTTATTAGAAAAAATGTAGCTAGTAAATTTAATGTTTCACAGCGTTTAAAAAAATGTAAAATCACATAAATACTGAACTCCGAGAAAAACTCAAAACGGAAAGTCTCTAGTCAAGTAACAAAATCAAAAGATGAAACATATCAAACGAATGGATAATAACTGTCATATTCATGACTCGGTACAGGCATTTTCTTGTGTAAACATTGTGGATTGGACCTGGTTTTACACAGCCAGCTTAAAATCTCACTTGTATGACAGTCGCATCAAATTCCATTATATTGACAACGATGCATGAACAAAACAAACAGTCATATTAGGTAAAAATGTCCAAAATAGGGTAGCAGCAGTCAAAATTGTGTTAAAATTCTAAAATCACTAAAAAACCAAACATGTAACAAAGAAACAAAAAATGACATGTAGACCAAATAATAGAAATTAGTTATATCCTGAAAAGGGTACGTTGTTTTTGCTCTACCTACACCTACAGTTAACCAAGCTAGCGTAAACAAATTATTGATATCCAATCTATGACGACAGAAACAGAGATAAATATAACAATTTTACCTTTTATACTCGTGTTTGACTATATCTATTTATTTTATAAGAAAATAATCTGTATTATTGTATGAAAATCTATTTGCAGGAATGATACAAGATTTTCAGAGCGATTTTATAAGTTAAACCAAGTATTTCTTGAAGATTTGTTACAAGCAATATGGTTGTGTGTTATATTTTGTAGACTAATATGATCAACAGACGCTGAGGGAGTAAAAAGAAATAAGTCATAAATATATATAGTATGTCTCGTATGGCAGAAATAATCAAGTGTTAAAACTAATCTTTTTTAATTATTTTATGTATCCGTTGAGAAATTTCCTCACGAAATTCAACAGAGTTATATCAAATTAAGGATGATTCCTTATCAGACCTGGAAGTCATGATTGGGCATTCAAAGATTGATAGCTTGAGAAATGCAGTAGTAAATATTCGTAAATTGATTGAAGGCGGTATCGTTGATATTACATAGAATATATGCATTCGGAACTAATGTATTATTCCGCATCTGGACTATATTCATTTAACTTTCATGAAAAGATTATAGTCATCCTATTTAAGATTTAGAATTTCAAAGGTGGAACAACACTTTTGAACCAACATCACATCCCTTATATCATTTCTATAAGATATTTCAGTAAAACACTCAAAATTACGATATGTTATTTTGGGGACTACTAGGATTGTTGAGTTTCTCTTAAGTTGATTCATTTAATTCAAAAATTAGACTGTTAAAGGGTTAAGCAATCACAGTAAAATATCAAATAACAGTCGTTCATTTAGCCTAGTGTTTGGTTTCATCACTTTTTATGCAAAAACGTTTGTAACGTTCATTTTGATTGCATAACGTCACTTATTTTCATGGCATCAATTGTCAATTGATGCTATAGAACGTATGCGCAAGCGCAGATGATATATGATAGGGTTTGAATACATGTATATATATAATGAAATTCCTCTTTTTTAATGTACCTTAGAATTTTGGTATTTTTTTATATTTATTTTCATTATGTTTACCGAACATCGTAAAAAGAAAAATAGAGACATAAGTGACAAACATAACATTGTCATTACAGCAAAGAAAATTGCAAGAAAAATATTTGTGAGAAAAAAAAACGCAAACATATCGTAAGTCATACAAAACTGATAACACAATGACTAAAAGACAAAATATTGACAGATAAGGAAGAGCCGATATATACACTATCACCGAAGACACACTCCCTTTATCTGGTTGTTAAAATAGGGGAAAATAAATCATGTCAGCGGCTTCGTACTTTATTTGGCCTTTTTAACTTTTTTAGATTCGACCGTCACTGATGAGTCTTTTGTAGACGAAACGCGCGTCTGGCGTATATACTAAATTTAGTTCTGGTATATATGATGAGTTTATTTCATAGATTTACTTTTGTTTCAATTTATTGATAAATATCATAAAACGTGAACGAGAACGAGACATCACCAATAGAGGATTGGTTAATGGTTCCTGTTAAATACTTTTAAAAATGTGGTTAACTGTAGTAATGGTATTGCAATAGAAAAGAGTAACCAATGACAAAAGTATAAACAAATGGGTTTTTTGATATATAGATATAAAACCAAAGATTTGACGACACATGAACACAATGTTCATACCCCTGCTTGCATTTTTGTTAATTGTGTTATTTTGTTGATTTCATAAAATATCTTAAATAGAAAACAATACAGGTAACATCAACTGCAACTTGCAGTGTATTTCCCCCTGTAACTATTCGCCCATTATCACCTATTGCAATGTTTAAGGAATGTATTGTATAAGTTGACATTGACGAATTCCATCACACATCACAATAACATCGGTGACCGACTAATTTGTATATTTTAATTAGAATAATATAACGGCGATGACATTACAATTGATTTCCGTTACAATAACAGTTATTTATGCTTGGTATATAATTGTCTTCTCTGTCATAAACAATCAACCAGCATTGGTATCCGAAGCATCTTTTTGACATAATTCAAAACTTTAGTTTACAAATCATGTAGATAGCAATATAGATTCGCATAAGTGTCTTACATCTGGATTTACGTAGAGAACTGTATAAGCCTACTTATTTTCACAGATATTTTATTTTGCTTTAAGCGAGCGATTTTAGCATACAGGAACTTTTTACGAAAAAGCAGAAGAAAGTAGCAATATCTTTTTAACTTAGCCTTCCACTATGTAGATGATGGTCTCTCACTAAATAATCCAGATGTTGACCGCTTCTATCCCCTTTTACTAAAAATAAAGGATACAATAGATACAGTTAAGTCTGCCGTATATCTTGGACTTACATCTAGAAATGGACGATAGGGTCGGTTGAAAAAAAAATTCACGACAAAAGAAATTATTTCAGCTTCCCAATTGTAAACTTTACTTTTTTATGTAACAACATACATCTTCCAATAGATACGATATTATTGGGCTTGTATTTCCTATCTTGATTTCCTTGATAGAAGGATGCTGCTCACTAGGAAGGTATTACACCAAATTATCTAAATGTTGAAGTTGGTATCATCCCTTCGTAAATGTTACCGTCGCTATCAAAAGTAAGTTAACCGTTATGAAATATCCGTTTCACAGCTGATATCGGATATATTCCTTATGTCGTTCCCTTTTCACAAATATGACGTACCGAATAAGACTATTTACCTGGTTTGTAATAACATGATCAGCACGACGGGTGGTAATTGTGAAGCATATGAGACCACCCCCATTTTTTGGTGTGGTCCATGTTGCTTTGTCCTCAGTTTTTATATGTTGTGTCGTTTGTAATTATTTGTCTGTTTTTCTTTTTTGGCCTTGGCGTTGTCAGCTTTTTTTTCGATTTACGAGTTTGAATGTCCCTCTGGTACCCTCGCCCTCTGTTCGCCTTGTTCTCATTTCATTGATCTATTTATAAACGAGAAAATAGAAGTTACAAAAACAGCGACGATTTAATTACGCGGTTTCTTTTCTATTCTATAAGCGAATTTCGCGAGAATAAATTCCTCATCAAAATAAGTTGGTTTACTGTTTCTAGACAAACAAGAACGGTGCGTCCAGAAGCATCAATAAATTTCAGATCTTCAGTTATCATGACTGTTAACTATTTCTAGTTGATATTGAATTTGAAGAATTGGTGTAACAGTGTCTGCCAATTGACTATTTAAGATAGCTATGTTCTAGTTAAAAGTCTTTTAATCTATAATAATTTAAAAAAAAAAAAGACGTTACAATGATTCTTATCTCGATCTATTTACTTTAAACTCCAAATCGTCATTTTTAAAGATTTAAATGCTAGAGTTTTACAGAGCTGGATATTTATAGTAAACCATATATATATATATATTTATTATTTAACTACACTATTATTGGAATAAATACGACGAAAACTGCCTGTGCAATATAAGGTGTCCACTCGGCCAATAAAGATTTTTTTCTGTATAGGCGGAGTTCTGATCCGGCCAATACAGGATTTCGGAACATCTCTAGTTTTTAGATTGAAAGTCACGATAAAAACAAACTGAAAGTAAACAGTTGTTTGGAAGACGCCGTTTTCATTTTCTCACCATAAACATGCTAAAACTTTCATTTTGGCATATATTTCAGGCTAAAGACGGTCACATTCATTTAAATATCAGACGATGTAATTATTTTAGGTTTAGGGAACGAGTAAGTTCATATCTTGACACCTCATAACAAGGCCAATACAAAAATATTTACGTATTAATAACATAATATAGCTTTGTTTTTGGTTTTCTTTAATATTCTAATCTCTTACGACACATATTTTCAAATGTCTCCTATAATGTAGTGAAACAATAAACTTTTCAAACGGATGAAAAAAATGCTTTGTTGACTTAATTGGTTCCCTGGTGATACTTATACAACTAACATGTTTCTAGATTAAACTACATTGAAATTGTATATCACCCTTAGGAACAATATTGTCTTTCCTTTAGGATACGTACATCATGTACATACAACAGTATTATTTCAGGTCAAGTACAGATTAGTGCTAAATAGAAAAACCGTTGTGGACATTTCAAAGTTGCTCTCTGATAAACCGTTTTTTAAAGGGGACATTCTGAACTCATTAGTCGAAGACGACAAAAGACTAACAAAGTGTATACAATTGTCATGAAAACAGTTAGAAACATGATAATGATTAATATGATATATGAGCAACTCTTTCGACTACCAAACTCTATAAAGATAATGTTAAGACATTATTGAAACTGGGGAATAACTTGGGGTCGGTTCAGTATCGAATCAGGAGATTTGTGACTGTTAGGTATGCAATTATGTTGATGGCTTTTCTGGGTATACCCCTGTCTGTAGCATTCTTGTAGGTGTGTCTGACGAAATTGCCTGTCCTGGCGTAACGTCATCATTTGAGGTTTTCCAGAATGTTACGATAGTATGGTGTGTTAATGCCCTTAAACAAAACTGAAGTCTCTAATTAGTCTTTCTAGAGGAAAAAAAATGTTTGCCACTTCGTTTGTGAATTCCTGCTTTCTCCCATCTTGACGTAGACCGACGTTCAACAGTCTATTGTTTTCAAATATGTTTTTTTAACAGATTCAAACGAGACAATGTCTGACCGTTATACACACATCAAAATGAGGAATTTTAAGACATTTTTATAGTACACCCGATATGATTCGATAGTGACTTTTTCATACCAGATTGTTTCGTTTACATTTCGTAGACTCATCATTGACGCTCAGGTCAAAATAACGAGGAATGCCTAAAAAAGATGAAGAGCACTGATGACCCAAAAATCAAAACTGGTGTGCCAAATACGGCTAAGGTTATCTGCCTTGGATCAGAAAATCTTTAGTATTTAGAATAAGTCATATTTTTACAAACGGTAAATTTCTAAAAATGACCATATAATTGATAAACATGTAAACACCGAAGTGTTGACTAACTACAGAATAAATACGTAAAACAACCAAGATCAGCACATTAAAACAGCACAACCGAACAACGTTTTGTATGTCAGCCAAATAGATCGACGAACACAAGTGACGTCACAAGTCACTTTCTAAAAAAAATTAGGATAGAGCTAAATATAAGGTTTGTGATACTGATATTATATGTATTTAATAACAATTAAAATAACAATCAAAATTGTATTAGTAATTAGATAATTAACTAAATTATCTAGCTATGTCGGTATATCCTCTAATTCAAACTGAAAATTATATAAAGTGTAAGTTTATTTGACCAAAACAAAAATCTAATAAATGAACTAGGTGATAAATTACACGAATAGAACAGAAAAGGTAAAAAATACAACTACAAACGATAAAAAAATTGACAATTACAAATATAACATCAAAACTAAATACATAAATTTTGCATAGCAAAATACCGTGACACGTCTTATAGCAATGCGAATTCACACTCTGCAAAACAGTAACTATCGGGAATAGGTCACGTTTGATACTTAACAAGTTAGACGATGTAATGGCAAACCACAATCTAAGACGTGGTAAATATGTCCTTAGTTTGGATAAAGACACATCGTTGAAGCATATTATATATTTTTCAATAATTTATAAACACGATATCAGTCTTTTGAAAGTTCAGCAAAAGTTCACAAATTAAATGTGTCAATAGCACAGTAATCCATCTGTGATGGATCATCACTTTTAAATTCGATTTTAACATTCAAGCTAACGAGATGGAACAATAATACGTGTTTATAATAACAACAAAGAACGGACATGTTTATAGCATTAACAATTAAAAACTGAAAGCAGTTCTAAAGTGTTAGATTGTGTAGTTAAGAGAAACATTTATCAAGAACCAAAAAGACAAGGCATCTTCATATATAAACCAGTACAATATACATAATTAATAATACCGTATGCTCATTGCATCACGGTAAGGCAATTATAATTGTCGATATTTTACACTGAGCGTGAGCGAGTTTAAAAATTAGGTTTAACATATTGCTTACCAATGTTAGAATAAGCATAAAGCATGACATGAAGGAATCATTTCGATTCTTAATTATATAGGTCGAATCGTACGGAAATATCTTAGGAATTTTGACTGCTATTGTTTTCTCCCCATGAATTATGGACACGGGTTATGTTCTTCTCATATATGTTATGATGGTATGATACTAAACCCCTAACGGGAAGGATTGTGCCTGATGTTCATATGATGAAATCATAATCTTTCAGTCAGTTTAATTGAAGTCTGGAGCTGGCATGTCAGTTAACTGCTAGTAGTCGGTTGTTATTTATGTATTATTGTCATTTTTTTTTTTTTTTTGGGTTACATCTTCTGACATCAGAATCGGACTTCTCTTGAACTGAATTTTAATGTGCGTATTGTTATGCGTTTACTTTTCTACATTGGTTAGAGGTATAGGGGGAGGGTTGAGATCTCACAAACATGTTTAACCCCGCCGCATTTTTGCGCCTGTCCCAAGTCAGGAGCCTCTGGCCTTTGTTAGTCTTGTATTATTTTTATTTTAGTTTCTTGTGTACAATTTGGAAATTAGTATGGCGTTCATTATCACTGAACAAGTATATATTTGTTTAGGGGCCAGCTGAAGGACGCCTCCGGGTGCGGGAATTTTTCGCTACATTGAAGACCTGTTGTAGACCTTCTGCTGTTATTTAATTTGGTCGGGTTGCTGTCTCTTTGACACATTCCCCATTTCCATTCTCAATTTTATTACTTGTTTCATGTTTTATAATTTTAAAAACTAACAGCATTACAGATATGAATTTTGAACAACACCATTGAAATCAATTTCATATTTTATGTAAACAGCTTTAAAAAAAATATATACTTTATTAGGATTGAAATGAAAATAACGATAACGTAAAAAATAAGTTTGAGTGCATGTGTCAAACATATTTTGTGCTTTTGAAAACACAGCTTTATTCGAAATACGAAATAAGGACGTAATAATATAATCTCATTTTAATTTATCTTTTCGACTTACCAACACTTAAGCAATCATTTCGCATACTTTTAAATTGGTTTTTATTAAATAGTGTAGTAGTTGCTTTCTTATTCAGTGGTCATTATTGTTCTCTAATTAAATGTGATCAATTTTAACATGGGGAAAACACCAGAGATATGGTATGACAGCAATGAGACTCAGTCTCCCCAATTGAGCACACGCATGGATATACATGACTATACTAGGTAAATGTGCAGGCTTCAACAATGAGCAAAACTCATATCGTTTATGTACCGCGATAAAAGATGAAACATTTCGAAAGAAAAAAATATGTTTATCTTGACAATCAGTGAGTTAAACATTCACGTGGCATAAAGTTCAACTAAAGTAGAATTATTTAATTATGTGTTCGTGTGTTGTAATTGTTGAACTACGAGGCTAATAGCACGTAGTAATGGAATTGTTCTACCGGTTGTCAATGCAAATAATATTTTGATATTCCACTTCCTCATTAATTATCGCCCCCCTCGGAAACCATTGTAAATATCCACTTTATAAATAAGGTTGAACCACATAATAAAAGCTAATAAATAATTATAAAACATTTGCTGATTTTTACTTTATAGATGCATTTAAATTTTGCTCAAATTATCTGTTCTTATAATTGCGATAAATATTATTGTTTCTAATTCAGAAAATTACAATATAATGGAAATAATTGAATAAATAGGTTTGGAACCTCCTTAACTCGGTTGTAAAGTTAATAACATTATATTTTCGCCTTTTGATCTATAGTAAGAATTTACTTTTTTGTTCAAGGATGCATCTGAAAGATTATCACATTCCATTAGTAAAATGAATTAGTATTATCCTTTTTAACTATTTTAACTTTAGCCGTATTTTGCACAACTTTTTGGAATTTTGGGTCCTCAATGCTCTTCAACTTTGTATTTGTTTGGCTTTTTAATTGTTTTGATCTGAGCGTCACTGATGAGTCTTATGTAGACGAAACGCGCGTCTGGCGTATTAAATTATAATCCTGGTACCTTTGATAACTATTAACTAACAATGCTGTATTTTAACATGACCTCTTGAAGTCATGGGCTAATCTAGATAGTTTATGGAAGTATCGTGGAAACACAACTAACATGTTTAGTTTGAAGTCTTGGTACTTGGAAGTCAAGGTTTATATAATTGCATTGGTCACGTAGATTGTAGTCACTGCATCATTGTATAACATGGTTTGTAAACATCACACCGATACGAACCTCCATAGTAGCATTGAACAAACCTTCCAAACGTCTTAATCCTTATATACAACTGTTTATGTTCTGGTTTCCTTTATCTATTTTTAATAACACAGTTTGTGCATATATGAAAATGAAATTTAAAGCATAAGTAACTTTGAAATACATAATTGTATTTCTACACACCATATTCACCATATTCACGACAACTGATCAGAGGTTTGGCATGCCACAACACCAGGTTCAACCCACCATATTTTCCTTTAAAAATGTCCTGTACCAAGTCAGGAATAGGGTCATTGTTATATTATTGTTCGTTTGTGTGTGTGTGTTACATTTTAATGTTGCTTCGTTTGTTTTCTCTTATTTTTTAGTGTAAATTCACATTGCGATAAGACGTGTCACGGTACTTGTCTATCCCAAATTCTTGTATTTGGTTTTGATGTTATATTTATTATTCCCGTGGGATTCTGTCTGATGCTTGGTCCGTTTCTGTGTGTGTTACATTTTAGTGTTGTGCCGTTGTTCTCCTCTTATATTTAATGCGTTTCCCTCGGTTTTAATTTGTAACCCCGATTTTGTTTTTTTTTCTATGGATTTATGAGTTTGAACAGCGGTATACTACTGTTGCTTTTATTCAGGAGATGATAATTTATCATTGGTAAGGCATAAGATAAAATAGAGATATGAAGATCAGACCATACATAAACGTATGCCTTTTTTTAATTTGAAAGGTTCATATCACTGTAAGATCGGACCATACATAAACGTATGCCTTTTTTTTTAATTTGAAAGGATCATATCACTGTAAGATCAGACCATACATAAACACTGATAAACGTATGCCTTTTTTTAATTTGAAAGGGTCATATCACTGTTAGATCATACCATACATAAACGTATGCCTTCTTTTTTTAATTTGAAAGGGTCATATCACTGTCAGATTAGACCATACCTAAACGTATGCCTTTTTTTAAATTTGAAAGGGTCATATCACTGTAAGATCAGACCATACATAAATGTATGCCTTTTTTTAATTTGAAAGGGTCATATCACTGTAAGATCAGACCATTCATAAATGTATGCCTTTTTTATTTTATTTCAAAGGGTCATATCACTGTAAGATCAGACCATACATAAACGTTTGCCTTTTTTTTTTATTTGACAGGGTCATAATACTGTAAGATCAGACATTAGTGTTGTTTGAAATTCCTTCCCTAAATTTCCGTCTGTCTTTGCGTTTGTTATCAAATTGGTTGCCTCAGGTTTTGGCCTTACTTCGAATTAAGAATTTAATATCTTCTTTCTATTTAAATGAAAAACAAAAAAAAACAAAGAGCCCAAGGTCAACTTAACAGGAACTCGATACTATACACGCGGTTTTGTGTGTATCAGTGTGGACGAGAATCAATTAAAACACATTTGCAATACACTTATTTTTTATCATCCTATGACAGTGTGTGTTCAAGCATAGAAGCATTACACGCACTTTAATCTCAAATTTGCGTTTAGATATACCTGATAAAGTAAAAGCAGAAAGACATTGTCAACGCTTAAAATTTACAAAGTGTAATTTTCATCTCTTAAAAGTGCATATCATCTTTTCGGTTTCAATTAATTTAATTGTAAAGTCACATACAGTGCTTGTTATGTACGAATCAATTATCCGTTTTTCAATTCTATAGACTTAGCATATAACTCATTAAATTTGGTATATTACTCTCAAGGGTAAGGATGAAAAGAAAGTTAAATTAATCACAGCATATATTGACCTTCAATATATCAATGATACAACCTTGTAATAGATTGTACTATGAAACAAGGGACACATCTCTGCAGAAATTTAAATTTAAGATTAAATTCATGATCTATATATACAAATAAAATCATCATAGATACCAGGATTGAAATTTTCACTTTACGCCAGATGCGCGTTTTGTCTACAAAAGACCCATCAGTGACGAAATTTGAAAATGTGAAAAAGGCCACACAAAACGAGAAACCTCTCAATAATTTGAACAAATACACCAGTCATTAAAACACTCCACAAAATTTACTTATTACAAACTATCTTACTATAATTTAATGTCAGAATTAAAGGTTCAATAAAACAAAACTTTGCTTATATTTTACATCATAACCTTAAAATAGTAACAACGTGTGATTAAGAAATATAAACAGCTGACTTATTATTTAGAGGTTTTTACAACTTTATTTACTCTGCACTGGTTATGTTCCTACTTATTTACGCCATTTGTATAACTTAGATATATCTGTCTGAGAACAAGTCATCAATAAATGTGAACCACTATCCCCATTAGATAATACGATTTATTTACATTTAATCACATTAAAGGAATGTTTTATGAGAATCCGTTAATTTGGAACAACAATTGCGCGTCATTCCAAAAAATAAAAATAATCTTCATTTCAAAATGAAAAGTAACAGCCGTAATGACATGTGCATCAACAAAAACGTACACAGGAAAATTAAAGAAAAACTTGTTGTTTTATCTACATAAAATTAAATTACAAGATATGAACTATATGCCATTTGATGATATGGATCATGTTCAAGGGGTATTTAGACATACTAGTTGATAAAAACGGACTACGCCATATCAAAAGAAGATGAAAAATAATAAAACACTGGATAGTAGAGCAATGACAAAGCAACATCAAGGGGTACAATCAAAATCACGTGATGGATATACACACACCGGAAGTAACAGTCGAGAAGACCGCTTGAAAGGTAAGTAGTCGTATTTACTTGTTTATATCAATAAAATTTGATAAATAAGGTAGTGCACCGAATGTCGGATACTATCTAGTTTTGAAATACACAATTATCCTTGCTGGACACAGTTCCAAAATTTCACCAGATAACTGTGTCGACGTGTTTGCAATAACTGCACGCTTTCTAGCAAAAACAATTGTGTATTTTAAAACTACATACTATCCGACATTCGGTGTGCCAACTTATTAATCAAAATTTAATTGATATAAACAAGAAAATGCAACTACTAACCTTTCAAGCGGCGAGTTCGACTGTAACTTCCGCTGTGTGTATATCCATCACGTGATTTTGATTGTACCCCTTGATGTTGCTTTGTCATTGCTCTACTATCCAGTGTTTTATCATTTTTCATCTTCTTTTGATATGGCGTAGTCCGTTTTTATCAACTTGTATGTCTAAAATGGCAATCAGTATTTTCCAACTTTTTTTTTATCACATCGGAGAATTGATATTGTATGGGAATCACGACACCTCGTCATTATATATTTTTTTATAAATTACTCTGAACCGGAGTAACACAACATGTGTCGCGAATGAAGATAAGAATTATGTTTGCTCTTTTTATTAGCGTGCTTCTCTTTTCCATAGTTATTAAAACAGAGAAATACTAGATTAACAAGACAATAAATGTAATTAAAAGATGTAAAAAATAACTTACAGGTAACACACATTATGCATGATTCGATCGTCACTGATGAGTCTTTTGTAGACGAAACGGGCGTCTGGCGTTAGTGTACTTTTTTAGTCCTGGTATCTATGATGAGTTTATTTACGCAAAGATGAAAGTACCCTTTTCGCTAGCTAATCACTACAAATAAAAATGGATGTCTCTCTCAAGGGAAACAACTGAAAACTTAATATCCGTTTACAGATTCGAAGAGGGAATTTATCAGAAGAGTATCGAAAGGATGTAATCCCAGCATGCACTGGCTTTAAATTATAATCCTGGTACTTTTGATAACTATTTACAACACTGGGTCGATGCCACTGCTGGTGGACGTTTCGTCCCCGAGGGTATCACCAGCCCAGTAGTCAGCACTTCGGTGTTGACATGAATATCAATTATATGGTCATTTTTATAAATTTTCTGTTTACAAAACTTTGAATTTTTCGAAAAACTAAGGATTTTCTTACCCCAGTAGTAGATTAACTTTGAATTGAGCGTCACTGATGAGTCTTATGTAGACGAAACGCGCGTCTGGCGTATAAAATTATAATCCTGGTACTTTTGATAACTATTTACACCACTGGGTCGATGCCACTGCTGGTGGACGTTTCGTCCCCGAGGGTATCACCAGCCCAGTAGCCAGCACTTCGGTGTTGACATGAATATCAATTATATGGTCATTTTTATAAATTTTCTGTTTACAAAACTTTGAATTTTTCGAAAAACTAAGGATTTTCTTACCCCAGTAGTAGATTACCTTAGCCGTATTTGGCACAACTTTTTGGAATTTTGGATCCTCAATGCTCTTCAACTTTGTATTTATTTGGCTTTTTAACTATTTCGATCTGAGCGTCACTGATGAGTCTAATGTAGACGAAACGCGCGTCTGGCGTATAAAATTATAATCCTGGTACTTTTGATAACTATTTAAGTTGAATTCTCTGTGCGTGAAAATAGACGAAGACGTGTTATTAGTGCCAATGAGACAACTCTACATCCAACTAACTTTTTATAAACAGTATAACCATTATAGGTCAAGGTTTTGCATTCAACACGGAGATTTGGCTCACACCGAACAGGAAGCTATAAAGGGCCCCAAAAATTACTAGTGTTAAACCATTCAAATGGAAAAACCAACGGTCTTATCTATATATATAAAACGTTGTATTTAATTTCAACAAACTTGAGAAACCATTTTACCCACTGACCACTACAGAGATAATACCAATTATAGTATGAATATCTTTTCCTTATTTACTATCCATTAATCCATCTTATTTAATTTCAGAATTTTAAAATTTAATTGTCTTGAACCATTTTAAGCCCGCATTTTATGATAAAATTATCATTCCCTTATATACTTTAACAACATTATAGTTTGTTACATATATGTATGACCTACGTTCGTACATACGTCCGTACATAAAACAAACATATAAAATGTACTTTATCAAAAGTATAGTTTTTTATGTCTGGGAAAATAATATTAATAGTGATTATTTAACACAATTTGTCTTTTCCGTGTCGTAAAGTGGCAATAATTAAGTAAATGTTATTTTGCATTTAATTTACTTTGATCTTTAAAACAACAAAAGAATTGTTGTAAAATGAAAAGACAGTAGTGGGTTATGAAAACAATTGTGTGTTGGTTAATTTTATTATTATTTTTCTGCTTTGAAAGTTAAAGTAAAATGGTATGGATTTTGATACTAATTTCACTATACACTAAATGTTACTTTGAATACACAATAGATGCAATGTTTGCGTCTTATTTACTTCAGAATTATGAAAAAATATGATAAAAGAGATACAAATCAAAGTTCCAATTAGAAATTATTAAGAAACTATGGTCTCAATTCCATCAAAAAAACTTGAACTTAGTTGGATATGCTTATTTAAGTCCCTCAAAAAAATCATATATGAATATGGCATTGGCTTTCAAATACTTGAATTGATCTTTCCGAATGACGGTAAACCCCTAAAAACGTTTCATATGAACAAAATTTATACATTATTATGTTCATTGAATAATTGTTATGTTGATACAATATGTCAGAGATTTTTTCTTTCATGTTATAATTTATTTTACATGATTTTTTTGCTCGAATCATGCATAATCTTATTTATGAATATATTTTATATACAGTGTTATTTTGATAAGATTTTAAACATAACAGGAACATTTTTTACCAGCGACATTCAACTTTGATATTTATTATTTCATTTTGTTTTAGGTTATTAAGTGTATCATTTTGTAACGTTATACTCTCTACACCTACCGTGAACTATAGCATAACGTCTCATGCCTTTCCTTTGGTGCGTTAGTTTTCTAAACTATGCTCCCCAGGTACATGCATTTGTTATTCTTGCAAAGTTGAAATTCCAATTTGTTCGATCTAAAATTTGGTTTGGATTTGCAAATCCTTGAGGACAACAAGTTCTATATAGTTGTTTAAAAGGCATAAAGAGACACCAATGGGACAATCATACAATTATATTAAAGAACGAAGGACAACAACTTGAACAAAGGATAAAAACTACGAGATACTTCATAGTCCCCGAGGGAATAACCAGTCCAGTAGATTGTATTTCGGTACTTACATGAAAATACAGCTTTTGTGTTAAAGCAATATCCTGTTACAAAATATTTGAAATTATTTGAAATTAACGAATGTGTCTTCCTCATGTAAAGCTCTAACTTTCGCCTGGTTTTTACTGAACTTTTTGTCCTAATTTGTTATAGCCTAATCATTTTAATTAGCTATTGATTTTCAAAAATGTAGACCTCGAGTATCAATTACAACATAATATAACATAAGACACATGGATTGTCTAAATGTGCATCTTGTGCAGACAAAATTGTAACAACTGATGCTTTTTGTCCGCAATTGGCTTTTAATCAGCTTTTTACTTTTTGTCCGATAAATTTGGCTTTTTGTCCGACATTTGTGCTTTTTGTCCGATGTTTTTTGTCCGGTTTGCTTTTTGTTCAATAATTTTGCTTTTTGTCCGACACTTTTGCTTTTTGACCGATGCTTTTTGTCCGTCTTGCCTTTTGTCCGATAATTCTGCTTTTTGTCCGACCTTTTTGCTTTTTGTCCGTTGCTTTTCGTCCGTTTTGCTTTTGTCCGTTTTGCTTTTTGTCCGCTGATTTTGCTTTATGTCCGGTATAAAAATGTGAATATTTTTCTATTTTAATTTTACAATGCTGAACATATTTATCAAATTCAATGTGGTTAATTCAGCTGTTCCTAAAGGTTGAACAGTTCCTGTTTTCCTGCTTCTTTAGTTTTACTCAAGACAAAAAAATAGAATTTACGCATATTTGTATTCCTGCTGTTACAAACCAAAGACGACGGATTATTAAGGCGTTTCAAAGAACAATACTTCATACTTTTTCAACATTAACTCTCAAACCATTTGACAAATATAGACATTCTTGCACCGACTTTTGATATAACTATGGATACAACATTCTGACTGATAGAAAACTAATTTTAGAAAGAAGAGAGAGGATAAAAAAGGGATAAACGGGCAGTTGGTTTATATTCAATGATAACCTTATGACAACAACACAAGACCTCAACTTTACTACAAAATTAATTATGTTTGGTAATGAAAAAAAAAAGAAAGATTTGAAAACGACATGTTATATATAATCCTTACTAGAGAAAAAACATGAAAGTGGACCAAGTAATCGACGAACCTCTCTAGGTATTCCATCCGACTTAGAGAAAATTTGATATAAATACAAATAATTTGGTAAGCGTTGCAAACTGTGCACAAAGGAATTTCTCTGTTCAATCAGATTGCTTTGTTAGAATTTATTCTGGCATTATAATTTGCCATCATATATTTTAGATATACCTACATGTTTTATATTGTATTGATGGTTGTGTATGGTAAATTTGATTTTGATGATCATAATCATATTTTTGTACTAATTAATCAATTATAACAATGTAGTAATGCTGTTATTAATCGTTCAAATCACATTTTATGATGTGTGTTTGTTACTTTGTTTATTGAGCCTAACTAGCACTACTGAGTGATTTTTTATTTATTTTTCAACTGTTTAATCATTTCAAGGATAATTTATTTGTGAGTTAAGTTATGGTGAAATGCATTCAAACTTGTACTAAATCGAACCACATTTTGAAACCTGCTATAATTTAAGTTTTGTTTGAATACATAATGAAGTAAAACCACATAGTTTTACAATAAAGTACATAACTTTCACAATTTAAGTGACTGTTATTAATTTACATGCGTGTGAAATCAACTTTTCAAGTGTAAATATGACAGAATCAGTAGGTATTACATTTATTTATGGTAACTGTTTTTTTATTTTCCGTCCATGTACAACTCGTAACAAGGATTTATAGCCTTTTCGCATGAATGTTTTTGTTTTCTGAGAATGGGAATGCATTTTAAACGTCTAAATTGGAATTATAACAGGAACTACTTCATAGTTGTTTAAGTTTTCATAATCATTTAGTGTCTTATTTACATGGTTATTAAATTTAATTTTATCTTGTTTACCAGGTATTGCTTTTTTTACTTTCCCTAGGGCCGAGGCGTTTGTTTGTTTTTAATTTGTTCTCTACAGTGTGTCTGTTACTATGTAGCTATATCTAAATCGTTTATAATTACATTTGTGATGTGTGTCATATTTTATTTAACTCTATGGGAATTTTTATACAAGTGAATATTTTTTTAAGCTTTTTATTTAGTTTTAATTCACCATGTTCTACATAAGGAAATGCCGTTACGAATGTGACAGTTGTTTTCCATTCGTATGATGTGTTTCAGTTTTTTATTTGGCAATAGTGGTTTTAGAGGAATGGAATCAGATTCTAGGACGTGTATTGTGGCCATTGTTTTGTCTATGGTAAATCGATGATCAATTAAAATTGAAAAAAAAGACACTTGGAACTCATGTGTGACACAGTTATTTAAGACCACTCATCTATATCACGATGACATTTTTACAACAGCAAACCTAACTTCTCATCGTTCATCCGTGATAAGATTATATTAGAGAATGGGCCACTATCTCCATAATAGCATAATAGGTCTCTTCAAATAATATCTAATGAAAGTTTTAATTATAGTCGGACAATAAAAAACCCTGTGTAAGAAATTTCATAGGTACGAGATCTAAGCTGAGTTCTATCAGATAAAAATTCGACGTTCAATTCCAAGTTAAGTGATTTGATTATCAATAATCAAAGCCGATGTTTAAATTGCTTAACCCGACCGATTTTTTACGAAGATTCCCCCGGTATTAATAATCTTTCTCACACACCAGTTTTAATCCGTTTTCTGTTATATTTTTTTTTGTTGCCACTATATACAACTGACCTTACGTCAATTAGTCAGATACTTATATTTATTGGTATCTGTGCAGACTAATTCTATTGGTTTGTAAGATCTCATGAGGTTTTTTAAACCAAATAATTGCTATTAGACACATACAAAACGGCCAAAACCCTTCTAAAGAACAAAAATCAAATAATATTTACTCCTTAGCTCAGTAGTCTCTTCCTCTTGATAAGATAAAAGTAAAATCACAAAAAAACTGTACTCTCAGACAATGCAAAACGGCAATTCCTAGAATGTCTGCACCAAGTCATAAAAATGACAGCTGTTATCAACTCATTTTATGTTTTTCAAGTTTTGAGTGTGCCTTTTGTTTAGAGACTTTTCATTTAAAAATGTCATCGAGTTCTGTACATGTATTTGTGTTATTTGTCTTTTCGGAACTGACTTGGTTTATATCGTTTTTTTAGTTAATAAATTTAATTTAAAAAAAATCATTTGCTGAATTTCTCTATGTTTTTTAAATTCCTTTCAGTAATTCAGCTTCTACCGTTTCAATGTATAAATACAAACTTTGTTTTCAAATGTATGGGTTAGAGCGTTCATGAAAAGTGTATATTAAGGCGACGGGAGTAATTTTAACATAAGTCGAATGAGTCAAAGACGGTCAATGTCATAACCAAACAAATAAACTATCGAACAATACAACTAAAAAATTGTGTTAATCGAACCTCACTTACAAGTTGAAGGGCCAGCATCCATCTACCCTAGCTACACACGTTGTATATTCATTGTCTAAATAAATCGGTGAAAAAAACAAGTACGATTCAAAAAAACATCAAAGCAATATGGATCTGTATTTCTTTCTTTAAGTCTCCACGAAATTGATTTACCATCGTCACTAACATGAACATTGTATAATTATCTAATCACTGGCTTCTGTTTCATTATGTATAGTACCTTTTCAATAGTACACATTCCATTTCCCATCCTAGATTTGCCAATGATACTATTAAAAGAGGGACGAAAGATACCAAAGGGACAGTCAAACTCATAAATCTAAAACAATCTGACAACGCCATGGCTAAAGATGAAAAAGACAAACAGAAAAACAATAGTACACATGACACAACATACAAAACTAAAGAATAACCATCACGAACCCCTATTAAACTTCTTAAATTAGAAATCTTCGATTAAAAATATTAATGTTAGCCTTAAAGATCTTGGCAGTATAACGCTAAGTAAATCTAATTAGTCTTGTACATAGTAAAAGTTCATAAGAAATCTGGTGTCCACTCAGTCAGACAAATTGTGTTGGTTTCATAGTTTTATGGACATAAACATTAATGAGATTCCTATTTTCATTCATCGTTTTGAATATTGTACCTACATATAATTCCCGTGAATTAATGCTTTATTGGTCCGTTCCTACTCACTACCAATTAACATGTAGATTTGAGAAATAGAATTTCATTCAGATAAAAATTTTACAATGAAAATCACTTGAAATAAAATTCAAGGTTAGTTGGTACTTCATAATAGAAAAGAAAAAAACATATGGTTTTTCATTGGTTGCTTGTCTTTCATACAAGTGAAATACTTAATTCGACATGTTTCTTCGTATGATTTCGAATGACATGACGTAAATTTTGGGTAAATTGATAAAATAAAGTGAGAAAACATACAACAGGAGGTAAACATACACCGTCCCAACGACACATTACGAGCTATTGCACAAATCTAGTGTTTAATTGTTAAGCGGTTCATTTGTTTATTAATAATCACAAATACAAGGTACATGTATCAATGAAATGATTGGTAAATTAAGAAAAGGATCCAATTAATTAAACCATAACTGTGATACTGTCTTTCGTAGATATATATTGGTGAAAGAATAACATGTTCTTTGTACTTAAGGGGGTAGACCTTGGTCCAGGGAGATAACTCTTTAATTCAGTGATGCGTTTGTAATAGTCAAGTTTTATTAATGTATTTTAAGCATTTACCTGAAACAGATTGAAAATAATCTATGTATTCTAGAAGCTTAGAACGTAATTATGAAAATGGCTGACACAAACATACGGATGATTTTAAGAGTTATTTCCCTTAACCTAGGTCTACCACCTTAAACAATGTTATGTTTGTAAGTTTCTTTTTTCATGATAATCGAGATATTTGGAGTGTCAATATATCATTTTTTGCTTCATTACATAAATTTTGATTTCACTTTCTAAAATGTTTGGACGAATAAATTGAATTCTCCGTCTACATCTTTTGCTAATTATCAATTTTATATATCTGTTTTAATGCCTTGATCAAGATCTTCTTTATATCAAATTTAGTATCCATGTTTTTTTTATAATGTGATATCAACATTATTTCATAGATACTATAATACGCCTCTAAACAAACTTGAGGATACAAAATATCGTTCAATATACTTTGTCATAAATGGGAGTGGACGTATAAATGTTTAAAGAAAACTCTTAAGGTAACGCAATGCATTTAAGTGTCGAAAGCGATAACAATTAAAATCTTGAAAAGAGCCCTTCAATTTTTAGTTCCATGTGAAGAGTTTTGTAGAATGTTATAAGTCTTTTTCCCTTTTTTTTAATTTTCGTCTGTTGTCAACGATTTATGAGTTTTGAATGTCACTATGGTATGTTCACCCTGATTTTTACTTTTTTGATGACAAATACACACGGATTGGTTTATACCTCCTTTTGTCGTCAAATTGTTTTCTCTTATTCTTTGAGCTATAGTTTTGATTGCCCTCGATATTACCAATATATATAATGTTGATATAATCGAGTCTAAATTGAAAACTTCGTTCAAACCTATGATTGCGTTAGATAAATATAGATTCTTACATTGATACCAGTGGATTATCGGATTTATCCAATCGAGATAGTTAAATTATCAATTTTAAAGTCCGAGCCGCCTCGGCGAGGACTTTAAAATTTTTAATCTAACTATCGAGATTGGATTAATCCGATAATACACGAGTAACTATGTAAGAATCTGTTTCTCTAATGATTAAAAAGACATTTTCTTTTTTTGTTAACCTAAAATCCCCTTCGAGTGCCTTTCACATCGCACGAAGTTGTCAATTTCATTAACACCTGTTATCAAATTTTGATTCATCCAGTTAGCTAAAAAGGTCATGACCCTTAAAATCATCCAATGATCTTTTGAGATCACCAGCAACCACACGTTGATTAAATTTTTTTATACAATGGGTTCGGAAAGGGATAAATTTCAATAGAATTAGAGAAAATAATGTTCATATAATGATATCTATTGGTATAAACTTAATAAAACATTCGAACGGTTAGGAAAAGGAAAATGTAAACGTGCCGTTTTCATAACATCTAATATTCATTTTTGTAATGACTCATCGCAAGAAAGTTTGTTTTTTGCAATTTGGCAAAAGTCCATAAAAAGCAAATTACACGAATGATTGACATTGGATGTGATACATGATCGTATTCGTTCGAAGCAACACGTACATGCAGGTCGTCTATTTTCCAAGTTTTTGAAACATCAGAATTTGCTCTGGCGAATGAACACGATCACCTGTAGACGACATCATATGAGGAAGTTGGAACATGGATTAAGTATACTAGTACCTAGTAATGGTTTGACTACACATTCACTGTTTTGAATCAAAATGAATAATAACAAAATCTGCGTGGTTTAAGTATGACTTGGAATGCAGTGCGCATTGCTCGTTATTATGTTTTATTCTTTTAAATAGTTCATTTGGGACAAATTTGAATGGCACTGGCTCGATACCGCTATAGGTAAACTATACTCAGCTCATACATTAGTCATGTTAGTACTTCTTCATACCAATTTTGTAGTACCTTGTAATGGTTCGACTACACATTCACTGTTTTGAATCAAAATGAATAATAACAAAATCTGCGTGGTATAAGTATGATTTGGAATGTAGTGCGCATTGCTCGTTATTATGTTTTATTCTTTTAAATAGTACATTTGTGACAAATTTGTATGGCACTGGCTCGATACCGCTAAAGGTAAACTATACTCAGCTCATACATTAGTCATGTTAGTACTTCTTCATACCAATATGTCTTAAATTGCTCGTATATAAATTTATAAATCGTTTAGGAGCTAAGTTTCAATTCCCTGAAGCAAAGTTGACTTGAGATGGATGTTTTCATTTATTTGTGTCCATTTGTGTTATGAACCTGTTCACCTCTGTCTATTCTTAAACATCCATGGCTTTCGTTGACTATTTAGGATGAGAGCTAATCCAGAACAGCACTTCGTTCGCATGAAATTATCACAATGCTTGTTTCATTTAGAAATGTTATTTGGTACTCAACCCTTTTGTTTACTGAAATCCTTAATCACCACTCTCCAAAAACAAAATCGAGCAAGGTATTCAACAAAGAGGACAAATTGCTGATTTGTAATTGTGAGTTGTCACTTTATCTGCCCTTATCTAGGCATAACATTGGAAGCCATTGTACGTTATATATTATTTAATTTATATTTTCAATTCTTTAAGACAATTCTCAAAGTAAAATGAAAAAAAAAGAACATATGAACACATTTGTCGAAAGAATGCCCTAAATTTAAAACATACATGCATGAGAATTAAAGATACATTCTGAAGTCCAATGAAGAATGTAAAAACCAAGAACTCAATATCTTAAACGAAATCACATCAAAACGCACTTGACCTGAACACTTATTGTGTCTTTTATTTTTTAATATAGAATTATGTATGATTATTATGTAAATGTACGTATTTGTCGGTTATAAAAGAGCTTATGTTTATTTTTTATGTAACATGCCGACTATAAATAAAGCTTTGAATTGAATTGAGTATATCATAACAAATCTAAACGGCAGAGGGACGTAGGGATAGCATAATATCTGAACTTCAATCAGAGTGTGGGAATAAAAAGCGGGAAACCCGTGGTTGTATTTTTTTCAATTTCTGGAAACGTTTGCTATTAAGTCCCTACATGATCAGAAAGTACAAATTCAATTAAAGAGATGTGTTTAACGCTGTGATTCAAGAGGCGTATATCTATTATTAATAATTTCAACGTGCTTAAATGTGATACGTGCGTGCATGCTATGACAAATGGAATTACTAAATAATGTAAAGGGAAATTTTATAACATAAACATTTCATAATGTAAAAACCGTACAAGGATTACGTGTTAAGGATTAAAATATCAGACGCCAGGAAATTGTGGTATATTCATAACATATTTAACAGATTATGAAAATAATAGAAACGTACGTTCTTTCTCAATAATGATACCCTCACTATATGTTTCGGTAAACCTGAAGCTGGTGGATTGGGGAATTTAATAATACATACCACAATACTTTATGCTTGAATGAAGATTTGATGCAACTGGCGTGGGTATAAACAAATGAAAAGTCACAATATTATTTTCAACAATGAGTGAAATACTATCTGTATATCAGGTCAAAACATAACAAAATGTTATATGATTCACACCAGAATAAAACGATGGTCTGATTTATAACAAGACAACAAATGACAGACAGCAAACCAAGCAACAGCCTCCTGATAGTTATGACAGACCTAAATATAGTGTTGTAGCTTAAACATGGTTTTGAATGCTCTTAAACTGAATATGACAGTTGTTTGACGTCTTAACACTGAATGTGTTGAATGTGCACTAATTTATTTATCTGGGGTAATCGGCTTTTAATCAGTTCTGTTAGATAAGTACTTTGTGTCGTTTGTGCTCTACAGCATCGTACTTTATTCTGCCTGTTAATTTTTTTGAGTTCGAGGGATGAGTCTTTTGTTGACGAAACTTGCGTATGGCCTAAATACAAAAGTTATTCCTGATATCCATGATGAGTTTATTTGATGAGTTTGAGGTTTTAATTTTGTCATTTGATTAGGGACTTTCCGTTTTGAATTTTCCTCTGAGTACAGTATTTTTGTAATTTTTCTTTGTATTCTCTCAGAACAGAGAAAGAAACAACACACCATAAGTTGTATACGAGTTTGGACATTTTGTAACTCATAAGAAATTCCAAATTAAATCTAAAAAGTAAAATAACAAAAATACTGAACTACGAGTAAAATTTAGATCGAAAAGTCCTTATTCAAATGGGAAAGTCGAATGCTAAAACACATCAAGCAAATGGACAACAACCTTCATATTCCTGACTTGGTACAGGCATTCTCAAATGTAGAAATTGTGGATTGAACCTGATTTAATAGCGCTCAATCTCTAATCTTGTACGACAGCTGCATCAAATTTCATTATATTGACAAAGATGCGTGAACAAAATGTCACAAAAAGATATACACAAAATACAAAAAGGACCATTTAACAGAACGGATTTTAAGCCGATTACCACTATTAAGTAAATCAAGTTCTCACAGAATGAAGCATCAATTAGTGTGCATACAGGGAATTCAGTGTAAAGACGTCAAAAAACTGTCTGAAATAAGAATAAACGTGTACAATGTAAATATCCTATTCAATCATTGACCGAAATTACTACTTTACTTTCAAACAGATTGAAGGATTTCTCAAGATAATGACTCTTTTTTATAATTCCTGAAGAGTGCTCAAAATAGCATCAGGTTAGCTTTAACTTACTTATTTGATGAAAACATGTATCATATAAGCTTATTCTAGTGTGTTTACCTAATTACAATTCAACAAGGATAAAACTAAAAGCAGTTTATTTCGTCACCTAACATCAGCGATTTATTTCATCTGGAATCTTTTCGCTGAGGTCATCTATATTTCTATCAAATCGTATAATATATGCAAAATGAGGATGTTAAATTTGATGTATGCCTTTTTGTGCTGCTTCGTTGCATTTGTTGTTTTTTATAGTGATTAAGATGATAACACAATGTTGGCTGCTGTGCCCCTTTTTTTTTGACATTTTTACTTATTGTGTCTGTTTGTTTTGTTCGCGCATCGTTGACAATGAAATGGAATTTGAAGCGACTGTCATACATGTGGGAGGTTTAGCTAGCTTTAAAACCAGGTTCAATCCCCCATTTTCTACATAAGAAAATGCCTGTACCAAGTCAGGAATATGACAGTTGTTATCCATTCGTTTGATGTGTATGAACTTTTGATTTTGCCATTTGATTTGGGACTTTCTTTTTTAATTTTCCTCGGAGATCAATATTTTTGTGTTTTCACTTTTTCTTTCACCAGTATCATTTTTTAAAATAAAGTTGTTAGCATTGAGTTGTATATTCAGAGATTACATAATTTTTGAAACAAAATCATGTGTTTACTACTTTATTAATGCCGTAATATTTAATTTCAAAAATGCATTGCTAACAAAGAATTTAAGTTTGAAAGGGAATTTTTATTTCAAGAATTTTTAAACATCCAAAATAAGAGAATATCATAACCTTGTGAAGTCGATTGAAAGCAAAAGCCTTTATCAAATTATCCAGCATATTGCACACACTTTATATACCTCAAATCGTTTATATACATGAATACTTGCTGTCCGTCAATGACGAGTCTATTGTAGACGAAACGCGCGTCGGGCGTAAATACAAAACTTAATCCAGGTATCAATTATAAGCTAAGTATATTTACAACCACTGGGTCGATAAAATTACCTGTGGGTATCACAAGCCCAGTAGTCAGCACTTCTGTGCTGACATGAATTATTATTGATATGGTCATATTTAACTGTTTTACAAAACTTTTGAATTTTTGAAATACTAAGGCTTTTCTACCTCAGGAATGGATTACCTCAGGTGTATTTGGCTAATCTTTTAGGAATTTGGTTCTCAATGCTCTTCAACTTTGTACTTTATTTGGCCTTTTTAACTTTTTAGGCTTCGAGCATCACTGATGCGTCTTTTGTAAACGAAACGTGCGTTTGGTGTTAATACAAATTTTAATCCTGGTATCTATGATGAGTTTATTTAGATTTTTTCAAAAACATTAGAATCTCTTTGCGTCATAAAAAAGAATGGCAAACGTAGATACAAGTATCTTGTCTTAGGAAGGGATAGATGCTACTTTGTAAAGAATCATTCTGATTCAAAGAAAAAATTCTCTGAAACCGATATTATCAAGATGCTTGATTTCTTGATTGACAACATATTTGTTACGTTCGGAGGACGTGTTTTTCAACTGATTGTCGGCATCCCAATGGGAACCAACTGTGCCCCTCTACTTTCCGACTCGTTTCTTTATCATTATGAAGCTGACTTCATGCAGGAACTTCTTAGGAAGAAAAATAAGAAGTTAACAATATCCTTTAACTCTACTTTCCGCTATATAGATAACGTTTTTTCACTAAACAATTCAAAATTTGGTGACTTTGTGGAACGCTTATATCCCATCGAATTGGAGATAAAGGATACTACAGATACAGTTAAGGCGGCTTCATATCTTGACTTACATCTTGAAATTGACAATGGAGTCGGTTGAAAACAAAACTTTACGACTAAAGAGATGATTTCAGCTTTTCAATTGTGAACTTTCCATTTGTAAGTAGCAACATTCCAGCAGCACCTGCATACGGGGTATATATCTCCCAATTGATACGATATTCCCGTGCTTGTATTTCCTATCATAATTGTCTTGATAGAGGGTTACTGCTCACAAGGGAGCTATTAAACCAAGAGTTCCAAATGGTGAAGTTGAAATCATCCCTTCGTAAATTTTACGGACGCCACCACGAGTTGGTTGACCGTTATGGAATAACTGTTTCACAAATGATATCGGATATGTTCCTTACGTCGTAACTATAATCCTCTTCCCTTTCATGATTGTGAGCTACCGAATTAGACTATTTACTGGATTTGTAATCACATAAGCAACACGATGGGTGCCACATGTGGAGCAGGATCTGCTTACCCTTCCGGAGCACCTGAGATCACCCCTAGTTTTTGGTGGGGTTCGTGTTGTTTATTCTTTAGTTTCTATGTTGTGTCATGTGTACTATTGTTTTTCTGTGTTTCTTTTTCATTTTTAGCCATGGCGTTGTGAGTTTATTTTAGATTTATGAGTTTGACTGTCCCTTTGGTATCTTTCGTCCCTCTTTTAATATATATCTCTACAAAGTAATTTGCTTTCAAGTAAATTATAAGATAATACTTTTTTAAAAGTCGTAATTATATCATGGCATCACTATCGTATGCAAATGAACGAGTTCCAATGGAAAGCAAATAAACGGCATTATAACGATAAACGTAAAGAAATGAAAAGTAAGACAATTTTTAGAAAATGAACTCAAATTGAATGACACTCTACATAACAACAGATTACTAGCGATATGCTGGATGTTTGGTTTTAGTTTATGACATAATTTTACTAGGAGCTAATTATTGTAGTTTAATGATGTATTTTTTATATAGTTATTGACTTTAAGAAAGGAATATTTGTTTGTCATAATTTATAATAAATACATATTAATCACCATATGGTTGTATTAATTGGATGAAGAGTTTATTTGTAATCTGTAGATGTTTTATTGCTCTATTTGTTCACTTCTGTTTAAACTTGCTCTTTTTCGGCTAACAAGTAGATTTGCTATTTAACAATCAATGTGCAGGACATCACGTTTTATCAATAACTAATTAGAGAATTATACTAAGTGTTATTCGACCCGACTCATAAAATAAATAACAATAAGACTGGAAAAAATAATATAATGGGTAATATTATAACTACACAAAAGCCTTAAATGCTTTGTCTTTCATTAAAGTAGAATTTATTTGAACTTTCAGCTACATAGTAATTGTACAAAACACTTCTTATAGATCTAACCTCCACTCACTTAATGATATTTAGATTCTTCAAATGTGTTCAAATGAGACTCAATGTTCCGAGTGTGTTGACTATATGAATATAACTTGATATCTTTGCTTCTGAACAGAGTGTATATTGTTTTGGTCATCACATAAGAAATTAAAAAAAAATATAAACATGCTTGTTATAAATCTGTCTCTATGTGTCAGTTAGGTACAAAAAGTACAAAATAGAACCCATATTCATATAACATTATCACGTTTTCGTCCTCATCTGCAGGTATCATTTTTGGCACAAGACGTGAAATAGGAGTTATTGGTCATGGGTTTGTCAGTCTTCCTTTGACATATAATTGTAGATTGTAATAAGGATATTTTCTTACTTATTACAAGCTGTAATTACTGATTCGGTGAACGAAAACGCGTCTTGCGCGATGAAATCGGTATTGTATATTTTGAGCAAAAGCCCACAAAAGCTCGTAATCAAAGTATAGTTAAGGTATGTTCATTAGCCAGATTTTTGGTATTTATAGTTGTCCTGCTGGAAATTAATTTTTGTTACCTTAAGATATTATTATAGTCGTCAGCTCTGACAATTAAAGGATTTTGCACTATCCTGTAGTATAAATTATCAAAACAGGTAAGTATTTAATTATAATATTTTTTACAATTTGTATCTGGTTTAACTAATCCTGGCTGTTCACATGCTTCATATTCAGTTTTTAGATTCCCTGAGGGGCGTTCTCTACTTTGGTTTATTCCAAATAGGTTTACGAATTTTAAACATTGGTAAATTCTATCTGTTTCTTATTCTTGATTCTGAGTTGCGAAATGTTTGTCTCGAGCGTGGTTAATGAAAGGCTTCCAGAAAACACATGAAATAACGTAAGTTCGTCGGTTATGTTGATTAGTTAAATGCTGAATAGGAAACAAATATTTTGATTTGATGGTTGTTCGTGAAAAGAATGTTATTTGTGATTTTTCTGATATAAAAGTATATCATCGATTTAGGTTTAAAAATGTATACATTCTTTTATGGTATCTCAGCAGATATGTTTGTTTTTCACTAAACAATTTGATATCATGCTAAAGCAAACGTATAGCATGATCTGATTACCTTTGGAGCACCCCCAACTTTGAGAAGAATTGGTATTGCTTAGTTTTGAATTTTTTATGTTTTGTTGTGTGTACCTTTCTTTTGTATCATTGACCTTGTCATTTTGGTTTCGACCTTGAGTTTAAATGGACTCTTTTGCCTCTTTTATATATCTTTGAGAGCTTATAATTATTTCATTCTCAGCGTTAAATGTTATATCTAGAGCTAATCAAATTGAATAGATCTTTGTCTATATCTAAATTAATAAAATGTTAACTTCTGGATTACCTTTCTAACTGTCGTGTTCGTGTTTTTATGATGCTTTCTTATTGTTGTGTGCCCGATATCACCTTGAATTCTCACACGCTTGTTACTAATTGGGATCAGCGTGTCATTCGTGATCAGCATTTTTTAGGACCAAATTTTATATAGATCATGTGAATGGTATTTTAGATCTGCACATAGAAAGTTGTGTAAACATAGTCCTGTTATATAACACAAATTATTTATTTAACTATTAGAACTTTGTGACAACTTGTTTAGTATTTACAATAAGTCCCCATTTGAGTCGGAATTACGAAATGTCTGCAAACGTCATGTTTCAATTTGATGTCATCAACAGAGATTGTATACACGAAATGTTGATTTCAATTAAAATACAGATAGTATTTATAATATAAAATAGAGATCTAGTATAAAGTAAAATTTCAAATTATTGTTACTTGCTTCGTTCATCGAGAGCAATATTCATTCTTCCATATTCATTTTAATTATTATACAACAATGACGCTATTAACAATTTCAAACATACAAACAACACCGTATGACACACAACTGTTCTTGACTAGACCATCTATTTTCAAATCAAGTGCTACATTTCAAACATTTTAAGTCTTCCTTTTGATATCGTTATGTATTTGGGATTGTTAAGTGATTCATACTCGGCGTAATATTGTTAGATTGTCAAACATGGTAAAGTTTGATTTCTATACATGATAATATTTTATAACTTTCACAATTAGATACGATGGGGATGTTCATCTCCTTGCAGTTATCAAAACTAGTCAGGATTTTTGTCAGTGGCTGTCTTTTACATAACTCAATGTTTTATTGGTTTATTTTGTGTGTGCGTTATGGATGACAACGAGTACTTACGTTCGAATTCGATACTTCGATATTCGAATAAATTGTTGTATCCCTCATTTCGTAGAAATATTTTTACCTGAGTTAATATTGTTTGAAATTTTCCCTTATGGTTGTGTACAACCTGTGTAGTACGATGATAACGACAAAACGAAAACTGTCTGTCAAAACTTTAAAGAATGTCATTTTGAATTAGAGTTTCGATATATGTACCATATATATATATATATATAAATAATTTATTAACGACAATCAGTTATTGCATGACGTCCCGTCCGCAAATATTGTTTTACATCTGTTGGTCTATTGTATCTTATCTGTAGATAAATATAAATGTATGATTTCAAGATTTAATATACGTCACAGACATACATCACTGTATTTATTTTGATGTGCTGTTGTAAAAGGAAAGTGTCCGTTGTTATTCTGCTGTTTACATGTTGAAATGATTTATTATATTATCTTTTTATTAGTTTCTGTTAGCTAAGCTTGCGTTTTTTGTATTGTACTCCTGTCCCGTAGTGTTGCATTTAAGCAATATATATATTTTTTTAATTTCCATAAAAAGCAGCAGATTAAGCTATCCATCAAACCAGGTTCAAAGTAAAATAATAAAAACATCGAACACCAAGGAAAAAATACAAAACGGAAAATCCCTAATAAAATGGCGAAATTAAAGCTCAAACATATCAAACAAATGGATAGCTATTGTCATATTCCTTACCAGCTACTTGGTACATGTATTTTCATGTAGAAAAATGGTGAATAAAACCTGGTTTTATAGCTAGATCAACCTCTCAATTGAATGACATTATGTTAACAACTATAATGAGTGAAAATAACAAACAGACCTGAAAGGTTAAAATGTCAAAATATGGGTGCAACATTCAACTTTATGTTTTAATCTGCATCATCATGGTCATTATAAAAACAAAAAATCCACCATTTTTCATAAAACGTCCTGTAAAAAATGAAGGTGACAATAGAATACCGCTATTCAATAGCCTATTTCGATTGAGAGAAAACAAATCTGGGTCTTAACTTAAACCGAGGGAAACACATCAACTACAAAAGAAAAACCAAGAACAGAATAAGGCAGTTGTAATCAAAAGCCCGTTTCTAAGAATTTTGGCGTTTGTTTTTGTTGCACTCCAGTGTTTCTGTTGTTCCGTTGTTTTCCTCTTGATTTGTTTCCCTTGGTTATAGTTTGTTACTCGGATTAGTTTTTCTGCTTGTCGATTTATGAAATTTGAATAGCGGTATTATACTGTTGTCTTTCTTTATTTAACGAATACAAAACAACTACTAAGTATCAAGAAATCAGTTGGCTGTCGTATTAGTAAAAATGCATGTAAAATTAGATGTATGATACATCATAATATCTGAATTTTACGTTCGATGTCACCACAAGTATTGTTAATTCGAAACAATATTTTGTACGCAACTTAATTATAATACTTAAGCTATTTTCATTTTTATGACAGATTGAAAGATTTAGTCAGATTACATTAATGTCTTGTTATAGAAAAGTATTTTTTTTGTATTTGAATAGGCATCACAGAGAGATTATATTAACAGTAAGATCTGTTTCAAAAATAACAAACAATGAGGATGGATTGAAAAAGGTAAAGCAAACAAAAAAGGCTTCTATGTTTACCATTTTCCATTCTATAATGTTCATATATCACAAAATCCTAGCAGCACCTGTATTGGAGTTAAAATCTCGCATTTGATTCAATGTTCATGAAATTTCATCGTCTGCTGATATTTTATAAAAAAAGTAAAAACACAAAAATACTAAACTCCGAGGAAAATCAAAAATCAAAAGGCAAAATCAAAAGTCCAAACACATCAAACGAATGGATAACAACTGTCATATTCCTGACTTGGTACAGGCATTTTCTAATGTAGAACATGGTGGATTGAACCTGGTTTTATAGCTAGCTAAACCTCTCACTTTTATGACAGTCGCATCAAATTCCATTACATTGTCAACGATGAATGAACAAAACAAACATAATCAAAGAGTAAAAATGTCAAAAAGAGGGGTACATAAGTCAATAATGTGTTATTATCTTAATATCACTAGCTGTGAACACAACAAATGTAACGAAGAAGCACAAAAAGGCATACATTAAATTTAACATACTGATTTTGTTATTCTTATACGACTTAATTTATGTATGTAAAGTCTACCCGTAAAGGATAGAAGGTTTTCAGTACTGGTGTAAAATGGCGCGTTTGAAATTCGCACAGGTAGACATAAAAATAATTTTGTCGTTCAAAGTATGACGGCATACACACATGCAGAGTCACGTAAAGTAGATATAACAAAAACAGATTAAACAGTAAAAGTAATAATAAAAATAAAATAATTGTGTGGTTCAAAATATGACGGGATACATAAGTACAGTTTCACGTCAAATGTTTATCATAAAAAACAAACTTAACAGAAAAGTAGAATTATTGAATACAATAATTTTGTCATTCATAGTATTCAAGATCCATACGTAAAAGTAATATTAGGAAATGAAATAATTATGTCGTTCAAAGTATGATGTTTTACATAACCACAGAGTCACTTCAAAAGAATATCTAAAACAACTGACTTAACAGTACAAGTAATATTAATAAAGACAAATAAAAGAATACTAAAACACGTTATTAAGATGATAACCCAATGTCAGTACGCAAAATCTATACTTCAAGACCATCTTGTATTATTTGTGAAGTTGATACGGAGTATTTATCAACAAGTTCTGGGTATCTTCCGATGAACCTTTTTAGAAAAAGGATGAGACGTTCTTTGACATACCCCTGGTTCATCAACTTTCTGCTCAGACACTGGTGACGTTTTACAAAGTCTGAATAGGAGCTGCAAGCTCTTGAATAAAATGGTTATTCAAATCGAAGGGACGCTTAAAAGTTAGAATTTTGACCCCTTCTTTCAATACCTTTTTTGTAAGCAGTATTCATATTTTACGGAATTTATCAACTGAAAGATATGAATACATATGCAATCGCGTTTGTATTGTTTTATCTAAAAAGTCTAGTTGCCATCCGATTCTTAATGTAATTTCTTGTTTTGATGAGGTCAAGTTAAGAGCAGACCTTTCTGTATCGCTGATATATTCAATGCAATTCAACATAGTAATACTCACTTTAGTTATTAAATGAGAGTATACCGTCTACAGATGATTGAATACCTTAACAATTAATTAAGTCACGAATTCCATTGGATGTCCAATTTCTAATGTCCCAAACCTACACAAAGAGGTTAAAGTTTGCATAGATACCAGGCATATAATTTAAGAGGCGTGTTTCGTCTACACAAGATTCATCAGCGACGCTCGGATAAAAAAAGTTAGAATGCCAAACAAGTATTGAATATGCAGGTTAAATGTACAGTTTTCATTATAGTCATTCAAATTTAAAATATGGATGGCAGTAGTACTTAAATATCAAAAAGACGATATGGTATTATTGCCAATGAGACAACTATCCACAACAGACCAAAATGACGCAAACATTAACAACTACAGGTAACCATATGGCCTTCAACAATGAGCAAAGCCTATACCGCATAGTCAGCTATAAAAGGCCCCGATAAAACAATGTAAAACAATTCAAACGAGATAAGTAACGGCCTTATTTATGTAAAAAAAATGGACGAAAAAAAGAATATGTAACACATAAACAAACGACAACCACTGAATAACAGGCTCCTGACTGGGACAGGCACGTACATAAATAATGTGGCCATAAAATACATGAAACCTATCCTTCTGTTGTTATTATCTTGTAACCAAATCTATTATCTTATCTATAAGATTTATGGTAAGTTACGGACTCGGTTAGAACTACAATTGAGTGTTATAGATGTAAATGATTGATATTCATTTTTTTTTTAAATAATCAATATCAATTTATATATTAATATATTTTAAGCGTTTTAAACATCTTTATTTAACTTTAGTCTATAACATCCTGTGTTCTCTTATTCAATTACGTTTGCTAAGGTTTATTATTCACCTTGCTATGTTATATCTCTATTTCTGTAATTCTTAACATAACGCGTCATCTTTTAAAATCAACAATAGTGTATTTAACAAAAACTATTATGTCACCACAACCTTAGCTTGAACGTGATTGTGTTGTTGTTTACCTCATCAAAACGTCGCAGTGATAGAGTGAAAAAAATTGTAAATTTACAATTTAAACATTAATATTCAGCAAATCAAGGTTAAATATTGCACGGAAGACATAGAATATAAAAGGAAATATTTTGAGTTTAAACCCCTGGAGATTATTTAATATGTGATTGTCAAAAGCATTGGTTACAAATTATATGAACGACAATCCAATTGTGTATTCCTTAATAGAAGAAATATTGTGTTTGATTGCTTGTTAGCTAATCAGGCTATAAACATATCGACGTTTTGTCAACGTATGTTTGCGATTCTAACTCGTTTAAACTGGTAGATAAAACAACCTTCCCCTCATTGAAGTAGGCACGTGAACATAACATAAGCATTAACAAAACTCTAAGGTATATTAAAGCAGGGAATAGAACAAACCTGACAATTCTTGTAGGAATTTTCTGAAAGAAAGTCGAGGGTCCACGTTAATGGTGATCAGTGTTATGACATGTAAATTTTTGGTTGAATATTGAACTCAGAGAGAGTAATGATGAGTTATTTAGACTTTATACTCTAAAAAAAAATGAAAACTGTCAAAAAGCATTTTATATTTAAGGGGAAAATCATTATGGTTACTCAAATGTAAATGAACAGGACATTGTCAAATTTTATGCATACATTATGAAAATAATACTTGCCATATTTGGCACAGGACCTTCTTTGTGTTATCTTTTGCAGCAATGGGGAAAATAGAAATTCAGTTAAATGTCTAAATAAAAGTCGTCCTTCTGCAATGAAGCATTACCTGACAATCATCCCAAGCAACTTATCTTTTTGACTGCATTTTTGTTTTACAATAAAAAAAATTAAAAAAATTAAAGTGAACCTGACTTTTATAACAGGACGTTCTAAATTTTTATTGTAAATGAAATCGTAGATGATCAAAATATGATACGACTCAAATCTATATAAAATCAAACCTCCGGTAAAAACATGATTTTCTGATAAAAAGCCTTAAACAGTTACTTTTATTTCAAATCATACATTTTGTTATTTGAACTGGTGATATGGGAGAGAAAAGTCACCTTTTTCAAATATAAAGTCACTTGTCGTCAAAATCATTCAATCGCGTAGTGGAATTAACTTTTTGTGGATTCTTATAAATTCTATATATAACTTTTGGACTAGTTTAAATCCCAAGTCCATTTCTGAATTTTTTTTCATACATACTTTTGATTTTTTAACCCTGTATGCTAACATTGCTTTGTAAATTTTAAAAATGTGTGTATGCACATTGAACGACAAATCTGTGTGACGTATACAAAGTTTTCTGACGTCAGACACAAAAATCAATGAATGTGTTTGTATATAGTAGATGATTTTGTGTTCTGTTAAATTGTTCCTTTTAGAATTGTTATACGATGATGACTGATGTACCCATATTTTAACTTTTTTATTTATTTTGTCTGTTTAGTTAACGCATCAATGTAAATATAACGGAATTTGATGAGACTGTCATCAAAGTGAGAGGGTTAGTGCTATAAAAACCAGATTTAATCCACCATATTCTACATTTGAAAAATGCCTGTACCAAGTCAGGAATATGACAGTTCTTGTCTATTCGTTTTTTATGCGTTTTGTTATTTGATTTTGCAATGTGGTTGTGGACTTTCCGAATTGATTTTCCTCTAAGTTCAGATTATTTGTGATTTTACTTTTTGTTACGCAACTGTTTCATATATGCTTGATCGGGTATAATTTATTAGGTATTACAAGTCCATAACAATATCACTTCTAGAATGAAGAGTCACATTAAATTCTAACAAAGTTACAATGAACGATACTTCAGTTAACATATTTGCTTTTTGACGAATGTGCTAAAAAAGGCAATGCATTTTCTACAAATTAAAAATTATGATCTTTAATAAGGCGAACATATTGCATTTTGTTTGATTTCATCATCAACTGTATGAAGTTTTAATTGTTTAATCTTCATTTGGTATGAAATGAAATAAACCCTTAGTTTAAACAAATATTCCATCTCTCCATGGATTTTGTCAATTTTCTTCGTCAAATAAACATGATAAAATGAACAGCCTATTAATTAATACTGTTCAAATATTTCCGCTAAGATCATTAAGATGATTTGTTTCAGGAAATTATACTGCTGTGTGCATTCCGTGTCTCCGTCATCAACAAAACCAAACAAACATTGGAAAAACAAATACAAAAAAAATATTATAAACTTATTCAAATCAATTTGAGGATAAATAAATTAAAGGTGAGGTATTTAACACTACTTTCAGCACTTTTAGCGATTTCGCAGGTTGTTTTTTTTACAGGAGAGAGATCTTCTCAATTTAAACCTCTGTCTGTCACTAATGTATCAAAGGTACAAGTCTCAATTTTAGATTCGATAATTGTAGTTTGAGTTATCAACCTTCACAATAAACAAAATTATATTGCAAGCAACAAAATTGAACTGAAAAAAACACAGCCGAGGATCTGAATATGGGTGTTTTGGATTAATTATTTAGGAAGGTGTGTTTAATTTAGTGTAATGAAATCTCCTTTTTTTAATCTGATACATTCCTTGTTATTTTTTCATATTTCCTTAGTTACCATATTCCTTAAATGACATAACATTAAGAAGTAACGATAGAGTGAATGAATTTTAGTGATATCTTTTATTTCGGGTTAATCTATATTGTATTGCTTACAAAATCATTAATATTATCAAATTGCTATAGTTTAAGACATAGAAGTTATATTATAAAGCACCATCCTACATGTATGTAGATTTTAGTGAAATGCAGGAAGCTATTTTGTCTGTTATTTCCGAGATCAATTTGAGATGAACAGTTGTTCTCATTCAAGATAATCACTCGGAACTCTTAGAAGATGTAATGAAAAGTGTAAAGTGTTTCCTTTTAACCTAGTTGAATTATCAAACTCAGCAGTTTCACATGTTAAAGTTCATTAATCATAAAAAAAAATATAGCTTGTTTAAATTATTTCATTTAGTGTCTTGAATTAGGATAGAAGACTATCTTGCAATTATTTGAGTTTCCAATCTGTAACTCACTTTAATGGATGTCTTTATTTAATTATAAAATTTCAAGTAAGACAAATTAATGTGACAGGATCTTTTCATGTCAAATTTAAATTATAAGCGACATTTTGTTGTACTTTCTGGAATAATTTAAGGCCATAAAAACAAATTGACGGAAAAGAAGATTTTTATGATTTGATTGATAATTTGCTTTGCTTAATAAACACACATGAGACCTACTTCCGCTTTTGCTAGATTTACCTCGAGTGTTAATTTGTTGGAGGTTAAAAGTGTAAATCATTTAATAGATTACAACATACTTCATACACATTTGTCAATACCAAAATGGATCAACTTTATATGCAGAAGTTTCAATCATCTTTCTCGTTCGATCAAACATATTTGAACTGAAAATGAACAATGAAGCATACTTCAAATTATATCTCTTTGACGGGATTGTTGACCTGGTAGTAAACAAGTACGCTCTGAGCTCAACTGATTACGGCTGAAAAAGTGTCAGCCGTAATCAGTTGAGCTCAGAGCGTACTTGTTTAGCTTGGTCGATATACGCGCTGCCTTGTAATACAAAGATCCCGGGCCCAATTCCCGATTGGAATATAATTCATGCTGTCTGGTTCCACCTCCATACATAAGCACTGGCTACAGCACGGATGGTACCCTCGTGCATTTCTTTGTTGTCCGGCTTCTCTTCGAATCCAAAATAATTAATAAAAAGGGTATACTAACTGTATAAGTCGTCAAGAAAACTGGTTCTGGAATAACTTGCAACGCTGAAATCCAAAAGTGTTTGACGAGTCTTTTGATGTGAATACACTTATCATAGATAACAGGTACTAACTTAGTACGTCACATAGATTGCATACGAAAAAGGATCGATATTTTTTCCTTGAATTTATCAGTTGTAGGAAATTAAAAGAAATCTACATTTCATTACTAAAAATCGACGTGATGAAATTGAGAATGAAAATCTGGAATGTGTCAAAGAGACAACTACCCAAACAATGGGCAGAAAACATTAAAACATAGATGTTTATTTCAAGGCAATATTTATTTCTACTTACTATTTCCATAAAAACTTTGGAAACTTGGTGTTACATTGGTACTAAAGCTTGTAAACAGAAATAAAGTGGTGGACATTTGATTAACGGCAGCTTGTTTGGAATATATCAGTTTTTGGTAGGATTAAAAAAAAAAACCAAGCATATGACAATAACACAATTTTGTTTAGGGACAGCTGTGCGGGATTTTCTATCTAGTTTGAAATCCCTAGCATAGCCTTCGGCTGTTGTCTGCTCTATGGTAGAGTTGTTGTTCCTTTGACATATTCCACATTTTTATTCACATTTATGACAAGTTATGCAAGCATGAAATGGTATGTGCACATAAATATTCATTCTAAGCTTTGAAAATATCTAATTTTTAGTCCCTGCCGAAAATGGGACGCAAATTTCATCGTATCGACTAACAGCCTTACAGACAGAGGTGAAACCAGAAACTGCCCTCAATTATGGCAGTTATATAACATTTTTTTTGTAGGAAAAAGGAAAACAGATATACAATATTGATACAAACCGTGTAAATCATTTGCAACGAAATTAACTAAAATGTCTATTCGAGGAACAAAACCCATCAACATAAAAACCAAAAACACATAGCACCAAAATAAGAGTACTCATAGTTATTGAAAACTAGTTCAAAATCAATTACTACTAATAAATATATCATGATCTCGCAGACTAAGTTATCAATCATTAAACATCCAACGAATTTAGTGAAAAGCCGTCATAGACAGTTTGCGAAACGCATGACCTTGCTCAACACTACAATATAGTATCGACAATTCGGAGGATCCTAGTTTTCCTATACATCTTGATTTTTTTCTGCTCTTCCGCGGCTTGTGTTTTGTTTCCTCCCTGTTGAAATATATAATAAAAACAGTCGGGTGAAGTTTGCGATATTTTCAAACAGACCAGTATTACATTCCTTTTGCAGCTTCAATTCATTTGAAAAAATGGCCTACCAGTCATAGTCACGTGCTATGTGTCCGATATGTGCCTCTTATATTAAGTTAATAAAATATAGATTCTACCACTGCATCGAGTGTGATACGATATTCATCTACTCGAGACAGTTAAATTTTTTAATTTAAAACGCGAGGCTCGACGATCGTTTTAAATATTTAAAATTTAACTGTCGAGAGTTGATAAATATCGTATTACACGAGATTTGGTGGTAGAATCTGTTTCTCTAATGATTTTCAAACAATATGCAGACAAACATATTCTTTTTTTTCCGAATGATCTGCAAAAAGATGTGTTCTTTCTATGTGACTTCATCACTTTTTTTCGTGCCATCACAATAAGAAATTCAGAGGAAAGCAAGAATCTTCGACGTCATAATCGGATTTTAACCAATGAAGAACTGAGATCAAACGAACCACACGTTGATTAAAATTTGTTATACAACGGGTGCAGGAAGGGATAAATTGACAAAGAATTAGAGAAATGGTGTTATAAAGTTATTCATTGAGTTCGTTATCAAATCTCAGTGAGGAATCTATGAAATGAAGGTATCCAACCAGTTAACTTTACAAAGGGAAATACGCATGTCAGGAAAAAAACATTATTTAACATGCTTGCAACCCGAATTTGTTTTCTCTCAATTGATTTGATACTTTTGAACATATGTATTCTATAATTGCCTATATTTGTATATGTACATGTATTGCAACTATGAATGTAAATTGATTTCATATGTTTCCTTGACAGACCTCAAGCGCTGTTCTTTATTCAAATATAAATTGATTAATGCATAATAAGGTAAGGATTATTAACAACATTGCAAGTTGTGACTATATGAAATATTTTATTTTTAAATGTAGACCCTGTCTTGTTATGTGTTCCTTTATTTCTTGGATTGTTCCAAAATGATATGGTTTATTTCTCAATATGTTTTAAAGTTTATGGATTGTACCTCAATGAAATGGAATGTTCATCAAAGTTATCAATTGTGCCACAATGTTCTTGATTGTACAAAATATTATGGAATTATCCACAATGATATCGATTGTGCCACACTATTATGTATTTGTCTTCATGCCGACATACCTCTGCTTTCTTTCCTATATGTTGTTTTTTTGGCACTAGATTCAAGTGCAGTCATTTTTAAAGAAAAGAACCTGGTGATCAAAATGCCAACTCTTAAATCTGAAACATCAATTTTTATTCCTAACATCGTTATGTTGTATCACCTTGTAGGCGACCATAGTTCAATTGAGATCCGTTTTATCGGTAAAACCTTCATAATTATATCAATCACCGGAAACTTTTAATTAACGGTCATCAGACCGTTTTTATTTACACAATAGCTAATTACTTGGTTTTTGTTTGTATACACTGTGTACAATGACCAAAGTAAATAATATCTGTTTCTTATAAGTACAAACATCTGGCATGGCTACACGTATTCCAGGTCAATGGTTAGTGGCGACCTTTGATCAGTTGTCATGTAGAGAGTTTTCAGTTTCTAAAAGAACAATTAAAAGATATAAAAATATGTAACACTAAACTAGATAAATGTTTAGTTATATAAAATGTCGTCATATGTTGGTCATGTCTAATAGACATGAAAACATATGTTGTGTACACATACCTCCTTGTCTTATCATCAAACACACGATTTGTTTATGGAAAAGACATATTTTGTTCATAACTAATTCACAGAGTTGAGACTAATTACTGGTGGTTGCAATACAATATGTTGAAGATAGACGGCAAATATCAAGTGAATATTCAAATTCATAAGTGAAAATGAACTAACATTATTGATGCAAAAAAATATGAAAAATAGACTAACATCACAAAGAACAGTTTATTAGACGCAACACAAAAGACTGAAGACCAAGCAACACCCCTCTAAAAACTGGGTGATAACTGGAAGTCTAAAAAGATCCTGCTCGACTATTGGTATCCGTCATGTTTTCAAAATAGGTTAACATTCAGTTATAATATATTCGAGAGAAAGGAGGATGAAACTATTCTCGGACATATCCGTTGTCATGTGATATATATATATATAGGTCGATAGTATGATGTAAATAAGAAGATCCAATGAGAAACCCCTCTTTCCGAGACAAAATGTATAAAAAAGTTAACAATTATGTGTCAAAATGATTTGTTTCGTGTTTTTGGGTCACTGCCTCATCGATGTAAACCCCAATTTTTTTTTTATCGTTATCTTAACTCCGTCAAATTCATGACAAAATTCGCCGAAACGTTATGTAACTTATTCGATCACCATCTAAAATCACTGGTGCCAATTTAGATATGTCTCAGTTACCACTTAAGGACCACTTAAGGACACATTTTAAACAATCAAAACTAGAAAACTAACAGACCCTCTTCCTAACCAGGGACATTGGCGTAACAGTACAACATAATAAAAGCTATACTAATCGTTTAAAAATTACTTGACTCATCAAAAATATATAGCAACAAACAAAATCCAAAAACACAAATGATCCAAAATGCAGATAAGGGAGTAAATGCAGTTACTGACATGATAAAAAAATAATCAGTACACATCCAACGTCAAATGGATTTATTGTAAAGATGCTGTCAGAGAGAAAAACGGGACTTTATATAATGCCAAAATATAGGTATTTAGAAATTGTAGGATCTGTTTGTATATATGTGTTTAATAAAACTATATTTTGTTTATGTAAAATTTTGTTTCTTCATTGACGTAACATCAAAATCTTATATCATTTATACTAAAGAAAGATCAAAGTGCAATATTCATATATCAAACACTCTTTTTTTTCATAAAATATCTTTCTAGTGCGGCTCATGACTATGAACTAGTTCCAAATAAAGGCAACAGTAGTATACCGCTGTTTAAAAGTCATAAATTCATGGACAAAAAACTAAATCGGGGTAACAAACTAAAAGCGAGGGAAACCCCAAACACTGTCAAAATTTCCCATTATGGTCACATCATATATATAAAAAACTAAAGTCAATAATATTTTATATAACACTGGCGTTTCTCCGTTTAAAGTTTATTTAATTGTGATTGTTTCCTCTTTGTTTGCCTGTTTGTACTGAGAACTATTACTATCACAATAATATCTTCAAAATTCATTTTCGGTCCAAAATGTTATGAAATTCATGAACCTACTTTAAGCAGTTCATAAGTTTACGTATAGAGTTTAAGCATTAATGTACAAAAACAACTGTAAGAAACTATTTTTAACCAGTATAGTCAAAGAAAAAAGTTTACAAACAAAGTTAATGAGAATGAATTTGACAAGACATCTATATATACAGTTTATAAGATGAAACAATTGATGATTTATAAACCTGGTACACATACAAGAGCAAGGTGACAAAACACTAAGTTAAAACTAACTGGTTGATGGGAAATGAGAGTCGTCAAATGAGACTTCTCCATCATTTTAAGTACTGTCACAGTTGGTTGCGTTTCGATTGGGTTTCTACAAATGGCGGTCACGGCGGGCACTTGCTACTACCAGATAATTATCAAATTAAAAAAATGTAATTGAATGATTGATACATTATTGGTGTTACAGTAATGGTAGCATGTATTATTTATACAGAAATGAATAACTTTAATTAAGATTAAGTGATGGGAATCTAAAAAGGTGTTTCAATTGATATTTATTTTCGATAAAATGACACGTGGGTCGAACGTAATCATAATAGAATTTTCTTTCCCATTTATCAAACGACAAAATGTAATTGGCAAAATATTGAACAGTTATCCCGTCATTCATAATAAATAAAATGTGATTCAGATTTTGAAAGGTGTTTTTTTGTGACATTAGAAACTGAATATAATATGAATATATAATGGAATCACATTACCAGTATATTCAATTTGATATTTATTATGTTTGTCATTTATTTATTGTTTTATATTTGATAGCAATTTGTGATATTATCTATTTTACCATTTGTTAGATGGAAACTTCCTGAAAAATATAAAAGTTAATAAAAAAAAAAATAGTTATATGCATATGGGATTAATATTTCCCAACTTATTCGTTATTCAAGAGCTTGCAGTTCCTACTCAGACTTTGTAAAACATCGTCAGTGTCTGAGTAGAAAGTTGATGAACCAGGGGTATGTCAAAGAACGTATCGTCCTTTTTTACAAAAAAAAGTTCATTTGAAGGTACCAATACCTTGTTGATAAATATTCCGAATCAACTTCTCAAATAATACACGATGGTCTTGATGTATAGATTCTGCGTACTGATGTTGTTTATCATCTTAACAACGTGTTTTATAGTTCTTTCATTTGTCTTTGTTCTGTTATTAATATTATATTTACTGTTGAATGGTTTTATGGGATATCCGTTTGAAGTGGCTCGGTACTTAACATCTCGTTAATGTGTTTGTATTGGCTTTCATCTTTTGGTGGTCTGTTTTGTTTATGTGACTTTTTGTATTTTTTTTGTCCTTATAACGTGACTCTGTACTTTAAAAGATCCCGTCAGTATGATATTGTTCTATTATATGTCATTATGATATATTTCTATTATGAATTACAATATACGTTGAACCACAAATGTCAAATTCATTCAATCGCGTAGTGGAATTAACTATTTGTGGATTCTTATAAATTCTATATAGAACTTTTGGACTAGTTTAAATCTCGGTCTATTTCTGAAATTTATTCTTATATACTTTTGATATTTTAACCCTGTATGCTAACATTGCCGATGTAAATTTTAAAATGGTTTGTATGCACATTGAGCGACAAATTTATGTGACGTATAAAATTTTCTGACGTCAAACACTCAAATCAATGAATGTGTTCGTAGGTAGTAGATTTTTTTTGTGTTCTGTTAAATTGTTCCTTTTAAAATTGTTATACGATGATGACTGGTGTACCCATATTTTGACTGTCTTTAGTTAACGCATCAATGTAAATATGACGAAGTTTGATGAGACTGTCATTAAAGTGAGTGGGTCAGCGCTATATAACCAGGTTTAATCCACCATTGTCTACGTTTGAAAATGCCTGTAACAAGTTAGATATATGACAGTTGTTGTCTTTTCGTTTTTGATGCGTTTTGTTATTTGATTTTGCCACGTGATTATGGACTTTCCGAATTGATTTTCCTCTAAGTTCAGTATTTTTATGATTTTACTTTTTCGTATGATAGTGGGTTTTATTCAATCTAAAATTATTATCTACGAAAAAGCATCCAAAAGGCGAATTTCCTGTTAAAATAAAGATTTCCTACTATTAACAAAATGTCACATATTACGACATTCTTACAAAATGTGCCGGTTTAAATTTCTTAGAATAATCAATTTAAAAAAAACCAGTTATATTTAGAAGAAATTGTTATAAACTACAGATCTCATTTGGTTCATTAGGTAAGGATACAAGCATTATGATATTCATTGCTTTCAATGGCTATCTTGGGTTTTTTTAAATGTGCGTTATGAAAAAGCACGGGTCGCGAGAATTTGTAAGTTATGAAATTAGGTCTCTTCTTCATTTGGCATAGTGCTAATACATGTTGGCATTCAAACTTGCTTAATTAGAATAGTTGCGTTCTGCTGTTGTTTTTTCTATGGTCGGGTTGTTGTATCTTTAACACATTCCCAATTTCCATTCTCAATTGTATGCATTAATTTAACCAATGAAACGGGAGAATGGTGAAGATGTGTATAAAATGTTCAATCACTTATTTATGATAAAGACTAGGCGAGGTTAACTTATATCTACATGAACTCATATTCAAATATATTGAAATTTACTGTACAATGAAATGATAAACGTGAACCATTTATCTTTGAAACAAAATCAGTTAACATTCATTTAATAACAGCAATTGTACGTGCAATTTGGAAAATAACAGATCGGGCTTTGCTCATTATTGAAGGCCGTACGGTGACCTACAGTTGTTAATGTTTTCATTTTGGTCTTTTGTGGATAGTTGTCTCATTGGCAATCATACCACATCTTCTTTTTTTATATTTAAGTCGAGAAATTGTCTGTATTAACACTATCAAATAGTATGATTTTTTTCTTCTAAATTATGATTAAATTTAAGCTTTTTGTAGACTTTTTGTTCCTCCACTAGTTGGAGTAAAAAGTTTAAGAAGTATGCATAAAGATAAGTTTGCTTTACTTTTTTTGTGTTAAATCTATTCATTGTTCAATAAGAGGGGGCGCTGCGAAAGAATGAATATGTAATCAGGCAATCTCGTTTTTTTAATTAATTTCTGAATTAAATGACAATGTTCATGTCCTTTTATATCCATTACAAGAAAGCTATTGTTGTAGGCATATAACTGATGTTGGTTTTTTTTTTTTACATCTTTCAGATATGTATCTGATATAGTGAATATATGATCGTAATTGAAATTCAAAATCACAAAGCAATTAAATGGGTAAACAGTCCCTTTATTTATACAATGATAATTTCCTCGGAATATGTCATAAAATAATAATAAAACTATAATATAACATCGTCTGTAAATAAATATGGTCATCCTTTTATTAAAACAAAATAATAATAACTTGATAATTATCTTAATTTCCTCCAATGTATTCATAAATTAATATGGAATCAAATCAATGTTTGATAACGACATGATAAGATAATATTTGATTTTGAAATTAATCGGAGAAAACAACTTCTGTAATAAAAATGATTTATAGTCTGTTAGAATTGAAATTTAACTTCACATTACAAAAGCAATTTGAAGAAATTGATATTGTCAGTGATGTATATACTTAAGGGACATCTATCAAATGAACACGTGGAGTGGATGACAACCATTGAATAAACACGAGGAAGTGGGGGACAAATATAAAAATAAACACGTAGAGGCGGCCGGGGGCGGGGGCTTGGATTAAACAAACACGTGGATGTGGCGGGACAAATCTAAAAACAATCATGTGGAAGTTAGGGGTCATCGATTAAATATACACGTGGTTGTGGCGTAAAACCCTTTAAAAATCACGTGGAAGTTCGGGGGTATCGATTAAATAAACACGTGGATGTGGGGGACACGTTAAATCAACACAATGAAGAGATCGAGAACAAACATAAAATCAACATATGGCAAAGATTTAAATGATATAGTTTCAGTCCTTCTCACGCTAAAGGAGTGGTATAAACCAGTATAGAGGGGGATAGGATCTTTATCGGGACTCCGGGATTGGGTGTTTGTAAGCTCAGGATTTCGGGATTGACACTTTCGGGATCCGGGATTTTTTTTTCGACTTTCGGGACTTTGAGATTTTTAAGTCCGGGATTTTGGGACTAGGACCTCTCCTACCCCCTCTCAGTATATGCATGGACAAAACTTAGCATGGCAATGTTAACATGTTTTATATTTTTTGTTTTTGTTTATCGCAATCATTAATAACAGTCAAATAGTAAAATAATAATTCGCTTTTAGAAGCCATTTAGCTTTATTATTTTCAAATAGGCTAATAAACAAGTGTTTTGACCTCATTTTGTCCCTTTGTATGTGACCTTCTGATTAAACCTTAAACTAGATATGTGTTACTCATGAATAAGGTCAGTTCAATTAGCAAAAGTACATAATGTCAACATTTAAAGTGAAACAAGGGTAAACCAATTGAATGACTGATACAATCCCCAAACAAAACGATGATTAACATGTACTTTTAACCTGTAATATGAAATCAAACAGATCAAGAAAAGCCAAATTGCACGAGATCGCTATCTATTTATAACAACATTTATATGTATATCGGGTTATATGACCAACGACAGTCTTCGGAGATCCCCAGATGGTTACCTAGTCGGCATCTAAACTAAAATTATCATCAAATGCTGATACATATTATTGATTCAATGCATTGCAAAATCATTTCATACTCTTACAATTTTCATATACGTTATATATTAAATATACGAATTTAAGTCATTTGTCAAGATTTCATTTGCTTTTCATTTTCGTTCGGAAAGTATTTTTCTATTCCCTATGATAGGAGCAGGTAGCTGAGTGGTCAGGCTGAAGAAGTTTACTTTCTGTATCACTTGCCTGACAACAATAAGGCTGTGAATTCGACTCCGGACTATGAATGTTTCCCTACCGAAGGTCGGTCATCCTCTCCGGACACTCCTGATTCATTTACCAAATAAAATCTTACCGTCATGATAAAGCCAAACCTGCTGAAAGTGGCGTTAAAAATCCAGCTTCAACAATTTAAATCATCAATAAGCATACTTTTAATAGAGTAAATATTTTGTATTTGTTCCGTAATGGGGCTTATTGTTTACTAGTTATTGTTCGATAGCTTCAGCCTGGTAATTGTGTCCTAACAGAAAGTCACTGAAAACAACTTGGCAATGAAAATTAAAGAGTCTAAATATCATTTATTCTTTTCTACATATTTTCTTAAGACAATTTTGTTACACTATTGCAAATGTAAATGTGTTGTACAATATTGCAGCAACATTTACATGATTAACCAAAAAAAAGTATTTTATATCTGAAAGACAATTAAACTAGGAATAGTAACATGTAACGCATTTTTGCGACTGTCCCAAGTCAGGAGCCTCTGGCCTTTGTTAGTCTTGTATTATTTTAATTTTAGTTTCTTGTGTACAATTTGGAAATTAGTATGGCGTTCATTATCACTGAACTAGTATATATTTGTTTAGGGGCCAGCTGAAGGACGCCTCCGAGTGCGGGAATTTCTCGCTACATTGAAGACCTGTTGGTGACCTTCTGCTGTTTTTTTTTTTATTTGGTCGGGTTGTTGTCTCTTTGACACATTCCCCATTTCCATTCTCAATTTTAATCATAATATAAAAACATCTTTTTTTTGTTGATAGGATAACATTTTGACTATATATGGAATCTTAAGATTGTGGTTTAAGCTATCTCTATGGATTAATAGTTTGCTCATATGGTAAGGGAGTATTTATCCCAAAGTATGCGTTGTAAGCATATGTTCTGTGTCATTCAATAAAGAGTAGTAGTTTATTTTGAAAGTTGAAATGTTTTTTGGGAAAAAGAAATCGGGCATAATGTACTCTAACTGGATAATTACTCTATGGTTATTAAACATAAAAAAAAACCAGATCATATTCAGTTTGTGGTTTCAGAATGTGATACGGTCAATGATTTAATTGTTATATACTCTTTGTAACACGATATGAACAAACAAATGTTGTTTTTTAACATGGCACGGTCAATACATTGACAATTCATTAGAAATTATAAATGAAGAGAATATAAATGAAGTCAGATGATATGTGTATCTCAAAACCATTTCAATTAAGATTTATTGCACCTGTTTCGTAATGATAAAATATTTCTAAACTAAAATTAATAGATTTTCTCGTTGTTTGAGTAATGGGGATTTAATTACTGGCAGTTTTATTCATTTGCCGGTTATTGTTACCATTTTTATTATTTTTCGAATAAATTCAAATAATATTAACGATATTCGATGTAATTTTATATTTTTGCATTCCATATTTGATTGCAATTAAATTTTGTGAAAGCTTATCCGCCAAACATGTTATTCCCTCTCTGATTCTTTTATTATTTTGTCTATGTGTCCTACTTACAGTATTCTATAGATTCAGTTGACACATTGACACGATTCTATTTTATCTGTATGCTAAAAAATTAAAACAACATGTTAATAATAGCTTGCTCCCGAAGCGCTTTTGTAAACGGTTCTATAATGGTTCTTAAAAATAAGTACACTTAATTCTGATATAACTAAAAAGGAGAAATGATACAATGGGACCAATAAAAATCTATGAATCATAATTATTGTATACCTTCAAAACTACTTAAAAAATCAAAGATAGCATGAAATCACAAACACTCGCTCAAAGTTACAATACAAATATATTATAAATGTGTAGATTTTAAGTTGATAAGTTACGTAATTTCAATACAAGCCATGAATGCCACTCCCTCTGGTGAGTTGATCATTCAACTGATTGGGTCGTTTTATTTCTTTATGGTATCACATATTTTGTTGATTTGGCTTGATTTAGTCTCTTGAGTTTTTGATAAGCGTTATTCTTCAAATATGTGTCTTACGTAAGAACTTTTTTACCACATTAAATTTCGTGTCTCTCAATTCTGGAACTTATTCTTGCGTGTTTCGTCACAATTAATTAAAATTACAGTATTATTCTTACATAAAACTGATAACGGCTTAATATATTAAATATTTCTTTGAAATATGGTCATGAAATAGGAGAAAACATACTTTCATCTGATGTCTTCTATCACGCTGTTTGACAAAATTATCGTGATGAAATTTAATTAATTGGTTGTAAATGATTTTTGTAATGTTACATGATACAGGAATTACTATTTACTAATTATCATTAAGGCTAAAATCACCATGAAACGTGCTTATCTAACTCTGAAAGCGATAATTTTTTTCGACGTAGATATCACTTTCGATGGATATTATACTTAATAATTCAAACTAAAGATTCAAGGTAACGCATTAAAAATGCATAAAATAAAGAGAATGAAAAAGTATCCTCGTCAACAATTACAAATTAAATAATTTTTACAACGATTTTTGCCTAAAAAACACCTATACAAGATCTACCTAAACCTATCCCGATAATAAAACCAACGGTTACGATAGGTCAAGCCTCAAGTTAAATTCAGTTATCTCATACCTTTTCATATTTATTTTTCTTTCTTAAATTTGTTTTGCAATTATTTAGTTGGCACATAATGTATAGACATCTGTGTATTGTTGACAACAACTTGGTGTTCTCTAAATGTCTGCTAGGAGGCTATCAAACCAAGAGTTCCAAATGGTGACGCTGAAATTATACCTTCGTAAATTTTACAGACGCCATCACGAGTTGGTTGATCGTTATGGAATAACCGTTTCACAGATGATATTGGTTAGTTCCTTATGCCGTAACTACAATACCCATATCGACGAATGTGACCTTCCAAATTAAACTATTTATTATGTTATTTATAAGCAACACGATGGGTGTCATATGTTGAGCAGGATCTGCATACCCTTCCGGAGCACCTGAGATCACCCCAAGATTTAGTTGAATTCGTGTTCCTTGGTCTTTAGCTTTCTATGTTTTGTCTTCTGTACTATCATTTTCTGTTTGTCTTTTTATTTTTTAGCCTTGGCGTTGTGAATAGAAATAGCAAGATGTGGTGTGAGTGCCAACGAGACAACTCTCCTTCCAAATAACAATTTATAAAAGTAAACCATTATGATGCAATGTACGGCCTTCAACACGGAGCCTAGGCTCACACCAAACAACAAGCTATAACATCTTTCACATTAACTAATTGAATCAATTGAAATAGACAAGTAAGTGTTTAAAAAGTGTCTAAAATCTTTAGTTAGATTAACTTGAAAATTGAGGCCGAAATCGGCCCTTACATGACCTACTACTTTAGGAATTTTGATAAGAAATAACTAAAATTAATCCAATGGTCATGAATGTAGGAAAAACGTCACTTTTTGCTGTATATCTATCAAATTAAAAAAGAAAAATGTATCATTGACATTTTCATGAATTATGGTACAAATAATCTTCATACGTAATCAAACAAATGGGGGGGGGGGGTTTAAAAGAGGGTCCATGAACTCATTTAAAAGTTAAATCAGTTGGAATGATAAAAATCAATCGAAAAATACATCTTTTCCCGATAGTTCACAGTTTGACGTCGCAAAAATAACGCAATTAGTATGTACCTATAGAACCGGGTTTACATACTTTAAAATAGAGTTCGAAATTGGTCTTCAATATTAGGAATGTTAAAATAGTCGTTATCAATTAAAATAAATACAGATATCCAATGAGAATGTGACTCCAAATGCATTGTCGTCAATGCATACACCATAAGCTGTATTCAAATATTAATAAACATAATAGTTTCAACGTTCGGCTTTTTCACTGTAAAAGAGGGAAGAAAGATACCAAAGGACAGTCAAACATCGTGTTATCAGTTAACTTGCAACTGTACGTCATACGGTCATACGGTCAACTTCCTTGTTAATGGTCCTGCGACATTGTCAAGTAAACAATAGATACGGGTTTAAGTAACATTGAACATTTTTGTGTATGTATTTGTCTTTGTGTTAGTGTGTGTGTGTATGTGTGTTTATTTCAGTCGTAAACGAAATGTGTTTGAGGACAAAATCAAACCTCATTCTTCATTCGGTTGTTTTAAGACATGTATAGTGGCTCATTTACATACATGTATGTCTTATAACAGCAACAATCATCATTTAAAATTGGCGTGGATAAATTAAAAAAATAAACTTAATATGGATTTAGTACATCACTGTTGCATATATCTGCCCCGCTCCTACGTTGCACTTAGTTAAGTCGTTTAAATCAGCTCAATAAGTCGACTTGCCAGTTAAGTATACTTGTCAGATACTATCCACAACATTTAGCTTTTGATGTAATCTGTATTAATGACAGCATTGTAGCTGTATTATCATATTTCAACAAGCAAATAGAAATCATAAACATAGATACAAAGGCAATAAATTCCATCCATACTAAAGATGTATGTTATGGCATCATACACGAGGATGGATCACTACCTTGTTGTATCCAAGGAAATGGAATCCAAAATGTTTGATATCCAAAGTGAGAGAAGTACTAAAACGAGAGGGTTAGCGGTAAACAACCAGGTTTAATCCACCATTTTCTATATTTGAAAATGCCTGTACAATGTCAGGAATATGACAGTTCTTGTCCATTTGTTTTAATGGGTTTTGGTATTTGATATTGCCATGTGATTATGGACTTTCTGAATTGTTTTTTCCTCTATGTTCAGTATTTTTGTGATTTTACTTTCTACGATTGCACCATGTGATTTCGGTTCAGAGTCGTTTATCGTTTCCAATAACAATAAACTTTATTATACGAACACCGTTACATGTTCACTTATTTTGTTGTCTGCAGATTAACAAGAAAATGGACAAGTTTTGAAGAAAGACAACGGACTTAAGGATACAAGTGCAATAGCTTATGATAAGATCACAAATCGTTTTTGCGTTGTAAATTTGTATAATAACGGATTTCTGTTTGATGAAACATTTTGAGAGGAGATTGAAGAAATACTGGTTTATTATTGTTAAGGAGTTGTATTTGATTTATCTGTAATGTATCTATGTATGAATAAAATAGGTACCTCCTTTATTGATGAATAAACAAGAAGACAAAAAGGAACTTTTCTCAGCATACCATTTTCACTTGCATTCAATATTTAGACTAATTGTTAAAGTACGCTTTGATTGATTCATTAGACGTTACCAAAGAACAATAATGTTCAAAGTAAGAAGACAGAAACAATTATATTTCGTAGTTGCTTGATGATTGTTATAAAAAAATGCATGACGGTTCAATACGTGTTAGCTCCTTCAGGAAAACCATGTTTGTCTATCTGTGATTTTATGTCTGTTAACGAATTTAATATGTGATTTTGACCGTTAAAGCTTTGTTGTGCAGACATCAGTTATTTTGGCCTAAAATCCGATTTAGTATCATGAACACAATCATGTTTATAAATTTTGCATATATTTTGAAGACGATCACACGTTGTATATCAATTGACATATAGACATGCTATACGAAGAGGAGAAGGTTGCTTCTGCTGAGAAATTAGATGTGTATTGATCAATATTTCAGTTTGATTCATTTATAAGTTGATATTTGTTTTGAATTTACTTTTGACTTTATCTTACTAAGCAGCATATTTTATAAGAGTAACACAATGAGTTTAACACGAAGGATCTTTTCTTGGGCACCTGAGATCCTCACTGTCTTTTGGGATTCGTCTTGCTCAGAACTTTTTTGCCTATAAACTGTTTTGTGGACCTATTTGTTTGTTCATCTTTTTTCATGAAATGTCAGTTTCTTTTTGTTGAATAAGATTTTAATACCTACTACGAATTTGCCTACTTGAGGTTTTTTTTACAGTATCTCTGATTAGACCTTTTAGTTACAGTAGTGATAAAATTAAAATCAAGGATTTAGTTACGATGCAAGAACTTGATTGAAAAGTGGGTAATTGAAAAAAAATCATCCAAATATCTGAAAATTGAGTTGTAACTTTATAACTGCCTTTTCTTTTTCATGGGAAGGTTTGGTATGAGTTCAGGTTTATAAAGGTAAGGGAGCTTACAATAAGTGCCCCCCCCCCCCCCAAAAAAAAATGCTGTCCAATCAAAATTCAATATAAGGATATTATCTACTATGGTATATCTGTTATATGAATCAGGTTTGTGTTTTTATCAGAAAAAAAGTATACTTCATCACCTTCAGTTACAAAGTTGTATCTACTGTTTTCATGTTAATATCAAGGAATAAAGGACTATAAAACAGTCAAATGAAAACAGGTAGCCACCATCCATTTAACTGTTAAATCGTGGAGAATTTTGGTGCATTTGTGAGACTCCTATTTTGATGTGAATTCAAAAATAAAAATAAGAAGTAATGAACGACAAAGTCTTGAGTATGCCAAATCTGATATTGATTTAAAATAATAGATTTGATGTTCTGCCTACTTGAACTACAACATTTGGGTTTTGTGGGGAGGTAAATGCATCCACAATTTGAGTTTCCCAAAAGGATTACAAACCCGTGTTACCATGGTTAATCATAGTTTTATAAATTTATATGTGAATTCTTGACCAAACATTATTGATGTACTCAAATCTATACATTCCTGAATAGTTCATAGGAAACCTGAAGTTTTTAAATTGATTGGATAGATAATTTGCTTTTTGTGCCTTTAAATGACAGCTATCGTAGATCTTATCTCTCTTCCTCCTTATCCACTGCGATGACTCTTCTGTTTGTCTTCTGGCACATTCCCCATTTCCATTCTCAGAATCTACTACTCCTAAGGTCCTGGGAACGTACCATACTGCGTGTCACGCAAAGTCGCTGCATCTTACTTCAGCAGCAAAGCATCACGTCACCTATTCCCGATGTTGGCAATATGTTACAAGCTGTGGGTATTTTTTCTATTTTCCGTTCGTGTGACTGATCCATTCTTTCTTCCGAATGGACTGTCAGTTTCGGCAAGACGGTCTTCCTAGTTCGCTGTGACCATAATACCATATTTGGTCTTAGTGGTGTTTTTTTCTCTTTCTGCTGGATAGCTGCAGTAAACTACCTGTCTGTTGCTGTTGAAAGGATTACATAGCCTTCAGGTGTACTGTTTTTGCTCTCTTCAGCCTAAATTAAGTAAACGCAAGTGATGTTCCTCTTTACCTTTTATTCTTTCTCTGATTTTGTTTAACCTCGCTGCTATTGGTTTCAGTACATTATCATGTTTCCATGTGTACCAACCATCTTAAAGTGCTACTTAATATGATGACAACTCATGTTGTAGAATTGCTAGTTTGTCTCTGCATAAGGTGCACATTGCATCTGATATCAACCCCATGTATGGAGATTTGATGGACTTAGTAGTACATCATAAACTGATCTCAGACGGAAGCTCAATCGGTATCACTCAATACTCCTAATCTCGCTCCATGACAAGGTCTTGCTTCAAATGATAATCCTGGAACCTTTGATAAATATTTTAGCTCCTTGCCTATACAGCCAATTACCAGCCTGGTTCATGCCTACCGCCTTGATATTCCTGCTCTTAAATCTATCTGTCAAACTTCCTGATGTACCAAATCTCGCTTTCCCTTCTCATCTGCTGTATCCCATTTTGGTTTTGTTGTCAGATCCTTGCCTTCCCACTGCTGTGACACCTACGATAACACTGTGTCTACGTCTCATCTCTCCTTCTTTGACGACTTCCTCTGCCTTTTTTCTAACAGTGGTATTCTACTGTCTAAAAGAGGGACGAAAGATACCAGAGGGCATGTGAAATTCATAGCTTGACAATAAACTAGCAATGTCATGGCTAAAACTGAAAAAGATAAACAGATAACTAATAGTACACTTTAGGAGCTTGTAATTCAGTGGTTGTCGTTTGTTTATGTATGACATATTTGTGTTTGGTTAATTGTTTTATATAAATAAAGCCGTTAGTTTTTTAGTTTGAATTGTTTAATATTTTCATATCGGGGCATTTATAGCTGACTATGCGGTATGGGCTTTGCTCATTGTTGAAGGCCGTAAGGTGACCTATAGTTGTTAATGTCTGTGTAATGTTGGTCTCTTGTGGACAGTTGTCTCATTGGAAATCATACCACAACTTCTTTTTTATATTTCCACTTTCTTCCTGTCCGGATCGTCACTTTGGATCCTCTAACTTTGGCCTCTTTGCTGTCCCTCCATACTCCTCACTGTCGGGTGTTTGTAAATCTAAAATCTTCACTCTAAGCATTGAGTGGTAATTGAAGCTTAGACCCTGTACTGTACAAATCAACGCTGCTGGTGAAATTTCTTGGTACGTCGAGGCAACGTCTGAAGCACGCACTGATCTTTCTTTCTAAAACCTTAACTGAAGACTCGGGAAACCATATACCAATAGCCAAAGTATTATTAGCAAAACTCTATGTTGAAACATACAAGCTTTTAACCTTCCTGTCAGGCCACCTTTGGCTATCTTCTATAGCCAATCTACCAACCGCGTTTGTATTTCTTTATTGTTTCCACTGTCTGCTAGTGTAGCGTCAAACTTTTCTCCAACTGTTTGTTATATTTCCCCTGCAAATTCAAAAGTTTCATCTCTCACTATGCCTCAAAACCAAACTTTTTTATTTACTGGGTTTGAATTTCATTATGTAGAAGTAAATAATATTGTGATTATATGGAAATTTGTATATCTATGGAACATTTGTTTTTGTGTATGACTCAGACTCCTTTATTCTACACAAACATGCCTAAATTTCCATATTGGATTTGTCAACTTTATGATTTCCGCCAGTGAGAAGATACAAGGGACAAACGCCATACGCCTTGCCTAAATGAAAAGACGTATGTATCATATAACTAAAACTGTGTTGCTAGAAATAAAATAATTCTCACAAAAAATAATTGTCTGTATAAAGGATATTGAAATTCGAAATTAATTAAAAGGAATCTTTTTTTAAGAGCCATAAAACCACAAGTGTAAAATTATAAACGAGTCCAATTTATAAAATTGCATTTTGAAATTGATATGGAATGGGACAGCCACTCTAGTATTGACACGTTTGACCTTTTGTCCTCAACTTCCGGCTATTCAGATGATTTGTCATGAATTTTTAATCGTTTAATCAATTTCTATAAAATTAAGATATAATTTGATATCTAATAAAAAACAATAAAAACTTTGGTTGCTATTTAGACAGCAATTTAGACACATAAAGGTATTGATTTATAGTTTTGTCCATACTTAATATTATCAGCATTGTTTTCCTCTTTTGTGAATATTTAAGATTTATTAACCCGAGTGCTTAACTTTGCAGTTAAGAACATGAATGTGAAGACGCGTCATGCGTAAAGCACTGTATCCAAACAGTACGATCCTTAGAATCGTGATCAACTGACTTTTTTATTATTGTTTCAAAGACTTATCTTTTAGTCAAAGAGAAGAGGAAAATACAAAAGTGATCTTGAATATCATTAGTCGAAAGGTATTACTTATAATACCGAAACCTAACTTTATTTTATCAAGTGACAAGCAAAAAAAGCCAAAAATATAATCAAATGCCCGACTTAATTAAATAGCAAATGTATATATCACATCTGGAACAAGTTTGATTACAGTTTACCGAGCACCAGAGATAATAGACGAATTTCAATGGAGTATATTTTCTCTGTCACTAGTTTATTTTGCTTTATTTTGTAGACTTGTGAGGAAAAACTTTAATTGATACCTTTTTGGACGAATTGTGCTGGTTTTTGCTTTATTCTGTAAGTACAAAAAAAGTAAAATATAAAAATATAGAACTCCATGCAAAATAGAAACTACAAAATTCCCTATCATATGACAAAATCAAAAGCTCAAACACATCAAACGGATGAAAATAAATTGTCTATATTCGACTTTTTCTTTTGTACAAAATAATGGATTATAGCTGTTTAAACCTCTATCTCCCTTATATGACAGTGATATACAATTCAATTTGATTGACAGCACTAACAACACAACAAAACAAACAGACAAATATTTTAAAAAAATATCAATGTGTTCGTTTGGTAGACAGTGGATTATTCGTCATCGTTGTTTTTATCTAGTCGTCTTACTTATAAACATGGATGTAAGCGGGCATCGTTGAAAACAATCATTCTGTCACCTGGAGTTCTTTTTATATGTGATACAGTTTATAATCAATCTTCATACAATAGTCAAATTGAAAAAAATATGTGATTACGAAAATATAAAATAATGTTAAAATTGATGCAAAGAGATATAACTCCGACATTTCTAACTATTTTATATAAATTATGAAAGGCATGTTGTTGTCGTCGCTTTCCTTTGGCGATTAGCCATCAAAAAAGAAATAACAAAGACATTATCTCTTTTTTTCATTTTCATATCGTAACCAAATAATTGCATACATATAATACAATAACTGTCCTCCATTTGATGACCAGACATTAAAACTAATGAAAAATCATTTGAATTGTTATTTGTGTTTTATCTAACCGTGTTATTTGTGTTTTATTTAACTGTGTACATTTTGAGCACTGTTAATTAGTTTTGAAGTCTGTTCTGAGTTTGAAATTTAGTTCTTAAGAGAGATAAATGGTGTAGCTTATGCATACAGATTCTATTAAAATGTTTACAAGTTGTCGATCTTGTTCAACTTTACATGGACACTATTGTATGTAATACTTTTTATATTTGTAATGAAGTAATCGCTACTGGTGGTTGTTGTTCGTTTTACAAATGTAATTAACAGTTTGGACAGAATAAAGACATGCCTCGTGTATTCTCCACCCAAAACATTTCAAACGAAAACAAAGAGATTTTTTTTTAATGTTAAATTAAATTCTTAATCCCTTTCAAGAAGTTTAGATTAAACGCGGAGACAGCGATACTTGTCAATGTGTATATCTGCTTTATTTTGTATAATGCTATACAAATGGTTAACTCATATACAAGAATATAAGTGGTTTGCGCAACGCAGATAATGAAAGTTTGTTTGCCTTGTAAGCAGATTTCAAGATGATATATTTTGCATTTCTTTTGTGTAAAGTAACTAGTGACACGCACAATAGACAAACGAATGTGTTGATCGTTACACAACATCCGTTAAACAAATGATAGTGGAAATGTTCTTAATGTTTAAAGCGCTATCTGGACGCATTTTCTTGAATGAAACATATTAAATTAAACTTATTATCGGATTTGTACTAACATGAGCAACACGATAGAAGCCATATATTCGGCGGAATATGCTTTATTATCCATCCAGAGCACCAGAGGTCACCCCTGTATTTAGTGGGGTTTATGTTGTTCAGTCTTTAGTTTTAAAGTTTTGTTTTATGCGCTTTTTTGTTACATTCTGAAGTTATAAATCACCGTACGCCTTCAACGAGCAGACGACCCACACAGCACAGTAAGTAATATCTATATAAAAGGCCCTTAAATGAAAACAATTCAAACGAGATAACAAACGGCTTAATAAATGTACAAAAAGAACAAAAAAACAAATATGTAACACATCAACAAACGCCTACCACTGAATTACAAGCATAATGCATATGGTGTGTTTAGATATATTAGCGGGATCCCAATCATTTTCCTAACCTGGAACAGTGATGTGACAGTACAACATAAGAACGAACTATGACCATCGGGTGAAAAACTTTGTTTGTCTGTTTGACCTTTTCCTTTTTAGCCACGGCGTTGTAAGTTTGTTTTCGACTGGATGGTTTGAATGTCTCTCTGGTGTCCTTCGCCTCTTATTTAATTGTACACCAAACTTTACTCCTAAACGCAGAGTATACTGTTTTATTTTCTGCAACTGAACAAGATCTCCAACACCAAATAAATACATTTATTTACCCATTTCCATTCTCAATTTTATATTTAAGGAATATTTGTGAAATATGGAACGTGACGATTAATCCAATCAAACAAAAAGTTATTTTGTTTTGCAGTCAAACAATCTAAATTTTGCACGTTATAGAAAATTAACTCATCATAGATACTAGGACCAAATTTTGCATATAGTTTAGACGCGTGTTTCGTCTACAAAAGACTCATCAGTGACGCTCAATCCCGAAAAGGTAAAAAAGGGCCAAATAAAATACGAAGTTGAAAAGCAAGTTATCAAGCAATTGTAACGAATATATAGTATATTATATTCAGGCAATGTTTCGATAAAAGCGTTATACCAACCTTTTTTATTATATTGCAGCTATAGCAAAAGTCCATTAGAAATTCTGTAAAAAGTTATGAAAGGTACCAGGATTATAATTTAATATACCAGCCGCGCATTTCGTCTACATAAAACTCATCAGGGACGCTCAGATCAAAATAGAAAAAAAAAAATCTTTAAACTTTTGTTCGAAAAAAATCCAACAAAGATTCTATGTAAAAAAAGGTTGAATACTGTACAGTTACATTTGTAGTCTTATAGCTGTAACAGAGTACAATATACAGTTTGCTGAGGTCAACGTATTGTGTCGTGAAACTTCACGTTTATCTTATTGATGTGAGAGATCGCGAGTAATGATTTAAAATTGCCCTATAAATCAAACTCCAGAATAATAAAAGGTTATCATATATTTGTTGTAAAAAAAATATCGTAATAGGATTGAAATTCATATAAATTGTTTTTCGTCTCGAATCTAATTTAGAAATTCGAATTTTGTAAATCCCGCTATCTCAACTGTAAAAAACGTGTTATCAGGTAAACTTGCATAAGTCATATGACAAAACAACTTCCTTAAATTGTTGAAATTCCAGCGACATTTTAATGTAACAATAGGTAAGTGTTATGTAGTAATTAGATTGTAATCACTACAGGCTTTATAATAGTCAATGTAGAATTGATAATATGTTGATGCACATCACAACTGAACAGTGATTTGTGTGCATCATAAAATGGATGTTTATCTATCATGTTTATTGATCATATTGTTGTACATATATATTGATACACTTGTTTTCGTTGGATTGTATTTGAATTGTCTCCCCTTGACTTAGGTTGTCATTTAATGTTGTTATTTATTTTGTGATTCTTTCCAACATGTCCTGTCTACCCTTTTCTGTAACTGATTTCTGGTGGCCTCTTCTGGTACCTTTCATGTTTGACATCATAGTATTGACAAAGAAATTAGAACTATTAAATGATTCACGTAAATGTGATAGCTTTTTTGAATTATTTTCTGTTTAGTCCATTTTGGTAATTTACTTTTGTGTTGACTAGGTATTTAACTATTTAAAGATAGTGCTAATTTGTAATTGTGCTTAGGTCATTTTTGTGTTTTTGTGTTGTTGATTTGGTTTCTTGTTAACTTTGTCTTTATAGTGTACACTAGAAAAAAAAACGTGAAATCGCTGGTCCGTGACTGAATTAAAGTTTATAACTATGTGTAAGTCTCTTTTCAGCCTGGGTATTTAGTATTGATATTGTCATGTGATAAAGTCATGCTGATAATAAGATGCACAGTTTTATCTACTTTCAAAATCTTTCTGTTTGAAACCGTCGACCTGGAACTTATCAATTATTGGTAATATGATTATTTGACAAACAATAGGGCCTGAAATGGAGTAATTTTTCATCAACATTGTCCAATACTAGTTATGAATAAAGTTGAATTCTTTGTTTCTCTGTTTTGCGTCATGTCGGCTTACAAATTGGAATCTGTACCTATACGCCTTATTTTAGGTTGAGATTTTTAGTATTCGTATTGCCATCTTTTTAAATCATACTGATTCAAATAGTACAATAGGAAACAATGTGACAATGATAGAATTTAGTCATGTCATCCCTATGACTATGAACCGTGTATATAACAAATCCTAAATACACCGTTTGGCGGTGCACCTGTCAGATGCGGAACGTACAGCTAAGGTATAGGTAACATTTGAGTATATTTTTGGTATCGGCATCGGATTCTACCCAGTAAATTATTGGCAATAGTAATTATTGGGAAAATAAACGGGTCTGGAGTGGTGTAATTTTTATCAACACAATTGTCCTTTATTAGCTATATATAAAGTTGAATTCTCTGATTTGTCGTTTTTACCCCATGACAGCTGATAAATTGGACCTTGTTATTTTAGTATTATAGACGTGCCATTTTGTTATTCTTTGTTGAAACAGTTATTTGTTTAATCCAATTTTTGACATTTTTACCTTTTATGTCTCGCTCTCACATCGTTGTCAATATAATAAAATTATATGCGACTGTCATACAAGTGAGAAGTTGAACTAGCAATAAATCCAGGTTCAATCCACCATGTTGTACCTAAGTAAATAAATGCTTAAACCAAGTCAGGAATATGGCAGTTTGCTTCCTTGCGTTTTGTGTGTTTAAGCTTATGATTATGGCATTTGATAAAGGACTTTCCGTTTGGAATTTTCCTTAAAGTTCGGTGTTTTCTTATTTTACTTTGTTTTGTTATAATTTTCGTTTTATATGTTTACAGCTATGGCATCAAATCCTAAATTTTGTGGTATATGTGATCAACGTCATATCACAAAGTCCTCAAGTGACTGGTGTTCCGAATGTAACCAATCTCTGTGTATCGAATGCAAAGATTTCCATACACTGTCAAAAGCTTCACAAAACCATTCCACGATAGCGATATCAAACTACTTAGCTCTTGAATCCTCTTTTTCCAAAGTTGAGGGCCACTGCTCTGTACACGACGACAAGTACGTACTGTTTTGTCAAACCCATGATTGTTTACTCTGCCTTACGTGTCTAGAGGAACACACAAAGTGTGAAGACGTCGTTCGTATCAGTAAGATAACCAAAGATGTCAAAACTTCTGAAAGTTTGTTAGACACTCAAAAGAGTTTATCAGACATCATATTGAATCTTTCAAAAATTCAATGTGATCTCGAGGAAAATATATGCGATATAAAGAAACAGAAAGATTCAATTCTCCTGGAAATATCTCAGATGAGGGAAAAGATAAACAGCCATCTTGATAAAATCGAACACGCTCTGAAAACAGAATTATGTAAAGAGGTTGATAATCAATGCAATAACACTATGTATAAGACTCTGGAAGACATTAAAAGAAAGAAAATAGATATAGAAAAATGTCAGCAGCAAATGAGTGACCTGGATAGATATGGATCAGATCTCCAAATGTACTTCGGCCTGCGGGAGATAACAGCCAGGACAAATACCTACGATCTGTATATACAGACATTAGATGACGATGGTAGCTTGAACAGAGTGACTATTTCCTGTAAAATTGATAGCGAGATTTCAAAATTCGTTAAAAAAGTAGCGAGTTTAGGGACCATACAGGTGCAAAAAGTTCCGAGTCAACTAATCTTGAAGAGATCAAAGGACAAACAGGCACAATTAGTAGATGTGAGAAACAAATCTATCAACGATATCAAGCTTAAGTTGGTGCATACTTTTACATTGATGGGAAGTATTACCGGATGTTGTTTTCTTCCTGATGGAAAAATTGTTCTTTGCGATCGTTCATTAAAGAACCTTGTACAAATATTAAATCAACACGGCGTATTAATTTTTGAAGTTTCCATGTCCCCCTCTTATACTTTTGATGTTACGTGCATTGATGACAAAACTGTAGCTGTATCATCAGACAGTCCCAACCAGAAGCAAATTGATATCATAGATGTGAAAACAAGAGCAAGGAGGTCAATTCCTACTGCAGATAAATGTTATGGAATAACACATAAAGATGGATCACTAATGGTTTGCGTCGCAGGGAAAGGAGTACAGAATGTCAATACCCAAAATGGGAAAAGCATTTCACTTATACCGTGTGATATAGGTAGATGGTCTTATATTGTTACTAGTGACAATAAACTTTATTATACGAATTCTAAGAAGCACACCGTAACCTGTTGTGATAAGGGAGGTAATATTATCTGGACATTCAAAGACGAGAATGTTTTTAGGGATCCTCGTGGTATAGACGTTGACAATTCGGGAAATATTTACATTTTGAGTAACACATGTAACAGTCAAAATAAATTAATTGTGATATCTGCAGACGGACAACACAGTAGATCACTTTTGTCAAAAGACGACGGACTTGTAAATCCATATGCAGTGGCTTATGACAAGATTCAAAATCGTATTTGCGTTGTTAATTTTAACGATAAAGGATTTTTGTTCGACTTAACAATTTGAGAGGAGATGGAAGTAAGACTTATGATTTAGTTTGTTTTTTATAATGTTTTGTGTGTGCAGATGTTTTAGGGAGTTTTTGAATGACTGATTTTGCCTTCTTTACATAAATTATCAATAAAAAAACAAAAACGCGACAAGTAGAGATTGAAATTACCAAAAAAAATTATGAAAAAATCAGTCATACTTAAAAGTAAATTGTTCATTGTTTTAGAAGAAGGCATGAAATATCTACATGTTTTGTAAGTGCCTTACTAAAGATTCTGTTTATTCAATGTTAAATTTTCATCGATCAATGTTCCAATATTCATATCAACATAATCAGTAAAACAAAATGGACCAAGGAGAAGTGCATCTTCGATATAAGTTTTACTTATTTTGTTGTGAGTTTTAACGTTTCAATTATTTCTGACGACAAATAAATTATGTTGACAGTTAAAGCTCAATGGTGTCGTTTTTGCTTATAACTTATGATTTAGCATCAGAAACACAGGCCTTTCAATAAGTTTACATATTGTAAACTTGATCCCACGTAGTATAACAATTACGATATGTTAATGCTACACGACGAGGAGAGGGTTTCCTTCGAATGAGTAATCGGATATGTATTGATTAATTGTTCAGTCTGATTCAGAACGATAGATATCAGCGAGACAGTTAAACTCATAGATCGAAAATAAACTGACAATGCTTTTGTTAAAAAAAAGAGTAACAGACAAATAAAAATACACGAGACACAACATAGAAAACTAAAGACTAAGTAATACGGACCCCATCAATGTTGTTCGAAGCAGATCCGGCCCCACATGTGGACCCCCTTCGTGTTGCTCATGTTATTAAAAACCCGGTTAATAGTCTAATTCTGTATGTCACATTGGTGGTGTAGAGGGAAGTGGATGTAGTTAGGACATAAGGAACATATCCAATATTATCTGTGAATTGTGATATTTGCTGTGAATTATCTTTTAATTAAAATAGCTTAACATCATAATAAAATGGGTTTCATCCGTGGAGCAAAACTAGAATAAATTAAGATGTTTGTTTCTCTTGTCTTTGAGAATGTGTGTGACTTCTGCATTATATGAGTGCATAAACGAGTCGACCGACCAGCAAGGACTTACAATAAGTGTCCTTATGATTAAGAAGGTTTTTTATTTTTATAAAACTGTTATTCACCAAGCAAAAACTTAACAAAGTCAATCAAATGGTCAACATTATGAAATAATAATATTGCTTTTTTTATTCATTGCTGTTATGTATACTCCATCACAACATACTACATAAGAAGGGATCACATGAATCGCCAAAAATTGTGCAATGCGATAACCTAGATATTTGGTAATTTACAAAACGAAGAAAACAACAGAAAAGGAAAATCCATCTCCAATGCATCTTTGGTACAGCCACAAAATGGGGGTACATTTAAATCACATTAACGTGCACACAAACCACTGGCCTACTTAGACTATGTGTAATAGTCCCATACAATACAATAGCAAAGTCAACAGTGAAGTTTCAGACATGGTGAATGTTTATTCAATGAATTTAAAAACGATCATTTCATCTGGAAAGCAGGGTCAACATGTTGTCTCTACTACAGATAACTATCTCAGGTAACTACAGCTATAAATTGGTTATGAGCAACGATCCTATCAGTTTTCATTAACAATTCAGTCAAAAATGTGTGAACTATTTTTATTTCATTTTTGGAGTCTTTCCTGTTGAAACAATTAATTCTAGATTTTGGATACACTATTTCTCAGTTTTTTAGATAGATAAACGACATTTCAATTTTTGAATGCCTTTGAACAATTGACAAATGATAGAAAACACTTTAGAAAGATCCTGTTTCATGAAGGGTATTAGTACATAAGCAACATTCCTATTTGTATGTAAATTCAAATATGAAAATATGAAAATATGAAAATAAGAAGTAGTGGTATGAAAAGTTCTTTAGTAAGTATTTAAAGTACAAATATAATGTACTTCGGGGAAAATCAAAAACGGAAAGTCCCTTATTAAATTCTCAAACACATCTAACGAATGGATAACAACTCACGCATTCCTGACTTGGTTCAGGTATTTTCTTATGTAGAAATCCAGTTCTAATATTGATTCAAAACAATATATGAAATTTTCTATGTACTTGAACTACAACGTATATATGTCGCGTGGAAACGTAAATGCTTCCACAATACGGAGCTCCCAAAAGGATTACAAATCCATGTTATCTGAGTTTTTCGCTATTTTGTACATTTTTCCTTTGATATTTTTTGTGATAATTTTTGATATCATGCTACTGGCTAACGATGGAAAATTTTCGCTTGAAACTAAGGAGGCACGTGGCGTTGCTAATGAAATTAACATGAAATTGACAACGTCGTCATAGGTTAAATAGGGATAAACAGATTAGCATTGGTCATCCTAACTCGATTGCCGTACCAGCTCAAGCGAGAAAATCAATATTATTGAGATGATCAACGATAATCTATAATCATCACGGGTTCTAAATTTAAACAAAATTGTTTCAATCAAACATACCCATTATTTAAGATGAACAGTTTGTAAGAAACCTGGAGTTTTTCCAATTGATTGGCTAGATAATTTTCTGTTCTTGCTTATGAATGAGAGTTATGATCGTAGTTTTTCTTTGTACACGATGCTGATTTCCTAGGTTATAACACGAGCACATTACTATATTTGTATAAAATCAAATTCACAAAGATTCCGAACTGCCAGGAAAATTAAAAACGAAATATCTTTAATCTGATAGAAAAAATTAAAAGCCAAAACCCATCAAACGAACGGAGAACGACTGATATATTTCAGACTTTTTTCAGTACAGGCATTTTGTATGTGAACTTTATATATTTGAGAAATCAAGAGGTTTCGATTTTACATTCTTAAGTATGAATGATTCTTGTGAATATAATATGTTTGAATACAATATGTATGATGTAGGTCATCGCACGGCTTTCAACAATGAGCAAAGCCCATACCCCATTGTCAGCTATAAAAAGGCCAACAAATGAAAATGTAAATCAATTCAAACGAGAAAACTAACGGCCTTATGTATGTACAAAAATTGAACGAAAAACAAATATGTAACACATAAACAAACACGCTCTTTTCCTGAAATATAAAGTATATATAATATAGCTAAAATAGTGTTGCTAAAATGAATCAAGTATCACAAATAAGTGATTGCCTATAGAGAGTATATTGGAACTTGTATAAAATAAAAAAAAATTAAAAGGAAACATATTTTGAACCATAAAACCACAAGTATATAATTATAAACGAGTCAAATTTATAAAATTGCATTTTGAAAGTTATATGGAATGCGATAGCCACTCTAGTATTGATATATAATTCGCTATGTACCGTCAGTTATTTATGACGTGTTAACAATTCATATTCGAAAAACTTTTCATATACATATATATTTTAATTACCAAAGATGTCTGATAATGAAACTGAGGTTGTCGCCAATGCAATCATTTCTACAGAACGCATAATTAACACTGATCTGCCGTTTCTATAGCAATTGGATTTTCGAGGAAACATTGAAAAACAAATGGGAAACGCTTTAAAAGAATGTGGACAAACTATGAAATTGCAAAGGTTAGAGAAGCAAAAGGGCAAAACAAAAACTGCTACGTTCTAAACGTACACAGAAGAGGGACAAAAGATACCAAAGGGACAATCAAACTCATAACTCGAAAATAAACTGTCAACAAAATGGCTAAATAGGGAAAAAAAGACAAACAGACAAACAATAATACACATGTGACACCCGTCGTGTTGCTTGTGTGATATAAAATCCGGTAAATAGTCTAATTCGATATGTCACATTCATGAAAGGAAAGGGATTCTAGTTATGACGTAAGGAACATATCCGATATCATTAGTGTGTACTATTGTTTGTCTGTTTGTCTTTTTTTAATTTTAGCCATGGCGTTGTCAGTTTATTCTTGATTTATGAGTTTGATTGACCCTTTGGTATCTTTCGTCCCTCTTCTATGCACGTTTAGAAGGCAGTAGTTTTTGTTTTGCCCTCTTGCTTCTCTAGCAAACGAAACCAAGAGCAAGTTGAAGACATTGATATATAGCGCTACATTGCGTACATTAGTCAAAACATGTTTTTATCCACAATAGAGAAAAGCTTAATACGAGACAGAATAGTAATTGGCCTACCTTTTAAAATCAACAAGAAAGAAGTTATTACAGGATGCAAAACTAACTTTGAACCATTGTGTAGTCGTCTGCCGCGCAAATGAGAAAAACGATTATAAAAATGAAAGATATTTCACAAGAAGAGGTCTAGTATGTAAGGAGACGGGATCAAAAACCCAGAAAAAAACTTGACACCGGGACCGAAAACCAATTAGACATTTCTCGAATCAGTATGAATTTACGCATACAAGTTCGCCAAGATATCCACAATCAAATGGAAAGGTGGAAAACGCTATCAATACAACAAAAAAGTTGATGGTTAAATCTCAAAAGGCCGTATTTAGCATTGTTAAATTGGAGAAATACACCATCTGACGGTTTATGTAGTTCTCAGTCACAACGAATGTTTGGAAGAAGGGGTAGAACCATTTTACTATCGGCTTCAAGATTATTGAAGCCGGACATTCAAACAGATGATGTGAGGAAACAAGAATATTCAACAGGAGAAAGAGCGCAACTATTATTCCATTTCTATGTAGCAACATTCCACTATCACCTGCATACGGGGTATACATCTCCCAATTAATACGATATTCCAGTGCTTGCATTTCCGATAATGATTTTTTTATAGAGGGTTGTTGCTCTCAAGGAAGCTATTAAAACAAGAGTTCCAAATGGTGAAGTTGAAATCATCTCTTCGTAAATTTTACGGATGCCATCACGAGTTGGGTGACCGTTATGGAATAACCGTTTCACAAATGATATCGGATATGTTCCTGACGTCGTAACTACAATCCCCTTCCCTTTCATTAATGTGACCTACCGAATTAAACTATTTACCGGATTTGTTATCTCATAACCAACACGACGGGTGCCACATGTGGAGCACCCTTCCGGAGCACCTGCGATCACCCCAAATTTTTGGTGGGGTTCGTGTTGTTTATTCTTTATTTTTCTATGTTGTGTCATGTGAACTATTGTTTGTCTATTTGTCCTTTTCATTTTTAGCCATGTCGTTGTCAGTTTATTTTCGATTTATGAGTTTGACTGTCCCTCTGTTATCTTTCGTTCCTCTTTTACAATCTTAGTGCTAAAGTTAAGACCGAACTAGCGAAAGGAGATATAGTCCGAATAAAACCGTTCAAAAATGGAAAAGAATGGACAAAAGCAAAGGTTGATGAGAAATGTTATATTAGATCGTACAATGTGACTTCTGAAGATGGCAGCACTTATCGGAGAAATCGTAGAGACATTTAATATAAACTAAAGAGCCGATGATTGAATGCAGTCAGAAATAGATCTACCAACTCAAACCGCCGATTGTATTGACAATCATTCACAGCCGATCATTATCGAAATCTCAGAACTTACTCGTACTACACCGAAACATCTGCAGGACTATGTATGTGTAGTGCGTTGACTGGACTTAGTGCCTGTTTATTTGTTTTTGGTTCGAATTAGTGGAGGGTTTTGATATTGTGAATTTATAATGGACTTTTAAATATGTTCTGTAGTAAAAGTTACTTGTCTGGGTGTGTGTGTGTGTGCTTGGGTGTGTGTGTGTGTGCTTGTGTGTGTGTGGGTTTTTTTTAAATCTAGGGTTAAGTTTGGTATGACTTTTTTTGGATATTTTACTGGCTTTTGTCTGATCATTCTGATCGTTGAATAATGTAAAATGTTACTAGACATGAGATTCTATGTTTATTATGTAACTATTGTGAAAATGGGCTTTATTGAAACAATAAATCCGCTCACACCATTATGACTGATCCGTTGAAATAACAGTGCTGGAACGTATTGTTTACTAGAAAACACCCGTGATATCGCGGGTCCGTAACTGAATTAAAGTATACAACTATGCGTATACCTTATTTTAGTATTGGTATTGTCATCAGATAAAGTCATGCCGATTATAAGATTCACTGTTTTGTCTGCTTTCAAAATCTTTCTGTTTGAACCCGTCGACTTCGAACCTATCAATTATTGGTAAGATTAATAATTTGGTAAACAAAAGGGCCTGGAATGGAGTATTTTTTACTCAACTCAACAGTATACAGTAAAACTCTAAATACACCGTTTGGTGGTGCGCCTGTCAGATGCGAAACGTACAGATGAGGTAATAGGTAACAGGTAAATATAGTACTATTGGTATCGGTATCGGATTCGATCCGGAACTTCTTAGTTATTGGCAATATCAATTACGTGGAAAACAAAAGGGCCTGGAGTGGTGTAATTTTTAATCAACACTATTGTACTATATTAGTTATATATTAAGTTGAATTCTTTGATTCATCGTTTTTACATGATGACGGCTGACAAATTGGACCTCGTAATTTTAGTATTATAGATGTATTTCAGCAAAAAAGAGCGGTACATGGCAACGTTTTGATTTGTTTGATAGAAATGTGTTTTTTCGTGTCGGGTAGTTTTTAAACGCCTATTAGAGCGTTTGCATTATTCATGTATCAGGATACGTGCACGGATCGACGTATACGTATCGAACAGATTTGTTTAGAATAATGATTTAACCCCGTTCTCAATTAAATTTAAATGCATCATAGAATATTTTCATCGGCACCAACTTGACTTAAAAGAGGGACGAAAGATACCAAAGGGACAGTCAAACTCGAAAATCTAAAACAAACTGACAACGCCATGGCTAAAAATGAAAAAGACAAACAGAAAAACAATAGTACACATGACACAACATAGAAAACTAAAGAATAAACAACACGAACCCCACCAATGTATCTTTACTCATATACGTGTGATACGATACGTCGATACGGATACGCCAGCAAATACTTGATTAATGCAAATGCCCTATTTGAAACAAATTTCAAATGTATCCTATAGTGTGTGAAGTTTAAACAAACACATTAGGTTGCTAAGATAAACATCCTTTTCCTATTAATTGATACACAACAAACTTTTTGTTCTTTTCTTTTTATATACAACTTCCATATTGATGAAATGCAGCTTTACACTTTAATGTTTTTTAAACGCCTATTTGAAACAAATTTCAAATGTATCCTATAGTGTGTGAAGTTTAAACAAACACATTAGGTTGCTAAGATAAACATCCTTTTCCTATTAATTGATACACAACAAACGTGTTGTTCTTTTCTTTTTATATACAACTTCCATATTGATGAAATGCAGCTTTACACTTTAATGTTTTATAAAGTTTGATTAATATTGTTAAATGATCCATGTCTCTATCCTTGATAACGCGTGAAGCATAACAGTTTACAAACAAACATTTTAATGTTTATAAATTTAAATGCGTTGGAATGATTTTAACGATGCATGACTTCTAAAAAATCAATGAATTTGTATTATTTTACTTTTGACTTTCAATACCCTTTTTTATATATATACAAGTCAATACATGCAATACAAATGATACCTTATTCAATGCAGTAAAATAGGTATACACTTTTCGTCACGACGAGGAAAACCTTGGATGTCCGTTTACTTATGGGAAATTTGCAATCCAAAAAACTTTTTGCAGTATATGTGACTTAAATTAGTAAGTGTTTGATTTTACCTTTAATTTTTACATAATATTTCATCAACTTACTTTTACGTATTACATTTTTAATCTACCATCAAACCATTTTATGACCTCTTGTGACCTTTATTACGTATGTAGTATTGTTTCTGTTCTATAAGAATATATCGACGAGTCATCGACATTTTGTGTATTTGAAGACAGATCGTTACGCATATAGCTATCATCATCTATTATCAACTTGACAGAAAATGTAGCAGTAACCAAATGACAAAAAAAACAAAAGCATTAAAATATTACACATGTAAGTAACCAACTAATAGCTTATCAAAATGTCAAGCTATTAACCGTGTAATATTCTGAATAAACTATATAAAAAGTTTCAAATAGCTCTTAAAAAAGTAAGCTTTTCTATGATCAAGATAAACACAATGCATTCAATTGCCACTCTTCCTAGGATTGCCAATATTTTTCCGGTAAACTTTTCAAAACCATTTGAACTTTAAATCAAATATATATTTCACACTTTTCAGAGATGACGACGAATCCTAGATTGTGCGGTATATGTTACCAACGCCGAATCACAAAGCCATCAAGTGATTGGTGTTCCGAATGTAACCAAGCTCTATGTACCCAATGT